>NC_083425.1:13545574-14170574 GCF_020745735.1 Hemiscyllium ocellatum
GTCTGCTTTTCCTTTCTTGAGACTGTGAAGACCTTGACTCACTCTCAATGTGCCTTTAAAACAAAAGGGATGTTATAATATCTCAGACTCCTGACAACAAATAGTTATCAATTATTATTCTACAAAAATAACTTGCGCTGAGTTGCCATTTAATTGTTGAATTACCTCCTCTCAGCAGACAGGAATTCAAGACGGTCTATTTAAAATGTGTTGAATACAAAATCTTAACATTAATCCTAAATAATATGAAAATCAGAAATTAATGTATTATAAAATGTTATACCGCTCACTATGTTCTTTGAACTGGAGTTCTTTGCCACCAACTCAATGATTTTAAACATTTAATTGGATAATATTCTTACTTCTGGCTTGTTCAAACTACGAGAACAAAGAAAATTGTGAGAACAAATAATGCTCTGTGTTTAACAAATCATAATTAAATGTCTTTCTCTTATATTTAAACCAGCTGAGAAATGCCTGTGAATTAATAGACAAGAATCCATAAAATTGATATGGAAAATGAACTTGATAGATCTTCAGCCTCAGCTTTGAGGAAATAAAGCAGTATCACTGATAAATTCTGAAAAGCCCAACGAAGTCAAAATATTTCACTCCCAAATGTTTGAGTTAAACAGAGTCTCCATTGTCCACGACTAAGATAAGATTAATAACAGCTTGAAAAAAGAACAGATAACAACTGTCTATGGCTAAATAAGACCTAGTGAGTGCAGTGGTCATATCACTAGACTAGTAATCCAGTCATTCAATGGAATACTTACCCTTGCAGCTGATGGAACCTGGAGTCAAAATGTTGACTGTGTTTTATTATTAAGAACAAGCTTTTTAGGAAAGGAAATTTGCCATCTTTACTGGATCTGTGACTCCAGCAATGTTAACCCTGAACTGTCCTTTCCACTCAAATCAAGGGGCAATTAAGGATTGCCAGTGATGCCCTCATCCCATGAAAAAATAAAAAGATATAAAATTGAAAAATGATTTTGAAGTGAGTTGGAATAAGGAGGCAAGTGTCTTTCAATGTGAATTTATTTTTAAGACTATAAGCTTCTGTATTCTTTTCCTGACAATGAACTCTTTGACACTGCTAGCAGAAGGTTAAATATCTCCATGTGAATCAGGGAGTCTTCTATGTTATTAGCAGACTGGAAGATGATAGAGGGAGAAAGTGAGGACTGCAGATGCTGGAGAGTCAGAGTCGAAAAGGGTGGTGCTAGAAAAGCACAGTAGGTCAGGTAGCATCCAAAGAGCAGGAGAGTCAACGTTTCGAGCAGAAGCCCTTCATCAGGATTCCTGAGGATCTAATGGAATGAGGCAGTAGGTGATGGATATGTTAATTCAAGGATAATTAGGTCTGAATTGGTTGTATAAATATGTGGAACTGATAATCAATGATGTGTGAGTTTTCAGGAGTGTGATTAACAAAAATGAACCCCTTACTAAAGGTGTGGACATGGACTCTGTTCAAGATCTTTTATCTTCCAGTGTTCACATGCATTTGCAATCCTTGTTTTTCCAAATGGAAGAGGTGTGGCTTTGGAAAGTACTGTCGAAGGAAACCTGATGAGATGCTGCAATGCATATTGTAGATGCTACATCCTGTTGCATTGGTGGTGAAGGGCCTGAATTTGGAAAATGGTGGATTGGGTGCCAATCAATGGGCTGCTATGTCTTGGATACTTACACAGATTTTAATTCGAGGTATGAGCGGGATTGTTCAGCTCCTCAAACCTGCTTCCCTCTTAAATGAGTCAAATAAACCTTCTCTAAACTTCTTCCAATGCATTTATATACTTATATTAAATAAGAAAATCAATACTGTACACAATACTTTAGCTGTGCTCTTCACCATGCCCTGTATAACTAATGCATAATCTCCAGTTCTGCTTGCATTAAATGAAAATATTTTGTCAGCTTTCCTAATTACTTGGTGTACTTATACGCCAAACTTTTGTGATTCATGGAAGCAGTTCAGATAAAGCTTATTAGACCATTATACATACAAACACACAGGGGAGGCACGGTGGCTCAGTGGTTAGCACTGCTGCCTCACAATGCCAGGGACCTGGGTTTGATTCCAGCCTTGGGCGACTGTCTGTGTGGAGTTTTCAAATTCTCCCTGTGTCAGTGCGGGTTTCCTCCCACAATACAAAGATGTGCAGGTCACGTGAATTGACTATGCTAAATTGCCCATTTTATTAGGTGCATTAGTCAGAGGGAAATGGGTCTGGGTGGGTTACACTTTAGCGGGTGGGTGTGGACTTGTTGGGCCAAATGGCCTGTTTCTACACTGTAGGGAATCTAATCTAACTTAAAACAGGCAAAAATATGAATTGGAAATGGTAGGCCCTTTGCTCCTCAAGCTTGTTCCACCATTTAATAAATTCATGGCTGACCTAATGACCCCATGTGCCTGGCATGTTTGTCACTTCCTTTTATCAAGAATCTACAAACTTCAGCTTTTAAAAAGCCCATTTCAGGTATTAATATTAGTGTTATTAGCTATTATTTACCTGGAATTGTGTCATGAGAAAACGTTGGATTGACTAGTATTGTATCCGCTGGATTTTAGAAGAGGCAACTCCATTGGATCATGTTACCTGAGAGGTCTTGACAGGGGGATTGTGAAGAGAATATTTCCTCTTGTGGGATAATTTAGAACATAGGGCTCACTGTTTAAAAATAAGGGGTCATCCAGTTAAGACAAAAGTGAGAGGAATATTTTTCTCAGTGACAGTTATGATTCTTGGGAATTAACTATCTCAAATGGTAGCAGAAACCTTGAATATTTTTAAGGCAGAGGTAGATAGATTCCTGATAAGCAAGGAAGTGATAGGCAAGAAGTCAGTGATCAAATCAACCTTGAATTTATTGAATGGCACTGCAGGTTCGAGGGGCCGAATGGACTTCTCCTGCTCCTAACCCATATGTTTGGTATCAGTTAAAAAAAAACTGCACCAAAGGATCAGATATGAGGAAATATGTTCCACAGTTTGGTTAAGTGTGCATTAAAGTCTGAAAGGAGGGGAAATTTGGTGAAAGAATTTGTGAGATGATATGGGTATAAGAATTTACATAAAATTTTACAGAAGACTAGGGATGCTGTTCACATATTTTGGACATTAGAAGGCAACAGCAACCCTTGGGAATTTCTTGATCTCCTGCTATCTAAGTCTTCAGTATTATAGTTCATAAGTTCCTCAGACATAGGAGAAAAATTAAGTCATTTAGCCCATTGAGTCTGCTTCACATTCAATCATGGCTGATGTGCTCCCCAACCCCCCCCCCCCCCCCCCCCACCCCTCTCCAACACACACACACACACACCTCCATTTTTCTGCCTTCTGTCTATGTGGCTTCAACTCATTCCCAATTAAAAATCTGTCTAACTCCTCCTTAAATTTATTCACTATCCCAGCACTTTGAGATAGCAAATTCCACAGATTCAGAACTCTTTGAGAGAAATAATTTCTCCTGAGCTCCATTTTAAATTTGTGATCCCTTATCCTAAGATGCTCACCTCTCATGCTAGAATGCCCCACAAGAAGCATCCACTCCACATCTACTTTATTGACATCTTTTATCATGTTGAATACCTCAATTTGATCCCCTCAGCAGTCAAAACGCTGCACAATCAGATTTCATTTTGAAGGTCGCATGCCACTCAATGTGAGCAGATCATAAAAAGATAGCTGGGAAATTCTTTCCGGTTTCTCTTATTCTGCAGAGTTATTTTGCTGCAAAATTTTGGTTGCACTTCAGGTGGTGCTGATCTCTCATGATTGGCTGTTCTGTATTAGCATTCTGGTCTCTGGTATTTGAAATCTGAGACATTGCAAGATTGAAACTCCTTCAGTTAGATATTTTGGACTGTTTCCCCATGCTCACTTTTATTCCCATCGCCCCTCCACACTCACCACTCCCCCACTGCCCAATATTGCACAGCTGAAAGGTTGGACATAGATTGGGATCTCCTCCAAGACCTGCCTTCAGTGAGTCAGATGCTGAATCTGAGCAAACATTGTTCCAAACACCTTTTAACTTGACAAGACGTGACTGAATTTCAGATGTGCATGCATGAATCAACAGGAGATGCTAACTAACCTTCACACCCATTTTTTCTCAGTATTTTTCCAACTGTTATATAACAGCAGCTCATTCAAGAAGAAGCTGGCAAGATTAATCTGGGAAGTCAAACATTAAGGCATGTAGACAAGTTGACCTGTTTTAACTGAAGGAAAGTTGTAATTATTATTCCAGTTCATTTAATGAAAGCCTCTGAATATATAAAGGTTATTTAAATTAATATTTAATCATAAAACAGTGGTAGATCTTCCAAACTGTCAAGTTTGATGTGAAACCACAGAAAGGAAGAATATTTTGGATATGTCATTGATAAAATGGAAGCTGATATAATTATGAATGGTTTATGCTTCACATAACTTGAATGTTCCTTGTCCAAACTTTTGCTGCCTATATCCCAGTCATGTTCATCAGCGACTCATTCTCACTTGCCTACTTTAGCTCCTAGACCAATATCGTAACTTAAAATTCTTATGCTTGAGTTAAAACTTTCATTGTCTTCTTCTCTTCTATAAACCTCTGTGATCTCTCTGTTCTGCTGATTCTAGCTTTTTGTGTACCTTTCCGCAAGACCATTACTGACTGTGTATTCATGTCTGAGGCTCAAGCTCTGGAATTCCTTCTCTAAGCTTCTCCATATTGTGGTCTCCCTTAATCTTTTGAGAAGATCTTTTAAAATACAACTTGATTGAGCTTTTTAATGAACAAACATTCCTATGAATCCTTCTTTGGCTCAGTCTCAATCTTTGCCAGATTACACTTCTGTGGAATGCCTTGGGACATTTTACAATATTAGTAGAGCTATATAAATGCAAACTGGCTGTTGTATCAACTATGAGAACGTGAGGACTGCAGATGCTGGAGAGCCAGAGTCGGAAAGTGTGGCACTGGAAAGGGACAGCGGGTTAGGAGGTTCGACGTTTAGGGCATAAGCCCTTCATCACATCCCTGATGAAGGGCTTATGCCTGTTATGTTGACTCTCCTGCTCCTTGGATGCTACCTGACCTGCTGTGCTTTTCCAGTGCCACACTTTTCAATGCTGTTTGAACTATGCTGTCTTTAAAAATCAATTAGTATTTGAATCTTTAAGGCTGAATTTTGGCATGATCAAAGGAAGTGTGGAGTCGATTACTTTTTCCGTTTCTACTAATTAGACACAAAACTTCATTAGAAACAAAAGGTACAGGATGGCATCAACAGCAAACAGATCAATACTAATTATATTATCACATTATTAATGTGAATGAGAACCAAAGTGAATCTGAGCAGTTTTCCTAGGGGAAAGGTGTACTGAAATAAAAGGACATTTGCTTATCATGATCTCACAGAGTCATAGAATCAAAAGGTGAAACCTTATAGGGGTCTGGGTGATGTGAGTCTATGGTGAAATGTGTTGTAGAATCAGATGAGAAGTTTCAACAACCCCTATCTTGATGTCTGGAGCATTTTGCTACACCATTTGTGCTTTTGTTATGCAGCAACACAAGGTTCTTGCTCAGCCATAGTGAGTTTCCACATTAGGGGGATTATAGTTTGTTCAATACCTCACTGACGCTGCAACGGACTGCATTCATGTTTAGTTTCCTATCTTATCAAGCACAAACTAGTTAAGAAGAATTCTTGGCATTGGAGTCAAAGCAGGTATCTGCTGACTTCAGCTCACCACTGGCTGCGAAGAGCCTCCATCTTGGACAGTGGTCACCAAAATCACCGGGCGTGCTCCATGAGCAGTGGCCGCAGGTACCCTATGCCATTGGCTTCTGACATGTCTCAGCTTCTAAGAACCCTAAAGGCAAATCTCCGATCCACATACTGGATGTTTCTGCGATTCAAAGTTGTACCTTGGGCTATGCTGACAATTATCACTGGAATGCTGCAAGGATATTTTGCACTCAGATACACACAGTTAGTTCATGGACTGGGTCAGGCTACACCTCTGGCCTATTCATTTGCTTTTGTAATACACACTCACTCTGAACTTACCTGGGAGCTGACAGCATCTCAGCCATGCATTGGCTTGCCTTCCCTTTATACACTTTTCCCCATTAGACAAACATGGGAGGTTCATGGTGGTTTGATCTTGCCTTGCCTTGCACTTTGCCCTTAAGGCAGATATTCAATGCTCAGAGTAGTTTAATCTTGCTTTGCCATTTAGCACAGACACAAAGCCAACAGGCCTCAGTCAAATCAAGGGAAATAGTATTCAAAGGAACACAGGGCTGTCAGTCAGGATGCACTCCATATGAGGGGTGAGGGGCCCAGTGTCAAGGAACCCACCAGCTGTCTTCAATCTTTCTACCCTCTTGTAGACTGTTTTCCTCTTGGAATGAGAGACAGAGATAAGGAGACAGGTATAGTGCAAGTGGGTGGCACAGTTGTTACAGGTATCCCAAGTGACTAAGCAGCACAGAGGGCATGTAGGGCCACTGGAGACTAACATCGAATACACAGAGGGCTTTTAAAGTTGGCACAGGCACAAAGTATTCAAATCTTTTGGTGGATATCTGATGAGCAATGTGCTGTCATGGGAACAGCACTTGGTAAGATGGGGCTAGAATTAGACATGAGAAACACCATGGGGTGGGGGGGAGGTGGTTAACGATGTGTGTTAGGTAAGAAATGATGGGAAAACTCACTGACCCCACCCCACCAACATCAATTCTCCTGCTCCTTGGATGCTGCATAACCTTTACTTAGTCGAAAGAAATGTAGGAGTCAGTCCTCTGGGTCTCACAGCAGTGAAGAGAAGTTTCGGCCTATCTAATAAGAGGAAGTGTTTCTTCCCTATTTATGGCTCTCAAACATTATACGCCTCCATCAGGTCCCTTCTCAGCTTTTTCTGCTCTATGAATAACAACTTCAGCCTATCTAGTCTGTCTTCATAGCTGAGACACTCCATCCCAGGTAGCTTCTAGTGAAATTATACCCTTCCTATAGTATGACAATTAGAACTGCACACAATACCCCAGCTGTGGCCTAACTAAGGTCTTATACGTCTCAAACCTTCCTGCACTTGTATTCAATGCCTCAACTAATAAAGGCAAGTATCTTTTTTGCCATCTTAGCTACCTTATCAACCTGGCCTTTTGTCTTAAAGGATCTGTACACTCTAAACTTCACCACCAATTTTTGTGTCACCTGCAATTTTATTGATGAAACTACCTATATACATGTCTAGATCATTAATGTTGTGATGATGATGCTCCTTTAGCAAGGTTATGTTGTCCGTGGTTTTTTTTCGGGAGGTTGTAAAACATCTGGGATTGGATGAAGATCTTATGCTTGGAGCATCGACTACCCTGCTCCTTGGATGCTGCCTGACTTGCTTTGCTTTTCAATCACCACACTTTTCAACTCTGACCTCCAGCATCTGTGGTCCTCACTTTCTCCTTGGATGGTTGATGTAGCTAACAGACATTGTTCAGGCAAAGGGTTTTAAATTTTAACAAAAACTTGTACAATGGAAGGGGAATGGACAGTTCTCCAAGCTCAGCATTTACAGTCATAGAGATGTACAGCACGGAAGCAGACCATTCGCTCCAACTTACCAATGCCGACCAGATATCCTAAACTAATCTAGTCCCATTTGCTATCACTTAGTCTATGTCCCTCCAAACCCTTCCTATTCATATACCCATCCAGATGCATTTTAAATACTGCAATTGTACCAGCCTCCACCACTTCCTCTGGCAGTTCATTCCATACACGCACAACCCTCTGCATGAAAAAGTTGTCAGAAAATCGATGTTTCGGGCCAGAGCCCTTCGAAGCCTCAGGGTTGGAGACACCCAAGAGAAGCAGATCCACACTGACCTTCCCTCTCTCCTATAAGATCCTATGTTTGATTTTACCTTTGTGTGTCAAGGGGTGTTCGTGGGGATTGTTGCAAGTATTTGGAACAGCATCATTAAGTTGGGATGATTTGTTGGATAGGTTAAGTTCACCCTAGTTCCAAACTTCCAGCTCAGCACTGTCCCCATGACTTGACCTACCTGCCTATCTTCTTTTCCACCTATCCACTCCACCCTCCTCCCTGACCTATCACTTTCATCCCCTCCCCCACTCACCTATTGTACTCTATGCTACTTTCTCCCCACCCCCACCCTCCTCTCACTTATCTCTCCACGTTTCAGGCTCTCTGCCTTTATTCCTGATGAAGGGCTTTTGCCCGAAACGTCGATTTTACTGCTCCTCGGATGCTGCCTGAACTGCTGTGCTCTTCCAGCACCACTAATCCAGAATCTGGTTTCCAGCATCTGCAGTCATTGTTTTTACCTAGTTGATTTTAACCCTACTGCGAATCCTCTTGCAAGGATGCCTGCCTTGAAGAAGTTTTCCTCCTCTCTCTACAAGAATCTCAGGGAGTCCCTCTCCCACTGCAACTCCCAGGTCATTTCCTCTCCCCTGAAGCTCTTCAACCATGACCTGAAACAAACTCACTACCACAGCCACATTTGCTTCCTCAGTGCCTGCCTCCATAACCAACTCATCCCACACAGACTCCGGATCATCTTTAAACCAGCAGAGTTTGGACCCGAACAGGACAAACAGTACAGACGACAGATTCAAAAACACCAGCAAAAGTTCTCCTTCAAGATCCTCCGCTCCACGCTTGCAGCAATGCGCCAGCACCTAACCTCTCTACAGTCAGCCCTGCCTCAGCTGAAGGCCACACTCTCTCAGAATTACATCCTCTCTCAGTACTACATCCTCAGGAGAATTCATACTGTCAACAAACAGTATTTCAACTCCATCTCAAACATCAAAAACTGTAAGTACAACAAACTTTTATCTACCCACCTCCATCATCAGTGCTCCTCAAACGTTCCAGAAGATTCCCCCGGCCTCTGGAACTACTTAGATGCCATTAGCCATGCAGCTGGTGCTGCTGCCACCCCCATGCTGATTGATGAAGTCACTTCCACCCCATCATGGCCACTCCCACACCCACTTCCGCCCCTCACATCATCGCTGATGTCACACGCTCAGTGACTTCCACCACCCCTACTGAATGTCTGCCACCACTTCCGCCCCTCCCCACACCAACGCCACTCACCTGCATTCTGCTGACACGCCCCCCACATGTCTCACTGTCACCAATCCTGGCCCCCAGGACCCTGAGGGGAGCACCACCCCTGCTCATGACTCCACGTCCATCCCCTCCACCATCACACCCACTCCAGTTACTGGCTCCGCCCCCACTCCCAGCTCCACACCCGCACCAGATCCCAGCTCCCAGCCCTGTCGAGTTTTCACCATCCCTCCAGACCTTCCCCTCACTGAGGATGAACAATCAGTCCTCAGCAAAGGACTCACTTTCATCCCTCTCCGTCCACACATCAATGAATTTAATACACGCCGTCACATCGAACACTTGTTCCGCCACCTCCGCCTCCAAGCTTACTTTCACAATCAGGACTTCCGCCCACCTTCCGAGGACACCTTCGCCTGCCTCCAACACACTGCATCCACCTGGACACCCAGCGCTGGCCTATTACCTGCCCTCGACCTCTTCACTTCCAACTGCCGCCGGGACATTAACCGCCTCAACCTGTCGACCCGTCTCCCCCACTCCAACCTCTTACCCTCACAACGCGCATCCCTCCAATCCCTCTGCTCCAATCCCAACCTCACCATCAAGCCAGCAGATAAAGGGGGTGCACACTGACCTCTACACCGCTGAAGCCAAACGCCAACTCGAGGACACCTCTTCCTACCGCCCCCTCGACCATGACCCCACTCCCCATCACCAAACCATCATCCCGCAGATCATACAGAACCTCATCACCTCAGGAGATCTCCCACCCACAGCTTCCAACCTCACAGCCCGGGAACCCTGCACTGCCCAGTTCTACCTCCTTCCCAAGATCCACAAGCCTGACCACCCTGGCCGACCCATTGTCTCAGCATGCTACTGCCCCACTGAGCTCATCTCTACCTACTTCGACACTGTTCTATCCCCCCTAGTCCAGGAACTCCCCACATACGTTCGAGACACTACCCATGCCGTCCACCCCTCCAAGACTTCCATTTCCCCAGCCTCCAATGCCTCATCTTCACCATGGATATCCAATCCCTCTACACCTCCATCCGCCATGATGGGGGCCTCCAAGCCCTCCGTTTTTTTCCTCCACCGACACTCTCATTCGATTGGCCGACTGGTCCTCACCCTTAACAATTTCTCCTTCGAATCCTCTCACCTCCTCCAGACCAAAGGGGTAGCCATGGTCCCACGTATGGGCCCCAGCTATGCCTGTCTCTTTGTTAGCTATGTAGAACAGTCGATCTTCAGTAATTACACCGGCACCACTCCCCACCTCTTCCTCCGCTACATTGATGACTGTATTGGTGCCACCTCATGCTCCCGCAAGGAGGTTGAGTAATTCATCAACTTCACCAACACATTCCACCCTGACCTTAAATTTACCTGGACCATCTCTGACACCTCCCTCCCCTTCCTGGACCTCTTCATCTCCATTAATGACGACCGACTTGATGCTGACATTTTTTACAAACCCACCGACTCCCACAGTTACCTGGAAGTTACTCTCCCACCCTACCTCTTGCAAAAATGCCATCCCATAATCCCAATTCCTCTGCCTCTGCCGTATCTGCTCCCAGGAGGACCAGTTCCACCACAGAACACACCAGAAGGCCTCCTTCTTCAGAGACCGCAATTTCCCTTCCCACGTGGTTAAAGATGCCTTCCAACGCATCTCGTCCACATCCTGCACCTCCACCCTCAGACCCCACCCCTCCAACCGTAACAAGGACAGAACGCCCCTCTCCATCCTACCAACCTTTGCATAAACCAAATCATCCGCCAACATTTCCGCCACCACCAAAAAGACCCCACCACAGGGATATATTTCCCTCCCCACCCCTTTCTGCCTTCCGCAAAGACCGTTCCCTCAGTGACTACCTGGTCAGGTCCATGCCCCCCTACAACCCACCCTCCCATCCTGGCACCTTCCCCTGTCACCGCAGGAACTGCAAAACCTGCGCCCACACCTCCTCCATCACCTCCATCCAAAGCCCTAAAGGAGTCTTCCACATTCATCAAAGTTTGACCTGCACATCCACCAATATCATTTAATGTTTCCGTTGCTCCTGATGCGGTCTCCTCTACTTTGGGGAGACTGGGCGCCTCCTAGCAGACCGCTTTAGGGAACATCTCCGGGATATCCGCACCATTCAACCACACCACCCTGTGGCCCAACATTTCAACTCCCCCTCCCACTCAGCCGAGGACATGAAGGTCCTGGGCCTCCTTCACCGCCGCTCCCTCACCACCAGACGCCTGGAGAAAGAACGCCTTATCTTCTGCCTCGGAACACTTCAACCCCAGGGCATCAATATGGACTTCAACAGTTTCCTCATTTCCCCTTCCCCCACCTCACCCTTGTTCCAAACTTCCAGCTCAGCACTGTCCCCATGATTGTCCTACCTGCCTATCTTCTTTTCCACCTATCCACTCCACCCTCCTCCCTGACCTATCACCTTCACCCCCTCCCCCACTCACCTATTGTACTCTATGCTACTTTCTCCCCAACCCCACCCTCCTCTAGCTTATCTCTTCATGCATCAGGCTCTCTGCCTTTATTCCTGATGAAGGGCTTTTGCCCGAAATGTCGATTTTACTGCTCCTCGGATGCTGCCTGAACTGCTGTGCTTTTCCAGCACCACTAATCCAGAATCTGGTTTCCAGCATCTGCAGTCGTTATTTTTACCTAAGTTATCCAATATTCTGTTCCCTTTTGTTTGTGTCTCATTCGATAATTTTATAAATAAATTCTGTTAATTTAATACTAAGGGGTTTGACTAGCTGCATCTCTCCTAGAATATCTGTATTACACCTGCTTAAAACAGTTAGCAAAGTTAGGGTCTGTGATACATTCTTGAAATGTTTTGATGGGGCCTGGCCTGGTCCATAACAATGTACACTGCTAACAGTAAGGAAGCCAGTATTGAACCTGTAGCACAGCACTAGATGCAGGCTTCCAATCATAAAAACAATCTTCAATTATTAACCTGCCTCCTGTCACTAACCCAGTTAAGAATCCAGTTGTCCAAATTGCCCTGGATCCCATGAGCTGTTAACCTCCTGGTCATTCTCCTAAATAAGACCTTGTCAACAGCCTTACTGAAGTCCATGTAAACTATATCTACTGTACTATCTTCACTCATAATACTAGTCACATCCTAGCAAAAAGGAGACTGAGGTCTGCAGATACTGGAGATCAGAGTTGAGAGTGTGTTGTTGGAAAAGCACAGCAGGTCAGACTGCATCCGAGGAGCAGGAAAATCGGCGTTTGGGCTGGAGCCCTTCATCAAGAGCTCCTGATAAAGGGCTCCGGCCTGAAACATTGATTTTCCTGCTCCTCGGATGCTGTCTGACCTGCTGCGCTTTTCCAGCAACACACTCTCAAGATCCTCGCAAAACTCAATCAAGCCTGTCAGGCATGATCTCCGTCTGACAAATCCATGTTAACTGTCCTGAGTTCATGTTTGTCATTTGAAATGGCAATTGTTTGTGTCACAATAGCTTTTTTTTTCCCATAGGTTCCTTAACACTGACATTAGGTTCACTGGCCTGTAGGTTCCTGGTTTAATCCTAACACTGTCCTTGAATAACGGTATGACACTAACTATCCTCCAGTCCTCCGGTTCCTCTCCTGTGTCCAGAGAGCATTTGAAATGCTGAATTAGAATGCTGGAGAGTGAATATCATAGTATGACTGAATGCTTCCTGATTTTCTTTTCCTCCTGTCATCCCGTTTCAAGGCTTAAAAATTGTTGCTATTTCTCGGTGCGTGTTATTTGTGCTGGGGCAGGAAAAGATCTCAGGGGAAGGGCCATGAATGCTATTGCTGCCTCAGAGATCACCATCCCAAATTTGAGATCATGGCCTGATCTCAGCACCCACTTTGGGCAACACTGTTATAATGTCGGAAAAAATGGTGCAAGGTTGTTTGGTCAAGTCCAAGCTAATGTAAACAGTCCATTCTCACGCACGATCATTTCCCAGCATTCAGAATGTGAAAAATAATTCAAATACAGCAAACTTCTTTTCTTACTGCAGGTAATATGATTCATTGAGAAAAAAAATACGAAGAACTGCAGATGATGGAAATCAGAAACAAACACAAAAATTGCTGGAAAATCTCATCAGGTTTGGCAGCATCTGTGGAGAGAAAGCAGAGTTAATGTTTCTGGTCTAGTGACCTCTCTTCAGAACTGAAGTTCCGAAGTAGGGTCATTGGACCAGAAACATTAACTCTGATTCTCTCTACAGGTGCCGCGAGACTAGCTGAGTTTTTCCAGCAATTTTTGTTTTTGTAATATGATTTACTGACTGAAAACTATCATTTTGAATAGAATATTGAGAAATAGTGGAAAACGTGAGATGCTGGGTGAATCTGAATAAAAATAAATTATTGGTTCCATTGATAAGTATATAAAAATAAAACTGTACCAATGTTCAAATAGGTGAAAACAGATCATTTCTACCAAAGTAGGTTATTTATTAAACAACACAACATTTTCTACCTACACAGTACCTGTACCTACACAATATTCTTCCATTCCAACCAAAATAGTTTCAAAAATTTTGAAATCTGTGCTGGTAATGTACACAACTTCAACTACTCATTACTTTACTTTGACTTAGCTTTCTAAGTTCTTCCATGGACAGGTTGGACCGAAGGGTTTGGTTCCATGCTGTACATCTCTATGACTCTATATGTCAATTTTTTACATTAGCAACAGGAATTATTAAGAGAAGGATGAGCAGAGCTAATTAACCTTTCAGTCAAATATTTCCTCATGGATTAATAAGTATAATAGTCAACTTAATGGATGGAAACTTTCTTGGATGTTAGCAATGTCACATCAGAATGTGAATGCCTCATTGGTTTTTCAACTCCATTGAAGTGAATGGGTGTGAATGTCAGATGGGGTGCATAGCCAGATGCACTCTGCTGTGAAGGTCACTGAGTGCTTTTGTCGTAAACAAACTTTGACCCTTAAATATTTTTGCTACTTGTACATATGGAAATATCACCAGGTGAATTGCTACTCTGCACAAAATCCTTTACTTGATGACCGGCACAGCTCTGGATATCAGCATGGGACACAGTACAATTTTTTTTAAAGATATTTTTATTAGAAATTTAACATTTTTACAAGTTTACAAAAATAAACAAAACTCTCAAATACAAACATTGATGTACAATTAAATCAAATATACAATAGTCAAAATTTAACAAAGGAAAAAAAAATTACCAAAATAAAAAAAAACAAAACTCAACTTTCTACTAATCTAACCTATAACTAACCAGAGTGCATACTTAAGTCTCTTACATGCTCGGAATGTAATAACATCAAATGTAATAAAACCGGTATTCGTGCGGGATTCCTCTCCTAAGGGGCCCCGGAGCAACCAGGTTTGTGATCTTCATTAAATAAAAGCCCTTGTTAGGATGGCCAAAATATCTGCATTTATGTAATTCAAAAAGGGCTGCCATATTTTATAAAATAATTCAGTCTTTCGGTGCACCATATTTGTAAGGAAGTCAAGGGGAATACATTCCATAATTAATCTGTGCCAATTTGAAAGTCCAGGGGGGCCCTCAGCCACCCAGTTCACCAAAATATTTTTCCTTGCACAGAAAGAGAGAAGAGAAAATAGTCTCCTCCCGTGCATATCCAGGGAGGAAAAGTTCGAAAAGCCCAAAAGGAAAGATACAGGGTCCGCTCTAATTTCCATTCCTAAAATTTCCGTCAGGGTACTTGCTACTTTAATCCAATATCTACGGATCTTATGACAAGTCCATAGGCAATGTACCAGAGCGCCCACCTCTATTTTGCATTTGGGACACATTGGAGATGCTCCTGCCTTAAATTTTGCCAATCGAGCCGGTGCTATATGGGCCCTATGAAGTATCTTCAGCTGGATAGCCTGGGTTCTGTTACAGATAGTAATTCTTCTAGCATTTTCCCAAATATCATTCCACATTTGTATAGAGATTTCTAGTCCCAAATCCTGATCCCATGTTTTAAGCAGATTGTCCATATCTCCCGATACTTCATCATGTAGTAAATGATAAATAGTACTGACGGAGGATACCCCCACTGGTCGTAGGACATTACATTCTCTATCTGATTTATAAAGACTATCTATTAATGTAGTCTTCTTCTGTATATAATCTCGAATTTGGAAGTATCGAAAGAGGTCTCCATTGGGTAATCCGAATTTCTGACGCAGCTGTTCAAAAGACATCAGGACCCCATCTTTAAATAGGTCCCCTAAACATGAGATACCCCTGGATCTCCAGAGTTTAAAAGTGGCATCTGTAAACCCCAGTTGGAATCCCCATGCCCCTACTATTGGTGCATAGGGGGATGTTTTATGTAAATTACCCTCATTTTGCCGCATTATATTCCAGGCCTTAATTGTGTTTAGTATTATGGGGTTTTTACAGTGGTCTGTAATGATTTTCCTCTTGTCTGAAAATAAGAGGTTAATAAGTGGGCATTTTACTTGAGAGGCCTCGATGTCCAGCCAGATTGATTGTGGGTCGGACAAGACCCAATCAGCTATGTAACTTAGTAGGGAACTTAACTGATATTTCCTAAAGTCTGGGAAGTCCAGTCCTCCCCTTGCCTGTGGAAGCTGTAGCTTCTTCAGCTTAATGAGGGGCCGTCTATGATTCCAAATAAAGGAACCCAGCCAGCCATATAATTTACGTAGGGCCATCCTTGGCAGCATCACCGGGAGCATTCTCATAGGATATAGGAGACGGGGCAGAACATTCATTTTAATTAGTGCTATTCTACCCAACCAGGAAATTGGAAGGTCTCCCCGTCGCTGGAGGTCCTGCCTTATCCTTTCCCGTAATTGCACAAAATTCGCCTTATACAACTGACCAAATACTGGAGTAATAAAAATACCAAAATATAAGAAACCCTCCAGGGACCAACGAAAGGGAAAAAGGGATCCATCCACTAAGTGGGGTGTCATAACCAGGCCACCCATTGGCATAGCCTCCGATTTTGAAAAATTAATTTTATAGCCTGAGAATGCACTAAATGTATTAATAACTTGAATTAGACGAGGTACGGACATCAGAGGATTATTGAGGAATAAAAGAACATCATCTGCATAAAGGGTAATTTTGTGTTTACCTGTACCAATCCTCGGGGCCGTTATATTAGGATCAGTCCGTATAGCTTCTTCTAGTGGTTCAATTATTAGCGTAAATAATAATGGCGAGAGAGGACATCCTTGACGGCAGCCCCTACCCACACTGAAGCTATCCGAACCTAATCCATTGGTAACCACAACTGCTTTGGGATCACTATACAATGTTGAGACCCATTTGGTAAACACCTGTCCAATGCCAAACCTTTCCAATGTGTAAAACAAATATGACCATTCAACCCTATCGAATGCCTTTTCCGCGTCTAATGAGACTACTACTCCTGGTATCTTTCCCTGATGACAGGCTTGGATCATGTTCAAAACCCTTCTGGTATTATTGGATGATCTACGGCCCTTAAGAAATCCCGTCTGATCCTCCTTTATAATATATGGCAGTACCCTTTCTAGTCTCAGTGCTAACATTTTAGAGAGGATTTTAAAATCTACATTTAGCAAGGATATTGGTCTATATGATGTACAGTCTTCTGGATCTTTTCCTTTTTTAAGGATAAGAGAGATATTTGCCTCTTTCAGCGAAGGCGGGAGACAGCCCTGACTATATGCATAGTTATACATGTCCATAAGTGGATCAGCCAATATTTCTGTAAATTCTTTATAGAATTCAGCTTGAAAACCATCTGGGCCTGGTGCCTTTCCGCTCTGGAGTTGCCTAATTGCATGAAGTATTTCTTGGACTGTTAGAGGAGCATTTAGGACCGATACCTGTTCTGGAGTCAAGCCCGGAAAGGTCAAATTTTTTAAAAATGACTGCATCCTCCTAGTCCTATCTTCACAATCCTGCGATTTATATAACTCAGAATAAAATTCTCTAAAGATCGCATTAATCTTTTTATGATCATGAGTCAGGGTACCTGTACTTTCCTTGATAGACGTAATAGTCTGAGGGGCCTTCTTTTTCTTTGCAAGAAATGCTAAGTATCTACCTGGTTTGTCGCCATATTCATATAACCTTTGTTTTTCAAATAATATTTCCCTCTTAGCCGTTTGAGTAAGCGTAGTGTTTAGAGCTGTCCTAAGAGCCGTAATCCTCTGCAATTTTATAATAGAAGGTCTATCAGCGTATGCTGTTTCAGCTGCTTTTAAGCGTGCTTCGAGCAGACGCTGTTGCTCTCCCTTCAGTTTTTTCTGGGTCGCTGAGTAGGAGATGATCAAACATCGTGCATAAGCTTTGATGGTCTCCCACATCATTGATGGGTTGCTAGCCGTACCTGAATTAATTTCTAAAAAAGTTTTAAATTCTTGGGAGAAGTACTTTACAAATTTACTATCTTTTATCAGGAAGGGGTCCATACGCCAATGCCGAGCGGATGTTCCATTGTTCCTTGCCTTAGTTTCCATATATACAGCAGCGTGGTCAGAAATTGCTATAGTACCTATTTTACAGGATGATATGGAATTTTAAAAAATCGATGGGGCAAAAAACATATCAATTCTTATATGACATTTATGTGGATTAGAGTAGAAAGAAAAATCTCTACCCTGTGGGTGGAGACATCTCCATACATCTACCAATCCTAATTCTTTATTCAGATCCGCCAGCTGTCTAGATCTGGGAGATATTCCGGCAGCACTCTTGGGAATCCTATCTATTTCCGGATCCATAGTACAATTAAAGTCTCCCCCTATAATTGTATGACGGGCACCAAAGGCCATCAATTTTGAAAAGGCTTCCGTTATAAATTTAAAGGGGTGTGCCGGGGGGCAGTACAAATTTAGAATCCCATATTCCTCTCCATTTACAAGGGCTTTAATCAAAATATATCGTCCAGATTCGTCTTTTATCTGATTTAGAATTTTCAAAGGGAAATTCTTCCGAACAAGAATAACAACTCCCCTGCTTTTTGAGCTAAAAGAAGAAAAAAAGGCCTGATCAAATCCACCCTGCTGTAATTTTAAGTGTTCTTTATCCGACAGGTGTGTCTCCTGTAGGAGAGCTATATCGACTCTTTCTTTCTTAAGATTTGATAATATTTTCTTCCTTTTAACTGGCGAATTACTCCCCCTGACATTCCAGGTGCACCACTTAACCGACTGATCAACCATAATCATCTGGGCAGATCCGAGACCCCTCGGGAGGGGAAACCCTATCTGGAACATCCCGAGCATAGAGCATATAAAATTTACAAAAATAAAGGCTCTCTAATACACTCACAACAATATAATAAAAAACTATTTCTAAATAAAAAAAATATAAAACGTACCTAAGTGGAGATTTTCCCCCTTGTTCCCAGGGAGCGTCACTTCCTCTCCAAAAGTCCATCTTATCCTCTCCCAACCAATGCCCCACCCTTGACCCAGGTGCTCCTCAATAAAATGAGGAGAATTCAAATATAATACAAAGCTAGAGTTAACAGTGAGCACCCTACCCCCGCCCGCACCAACACCTGAATATATTTGGGAATGTTAATACCATATATAAATATATAACTATAAAATTACAATCTCAGCAAGTAATAATTAAATATAATAATACAAAATAACAGGGGAAAAACAACCCTGCTCCTAAAGACAGAAGTAAAATAGAATAAGGTAACCACCTCCCCCCACCAACATTAACCAAACGCCCCAACATATATATACATACATACCCACATATATACATAAAGTAATAAAAGAAAACAAACCCACGCGGTGGGGGGGGAGAAAATCAAATCCCTCCCCCCCGTCCCCATGATAATATTAAACAATAAGGTAAGAAAAAAGAGAAACAAAAAAAAGGTGGGGGGATGTAAACCAAAGTAGAGGGAAAGGCGAACCAACATCCACTATCTCTTACAGTTTATTTAAGAGAGTCCAAGAATTCCTTAGCCTTCTCTGGTGATCCGAAGTTATATATGGATCCTTTGTGGTTAAAGCGTAGCGTCGCTGGATAACGTAAGGAGTACTGAGTATTTAAGTCCCTTAAACGCTTCTTCACCTCATCGAATGCCTTCCTCTTTCGGACCAGAGCTGGGGAAAAGTCCTAGAATAGCATGATCTTGGATCCTTTATAGATCATGGCTTGGGGATCTTTTCCAAGATTTCTTGAGGCTTCCAGGAGCATCTGCCTCTCCCTATAGCTCTGCAGCTGGAACAGGACCGGGCGTGGGCGCTGGTTTGAGCCATGCCCACGTATTGCGACCCGGTAGGTCCATTCCACCCTTACCTGGCCTGATCCAGCATGAAGATTTAAAAGCTGTGGCAGCCATTGCTCCAGGAATGCTGTAAGCTGGCCTTCCTCTTCCTGTTCGGGAAGGCCCAGCAAACGAATATTTTTTCGACGACCTCGATTATCAAGGTCGTCAATATGATTTTCTAAGGTCCGGACTCGCTGCTCGAGAGCCCGGACCTGATCCGCGGCTGATTGAGTTACAGTTTCGGAGGTCGCGGCCTTTAACTCCGCCCCTCCAACTCGGTGCTCGAGTTCCTGGATGTCTCGGCCGTGCTTCTGCAGCGCAGCCGAGAGTGATTCCCAGCGATGTCGGGACTCCTCGATAAAGGCATCGATCTTCGCGTCCAGCTTGGTGATCATCTCCACAAGGCTTGTTACTGTCGGTAAGTCCCCCGGGGCGGCTGTGGACGCCTCTGCTGCAGCTGGAGAGGGAGAAGGTGGGGGAGGGGGTCCTGCTTGTTGAGAGCTGCGGGTTCCCTTCCCTTTGGTCATTTTTCACTAAATGTTAAACTATTTAAATGTAATACTAAGCAGCTATTTAAAGTTAACAGCTATTATGAATGATTTGGTGAGTGTGATGGGAGTGGGTGACCCACTTTGCCCAAGTCTTGGGAAGAGCACTATAGACTCAGACTTGCTGGGTTGCCGCCATCTTGGATCCCCTTTCCACAGTACAATTTATACTGGATTCCTTGCAGTTTGATACATTTTATGTGAAACTCTTCAAGCATTTCCATCTGGAGACAACTGACAATGTACTTCTGTTGAATGTGAAGAATGCCGGTTAAGTTGTTACAAAGGACAACCCTAAAACAGAGCTTTTTAAAACTTTTCTGGTGTGCTTCCATTTTAATGCCTCGGGCTTCAAGTGGCTACAGGGTGACAGTTTGATGGGGGGGAGCAGTGGAATGGGGATGGGGGAAGTGGAAGTTGGTCACCCCCCCTTTGTTGAGTATGCGCAGAAATATCCCAAAATAAAACATAATAGCAGGATTGTAACCTTCACTAAAGTGCATAGATTTAAAAGTCTATGCTTTTTTAAATTAAAACTATCTTGTGAAAAGATCACTTGCTCACTAGGCCTAATGAGACACATAGGCAAGTAGAAAGTCTGCATAAAATGTGTATGTGCTGTGAGCATTGATTTATCAAATTGGTGTCAGCCTGTTGAGCTCCCTATGAAGAGTTTAGAATCTTGAGGCAATGTGAGACAGGCAATGGCCTATTGGGATTATCAGTAGACTATTAATCCAGAGACCCAAGTAATGTTCAGGGGACCTGGGTTTGTATCCCGCCATGGAATTTGAATTTTAAAAAATAGAATTAAAAGTCTAATGATGACCATGAAATCATGTTGATTGTTGGGGGGAAAGAACCAGGTTCACTAATGCCCTTTAAGGAAGTAAATCATCATCTTTACCTGGTCTGGCCTATGTGTGACTCCAGATCCCTCCCAGATGTACTGATTTTCCAATCAATGATGCTGTGGATTAATGTGAGCCTGTCATACGTGGGATTGCTTGAAGAACCACTTCACCCCCTTCCCTCCCAGCAAAGCCAAAACTGGGGAAAAATCAACATCGGAGCATGCATCGTATAAGGTACGGAGCTGGTCCCAGGACTTTCCTGACAGAATCTCGGCTCCATGATTGACCATCACTGAATTTGAACTTGTGACCCTAAAATCTCATCCTGTGACCAATAGTTTGGGAACCCCTGCATCAGAAGGAGGTAATAAGCAATAAGCAGAAGTTTTGTCCAAAATATGGCTATAGGAAGTTGGCTCTCTCCGTCCATTTGAGAATATAGGGCTCTGCTTCCTCCACACCAGTGTTCGTGGAAGCCTACAGTGTGGAAACAGGACATTCTGCCCATCAAGTCCACGCCAACCTTACATAGATCATCACACCCAGATCCACTCCCCCTATCCTATCCCTGTAATCCCATGTTTCTCATGACCAATCCACCTAATCTGCACATCTCTGCACTATGGGAGGAAACCCACGTATTCAAGAGGAGAATGTGCAAACTCCACACAGACAATCGCCCGAGGGTGTACTCAGAAGTGGAAGCAAGCAGTGCTAACCACTGAGCCACCATGCCACCTAAGTCATATAAATTGATAGTCTAACCATAGCTCCCTGCTCACATAATGGTTGAAACTCAGTCCAGTTAGATGACAATTTTTGTATGTCCAATATTAGAAATGTTATGTTAGAAAGATCTAAACGATTGTGACAAAACTCTTGGTTAAAGCTTCCTAATTACAGTTATCAGAAACTTTGTTAACGTAGTTGGTGCTTCACTAACTGCAAAGCAAATGGTGTTTGCAAATTATTTTTTAAAAATCCTTTCCCTGATATTCTCACATTTCTTGCATTTCAATTTTAAGTACAATCTTGAAGAAGCTATTCTTTAAAAATGTCATGAAAGGAACACAGCCCTCTCTGAAGCTTTGGCTCCCAATTATACAAACTGAGTTTGGACATAAACACACAAACTAATCTATATATTATTTAGTGCCAAACTAACTGCTGAATTATTAACCCAAGCCACACCATTATGAATGTCCTATTCAGATCTGTATGTTGGATATAACTTTTAATTGAAAACAAAGTTTTGCATGTTATTTAAAATTTAATTGTCATTAACATCTGAAAGCCCTTGTTCGGATTATGGGTCAGATATTTGCCTGAGTCAGAAAATATCTTGATATAGCATGTCTACCTATGAACTTCCTGACCAACCCCCATGCATGTCCATGCCAACTCATACCAATCTATAGCTCCACCAATCCATAGCCCCTTACAGGCCTTATGCCAACTCTTCCCACCCAGTGCAGCCACAATATTTCACCCATACATCCTCAATACCAATTCATTTAATAACCCCCATAGCCAGAACCTCACGAGCCAAGTTAAGACAAAATAAAATGAAATCGTAAATGTCTATTACAAAGCTCACTACATAAAAGCACTCTCAACCATGAAAGCCCTTTCCATGCATTTAAAAGCTCCTCAACTTAAATAGAAACTGATGGGCATTTATAATTCCATAGCATAGGCAGCTAACTCTTTAATAACATTTTTGAACTGTCAATCAAACTGTGAGCTTACAATGTAATAATGATCAGCTGTGGAAAACTAGTATAATGATAACACTGCAGGACTTTTTTTCCTTTTCTCTCTCTAGCACAGGCATGTAGTTCTTTCTTCCATTGTTAGGCATCTTGACAGCTTGACAGTTCTTATGGTAGCATGGTGACTCAGTGGTTAGCACTGCTGCCTTGGGGACCTGGGTTCGATTCCAGCCTTGGGTGACTGTCTGTTTGAAATTTGCATATTCTCCCTGTGTCTGAGTGGGTTTCCTCCGGATGCTCCAAAATCCTCCCAGAGTCCAAAGATGTGCAAGTTAGGTGGATTGGCCATGCTAAATTGCCCATCGTGTACATGGGTGTGCAGGCTAGATGGGTTAGCCATTGGAAATGCAGGTTTACAGGGAGAGGGATGGGTCAGGGTGGGATTGCCTTCAGACAGTCAGTGCAGACTCAATGAGCTGAAAGGCCTGCTTCCACACTGTAGGAATTCCAAGATATGGACCTTAACTGGCCTTCAAAAGAATTTATAGACTCCTACACTATGGGATAAGACTTTCAGCACTGTATTGAAATAACTTTGCTGAGAAAAGGTTTCCCACATTTATGAATAAAGTCCTGTACCATTCTTCCACTCCACCCCTCAAAAAAAATGGAATCTGTTGCAAACAGAAGAGTGATTTTTGATTGTGCACCCCACCTCCCAATTTCAAAGGTGCCTGGAAATCCTTGACTCTGGAAAGATCTGTTGCCTTGTCTCTGCAACTCATTGAAGGTTACATTTTGGTAACTTTTTAATACCATTACTTGGTTAATAAGTTTAGATGGTGTACGTTAGTTGAGGGAAGTACTTGGAGAATGATACCATCATGGAAACACTAAATTTAAAAAAACACTGCCATTCATGGTAGTCCACAAGTGATCACAGATTTTATTTGCACACCTCCTTTACATTATAAATGTGAGTGGAAATAGGATGTGATTTTACCATTCAAGTTCTATATCACTGATTCCGAATTTTTGCAATCTCTCCCATCAATCTTTTTTTTATTGTCACAATGGTGGTAAATTGTGAACTCTTGATTTTTGAATTCCATCAGGGCGGAAGTAGGTACTACAGATGCTGGAGATTAGAGTCAAGATTGGAGTGGTGCTTGAAAAGCACAGAGGTCAGGCAGCATCCAAGGAGCAGGAAAAATCGATGTTTCGGGCAAAAGCTTTTTTGAAGGGCTTTTGCCCGAAATGTTGATTTTCCTGCTCCTCGGATGCTGCCTGACCTATTATGATTTTGCAGCACCTCTCTACTTTTGAATTCCATCATCTCATTTTAATACTTGGGACCGTCATGAACTGAAATGGTTTTAAAAAGGGACAAACACTGACTTAAAGTGGCCACAGTAATCACCTGACCATAGGTTGGCCAAGCTTAATGAAAACAAGGTGAAATAAACATAGACAATCTGAAACAAAATTAGGATTTCATCAAAAGGCATGAAACAAGTCAGTTTGAAAAGGCCTATATCTCCTCTTATTTTGATTTACACTTTTTAATGGCAATTTTCACATATTGGAAAAGGATCCTTGCTTACAAGTTGCAACCATAAAGAATGTTAATTTTCACAGACAGCATTTCCAAAACAGCTTGTAATCTAAGGAACTGCTTTTGCGAGAACAGGGGAGATGGATTTATGACTGCAGAACAGAAATTTGAGAAGTTGTCTCTCTCTTGTTTCTCAGGAGGGAAAACGCTCAGTGAGAACACAAACTGGAGAGAAATATCTTAAAGACGATTGCAATATCCACTACTATTGTTATTCCAGGTCACCACTAATTAACTTTGGTCTCAGGTTAAAATCTTATAGCTCAAGGACATCATAGGGAGTTTAAAATTGTATGTTTTTTATACAGAACACTTTCCTTTTAGCTTTGTATCAATGTGTACGTATTTGATGTTTGTCTTTTTATTTTTAATCAGGTCAAGCAAATAATAAAATTGCTCTGTCTTTCACTCAAGAAAACCTTAAGTTTAGTTTCTTACTCCTATAGTAAAACAGATAAACTACATTTCAATTGGAGAGATGTACGGCTGCATGCTAAAAGGAACTTTAAATAATTACATGGCCAAAAAGAGATGGGAAAAATTGCAGTCAATTGACCCAGCCCTACCTTGTTACATTACATAATAAAGTTATGGCCCATATTTGATTGTGAACCAATAACTTGCTTTAGAAAAAGAACTACTAGGGTTATACATCAATGTTAAATATGTACTAATTAATCTGGAATATTTAGAACATCAATGATCACTGTGAGATAGAGCCTTGTACATTAAGAGAGCTGTTCAAGAAACGTGGGATTCCCTTTACATAGTACAGCTTTGTACTTTGTTATATGCACTAGACATGACCTACTGAGGTTGTCTTAGACATACTATAGCAGAGAACTGATTCATTTTATGGCTTTAATCAATGATTGGTAAATCGGCTTAATAATAATATGAAGGTATAGGGAGTTATCAATCAGGTATTCTGAGGGATGTTTCTGGAAGTCAGCCTGGAGGAGGAAGTCACCTGTTTCCTCGGTACTTTGATGGAAATCATATATGTGTTTCACATAAGACCTGCTGTCCTTCTTCACTCTTACTAGGATTGTTTTCTGAAAAGTGACTCCTGCAAAACTAGCACTGTTCGTAGCTGGAGTGATTACAATCCTTGGCCTAGTTTCTTCAGGGTTGAAAGCCTGGACAGCTCCATTGCCTGAGTAAGAGTAAGAAGGCCTCAGGCTAACTGGCAGCCATCTTGGTGAAAAGAGAGCATTCCAGGTCACCTTTTTGCTTGCATCATAATTACTAGGCGCCAGCTGAGTTTGGAAGCTTGTGCTGCGATCATCTCGAGCTGGATTATTGATCACCCACTGAGAACCCCAGGAACTTGACAAATAGTTTCTTGGTATAAATAGGCTACAATTGACATTAAAATATTTGGCAAACACCAGAGGGCTAGTAGAATGAAACTGGAAAGCAAGGAAAAACAAATTGTGGACTGAACTGTAATGTTCATTCATGACAGAGGACTGCTTCTGAATTTGGAACAGGCTTTGGGGGCTGATCATAGTATAACGAATTAACTTAAGGACTGTCTCTGTCACCAGGATATCGGGCTGATTTTTCTTAATCCACTCTTCAACTCCATAGTAAATCTCTAGTTCGTTCTCCACAACCAGATCAGAGCGTTGAAGCAATGAGATCATCAAGTCATCACTAATGGTTTGCCACTCTTCGCTGTGAATGACAGTGGACATATTCCAAGCCAGGAACCGCATGCAACTCTCCTGCAGGCTTTTGTCTCCTATTCTGAGTGAATAGTGGTACCAGCTGACCACGTACCCCCGGGGAGATGCACTGGCAAGTTGTTTGTTCATGTACTCAATAATGCCATGCTGTAGGGCAGTGACATGGTACTTGCTGGCTAATTTATGTAGAGGGACAACTTGACTCAAAAGGATGGTTATTTTGCCACAGTACAGGTATCTGGAAAACAAAACAGAGTTTTCACATAGTATGTTTGTTTCTGTTTATTTTCGCTAAATTGTATTGCCATGAAATAGATTTTCATTTGAAGAGAAACAACATTTTAATGTTTCTGTTAGTCTTTCATACAATCAACATACACATGAACTGAAAAATAATCATTTTGATGAATAATTTCAAAATTCTGACTTCCTTTCATGATTTCAATGTTGTAAATGTCTTTAACCTTTGGCTGTTCTCTACAGGTAGAGTACTTACTATACCCAAACAGCTGGTGTTGGAAAGATCGAAGAGTCTAATGTTAGATGTGATTCCATGAGAGCAAAATCAGGCTTGTTAACAAAGACTAACAACAGATTTAAGATTATTGAGCTCACAATGTGGATTTCTTACACCTACGAGAAGCCACATATATTCACACCCAGGGTCTATCCTTTGCAAAGAGAAATAACTACTCCGAGCATTGCAACTTTTTAAACCAAATTTTGGAGGAAGGTCATTCCCTATTGCATTCCACATGGCAATGCCTTGACCTATCAGATTTGATTTCATTTGAATTTAAATAATTGTTCCCTAGTGTATTCTCCATGCCAGTGCCTCTACCAATCAGAATCCATTTGTCAACTAATCAGCTCTTTCTTCTCACGCAGTATAAACTGTTACTCCTTTTAGAATGGGTTTTCTTGCAATTCTGACCTGATGAAAGCAAAACAAAAAACGTTGACCGAATATGTATTTTTTTCAGTTATACTTGTAGAATCTCTACAGTGGGCTAGCTGGCTATTTAGCCCATCGTGTCCACAACAATCCTCTGAAGAGGACTCCACTCAGACCCACCTCCCAACCCTATCCCTGTTTTTCCAATGGCTAATCCACCTAACCTGCACATCTTTGCTCTGGGGGAGGAAACCAGAGCTGAAAATGTGTTGCTGGGAAAGCGCAGCAGGTCAGGCAGCATCCAAGGAGCAGGAGATTCGATGTTTCGGGCGTAAGCCCTTCTTCAGGAAACCAGAGCACCTGGAGGAAACCCACGCAGAAACGGGGACAATGTGCAAACTCTATACAGACAGTCACCAAAGGCTGGAATCTAACTTGGGACCTTGTGAGGCAGCAGTTCTAACCACTGAGCCACCATACTCCTGCTTGATTTCTGTATCACCAAGTGACTATTTACTACATAATAAACTGATCCAGCTTTCATTTTGCTAAGTTTAGTGATTCGCTCGAGGAAGCATTTATATTGTGAAGCTGTTAATGATTGATTGAGCAAGTGTCTCAGATAATATGAAAGAGCATGAAGTCTTGTGGCAGGGTGGAAGTATCCCTACCTCTGAGAAGGCCTGGCTTTTAGACCCACCTGCTCCAAAAGTGTGCTATAATATCTCTGAACGGTTTGACTGGGAAAAGATTGAAGTCAGTAGAAAGGGTTTTAGTAATGCATTGGTAGTGCCCCTACCTCTTGAGCCAGGACATGCATAACAATATCTCTGAACAAGTTGATTAGGAAACAAAATGAAGTCAGTGGATTGGTGATGCAAGGCAGCATTATTGATGGGATGGGGTAAAAATCAATGTTTGGGAAGGGAAAGCATCCACATATTTTTAATATAGGTTCAGCAGCAACATTTCTGTTCCACATTCAGCTATGTGTGTGGTTTTGCTGACAGACAGTATCATGCTGTGCAGAAGAGCTCAATACATGGTGACTGCAATCAGGAGTCTTGTTTAAAAATCTACAGTGGGCCCTAAAAGTATCTTAAGTCCCTGTTTAAATAAATTACCCCACACCTAGGTTATTTCCAATGTGCACACTCAATGCCACAAGGTAGTTCAGCTACAACTAGGAAATACTGCAAGCTTCTTTACCCACCATATTGCAAGCACTCAGTATCCAAAATACTACATCAATCAATTGCAGTGTTTATAAGCATGTAACTTTCAACATTTCAGTCAGTTAGTTCTGGCCAGTCTGAATTTCATGAGAACAATTACAGGGGATAAATTATTTGCGCATTCTGGTTTTTATTACAGTACAGCATCACAAGGACACTGCTACATGAGTTAACTACCTGATCAACGTCTCGAAAAGTGCAGCACATTCAGCAGTTTCCCGTAAAATGAGTGTAGTAACACTGTGATTCAGCAAGAGGTCCTCAAAGACATCGCTTTGCAGGATGAGAAGGAGATGATGAGTGTGGAACACTTTCACTTCATCTGAGTTCCCTGTGTACACTTTCAACATTATGTCACTCGAGTTGGAGTTAAGCAGCAAAGCCTGGAGGTGATTGATAAGCATCGACGAATGATTGATTGTTGCCATGGAGTTTTCATTTAGATCTATTGTCTGTGCTAAGGAGGAAAGAACAGCAATTGAAAATAAATTATTTTTGAAAAACAAACAGATTCTGCAACTTTGATTTTATATGATGCTGTTTAATTCAACTTATGAGTAATGGAGGAAGCAAGCCACAGACACAAACCAAATACACTGCCCTTATTGTTAGCTGTGAGTGGACAATTTGCCAAATTAGTCCAAATGTGTTTTGATCTCTTTTAATAACTTCTCCTAATTATTACTGGAAGTTCTTATGACTTTTACAATAGAAATACAAAAGAAATGATTTTGACGGGTAAATGTATGCATATAATCTTTCCTAGAGTAATAATATTTGATCAGAGTAAGGCCACTTGATCCTCTTGTGTGCTATTGGTCTGTTCCTGCTGGCCTAACTTCAACCACCTAATCATATAGCTTTAAAAGAATTAAGTCTATTTTACGACAACCTCACCATGTAAAGTTAAACCATCTATGCTCCTGGTGTACTTTTGAGCACAGAATTCAATGGGTCTTACTGCATTTTCAGTCCATTAAACTACAAGAGGAAAATAAGTTTAGAAAAGCTGCCATTTGACTTTTTTTTACTTGAAATTGGTCCAAGGTCAAATCAAATTGAAAGACTTCCTCCTCATGGATTTTACAGAATAATGTATTTGAGGGCTTTAAACTCAACACATAGCAGTGGAGGCAATGGCTGAGTGATATTATTGCTAAACTGATCATCCAGAAACCCAAATAATGTTCTGGGGACGTGGATACAAATCCTGCTATGGCAGATGGAATTTGAATTCAAATTTTTAAAAATCTGGAAATAATCCTAATAATGACCATGAGCCCATTGCTGATAATTGGGAAAAACCCATCTGGTTCACTAATGTCCTTTAAGGAAGGAATCTGCCATTCTTACCTGGTCTGGCCTACATGTGATTCCAGACCCACAGCAACGTGGTTGATTCTTAACTCTCCTCTGGACAATTAGAGATAGACAATAAATGCTGACCCATCCAGCAATGTCCACGTCCCATAAATGACTTTTAATGATTAAATGACTTTTAAAAAGGTCCAATTAAATTGCACAAAATTGTAAAAGAGCAGCAATTAAGGAATCTTGTCCACAGGCAAATAATGGGTTGGCAATGGAGTTTGATTTCTATTTGAAGTACTTGGGGCTATGTGTAACAAGTAGGAACTTTTAAATGTCTCCTTCAAAGAGATTAGCATTCTTTGTTTCAGGATTCTACCCTGAATGTAGAAAATGGATTAGGGATATGAATTATGATTAATGAAATGTGAAAGTACAAATCCGCTCTCCCAAGTCCCAATCAACCCGAGATTCTTGGTGTCATTATTGAGCAAGAAGGAAAAAAAGCACAATGTGTCAGGGAAAATAATGGTTTAATTCAGACAGGCCTTAAATGGTTGAGAAGGCATTACATGCTGTTGACGCTGAGTTTAAATTTTATTTAGAGCTGAGCTGTTAAATATTCATTGATCTGAAGGAATATCTTTGAATCTATATAAGTCTGAGCAGCTGGGAATTTAAATAGTGAATATTTCAGGTCTTTCAGTCCTTTCTGACAGAATCTTTTAGCTTTTGGACTATTTCAGAAAATCTGGCTCATTTGTGTTGGTCCCGCCGCAATGAGTGTTGAATCAGGAATGTCATGCTGATTTGAATATCCAAAGAAACCCTTATGCTTGCAGACCACAAACTTGAATAGCGTCAATCTCATTTGTGCTGAAAACTGATTTACACATCAGCCCACATATAGCTGAGAAATGCCATTTACACAAAGCAACATTGCCACTGAGATTTTTATTGTGATCAGTAGCAGTGCGCTTGGCAACGTAGGTACTTAATAAGCTGCAAGAAAAGAACAATTTAAATCCTTTTAACTTTTGAGATGCAAAATAGAAAGGTTTGGACTGACTTTCATGTGACTTGTTTCTCATTTCTTTGCTGCTCACACTTCAGTTTTCAATCATTATACATCAGGTTGAAGAACCAACATAACATGAAGATTCTTCTGCCTAACCTGGAGGTGGTGAGTTTGGAGGTGGGAAGGGCATTTAATCAGGTAGGACCCCATCACCTTCCAGCCTCTCCCTTGCAGGGGGAGGCCCATAATTTACCTACCTGCCTCAGCACCAACTGAAACCCTTAAATGGCCAGTTAAAGACCAGAAGTGGCCTACTGTCATTGTGATGAACCCAGCTGTGGGGGTGAGCTTGTTGCCACTTGGCATCCAGCGTAGCTGCTGGATCAAGGAACTGGACATCGGGCAGAGCTTGCCCGATGGAAACCACTTCTTTGCCTTTGTCCAACCTCCTTGTTCCTCTGTCCCTGAACCCCAATCCTAGAAACACAATCTTTCTCCCTCCATCCCTGACACTCAATGATTGTTTGGGACTCTGGGGTTACTGTCAGAACTGGGGCCACAGCTTTCTCGGTGGCATTGCTGAGTGCAAGAGCTGCAAGCATCTGCTTGGATGGCAGCTCATAGTAGGACAGATTTCTGCCCCCACCATGGGGCCCATTCATAGCCTCACTGCGTAGCTTGGTGGACTTTGGCTGGGAGATGCAGCACAAGTCTTTTGACAGCTCTCCAGCTGGCAGTCAAGACCCTTGACACCTCAGCAAGATTCTATTGCTTATGACTTACCAAGATCAGCAAGATCCAGTTCATCTCTCTGAGCTGATACAGTCATAGAATAAAATAGCATGGAAACAGGGCCTTCTGCCCAAACTGGTCCATGCTGACTATAGTGTCCACTTATCTAGTTCTAATTGCTCGCATTTGCTCCATATCCCTGTAAACCCTACCCATCCAACCACAGATGGCACAGTGGCTCAGTGGTTAGCACTGCTGCCTTACAGCACCAGGGTCCCCAGTTCAATTCCAGCCTCGGGTGACTGTGTGGAGTTTGCATGTTCTCCCCGTGTCTACATGGGTTTCCTGTGGATGTTCCGGTTTCCTCCCACATTCCAAAGATGTGTAGGTTAAGTGAATTGGCCATGCTAAATTGTCCATAGTGTTAGGTGCACTAGTTGGGATGGGTTACACTCCAGAGGGTTGGTGTGGACTTGTTGGGTGGAAGGGCCTGTTTCCACATTGTAGGGAATCTAATCGAAACATAATCTAGTGGGAGCACAGTGCCGAGAACTCTGAACAATTCCTGCATGCAATACTCTGTCAAGTCGCATCTGGACTTCCTTCTACATTATGTTTCTATGGATCTGTATGCAGCTGAGATTCTCTTTCTCCTGCTCTCAGCATCTGTGAGATAATCAAAGAAGGAACTGAGATATCCAAAATGGTGGATGCATGTTGTAGGAAAAATTCTATATGCAGCATATTTGTGATGTTAAAAGAAGACACTAAACAAAATAATGGTAACAATTGTTACTTTATTTGGTGTTCATAACTATGTTAATTATAGATGTTTTTCAAGCATGAATTTAGACTCGTGATTTAGAGTCATAGAGATGTACAGCATGGAAACAGACCCTTCGATCCAACCCATCCATGCTGACCAGATATCCCAACCAAATCGAGTCCTACCTGCCAGCACCTGGCAGCACCATGCCTCCAAACCCCACCTATTCATGTCCAAAGTTTGATTGAAGGAGGCATGTTTATGTAATGAATGACTAGAGAATCCTTCAATTAGTACATGGGGAGGATGGGGGGGAGACCCTGGACCTGACTCCTAGAGCTCCTACTGCTACAGCAGTAAGGGCTCTATATACAGCAATAAGGGCTCTGCATACAGTAGTAAGGGCTCTGCGTACAGCTCTAAGGGCTCTATGTACAGCTGTAAGGGCTCTGTGTATATCTGTAAGGCCTCTGTGTACAGCAGTAAGGGCTCTGTGTATAGCTGTAAGGGCTCTGTGTACAGCGTAAGGGCTCTGTGTACAGCTGTAAGGGCTCTGTGTACAGCTGTAAGGCCTCTATGTACAGCAGTAAGGGCTCTGTGTATAGCTGTAAGGGCTCTGTGTACAGCTGTAAGGGCTCTGTGTACAGCTGTAAGGGCTCTGTGTACAGCATAAGGGCTCTATGTACAGCTGTAAGGGCTCTGTGTATAGCTGTAAAGGCTCTGTGTACAGCTGTAAGGGCTCTGTGTACAGCTGTAAGGGCTCTGTGTACAGCGTAAGGGCTCTGTGTACAGCTGTAAGGGCTCTGTGTACAGCTGTAAGGCCTCTATGTACAGCAGTAAGGGCTCTGTGTACATCTGTAAAGGCTCTATGTACAGCAGTAAGGGCTGTGTACAGCTGTAAGGATTCTGTTATATGTACAGGAAGATTGTGCTATTATGTGTCATTCTCTACACTGACCTATTGATAAGTCCCTACCTGCAGCATTGTTTTAAATTTGATTCACACCTAGTGATTATCAGCTATGTTTTATATATAAATAAACAAAAAAATGTTCAGCGAGAAATGTTCAGCAGTTCAAACAGCATTGATAGAAAGAGAAACAAAATAATCAGCCTGTATTGTTGGCCCTGATACTGTAAGGGGAGCGTTTGTAAACAGGGAGGGATTAAAGTGGGATTTTAGAACTTTCTTACAGACAACATTCCTCTCTGCCAGGATCCTGTCTTGGGCCCGATCTGACTCATAGGCTTGAACCTGCATTGGGAAAAACACTTAGCAGCAAGCTGTGGACAGAGGAATCCAATCTCTGATCCAGGCTTGGTCTAACCCCTACTCGAAGGTTGGTGATCCAATCTGGATTGAGAAGATCCAGGATGGGGGTGATCTAGTTGGGTTAAGGGTCGGTTTCATGGGAAGTAAGTGAAGTAGTTGTAGGTTGGGGGCTGAGAGGAGGTCCGGAATGAACCAGTGCTGTGCACATTTTGTTTTCCTCAGCTTCTCAGTCTCTCTTGGCTCAAGTAACCCAGGCAACAGCCTTCAACCTGTAAAACAGTTTCAATACAAGGTTCCCAAACTTATTCAAACATTTAAATATCCCCCGTGCTCTACCTGGGGTTGGGCTGGTTGTCTTGTCCCTCCCATTGATCCTCCAAAACAAAGAGAAGTAGGTGAATGTTTGAAGTTAAAAATGACACAACACCAGGTTATAGTGCAACAGGTTTAACTGGAAGCACTAGCTTTTGGAGCACTGCTCCTTTATCAAGTGGCTATGGAGTATAAGATCGTAGGACACAGAATTTATAGCAAAAGTTTACAGTGTGATGTAACTGAAATTATATATTGAAAAAGACTTGGATTGTTTGTTAAGACTCTCATCTGTTAGAATGCTCCAAATCATAGGTGTTTTTTTTTTACCTAATGTGACCTGATCCCAGATTCGCTGGTTTGTTTTGGGTGAACACTCTCCTCACACACTGTCTGCCACACTGTGCTTTCTGTTTATATTTCATACCTCCGACATCCACAGCTTTTGTTGATGTGCTGTTCATCATTGCCCATAAAGCTCTTCAACTGGCATGTGCCACCCATGCATTACTTCAGAAATTACTCCAATGGACAATTGAAGTTTACCTCCTTCCCCAAAATCAGAAACTTCTCCCTATTGGACACCTGAAAATCTATCGATTTTCCCAAACCTAGGTTAGAACCCCCATTGCTGGGGTAAACTCACTTCTAGCCCAGTAAGGCGATTGTCTGACTGTCACTTTGCGTCTCAGTTTATTCCAAAGAGTCACCTCTGGGGAAGAGATACTGGAAGGGTTGCTATGACTTTCATCACCATCATCATAGTCCCTCATTTCTTTTGTCTCTTTGGCATTCTTTTCCTCCTCAGTCAAAGGCGATGCCCATACAGTTGCATCCTCTGGCGTCACTGTGATGCCAATGCTATTGTTCTGTTCAGGAATTGCACTGTTGGTTTCTAACTGGGAAGGGAATACTCCTGATGGCTTGCTGGAACCTACAGAAAACATGAGGAACATTTTGAAAAGTGAACTCCAATTTCTGGCAGTAATATTCAATGACTTACAAGAAAAGATGATGTAGGTTTGAGTTGAGAACTTATCTTTATAGTTGCAAATTCATATAGGAGGCGCACTAGTTTGATTTCTGCCTTTGGCTGCCTTACAATGAAACTGGATAGGGCTCGTGCACAATTCAAGTCAACACTTTAGTGGATTGGGTTAAAAACCATGCATCTTTTCTCATTGTATGCCATTTACAATTACGAGCCTTTGAAGATATCAACATTTGTGATAGCTCACAAACATATGAAGCAAACAATCTCAATTGAAGATGACATCAGATATTAACGTGGACTTACTTTCAAGAGTTCCACCCACTTCATTATATCCCATTTGAAATGTGATTCCTTCAGTCATCAGTTAGGATGGTATCCCCTTAGTCTGTTGTAACTGTTCACCAGTGCCTTGAGCAGTGTCAGGAACTTGTCCTTGCTCACACTCTTACATCAGTTCATAGCTGCCATTCCTTTATAGTCAAGTTCCTTTATGGTCTTCTAACTGGCTTCCAAACTTCTACATTGACGAGTTGGAATGGATGCTTCTTGCTGTCAGACTTTTTCTTTCTTTCATTGTGTCTCAAGGAAAGCAAATCTTTGTATATTCATAGGAACCATTTTAACAGTTTGCCCTCCTTTCGTTGCTAGGAAAGGCCCATTTCTGACATCCAGCCATCTTCTTCCTAGTGGACATTTCTAGGTACAATTCACAGCGTTTACTCAAACCGTTATTAGTTTCTTGAGTTAGTTTTAAAGGATACACTTCAAGATAACTGGAATCTGATCTTTGAAAGGTATAACAAATGGAGAAAGTGATCTCAATGCCTAATCAAAAGAAGACCATTTCTAGAGTTGGTTTTCAAATTTGGGTAGATATGCCCTACTTTCTTCAGACCACAGCAGAAAAGAATACAATGGAATAATGGGACAAATGTCAAGTAGTCTTATGTAAACAAATAATCTTCAGCAGTTGGTACAAAATTGTACATTCAAGTAAAAGAGGATACATAGCTCGAGTCATTGTTTATAAAGGAGTATTCACATGAATGTTAACTCTGCTTCTCTCTTCAGATGCTTCTTGAACTGCTGGGATTTTCCAGCTTTTCCCAGCATCTACGTACAATATATGTTCTTAAAATTGTGGCCTTCTGCTAGCTGGCTACTATTCTAAAATTCCATTGTGGTAATACTGACATTGAATACAGTAGAGAAAGAGGCCATTAGCATTATTTGTTTCAAAGCAGATTAGAGTTTATACAATACTAGACTGCCAGGTTGTCAATCTTTAGGCCTGATAATTTAAAAGTTGCTGCTGCCAAGTTCTTCGCAGAAGCAGTTCCTGCTTCTGTTACAAACATATTAGGAAATAACAACTGCAACATGGATATTTGAGGCTGGAGCTATGTTAAAATGCAGCCATTAACTTATGTTGGAAACTGAGATTAGCTCCAATTGGGTGGTGCAGTTGGTTAGCACTGCTATCTCACAATGCCAGGGACCCAGATTCAATTCCAGCCTTGGGTGACTGTGTGGAGTTTGTACATTCTCCCTGTATCTGTGTGGTTTTCCTCCTGCAGGCCAAGTAGACTGGTTATGCTAAATTGTCCAGAGTGTTCAGAGATGTGTATGTTAGGTGCATTGGTCAGTGGTAAATATAAGGTAGGGAGAATGAGTAAGGATCTTCTTCAGAGGGTTGGTATGAATTTGTTGGGCTGAAGGGCCTGTTTCCACACTGTAGGGATTCAGTCTATCTATGATTCTAGCCTCAGGTACCAAGAGGAAAAGGGCCAATATTTATTTTAGTGGCTGTCAGAATTGCCTGGAAAATCATACAATCCAGTTTCATACATTTCTTTGAATTGTCAAAGGGTGCTAGACATTAGTCTCTGGATTCGAAATGCACTATATCCATTTTATTGCTCTGAAATAGGTCAAATTTCTTTGGTTTAAAATCCTGTCATCAATATTGTACTGTTTTAATTGGACGTAAAGGACTGTTAATGTTGAGCTCCTATGTTTGCACTGAAATTTTGAAAATTGTCAGTTTGAAAGTTTCAAACTAGATGAAAATATTAATAGTATACTGCAATTGGGACAGTAATATCAACTGTTAGATTTACAATCTCATTACATAATGAGGTACATTGAAACACAAGAACAAATTTACTGAATTAACAAGATAACAATCTAAGTGCAGTTTTATCAGGAGTGACCTGATATCTTTAGCCAAATATAAATTAACTACAAATCGTACAACATGTGAATATTGTCACAGTTTTACACAAACTAAGACTTGATCATGCAGAAGGAGCTTCTAAGCAGACAAAATGTAACAGGAGTTAAACAACATTTTGAAACTCTAGCCCTGCAAAATTAATCATTATCATTGAATTGGTTCAAGGAAGTGTTGCATATTCAAGTAGCATCTTGTCTATTGTCATGATTTAGAAGTTGGTTTTTAAAGTTCACTTTCTCAGGTACTCTTAAAGTCTTTCAAACTTTCATCATTTTTTTCAACAAACAAATCAATGTTTCTAAGCTTTCTCCCAAAAAGAAAATATTGATTTAAATCCTGTTTTGTTGTTGCAACATCGAAACCATATGCTGAACATTGCATTGCCATCTTCAAAGTACTCTACAAAGCAACAAAAGAATGACTCAAACTAGAGAAGAATATCTCCAAACATCATCCTTACCTCTTTTAGCGATTGCAATCAATAAAATCAAATTTGCAAAGGGAAGAAGACAGCCCATTTTGCTCAGACTTTTACTGGAGAACATTGTCACTGTAAGTTTCATCCAATGTTCTGGCAGAATAAAACCTCACACAGAATCCATCTGGATCACTGGACATTTAAGTAGGACACAGCTCCTTTTCAGCTGCCCCTCGCTGAAATGGCTTCTTTTATTGGTGGAATCTGGCCTTTGCTGCCATGGCAACTGGTTCGATTCTGATATCTGTTCATCATTCCCTTGTGTTGGATGAATCTGCACAAAGGAATGTGGAAGAGAGTTTAAAAATCTGAATACATTCAGAGTGTACCGAAAGGATAATTTTCTCTGTTTTCAAAGTTTGACAAATTAATAGATGAGAAAAACAAAATGAGAGGAGAAAAGCTGAATGTAAATTAGCACAAAGGATAAGTGCTATACTTATATTTAAATATTCAGCTGGCGAAACAGACAAAATACTCATCACCGGCTACTGTAGGCTGGGCACACCATTACTTATATTGACATTCCTGCAAATTTTCACATAAATTTGGAATGGTGCTACTGTTAAAAATTACTTATTTGCCAACATTTAGATTTTAATACACTACTATACAGGTTAATTAGCTTATTTTTGACAGGGAATACATCACCCGCGTGTATCTGATTTGTTTTATAGTTGTCAGTTACCCGTACAGACAACTGAGCCAAAGGGCCTCTTTCAATGCTGTAAACTCTGTGCCTCTATAAAGCTTTGTAAGTTTCTAATGTCAAAATAATCTTACGTGCGAATTCAGGCAGTTTTTAAGCATGCTCAAGAACAGCCCACCTACAGCTGTGCTGTCTACCTACAGCATTTTGATCATTGTACTGATGTCAACCAATGCACAATGTAGAATTTGGCTGCTAAAGGAAAACTAGAAATGAGGGAGACCCGAAACAGAATGCCCTTGTACAACTTGCATTGGTGCATTAATACTGCATCAGAGTAACTGGACACCGATCTACACATCAAAACATCACAGGGCAAATATCTGCATTTGTGCAGCTCCAATCAGAGAGTTGCAAGTCTGCACTCGCTGAAATTTGGGAAAGGTATTCGGTCTTCCATCCCTGTTTCTAAGTAATAGAGTCATAGAGATGTACAGCATGGAAACAGACCCTTCAGTCCAACCCGTCCATGCCGAACAGATATCCCAACCAATCTAGTCCCACCTGCCAGCACCTGGCCCATATCCCTCCAAACCCTTCCTATTCATAAACCCATCCAGATGCCTCTTAAATGTTACAATTGTACCAGCCTCCACCACTTCCCTCTGGCAGCTTATTCCATACATGCACCACCCTCTGTGTGAAAAAGTTGTCCTTTAGGTCTCTTTTATATCCTTTCCCTCTCACCCTAAACCTAGGACCATAAGACCATAAGACATAGGAGTGGAAGTAAGGCCATTCGGCCCATCGAGTCCACTCCGCCATTCAATCATGGCTGATGGGCATTTCAACTCCACTTACCTGCATTCTCCCCGTAGCCCTTAATTCCTCGTGACATCAAGAATCTATCAATCTCTGCCTTGAAGACATTTAGCATCCCGGCCTCCACTGCACTCTGCGGCAATGAATTCCACAGGCCCACCACTCTCTGGCTGAAGAAATGTCTCCGCATATCTGTCTGAATTGACCCCCTCTAATTCTAAGGCTGTGTCCACGGGTCCTAGTCTCCTCGCCTAATGGAAAAAATTTCCTAGCTTCCATCCTTTCCAAGCCATGTATTATCTTGTATGTTTCTATTAGATCTCCCCTTAATCTTCTAAACTCCAATGAATACAATCTCAGGATCCTCAGCCGTTCCTCATATGTTAGACTTACCATTCCAGGGATCATCTGTATGATCTCCGCTGGACACGTTCCAGTGCCAGTATGTCCTTCCTGAGGTGTGGGGACCAAAACTGGACACAGTACTCCAAATGGGGCCTAACCAGAGCTTTATAAAGTCTCAGTAGCACAACGGTGCTTTTATATTCCAACCCTCTTGAGATAAATGACAACATTGCATTCGCTTTCTTAATCACGGACTCAACCTGCATGGTTACCTTTAGAGAATCCTCGACTAGCACTCCCAGATCCCTTTGTACTTTGGCTTTATGAATTTTCTCACTATTTAGAAAGTAGTCTATGCTTTTTTTTGCCAAAGTGCAAGACCTCGCATTTGCTCACGTTGACCATTTCCTGGACTACTCTCCCAAACTGTCTAGATCCATCTGTAGCCTCCCCACTTCCTCAGTACTACCTGCCTGACCACCTAACTTCGTATCATCTGCAAACTTCACTAGAATGCCCCCAGTCCCTTCATCCAGATCATTAATATATAATGTGAACAGCTGTGGCCCCAACACTGAACCCTGCGGGACACCGCTTGTCACCGGCTGCCATTCCGAAAAAGAACCTTTTATCCCACTCTCTGCCTTCTGTCAGACAGCCAATCCTCAAACCATCCCAGTAGCTCACCTCGAACACCATGGGCCCTCACCTTGCTCAGCAGCCTCCTGTGTGGCACCTTATCAAATGCGTTTTGAAAGTTCAGACAGACCACATCCACTGTCACCTCTTCAAAGAATTCCAATAGGTTTGTCAGGCATGACCTCCCCTTACTAAATCCATGTTGACTTGGTCTAATCAGACTCTGCTCTTCTAAGAATTTAGAAACCTCATCCTTAATGATGGATTCTAGAATTTTACCAACAACCGAGGTTAGGCTAATTGGCCGATAATTTTCCATCTTTTGTCTTGATCCTTCCTTGAACAAGGGGGTTACAACAGCGATCTTCCAATCATCCGGGACTTTCCCGGACTCCAGTGACTCTTGAAAGATCTCAACCAATGCCTCCGCTATTTCCTCAGCCACCTCTCTCAGAATTCTAGGGTGTATCTCATCGGGGCCAGGAGATTTATCAATTTTAAGACCTTTTAGCTTTTCTAGCACTATCTCTTTTGTAATGGCAACCATACTCAACTCAGCCCCCTGACTCCCTTTAATTGTTGGGATATTACTCATGTCTTCCACTGTGAAAACTGACGCAAAGTACTTGTTAAGTTCTCCTGCTATTTCCTTATCTCCCATCACTAGGCTTCCTGCATCAGTTTGAAGTGGCCCAATGTCTACTTTTGCCTGTCGTTTGTTTCTTATGTATTGAAAGAAACTTTTACTATAATTTCTAATATTACTGGCTAGCCTACCTTCATATTTGATCCTCTCCTTCCTTATTTCTCTCTTTGTAATCCTCTGTTTGTTTTTGTAGCCTTCCCAATCTTCTGATTTCCCAGTGCTCTCGGCCACTTTATAGGATCTCTCTTTTTCTTTAATACATTTCCTGACTTCCTTTGTCAGCCATGGTTCTAATCCCTCCCCGGATAATCTTTCTTTTCTTGGGGATGAACCTCTGTACAGTGTCCTCAATTATACCCACAAACTCCTGCCATTTTTGCTCTACTGTCTTCCCCGCTAGGCTCTGCTTCCAGTCTATTTTTGTCAGTTCCTATCTCAGGCCCTTTATTTAACTGTAACACCATTACATCCGATTTTGCCTTCTCTCTTTCAAACTCCAGACTGAACTCTACCATATTATGATCGCTGCTTCCTAAGGGTTCCCTTACTTTAAGATCTTTTAAAAGTCTGGTTCATTGCAAAGCACTAGGTCCAGAATAGCCTGCTCCCTTGTGGGCTCCATGACAAGCTGTTTCAAAAAACCATCCTGTAAGCATTCCATGAATTCCCTTTCTTTGGATCCACTGGCAACATTATTTACCTAGTCCACCTGCATATTGAAGTCTCCCATGATCACTGTGACCTTGCCTTTCTGACCTATGCCCACTAGCTCTGGACTCCCTGACCCAGGGAATAGATTTTGCCTATTTACCCTATCCATGCCCCTCATAATTTTGTAAAATTCTATAAGGTCACCCCGCAGCCTCCGACACTCCAGGGAAAACAGCCCCAGCCTCTTCAGCCTCTCCCTATAGCTCAGATCCTACAACCTTGGCAACAGCCTTGTAAATCTTTTCTGAACCCTTTCAAGTTTCACATCGTTCCGATAGGATTTAAGATTACTTACAGTGTGGAAACAGGCCCTTCGGCCCAACAAGTCCACACCAACCCTCCGAAGAGTAACCCGTCCAGACCCATTCCCCTACATTTACCCCTTCACCTAACATTATGAGCAATTTAGCATGGCCAATTCATCTAACTTGCACATCTTTGGATTGTGGGAGGAAACCGGAGCACCTGGAGGAAACACAAACAGACACGGGGAGAATGTGCAAACTCCACACAGACAGTTGTCTGAGATGCGAATTGAACCCGGGTCTCTGGTGCTGTGAGGCAGCAGTGCCAACCACTGTGCCACCATGCTGCCCAGTTTTTGTTTCTGGAAGGAGACCAGAATTGCACACAATATCCCAACAGTGGCCTAACCAACATCCGGTACAGCCGCAACATGATGGACCAACTCCTGTACTCAATACTCTGACCAGATCAAAACAATGACAGCAGATGCTGGAAACCAGAGTCTAGATTAGATGGAAAAGCACAGCAGTTCAGGCAGCATCCGAGGAGCAGTAAAATCGACGTTTCGGGCAAAAGCCCTTCATCAGGAATCAATACTCTGACCAATAAAAGAAAGAATACCAAACACCTTCTTCACTATCCTATCTAACTGCGACTCCACTTTCAAGGAGCTATGAATCTGCAATCCAAGGTCTCTTTGTTCAGTAACACTCCCTAGAGCCTTACCATTAAGTGTATAAGTCCTGCTAAGATTTGCTTTCCCAAAATGCAGCACCTTGCATTTATCTGAATTAAACTCCATCTGCCACTTCTCAGCCCATTGTCCCATCTGGTCAAGATCCTGATATAGTCTGAGGTAACCCAACTTGCTGTCCACTACACCTCCAATTTTGGTGTCATCTGCAAACTTACTAACTTTACCTCTTATGCTTGCATCCAAATCTTGAACTATTTTAAAAACAAATGTTTAATTTTTATTTTAGAAAACTTGAAACTGCAAGGGTGGTGAGTGTGCCTCCTATGGATGTGGCTGAGCGGGTTCCACATTTGGCTCTGTATAAGAAGGCTCTGGGTTTAATTCTTACTCCAGGACTTAAGCACAAAAAAACGGTGGTAGTGGTCTCCAATTGCAGGTCTTTTGAATGAGGCATTAAGTGGAAGTCACATCTACACTTTCAGATTGTTGTAAAAGGCTCCATTGGCACAATGTCAAAGATCTTGATCAGGAGGGCTGCTGGGCTGAGGAATGGCAGATGCAGTTTAATTTAAATAAGTGTGAGGTGTCATGTTTTGTCAAATCAAATCAGGATGGAACTTATTCACTTTATGGTCGGGCTCTGGGGAGTGTTGCTGAACAAAGAAACCTTGAGGTGCAGGCTCATCGTTCCTTGGAGGTGGAGTCACAGATAGACAGGATAGTGAGGAAGTGTTTGGTATGCTTGCCTTTATTGGTCAGTGCATTGATTATAGGAGTTGGGCAGTCATGTTGCGATCAGGCCACTTTTGGAATACTGTGTTAAATTCTAATCACTTTGCTATAGGAATGATGTTGTGAAACCTGAAGATGTTCAGAAAAGATTTACAAGGATGTTGCTGGAGTTGGAGGGTTTGAGTTAAAGGGAGAAGCTGAATAGACTCAGGCTATTCTCCCTGGAATGATAGAGACTGAGGGGTGACCTTATAGATGTTTGATAGAGTCATAGAATTCCTACAGTACCATTCACTCCATTGAGTCCACACCGACCCTCTGAAGAGCATCCCACACAGACCACGACCCCCCACCCCCATCCTATGAGCTGACCTTTCTAATGGCTAACCCCGCCCCCACACCGCCCTCCCCACACCCCCAACCGAAACATCCCTGTGAAACTATGGGCAAGTTAACATGGTCAATCTATCTAACTTGCACATCTTTGGACTGTGGGAGGAAACCAGAGCACCCACTTCATGGAGCGAGAACATATTCTAAACAGTTGACTTTTCCATGTGGGTTCAATGCTTCTATTTTCACTCAAAAAACATGATCATTTAACTTCATGTGATGGCAATGTAGATAAAAATATGAGTTCATACGAAGATTTGGAATTTTTTGTAAGGATTGTTTTCAGCAATAATCCCAATGATGAGATAAGCCTGAGACATAGTTGGATATTACAACCACGGATAAAACACCGTCCTGAAAAATGATGGAGCAAACAGTGACATTCATTGTTCATAGAAAGACTATTCAAGCAGAATGACCAGCTTTCCTTTCACATCAACAGGGTCTATTAACTCTAATTTTTGATTTCAGTTAGTGTATGATGGATAATGGGACACCCCAACTTGGTAATGACTGATCAATGATCCTGATAAAAACAATGGGTAATGTTAAGTGACGTGTTTATGTAGTCCAATGTAACATGAGATTCCCGTTCAATTTCTTTAAAGCAAGTTAAAATTGAACGAGTTAAGCATGTAATTAGATTCCTTGGTTATCTTAAAGGTCCTGTGCATAGCTTGCTGATAATATGCATTTATGTTTGCGCCAGAAACAGCACATGGATTTTTGATTATATTAATAATTATGAGACTTGCTTATGATGAGACTAATCAAGTAATCCTACACTTGAATCACAAACTCAAATAAGTCCGTGCAGATACAGGAGAATTTCCACAATATTTCCACTTACGTTAACAACTATAAAAAGATAGGAAGTGGAGTTAGCACTGCTGCCCCACAGCGCCAGGGACCCAGGTTCAATTCCAGCCTTGGGCATCTGTCTGTGTGGAGTTTGCACATTCTCCGCATGGGTTTCCTCCCACAGCCCAAAGACATGCGGGTTAGGTGAATTGGCTGTGTTAAATTGTCCATGGTGTTCAGGGATGTGTAGGTTAGGTGCATTAGTCAGGGATAAATGTAGGGAAATTTGTCTGTGTAGGTTACTCTTCGCAGGGTTGGTATGGACTTGTTGTGCCAAAGGGCCTGTTTCCACACTGTAGGGATTCTATGAAGTAAAATAATCCTTCACCTTAAAGCTAGATTCAGCTCATGAATAACTAACAGATGAGGAAGCCTACAGGCCAATTACTGATTCAGATTTTCGGGGAAGGAGATTGGGCGAGATCAGGTGTAAGGGTGAAGAAAATGTTTATAAAATCATGAGGGACATGGATAGGGTGAGTAGACATGAAAGACACATTACAAATTCAAGTCTTTCCTTTTTTTTTTGGATGGGAAACCATTGTTGAATGAGTGCGAATGTGAACTGATAATATGTTGTACTTTTCTGTAAACATTGTTTTCAAGAATCATAGAACAAATCCTTCTAAAAAGTCATGAGCTCCATGGGTACAAATCAATATAAATCAGGTTATTAACACATAGAGTTGATTTAACACAGGGACATGTGCTCTTGGTTATTGACTAACTGTCCACTTCAAAATAATTTCTTTTGGCAGGTTTATCCAATCCATGTTTGGGATGGATAATTCAACTATTGAACAATTGTCAGTTCTACTGAAGGCAACATTGTGTATCAAACAGACTTTATTCATGTACTGCTAATTCTCATCTTATCATTATTTATTGTTTAATTTTTCTTTCAGTTCAGGGCAATATCCATATCTGTGGAATCATTTTTGGTGGCTTCGGTTACCCGCTGTTTACCGCACCCCGAACATTTTATTGGGAACCTTCAAGAACCAGAGACTGGGGGCTGCCGGGAAGATAAATTTCCCATTGAAATGAATTATTTTGCTCCTATTCGTGGTTTCAGGCTTCCGCGGTAAGTTTAGGAATGCATCCCACGTAGGACGGGGGACTACTGTATGAAGCTGTGAGAAAACTGCAATAAAACTGAAAGAATAAATCTGATAACTTACCTTTCCACTACAGAGCCATTGCCATTGGCATATTGTGAGTCAGAAGCTAAACTGGATTACTCAAACTGATATCATGGCCACAAGGGCAGCACACTGGACACTGGGATAACTGCCTCACCTCCTGCCTCATTCATCATCTCCAAAACTTTAGTCAGAAAAGTTCTGAAATGCTCATCGCCCATTCGGACACAGGGTACACAAAAAGCTCATTATCATTCAGGACAGAGAAGAACACTTGATTGGCATCCCTGTCACCAGGCTCATTGGGTACCCCCTCTAACACTAGCAAATTGAGGCTACAATATGGTCAATGAAGTGTAATAATTTATCAAGGTTATCTAAACAGCATTGTCCATCACCTATGATGGAGAGTCTGTAGAAATGTAGACAATGTAGAAATGGAGTATGTAGACAAATGCCAAACACAATACTATCACTCCTGTACAAGTCAATGAAATAGATCAACACCATTGGCCGTCATTAACACTAATCCTGAAATTCCAAAATGGCCACCACTGTAAGTATTGCATCAATCTAAGAAAGACCACCATCACCTTCAGACTGCAATTGCACAATAAATACATTGTAGAGAAAGGACACATCCTGAGAACAACCTTTTTTGAAAATGTAATAGAAAATATCAATTTACAGTTATTTGAGAGAAATGTATTATCTTTCCCAACATATAGTACAGAATGATTACCAATGAGAGACAAGTGACCTGATATCACTTTGCAATTTCGATAAATGTTTCACAAATGATGTTGTTGGAACCTGTGATGGGCCCAGCTAATTCAGCCAGTACTTCCTCTTTATTTTTACATCAGATTGCTAATTTCTGCTTCAAAAGGTTCATGTATTTCAGAAATTATTTGTAGTTTAAGGAATTAAAGTTCAGTTTAAGCAATGGGACAATGTAACCAAAGCAACTTGAAGTCTATAACATTAAAAGATTAGGGTCATGTTTCTATAAGGGTTTAACAGCTTGAAATATAGGATTATAAAACAGCAGGTGAATTTGTTGAACTGAGAAATGGGAGTAATGCTATTTACATTGCTTGCAAAGAAGTGCAGTTCACGATGATGTTTAAGTTGGTAGTTAGAGTTAAATTATATTAAAAGCATACAGGGACCTCTGAAACACTGTAAAATCTATTTATTCAGGACATCAAAGTAGAAATTGTAAATGAGAGATATGTATCAAAATCCCAGACTGATGATAGCTCATAGCAGGCTGCATTAATAGGAAGAAGAGTGGTGCTTGAGAAGGTTCTTTTTTTTTGAAGAAAGGATATTAACAATTTGGGACTCTGAGACATTAGTTGCAGTTTGAAGCTGAGAGACTGCTGAAGCAAAGAATTGGCTTCAGAAAGCACAGGGAATGCTGCTAATAAACTCCAGGCAGTTAAAACACAAGGCATCCTTGAAAGCTATTGGCAGTTCATGCAGCTGAGAATGTGGGTGAATGAAACCCACAAGCAACATTTGCTTGGTTTAGCTGAGAAATATTGGAGTTCAGAGAAACCCCCACTGGTAAGGTGTGCTAAAGGACACAAAATGTGCCGATGAAATGGCGTTGGAATACAGTTTTGAGAATTAAGTGGAACACAGTTTCAGGCAAAAAAAAATTATTAGGACATCAGCAGTAGTTGAGGCAATCAGTGCCATTGCAGTTTTTGAGAGAATTCTGAGGCTAAATCTTTGAAAGTGAAGAATTAGAATTTCTTTTAAAGAAACAGAGCTTTAATGAAAAACTTTTGGAGAGTTTTAATGAGATTGGTACCCTACTGTATCACTAAGGTCTGAGTGGGATCTGTCTGGACTGCATCAGCCATTTAAAGTGCAGTCTAAGTGGTGTTCAAACAGTTTGTAAACTCAGATTCATCTCTTGTTAATCCACATATTACATAAATTTTAGATTGCTTTACTTTGCTAAAAATGTATAGTAAAATTTAGGTTGTTACTTTGTTCAAAACTATAGAATCTGGCAGCTTTATTCTCTTCGTCAGTGTCATGGACTAGGCCAGACCACTTAAAACATTCTTAATCAGGCAGCCCTGACCATAACTTTGCATTTTGTTTCGTTAAGTGTACAGTGAAAATTACCTGGAGTAAATTAAAAAGGTTGACTACCAGGTTTAAAACAGACAAACATTTATTCACAAAATTACACAATGAAAAGCAAAGAACAGAATAAAGAACCCCTACACAACTTGATTACACTGTTCCTAATATGTACAACAGTCCCAACAAGCAAACTCCCTTTAAAACACAGTACACAGGGAACAATGGCTTACAGGTTGAAGTTAGAAGGGGAGAAGGAGAGACAACCTGTTCACACAATCCACAGCTGATCTCCCAACTAGTTCTGGACTGAGCTGATCAGCTAGAGAGCTGACCACTCCCCTTCCATTATACAAGCCACTTCTAAAACATGATCCTTTGGCCTGAAGTCTCAGCTGTTTACATATAAACAAAATGGCCTCTCAATACCGTTTAGTCTCAGTATAAAACCAGTCTAATTGGAGCCCGGCCCATTTACAACCCCTCTGAAAAAAAACCAAGGACACGGTATCCTTGAGAAAAAAGGAATAAGCTTTGTGATACCTCTCCCCTTAAAAAAACCCATCAAATTCAAAAGATGGCTTCATTTTTAAAACCCATCAAAAACCCAGTTAGTAATCTAAACACACATATATGTTGTACTAACTATAAACATGCAATCATGCACAACCACATCCAAATTCAGGCCATGGCACACCCGCCACCGAACACCCCCGTATTTCATTCGAGTTTCAATAACACATCGGCTATCAGGTTTTGCAAACTGCCTCATACACAATTGTCAAATTGAATGGCTGCAACAACAAGCTCCATCTAAACAGTCTGGTATTTTTGTCGTTCAATTTCTTTACAAATGTCAATGGGTCATGGCCAGTGTATATGATTGTTTCAGATGCATTATATGGTAATATAAACACTGAAATGTTGTGATACCAACACCAAGCTTAAAGTTGCTTCCTCCACTGTTGAATATTTCTGTTGATGAACATTCAACTTCCTGGAAAAATACCCAGTGAGTCTTTGTATTCCCTCATCATCCTCCTGCAGGAGCACCACACTGACACCCACATCACTGGCATCGATAGCCACCTCGAAAGGCTTTGTGTAATCCAGTGTGGCTAATACTGGGGCAGTGGTTAACACAGTTATTAGGCTGTCCAATGCCTTTTGACAGTTTGCTGTCCACTGAAATTTCTTACCCTTTTTTAACAATTTGGTGAGTGAAGCAGCTGCATTGCTAAAGTTCGGCATAAACTTTCAGTAAAATCCACTTGATTCCAGGACCGTAGCACTGCTTTTTTCATCGACGGAGTGGAAAATTCCCCAATTACTTTTGTTTTCACATCCCGTGGGACCATTTATCCATGTCCAATAACATGGCCCAGGAAGGTGACTTGGTCTTTGGCAAATTCACTCTTAGCTAGGTTTACCACCAAGCCTGCCTTCCAAAATTGATCAAACAAGTCCAATATATGCTGTAAATGTTCCTTCCATGTGTGACTAAAAATCACCAGGTCATCAATAAATACTACACAGCTGGGTAATTGGCAATGAACTTATTAGTCAGTGTCTGAAATGTGACTGGAGCCTTTTTCGTACCAAATGGCATGACTTTGAACTGATATAGTCTATTCGGTGTTACGAAAGCTGAAATTGCCTTTGGTCTCTCTGATAGAGGTACGTGCCAGTAGCCTTTGAGCAAGTCCAACTTAGAAATGTAAGTTGTTTGTCCCACATTTTCGACACAGTCCTCCAACCGTGGAATTGGATATGCATCAGTCTTTATAACGGTGTTGACTTTGCAATAGTCCACACATAACTGTTGGGTACCATCTGGCTTTGGCACCATGACTATGGGTGAGCTCCAGTCACTGTAACTCACTTCGGTTATGCTGTCTTTGAGCATGTGCTCTATCTCCTTCTGAACCTGTGCCATTTTTACAGGGTTATGTCAATAAATATGTTGCTTAATCAGAACAGCATCTACTATTTCTCCATCATTCCCAATAGGTTAGTAGCTCCCAGTTTATTTCTGCATATTGCCCCCGGGATAGTAATAACTCTTTCAGGTCATTTCGATTTTCTTGTGGAAGTCAATAATTTATCCCAATTTTTGACAACTTCCTCATTGTCCAATTTGGTTTGAGGAAAGTCCAATTCAGAATCCTCTGAACTTAGTTCTTCTGTTGTGCTGTAATCCCCTCTTGCTTTCCTTCCCTGTCAAAATACATCTTGAGCATATTCACGTGATGCACTCTGTGAGGTTTCTTCCTGTCTGGAGTCCTTATAAAGTAGTTCACCTCACTCAATTTCTTCTCAATTTGGTAAGGTCCACTAAACCTTGATTTTACCAGAAGTAACACCACTGCCTTATCTCCAATTGTAAAATTGCAAATTTGCGATTTCTTATCCACTTCCTGTTTCATTGTATGCTGTGATACTTTACAATGCTGTCTAGCCAACTCTCCAGCTCTATTTAATTATTCCCTAAAATTTGACACATAATTTAAATGTTTGGTCTCTGAATTCTGACTTATTAATTTCTCCTTAATCAATTTTAACGGTCCTCTTAATTCATGCCCAAACGTTAATTCAGATGGACTGAATTTGGTCAATTAATTTGGTGCATCTCTGATCGCAAAAAGTACAAGTGGAACTCCCTTGACCCAATCATCTGGAGAATCCTGACCATAAGCCCTCAACATGGTCTTCAATATTTAATGGAGAAAGTGAGGACTGCAGATGCTGGAGATCAGAGCTGAAAATGTGTTGCTGGAAAAGCGCAGCAGGTCAGGCAGCATCCAAGGAACAGGAGAATCGATGTTTCAGGCATGAGCTCTTCTTCAGGAATGAGGAAAGTGTGCCAGGCAGGCTAAGATAAAAGGTAGGGAGGAGGGTCTTGGGGGAGGGGCATTGGAAATGCAATAGGTGGAAGGAGGTCAAGGTGAGGGTGATAGGCTGGAGAGGGGGTGGGGGCGGAGAGGTCAGGAAGAAGATTGCAGGTTAGGAAGGTGGTGCTGAGTTTGAGGGTTGGGACTGAGACAAGGTGGGGGGAGGGGAAATGAGCAAACTGGAGAAATCTGAGTTCATCCCATGTGGTTGGAGGGTTCCGAGGCGGAAGATGAGGCGCTTTTCCTCTAGCCATCGTGTTGCTATGGTCTGGCGATGAACATGCTCCCTCTGTGATTCTAGATGGTACGCAGTAGATTTGAATTGCTTTATTCCCAAGTTATCCATAATCTCCTTGAATAGTTTGGATGTGAGGTTTGATCCTTGATCTGACTGGATCTCTATTGGCAGTCCGTACCTAGTAAAAGATTTAAGTAATTCTTCTAAAACCTTTTTGGCTGTGATGTTGCGTAATGGGATTGCCTCTGGAAATGTAGTCTACACATCAATTATTGTTAATAAATATTTATTCCCACTTTTTGTTTGAGGTAGAGGATCTATGCAATCAATCAAAACTCTTGTGAAAGGTTCCTCAAATGCTGAAACAGGTATTAAAGGTGCAGGTTTTATTACTGCCTGTGGTTCTCCGATTAGCTGACACGTGACACATCTATCAAAGTTCAACGACATCCTTGTGTTGTTCAGGCCAGTAAAAATGTCTTATTATTTTAGCCTGTGTTTTCCTCACCCCTAAATGACCTTCATGTGGTAGATCATGTGCCACTTCCAGCACCTCAGTTCTTTACCCTACTGGCAAAACAATTTGGTGAATCTCTGCCCATAACTCATCTGCTTGAGTATGTGATGGTCTCCATTTCCTCATTAAGACATCATTTGTTATGTAATAACACACAGGGATGCATTCACTGTCCTTCTCTGTAAATGTGTTTTGATACAACTGTTTTAACTTCTCATCTTTCTGCTGTGACTCAATAAGTGTAGCAGAGCTAAAGATACTTGAATGTTTACCTAGTTGCTCCTGCTCTGTCCCACTTACCTGATCAAAAAGGTTTTGGATAAAGCTATGTCAGCTTTCCTCTCTGTACCTTTTGATCTCTCCTGCCTCAGCTTATGGCTCTGTGATCTTGTGATCACACAATCTGGGAAAATTCCTGAATAAACATCCTTAATTTCTTCAGTTGCCTGCATCTCCACTGGCTTTTCAACTATAGTAGGCAGCACGCCTACCAGCTATAACATTTGCAAGAACAAATTGTATTCCTGGAGCTGAGAGTTTGTCCGTACTCCTACCAGAATTCTCCACTCTTCTCTGGACTCTTCAGCCTCACTTTACATAATTGAGCACTTTTTGTCTCACCGTGAATTCCTGTTACCATTATCTTTTCTGGCAATAGTTCCACAGGAGTACACATCTCCTCATCCTTCAGCATTACAGACTGAGAGGATCCTGTGTCCCTTAATGTTGTAACCTCTTCACCTGCTACTCCTGGCCTATGTGAATAAATGTTACCATTGCATGTATATATTTTTTAAGCAGATCTGGCACTTCCTCCTTAATCAGCCTCTGACCATCCTGAATACTCTGAGGCAGTAGTCTAACTTCCATTGTGCTTTTTGTTACTCATCCAACAAAACTCCCAGGCTTGTCCGGTTTTCCTACATCTGGCTTTCTCCTAGTTTTATTTCAATGAAAACACCAGAGCTTTATAACTTCTTTTTCCCCCTCAAGGGTTTCTTTTTTACCCTGTGGTAAGTTATCCTTATGATCTTCACTGAGATCTACCTTTCCCTTTCCACGTGAGGATTTCTCTTTGCCCCAATTTCTATCCCTCATGGACTGAAAGTGATTCTGGAAGCCAAACCATGTTTTATGTAACAGCTCACAATCAGCAGCCACTATAGCTGCTAACCTTGCTGTTTTAATTCTCTGCTCTTCCATATGAGTTTGTACTACTTCAGGCAGTGAATTTTTGAATTCCTCCAAAATAATTACCTCTCTAAGGGCATCATAGGTTTGCTCGATTTTTAAAGCTCTTATCCATTTATTGAAATTACTCTGTTTGATTCTTTCAAACTTAGTGTAGGTTTGACCTGGATGCCTCCTTAGATTCCCTCCTCTGACAGTGATGCGAATACCTCACTAGCTCTACCTACAAGTTTCGTTTGGATCAATAGAACCCACATTGCCACTGGCCACTGCATCAGCTTAGCCATTTTTTTCAAATGAGGTGAAAAAGGCTTCGACATCCTTCTCAGCAAATTTAGGCAATGCTTGAACACACTTAAACAGTTTCTCATTAGGATTTCGCCCAACATGGGGCTTCCATCCCCACTCTCTTCCTCACTAGACTTCAGCCTTCATCTCCATCCTTTTCAGCTGACTTTCCTTTTTAAGTGTCAGTTTCTGAAGTTCAAAATCTCTCTTTTTCCCTCTCTTCTGCTTTTAACCATAACTCAAACTGTTTCATTTCTGCTGCCCCTTTCCTTATCTCTCGCCTCCAACTCAAGCTGCTTCATTTGCAATTGAATTCTTGCCATCTCCACAGATTCTGATGGATTCTCCAGCAAGGTTAATTGCTGAGCTACTGCTGTCATTCCCTCTCCTTTCCTCACAGAAGCAGGCAGGTCCAATCCCAGCTGGCCTGCTAATTCCTGCAGCTTTGGTTTTATTCACCTTTTGCAAAACTTGCAAAGTCACCGCATCCACATCCAGAAAACTTGTGGGGACTGAAAGAGCCGTGACTATCCCAAGCTTTGTCTATCCAATCAAACCAACACCCGAAATAAAGACACGAGCACCTACCACTCGCTGTTTAAAATCCCAAAAAGAGCTCCCAATCTGTTATGGATTAGGCCAGACCACTCAAAACATTTGTAAGCAGGCAGACCAGACCATAACTTTGCAATTTGTTTCAGTAAATATACATTTGCCACAAAGCTAGTCTTTTTTTTTCTGAAAGCTGTTCCTTGACTCAAGCATACTCTGTCCTTGATTTTTTTTTAAGAGGGGTAATAAACCAGGCCAGGCTCTGATCAGACTGGTTTGGTACAGAGATAAAAATATGTTTGAGAGGCCTTTTGTTCATATGTAAACAGGTAAGACTTCAGGCCAAAGTGGTCATGTTTTAGAAGTGATCTGTAGAACGAAAGGGGAGTGGTCAGCTCTTTAGCTGAGCAGTTTAGTTAAGTCCAGTACTAGTTGGGAGTTCAACTGTGAGTTGTGTGGAAACTCTCTCTTCTGTCCTTCTAACTTCAACCTGCAAACATCTGATCATATTTGTAATGTGCCTTAAACAGTGTTTGCTTATTAGGACTATTGCGTTTTTTTGGAACAGCTTAAGTCTAGTTTGGATAGACTGAGTTCAGTAGAGGTTCTTTATTCTGTTCTTCATGTTTCTTTGTGTAATTTTGTGGATAAATTTTTTGTCTGTTTTAATCCTGGTAGTCAACCTCGCTAACTTACTCCGGGTAATTTTCACTGTACACTTACCAAAACAAATTGCAACGTTATGGTTGGGGCTGCCTGTTTAAGAATGTTTTGTTGGTCTGGCCTAGTCCATAAAATTACCTGGAGTAAGTTAGCAAAGTTGACTACCAGGTTTTAAAGCAGACAAAAATCTATTCACAAATTTACACAATGAAACACAAAGAACAGAATAAAGAATCCTTACAGAAATCAATCTATCTAAACCTGACTTAATTATGCTGTTCTGAATATCTACAACAGTCCCAATAAGCAAACCCCCATTAAAAACAGTACATAGGGAACAAATGCTTAAAGGTTGAAGTTAGAAGGGGAGAAGGAGAGAGAGCCTGTTCACACAATCCACAGCTGAACTCCCAACTAGTTCTGAACTGCTCAACTAGAGAGCTGACCACACCCCTTCCATTGTACAGATCACTTCTAAACATGACTCTTTGGCTTTAAGTCTTAACTATTTACATATAAACAAAAAGGCCTCTCAATATCCCTTAATCTCTGTACCAAACTAGTCTAATCAGAGCCCGGCCCACTTATGATCCCTCTGAAAAAGAAAACCAAGGATACAGTATCCTTGAGAAAAGGAACAGCTTTTCGAAAAAGGGATAAGCTTTGTGACATTAAGTACTTGGGATCTAAAACTTATGAACAAAAGAATATTTTTGTTGTCTCTAATCAGATTGTCACATAATTTGGTGGTCTCCTCTGAGATTCTAATGATAATAAAATCATAGAAATCCTTTCACACCACGCTACATGCTCTGGTATCTATTGAGAAGTAGGATTCCAGTTGAATAAATACAATGAACCAGCAATATGTGAGCTCTGCAATTTGTGGAATAAAGGAAAGAAATATGAGCAGAATAGATTTTCATTTTGGTATTTTGTATGAACTTTTGACTTTCAGCTGTGAATGATAATTGTTATACATTTGGAATGAGATACTCAAAAACATTTATGGTCTGGAAGAAGGATATTCGACTTGTGCATAGATCGGTTGGAAAAGAGCTATTAATCATAGTAGCACCTTCCAGTTTTGGTCCATATTCTTACAGGTTTTGACATCTTGCATCGCAGGCTCAGCCTAAGTGCCTTTTGCACAACAATGCATCAGAATTAAGATTAAGGAAAGAAGAGTAAATATGTTGACTTTAAAAAAATTCAATGCATGTAAATAATTGCGCATTACACTGTCTGAGGATTGCATTATCGATTCTTCAAGAAAATTAGTTGCTGGCCGTCACAATCCTCAGTCATTCCCTTTGATGATTACATCAGTTCCCCATTACAGCAGTGATAATATTTCAAAAGTATTTAATTGACTGTACAATGCTTTGGGACATTTGTGGTTGTGAAATGCTTTATGGAAGCAGTTTTCTTTTGGTTCCTTATTAAAAGCTGTACTGTGTATACAATTAAACATTTGACAACCTTTACTGAAGATAAAATCAAGCTTTGCATCTTGCATGCAATGTACTCGTAATAAATCAGCAGCCCTATTTTACAGAGCATTTGATTTTCTTTTAAAATTGAAAGATGCAGGAAGTTCATAGTTTCAAATATCACTGTCTTTCACTCTGAGAAGTCTTGGCCATCTGCTGGATGAAAGACATCAGAGATTGATTGGGGTTGCGACCATCAGGAAAACATTGTTGGTTTTGCGTCAAGTGTACACTGTGCAGAATTGTGTGTTTAATATGAAGCAGGCAACAAGTAACAGCCTGGCAGCAGAGGTTCTCTGTTATTCTACTTGTTCCAAACATCGGCTCAGAAATGTACCTGTTAAATAAAGCACGGCGTGTTCAGTAATTGTACAGATATTATGAAGAATGTACAGTACAGAATCAGGCAGTTCAATTCAACACTTACTTAAATTTATACAACATCTCGGCTGTTGGTGTGGCAGTAAAGTTCTATAGTTCACTGGGTTAAAAAAGTAAATGTAATTGTTCATTTGAAATGTTGCTTTGTCCTGTTGTTAGCCAGAACAATAGCTACTCCAAATTAGCTAGCACTGTATCCAAAATACTCAGTAGTTAAGGTCCAAACTGTACAAGGGAAAAACACTACTGTAGAAAATAAAGTAAGAATTAGCTACTTTAAATTACCAAAACTAGTTAGGCTCTGATTAAGGGATAGTTCACCTCCAAATCCAACTCACTTTGGAATCACCTCAGAATCAGAAATGGGAGCAGGAGTGGGCCATCTGGCCCCGACAATCAATACAATCATAACTGACCTCCTGCTGCAACTCTGCTTTCACACCCACTCCCCGTATCTATTGATTAGTTAGGAGATCAAAATCTGTCGCTTTCTGCAATAAACGTATCCATATATACTAGGGCAGAGAACTCAAAGAACCAAAACCTTTTCCATGGAAAGATCTATTTTCATTTTAGTCCTAAATAATTGACTTCACATCTTGAAACTATGCCCCTGTGTCCCTGATCCTCAATCACAATAACAATTTTGTTGTTTACACCTCAAACCCATTCAGAGGCTCACACATCTCAAAGTCCCTTCAGAATCTTGCCATATTGTTGGCGATCGATCACCATCATTTGCATGCTGATACCACATATCTTCCTATACTTTGACAGACAGGAACTGATCCAACGAATTTCCCACTAAATCCATCCATAGGATTATATGGGATTACATAGGATACATGATCCAAAATATAGGCCATTTTGTCCAAACAGTTCATGTTGAGGTTTATATTCCATTCAGGTCTCATCCCATATTTTCTCAGCTAATTCTACTATTGTAACATTATAAAATAACTGAAGATATTTATTGCACAGTTTAACTCTTTCTTCAGGCAATTTTTTAACATTATTACAGGCCTATTTGCCTGTCAACAATATATACCCGAAACGAATGGGTGCATTAAATAATAACTGGTCCACAGGCAAGTTATGAGCCAAAGAATTACTTCCTTTTCTTGTGGACTCCATTGAATTATTTTTAAGATGAGAGCAGAAAGATTTAAAACGGACCCTGAGAGGAAACTTTTTCATACAGAGTGGTTCCTATGTGGAATGAACTGCCAGAGAAAGTGATAGATACAGTTACAGTTAAAAGACATTTGGACAGCTCCAGGAACAGGAAAGGTTTAGGGGAATATGGACCAACACAGTCAAGTAGGATGAGTTTAGTCTGGGAAACTTTGTCAACATAGACAAGTTGGACCAGCGGGTCTATTTCTCTGCTGTATGACTCTATGACTCTACTTCAGTTTATTACAAATAAGTTTATACCACTGATAATACTATAAAATATAAATGTGTTAATTACTTCTTTACAGCAGTAACTTCTGGCCTATAAATTCTGGTATTAATTGACCTGTCCTAAGAATTCAACCTTTATTTGATGCTTTCTTTGTGTACTTTAATATATTATTTTGAAGTGTTTAAGATCTGAATCATATGTGTATTGAATAAATCCTAACTGAATGCTCTTATTTCCTTTTACAATATCATTAGGTTCATCTTGCCCTTACAGTACTCTATTCCACTGTCTACTCATTTGCCCTGTGGCCACAATTTCTATAACAATCATATTATCAACATTTAATAGATTCGATTATATTACAAATAGAAAAATGTAATTTGTTTTACAAATTTTCTATTCCAATAAAAATAGCTTAGTTTTTGGCTCTTGTAAGAAAGACTATTTTGCTGTCTGTAAAAAGTGGCACTTCATCAAAATTGTCAAACTTCAACTGATGAGGGCTTAACTCCTGCTACAAGCATCTTTCCTTGATATTTTCATGTCATGACTTTGTCTTCAGGTTGTTTATTGGATGATGGGAAACGATATGATTTGTTTCTGTGATGATTGTGAATACAAGCATATTTTCATATGCTTGACTTACGAACGCTTGTACTCATGAATGCAATCCCATACGGGGATGTAATTTTTAAGACCCAACATATAAACATTTCCTGTACTTAAGAACAGCTGCTTTATATTGTTCTGCACTGTGTTCTGACTTGCGTACAGATTGATTTGCAAATGAACTCCAATATGGAATTCATTTGCAAGAGGTGACTGCCTGTATTATTACATTACACTGTCTAAGGAGTGCTGAATTGATTCTTGAAGAATCTTAAGTGATTCTCCTTAATGATTTCATTAATTCCTACAGCCTAGAGTCATAGAAATATATAGCATAGAAACAGACTCTCAGTCCAACTCATCCATACTGACCAGATATCCTAACCTAATCTAATCTCATTTGCCAGTACTTGGCCCATGTCCCCCTAAACTCTTCCTATTCACATATCCATCCAGATGCCTTTTAAATGTTGTAATTGTACCAACCTTCACCACTTACTCTGGCAGTTCATTCCATACACGCTCCACCCTCTGCATGAAAATGTTGCCCCTTAGGTCTCTTTTATATCTTTCCCCTCTCACACTAAACCAATGTCATCTAGTACTGGACTTCCCCACCCCAGAATACTCACCCTATCCATGCTCCTCATTATTTTATAAATCTCTATAAGGTCACCCCTCGGCCTCCTCTGCTCCAGGCATGACTACATTCCAAAAGTACTCAATTGACCATTAAATTCCTCATGTAATGACACTTGTGATGGATTAGAACGCACCCCCCCTCCCCCGCCCACAAAATATGATAAAAAGATAGCCTAGACCCTAACTTTTTCTTATTTTAAAGGCAGATGTGAAGTGGATGTTCCAGATGTGATGCAACTGGTCAAACTACTCAATGTTAAGCAAAACATTGCATGTTACAAGATGTTGTGTTGCACATGTTGCCTGTTGTATTTCCATTTCTGCGTTGTTCAGGGGTGCAGGGGTTGGATTCATGAGTTTTAAGTGGGGCGACACGGCTCAGTGGTTAGCACTGCTGCCTCACAAAGCCAGGGGCCCAGGTTCAATTCCAGCCTCGGGCAACTGTCTGTGTGGAGTTTGCACATTCTCCCCGAGTCTGCGTGGGCCCCTTCTGGGTGCTCCAGTTTCCTCCCACAGTCCAAAGATGTGCAGCTCAGGCAAATTGCCCATAGTGTTAGGTACATTAGTCGGAGGGAGGTGGGTCTGGGTGGATTACTCTTCAGAGGGTCAGTGTGGACTGGTTGGGCCGAAGGGCCTGCGTCTACACTGTAGGGAATCTAAACTAATCTAAAAAAATGCAATTTATTTAAACATTTAGTTAAAATGCAAATAAAATAAAGAGAAATTTAGAATAACGTAACTATTGGAAAACTTAACTGAATAATAGATATAGAACCTATTACTAATTAACTGTACCAATATAAAAACATCCCATAAACACTTCCCTCAGCAAAAAGGCAAATTCAGACCCAGATTCTACATGCAATTCTACAATCCAGGAGGAAAAAAAATCTAAAGAAAATTCAGGGAGTGTAGCAGCCAGGAGGCATGCACTACTCCAATTCTTCTGAGAACCCAAGAACTTCTGATGTTGCTGAAAAAAAGCAAAACCCAGAAATCTGGATCTGCAAGAACTGGCCATACCTATTCAGGCTGTTTAAATAAAAACCCAAGGCCTACACAAGTTGTCTTCTGTAGCCAGTTCTGTATCTCTGCCTTACAGCCCCTCTTCAAAAGAAAGGACAAAATTACCTCTTACAGTGAAAGCATTGTCAGACTTCGCATATGTTCTTGTAAGAAGTATTGTTTTGTTATGTGCAGCAAATATATACATCACACATAGTATTATTTTGGTATAATTTATATCTAAATACATATATACAATATAGCCATTTTCTTGCCCACCTGCAAATGAAGATTAAATCTTGGTATATTAATTAATGCTTTCTGTTGAAATGTTATATTATAACTTAACAATCCCCTGTTAGTAAGAATAATTTCTGGCAGATAAATTTTAAGATGTAATTGATCTTTCCTAATAAAAAAACCTTTGTGTGACACTTTCTTTCGGTACTTTAATGGTACATATTAAGCTGAATAGGACCTCAGTATTATATAATCATATGTATAATTCATAAGTCCTAATTGATTGGTCTGATTCCCATTTACAACAATTGTCATCATGATTATTTGTTTTCATTTATTACAAGATCAATCAAACGCAATAGTTAAGGATATTGTTAAACTGAAGAGGGTTCAGAAGGGTTTTACCGGGATGTTACTGGGAATGGAGGGTTTGAGTTATGGGGAGAAAAGCTGGGACTCTTTTTCACTGGAGCGTAGGAGGGTGAGGGGTGACCTTATAGATTTATAACATCTTGAGGGCTGTGCATAAAGTGAATGGCAGATGTCTTTTCCCTCGGATGGGAGGTTTCAAGACTAGGGGGCATATTTGTAAGGTGAGAGGAGAAAGATTTAAAAAAGACATGAGAGGCTATTTTTCTTGCACAGAGAGTTGTTTATGTGTGGAATGAACTTCCAGAGGAAGTGATGGATGCAGGTATGTTACAACATTTAAAGAACATTTAGTTAAGCATATGCATTAAAAAATTGTTTGGAGGGACACCGAACAGGCACAGGCAGGTGAGACTAGTTTAGTTTGGGATTATGGTCAGCATGGACTGGTTGGACTGAAGGGTCTGTTTCCATGTTGTATGACTCTATGACTCCGTGACAAAATTAGGGAGGCTATTCTTCAGTCATACTGAGTACTTGTGAGACTGCACCTGGACTCCTTTGTACAGTATTGGTCACTATTTAAGGAAAGATATAATGCATCAGAGACAATTCAGAAATGGTTCATTGGACTAATACCTGGATTATGTCTGTTGTCTTATGAGGAAAGGTTGGGCAGGCTTGGCTTGTATCAGCTGGAGTTCAGAAGAGTGATCAAAATATAATAAATTCTGAGCAGTCTTAACAGGTTAGATGTAGACAGATGAGATTCTCTTAAGTGGGAGAATCTACAACTCGGAAACATTATTTATTTTTAAGGCAGAGGTATACACATTCTTGCTAAGAATGGGGTTGAAAGGTTATGGGACTTAGCTGGCAATGCTGAATTGAGGTTACAATCAGATCAGCTATGACCTTATTGAGTGATAGAACAGGCCAGAGGGACCAAATGGCCTACTTGTGGTCCTCACTTGTACATTCATCTGTACTTCAAGGTGAAATGTGCAGCAGATGTCATGGAATCATTCAGCACAAGGGAAATTGTTTTGCCCATTGTGCCTGAGATGATTCTTTTAAAGAGCTGCATAACTTAATACCAAATTTCAATGTTTTCTCCGTAACACTGCAAATTAGACCTCTTCGAGCACTTGTCCAACTACTTTTTGAATGTTCCTCCATAACCTGACTCTACCACTGGTTATTTTTCAAGATCACAACAATCCTCTACCTGAATTTTTTTAAAAATTATTTTGCCAATGACTCCAGTTGGTAATTCACTTGACAGAATAAAGAATTTCTCTTTTAAGGTCTCCCCTTGCTTTTCTCTGATTTTAGATTAACAATGCTCATGTTTCTAATCTCTATACAAAACTAAAATTCTACATACCTAGTAACATTCTGTTAAACCTGCTTTGGATGCTATTGAAGTCTTGATATAATTGATAAAATCTGAAAAATGTGTTGCTGGAAAAGCACAGCAGGTCAGGCAGCATCAAAGGAGCAGGAGAATCGACATTTCAGGCATAAGCCCTTCTTCCTGAAGAAGGGCTTATGCCTGAAACGTCGATTTTCCTGCTCCTTTGATACTGCCTCACCTGCTGTGCTTTTCCAGCAACACATTTTTCAGCTCTGATCTCAAGCACCTGCAGTACTCACTTTCTCATAATTGATAAAATGTCATGTGTAGACTCGTACAATGAACTTCCACTGAGGCTTAATGACTGATTTGCAAAATTTAGCATAATTCCTTGTTTTTGCATTCAATGCCTCCGTTATTAAAGCTAAGTATGCCATAATCTCTCAATCTGCACTATTAATGTGTCCTGTATCATAACCATGAATCAAAACTGTGAATTGTCTAAGGACATATTGAATTTGCATTTCCAACATTTAAGCGATGAATGCTATACTTAATAGTATAAGCATTTTCCCTTCAACATCATAAGGATTCACTTTATGACAAATTTTGACATCGACTGTCCCAGAAGGGTTCTCTGACCATGATTTTGGATTCTCCTTAACCCTATTTGCCAAATCTATCTCATCCCTTTTTTTGCCCTCCTGATTTCCCTTTTAAATATAGTTCTACTGCCTTTATACTCTTCTAAGGATTCACTCAATCCCTGATGACTATACCTGACATATGCTTTATTCTTTTTCTTGACCTAAAACCTCAATTTCTCTAGTATCCAGTATTCCCTACACCTACTACCTTTGCCCTTCCCCCTAACAGGAGCATACTGTCTCTGGACACTTGTTTTCTCATATTTAAAGCCTTCCCATTTTTCAGTCATCCCTTCACCTGAAAAGAAAACCCTTCACAAAATTATTTAACACTTATCTGCCTCTATTTTGGAATTCAAATTCCAAAACTGATTTGAATTCACAGAGATTATACAGCTTTCACCAGAAAAACAATTATTGACTTCCTATCCAATCAAACTTTAAAAGATATATCAGCAATTCTCAATGTGGGGCAAGTCAACATTTAGAAGACTCTGTTTACCACAAGGTTAAAACAAATGTTTCTATGCAAAAACTGCTTCTCATGTTTAAACTTTTGCTTTTTCATATATATTCAAATAACTAAAAATGCAAGAAAAGAAAAATGTGCAGTGAAATGAGTGAGCTGGTGAGTGATTTATTTGAGACTCCTATTATCTATTTCGTTGAATTCTCAAAAAAATACTGTCACTAGTCTCTGAAGCAATAAAAGCTACATTTAACATAGAGTTCCTTTCAAAGTTCACTGTCAATAATTTAATTTGCTGCACCCAATTTATTGCTGCGTTCAATCGATAAAGCCAATATAGAGGAGAAAAAGATTAATTCAAACTGACTGTGGCTAAGAGAACAATATCGCTCACATTTCATGTTAGCACAAAGGGAAAAAGTGAAAATATCTCTAAGTACTTGAATGAGTTATTATGACTTGAACTGGTGGGGATGTCTGCTTTTAAGGACCTGACTTCAGAACATTAACTTTGCTTCATTTGTAAAGTTAAAGGTAAAAATTATTTCTAAAATTGAGTACATTTATAATTACAATTTTACAGGCAATTCCACATCTAATTTATTTGCCAGTTCCATCAGCCTGTCATCTGGCACCTCACCAATGGCTATCAATAATATAAATATTGTAGCAAAGGGCCCAGCAATCACTTCCACGGAATTCTAGGGTACACCTGATCAGATCCTGAGGATTTATCCACCTTTTTGTGTTTTAAGACGCCCAGCACCTCCTTCTCTGTAGTACGGACAGTTTTCAAAATGTCATTAGATATTTCCACAAGTTCTTTATCTTCCACATCCTTCTCCACAACAAACATTGATACAAAATACACATTTAGTATCTCACCCATCTCCTGTGGTTCACACATAGGCAGACTTCCTGATCTTTAATAGACCTTATTCTCTTTCTAGTTACTCGTTTGTCTTTAAGTTACTCGTTTTCCACACTGTAGGTTATCTAATCTAATCTAATCTAATGTATTTGTAGAAACGCTTTGGATTCTCCTTAACCCTATTTGCCAAATCTATCTCATCCCTTTTTTGCCCTCCTGATTTCCCTTTTAAATATACCTCTACTGCCTTTATACACTTCTAAGGATTCACTCAATCCCTGATGTCTATACCTGACATATGCTTCATTCCTTTTCTTGACCTAAAACCTCAATTTCTCTAGTATCCAGTATTCCCTACACCTACTACCTTTGCCCTTCCCCCTAACAGGAGCATACTGTCTCTGGACACTTGTTTTCTCATTTTTAAAGTCTTCCCATTTTCCAGTCACCCCTTCACCTGCAAATATCAGCTCCCAATCAACATTTGAAAGTTCTTGCCTAACACTGTCAAAATTACCCTTGCTCTAATTTAGATCCTTATCTTTTAGATCTGGTTTATCCACATCGATCACTATTTTAAAACTAATAGAATTATGGTCACTGGTCCCAAAGTGTAAAAGTCAGAAGAGCCTGGTGTCTTGGATGTAGTGGGGAATATCAGTCAAGTTAAAAAACACACGTACCTAATGGCCAGTGTTAGCACTCTCCAAATGTGTGTTTTTCCCACAAAGTGTGCAAGACTGGAACATGCTGCCAGGGAAGATGGTGGAAGCAGACACAATAGCATCATTCTAGAATACATGAATAGGAAGGGAATAGAGGGATATGGATCTGAACTGAAGACAGTTTTAGTATGGAAGGGCAAAATGTGTCGGCGCAGGTTTGGGGACCAAGGGCCCTTGTTGTGCTGTATTGTTCTTTGCTCTATCTCAGGGTGTTGGTTGGCAGAGACCTTAGAGGGCTTCATGTTCAACTACAATATTTTGGCTACTCTTTCTGAGAGTGATCTCTGACAATTACCATTGGGAGAGTCATCTGCAAGTCCAAACTTGTCCCACAGAGTGGTGAGTTCGTTACTGGACATTAATATGAACATTCAATAAAGAGTGAATGCACAAACTAATATTGTTTCTCCCACAATAAAGAAGATGTCTTACACTGGCCTTTAACCTTCAATGTGTGCTAACAATAAGGCATGCTAATCCATTGAACTTTCTGATCAACCTAGTCTCAACAGATAATGATGATTCACAGGTGAATATGGTGAAACAAATGTAACGTGAAATACTTACAAGAGAACTTTAATGTTGGGAAACACCATGCCAGCTTCGTGCTCTCACCTTTGCTTTTAATGGCCACAGAGTTGGACAGGAAAACTGTGGTCATGATGCACAGTCTCCCTGTTTGACCAAGCTGCCCATAGATGCAGCATTGCCAGCTGACTGTAGCTTCCACCAGGGGAAGGTTTCCCAGCTGCTAAATTGAATGTAAGTAGTTGGAATTTTAATCATAATTGTACAGGAAAAGGCAGAAAAAGAGATAGAGTACAATGGCACATAGTTTCAGGAGAAATTAAGTGTAATATATTGGCCATTAATCACAGCCAGTAGATTTATTCTGCAGCAATGTGAAATTGTCCAATTTAAAAGGTAGAATAGAGAAATTTTAAACAGTTTGTAAACTGATATAATTTAATAGCTTTTTACATGCCATTAATCCATTGAAAGAAAAGAAACAATATGTTTGATTTTTTTGGTCTGTCTTAGACTGACAAACCCTGCAAACACTAAACACTAAATCAATACTCAAAGACATGTCTATTGAGAATCCAGGCAAAATGGAAATTCCAATTCCAATTACCTGCCTTTGATCCGTAGGCCTTAACACATTTATCTAACAAACACCTATGTTGGAAGTGTGAATTGACCCAGTATCCACAATCTTAGGAAAGGGAATTGAGATTTCCACAGCTATAAATCTAATATTTTGAACAGTTTTAATTTTACAATCAGTCCCTGTATGTTATAATCTTAATTTAGTTCATTAGGAGAATACCTGGTCTGATGGTATTATTGATCGTGTGAAGAAGTCAGTGTGTATAATGAAAGTCCTAACTGTAAATCCTGACACAGCAAGTAATTCCCTTATTTGCTCAGGGCACATAGTGCCCAGATTAATTTATGTGCAGATTCTAACTCTCACTCAAAGGAAACATGGGTGTATCAATGGGAGCTGGTCCTTGTTCTGAGCATGAGCTGTTACATTAGTCATTTGTTAGATGTAAATGTGCTAATCATACACTGGATAACTTGTCTTATTTGAATAAGACAATGTTCACTGGGAGAATATTTTGTAAATGTCTTATTTTTCTCATGGTATCAACAGATTGAATACAATTCATAGGATACTACATTTCTGTCAAAGTAAACAAAGATTGACAGTAGCATAAATATACACCCCCTGAAAGGCACAAGCACAGCAAAACACAAAACAGAGAAAGGAATGCGAGGAAGAGTGAATCATGCATAAAGTTCTTATGCCTTTCCACTATTTCAATCTAAAGGGGAAAACCTTGCTGAGATTGCCTTTGACAGTCAAGGTGCACCAGGTCCTACTCACACCGGGCCCTGTAATACTGAGCTCAGTTAACCCAGTTACTGGAGATCCAATATCACGTTCTCCTTGTGTACTCTTTAGTTACTGAAAGCTTCTTCCCAATTTGTTTATTTAGAAAAGTCAATAAGTACTTTTAATCCAAGGCCACTGTCTCTGAATACACTACTTTCAAGCAAAGCCAGAACTCCCATGAATAATCATATTTCAACACATGTTGGGCACTACACCTCACAGAAAATCACATATAAGTTCATCTTATTGGATATAGACTTTGAACTCTGGAGTATAAAACATCATTATATAAAGATTTCCAGATAGGCAATGTAAACTGTTTTGCTTTTCTAAGGCTGGAATGAAACAGAAATAATGCTATTGCTATAAGATATTAAAAAAAACCTTTATAGCTTCTGGTGATAAATTCTTCCTACTGTTTGCCTCACTATATTTCTTGACCCTAAAAGAATATCTATTTTCTTTCTAATTTTTCAAACTGTCTCCAAGAATTTGATGTTTGGAATTTTATGCTGAATGAAAACCTTCAATGTTTCAGTAAAACCCAAATCCATCTAAGGTTTGGTAGCTATTTTGGAAAAGCATTTTTTTAAAAAAACATTTTCCTGATTCCAAATTAGTTATAAGCAAAGATTGCTATGATATAATTTTTAAATTATTCCTTCCTAATAAAAGAAGATGACAAATATCAAATAAACATATTCAACTCAAAGAGGATAAAACACTTGTCCAGAAGGATTTCATTTGCACAACCTCAAAGTACCTATGGAAGAAGAAGCACAGGCACACTTAACATAAATTTAATAATTTACCTGGAGACAATGTAGTGCCAGAGCATTGGTGAATGCTAATGTTAGACCTGTTTTTAAGAAGGGAAGTAGAAAATGTGGTTTACCAAAGAATGATAGTCCATTCAGTTTACTATTTCCCAAGTTTTTACATTTCTGTATATTATGGAAGGCTCTAAAGCTGCCACCTTTGGCCCTGAAAGGTGCCCAGTCTACCTCACATTACCTGCAAAGGGAAGGTGTCTCATAACTTTCAGTAACAGCTAAGGCTAGATATCTCAGATTAGTATTTTCCAGCAAACACAAGTGATATTGCCCACTACCAGGATAGTGCCATCATGCCAAGAAAACATTCTGCCCAACACACAAATATGATATGTGAGTTTCAGTGCTGATGTGTTGCCACATATATATTCCAATGATTGTGAATTGCATAAATTAACCCTTCTCTTTGATTGTCCACACTGGACAATGTGCTGACCGAGGTTGTGTTTCCAAATCTCAGAATGTGGTATCCAGTATAATCCTGCTGCTGGCCAATGCTTATTAAATAGTTTAGACTGCAGTGACACCAACTTAAGGCTAGTTGGGCTTGCACTGTAGTTCATTTGCAGCTTCTCGAAGAAATTTTTGTTCACACACAAGGCCCTGTTCTACATGGCAAAACAAATATGTCCGTGCATTGCATATTTTTCCATGAGCAAGGGGTTATGGGGACAGCTAATCCCTGATGTATAATGATGGCAATGCCCTGATCAATCAGAGCCAACTTGCCTGATTTGAGTCACAGTTTTTCTTGAGAAGTGAAATGACTTGAATCAGGTCAATGAGAAAAGAATGAAGTTATTAAATTATTCGCCTTTTCCATCCTCATAGAAACTAAAGTTAGATTTGCTATTGCATAGCTGTGAAATGTCATCTTAGAAATAGCTTCATTAATCCACTAAGTGGCTCCACAAGTCATAACCATTTTAAAAAAACATTCTCATTTTTCATTGGAACCAATTCCTGCTAAATTTCATTCAATTTACAAAGTACTATTGGAATCTAATCCAGATTGCTATATCTGACACATTTTTAATGTAAATTGCAGTTTACGAGGTATACAGATTGTCTGCTTTCCTCCATTTAGATAAAGAAATGATAATAGTTTTTTCTTGCTAATAATGTAGTATGATTTTTTTTACTGTAAGAGTATGTCACCATGCAAAATATTACAGCCTTCTATGTAAACAGCACATTGGAAAAGTTCAAATAATTCTACCACTACCTGCTGAAGGAATCGTGCATTGATTTCAGAAAGATCAAGCTGAAGAGTTTGATAGGCAGCCCACAGTGAGTCTGCTGGTTAAATGCTACTTTTTTGCATATAAAGTTGTAGAACTATGAATTAGAAGCAGAAAATGCTGGAAAGACTTGGCATATGTAGCAGTATCTGCAGAGAAGAAACAGTTAATATAGAGGAACCTCGATTATCCAAAGGGCATGGGTGGGGGGTATTTCATTTGGTTTATTGAATTCCGGATAATTGAATGCTGGATAAATTTAGCCAAGCATCGGGACCTTGCGATCTTGCCGGATATTCCGATATTTAGCTAATCAAATGCCGGATAATCGAAGTTTCCCTGTACTTCAAGTTGACCTTTCATCAGAACTCAGAAACTAGAGGTTCAGTGGAGGGGAGGAAAAGACAGAAGTGAACGGTCTCTGATACAATGGCTTTCAGGTATGATTAAATGACAAAAGGGGTCAAAGAAAGCTGGCAATGAGACCAAAAGATGGGTCCAGAGGAGTTATAAGTGCGCACAGCAGAATCATTGCCAGTGGCTACTTTCTGAAAACAAAACATAGAGTAAGTAGAACTTTATGATCTGAAATTGTTGAACTCAATGTTGACCCCGGAGAGGGGTAGGCATCCAACAAGATATTAGTGATTGTACTATCTGAAATGTGAAGATGGGATTTCAGCTCATGCAATAGTTCATAACTGCAGACAGTTCCTGAGGAAAGCGATGTGACTATGGAAGTGAGTTTTAGTAGATACCTGCTCAAATATGAGGAGAGAAAAGGAAAGAAGATGAATAAGATAAAAGGGGCAATCCAAAATCTTATTAAATCATAAGGCATAGAAGCAGACATAGACCATTCAGCTTGCTCTGCTGTTCAGTGAACTTCACTTTCCTGCCATAACCCTTGATTCCCTACAGTGTGGAAACAGGCCCTTGTGGCCCAACCAGTCCACACCGAACCTCTGAAGAGCAATCCACCCAGACCCATTTCCCTTTGACTAATGCACCTAACACTATGGACAATTTAGCATGGCCAATTCACCTGACCTGCACATCTTTGGACTGTGGGAGGAAACCGGAGCGAACCCACGCCGACATGGGGAGAATGTGCAAACTCCGCACAGACAGTCACCCGAGGCTGGAATCGAACCTGGGACCCTGGTGCTGTGAGGCAGCAGTACTAACCATTGAGCCATCGTGCCGCCCCTATCTTGAGTACACTTAAAAACCCAGTCTTGACAATCCTGTTTGGTCAAATATTCCACCTGATTCAACACCTGTAGAGAAGAAATTTCGCCTCAATTCTGCTTTAAATACATGACTTCTTATTCGGAGATTGTGTATTCTGGTCCAAGTCTCTCCTACAAGAGAAAATGACCTTTCAGCACCTAATCTGTCAAGGTACCTAAGAATCTTACATGTTTCAATAAGGTCACCTCTTGTTTTTCTAAACTCCAATGGATGCATCAAAGAGAAGAACAGAATGTCTTTAAAATGGTGTCAGAAACAACTGGGTTAAGATTTCAGCTTCAGTATCATCAGAATTGAAAACCATTAAAGATGTAATAGGTTTGATGTTTGTGCAGAGACAGAGGAGAAGGGTGACAGAGAGGATTGTACAAAAGGCTGGATCTATGATAACATGGAAGGGAGGAGGGATTAAATGAAGGGAGAAGGATTAATAGTGTAACCAGTTTTTAATACACAAGTGTTCTATGAAGAGTGAGATAGAGTATTTTGATTGCGAGGCTTGGAGTGTTTGCAGTGTTTCCTCTCTGGAGTGCTTACAAAATGCCAACATGATCTGCAGAATGAGGCAGGAGGGAGGCACTGCCACCTCAGTTTCTTCCTGATAAAGCTGACATCGGAGCTTACTAGTGGAGGCTAAAATGCAGTAAAGAATGCAAACGTTGCTGAAATCTCTTTTGTAACCGCCACATGATTTCTTCCAATATCTCCCTTGTCGATGGGTCAAAAACTTGAAAATCCTTACCTCACAACACACAAACTGTAGTGGTTCACGAAGATGTGGCAATACCACCTTCTCAAGGCAATTGAATAAGACAGCAACATAATTTTTAAAAAGCAGCCTATTACCTATCTTCCCATCTTTGTGCGATACAGTAATACATGCGTACACACTTCTGCTAATGAGTTTTGAGAAGATTTGTAGCACAGGTTGAGGTTCTGGATGTAGGTTTGCTTGATGAGCTGGAAGGTTCATTTCCAGACGTTTTGTCACCATACTAGGTAACACCTTCAATGGACCTCCTGGCGAAACATACTGATGATTTCTGCTTTCTATTTATAGGTTTGGGTTTCTTTGGGTTGGTGATGTCATTTCCTGCGGTGATGCCATTTCCTGTGGTGATGTTATTTTCGGTTTGTTTTCTCAGGGGGTGGTAGATGGGGTCTAACTCGATGTGTTTGCTGATCGAGTTCCAGTTGGAATGCCATGTTTCTAGGAATTCTTGTGTGTGTCTCTATTTAGCTTGTCCTAGAATGTGGCTCATGTCGTTTTGAACATCTCACTAGTATCCTTACGTACAGATAAGGAAGAACACCATTTTGGCTGGGACATCATATCCATCTTAGGACAAGCCAAAGAGACATGCATGAGAATTCCTAGCAGCATGGCATTCCAACTAGAACTCTGTTAACAAACACATCAAGTTAGATCCCATCTACCACACCCTGAGAAAAAGAACCAGAAATGACATCACCAGAGGAAATGGCATTACCGCAGGAAATGGCATCACCACCCCAAAGAAACCCAAACATATAAATAGAAAGCAGAAATCATCAGCAGTGCTTCGCCCGGAGGCCCACTGAAGATGTTATCTCGTAGGGTGACGAAATGTCTGGAAATGCACCTTCCAGCTCAGTGAGCAAACCTACATCCAGAACTTCTGCTAATATCACAGAGACTCTCTGTCTCATTTGAGACTAAGTGGCCCATTAACACTTGGAAAATGTAGTAACTTAAAAGGCCGTCCATCTAAACAGCTCCTCAATGTTCAATTAGTTTTCAGCACTTCACCTTTCCATCTGAGCCATCATTGGTTTGACAATCTCTGCTCCCCATTAGGTGAAGAAACAAGTTTATTCAATAGTTTTAAACAGAGCTTGCATCACTACTCCAGCTGACAATCTGTTTCCAGCACTTCCACAACTCCCTGTGTGAAGTGGGGGATAATTCTCTTTACCTTTATTTCTGTGGTTTTCTTTACCTCATTTCTCCTTTGTGGTGCTCTTGTAGTTTGGCACAATTCTCCCCTGACCCACTCATTCTTTTAATGATGCAGAGAACTGAATGTCTTATCCGCTCTAGGTCTTCCCCTCCTTCTGAGGAAATGTTTCGGTCTTCCCTGGCTGACTGATCAAAGACCAGGTTCCAGTTATTAGTCTACTTTGAATCATTTTCACTTTTTAAATACTTTGCTCTGAAAATAAAACTTCCGGGACAAAGTGGAGAATGAAAGGGGGAGCCAGGTGAAATAGCCTGAAAAAGATTGCAGGCAGAGGGTAAAAATAGAGGAGAATTTGAAATTACAATTTAACTAAAGGTATTAGAATGGCAATTTTTTAAAATTTTATATTATTCATCTATTTAACAACACTTATCCCTGTTTGGAAGGTTTAAGCAATGGTTGCACATTTGCCTTGATTTAAAATTCACTTCAAAGTTAAGCAGGGCCCCAGCACTCAATGGCAATCATATTGTGGCAATATTCTGATAACTGTTTTTGTCAAATGGAATTGCCAAATCTTCTGTTATATTATGGTCACAGGAAGTCAGGCCAGTATCTGTTCTGATAATTACTGTCTGTAAACATTCATTACTGTTATTTACTTTTGCAGAGGCACCATAGCCACTGTCCTGTGAGCAAACTGTCTCATTAAAATATCAGATCAGGCTTCACAACATTGACAAAATGCCAATTCTATTGGGTCTGAATGACAGAAGACAACACTCAGAAGTAAAAGGAATGAATGCAATGATCGGTTGAATGCCAAGATCAAAACTGGACTATTCAGAGAGTCACTGCATGCTTCACATTTTCCCTGCTATTTTTGGGTGACTGGACAAACGAGAAATATTGTTTTAGAATCATGAAATAACTTAAATAGAGTGGGCAAAGTTAAAAATCACACAACATCAGGTTGTAGTCCAACAGGTTTATTTGGAAGCACTAGCTTTCAGAGTGCTGCTCCTTTGTCAGGTAGTTGTGAATGAATAATGCTCCGAAAGGTAGTACTTCCAAATAAACCTGTTGGACTATAACCTGGTGTTGTGTAACTTTTAACTGTGTTCACCCCAGTCCAACACCAGCTCCTCCACATCATTAAATAGGGTTTCTCCTGGTGAGATAGTTGAGAAATCTCACAGACATTCTGGGATTCTACAATGAAGTTGTTTTTTAAAAAAATTCACTTACAGGAACGTGGGCCAGTCTAGCCAGGCCAGCAATCATTGTCCATCAGGCCATTGAGAATCAACCCCATTGCTGTGTGCCTGGAGTCTGGGTCAGCCAGACCAGGTGAGGATGGCAGATTTCCTTCCCTGAAGGACATTAGTGAACCATATGGGTTTTTTAATAACAATTGATTCATGGTCATCAGTAGATTATTAATTCCAAACCTTTTTTTTAATTGCATTCAAATTCCGCGGTGGACTTCCAACTCAGGTCTCCAGAGCATTACCTAAGTTTCCAAATTAATGCTCTAATGGTAATGCCATGGGCCATTGCCTCACCAACATAGCAACATAAAACTGGTTTGAACAAGGTGACTGGGGACTTAGTGCACCCTCAGCTCCATTAGTCAGTTTGGTCTAGTCACTGCTATTTCCAATAATTTTAAAGACCCAGAAAGATAAGGCTTGAGGAAAATAACCAGATTCCAGCAAACTGGGGGATTTCACCCACTGGTAGTCTCTTGAGTAATTGGACCTCTGCAGTACAGTTCAGGTGACACTCAGGGGAAATATAAAGGGAAATGATAGAGGCAACTTCATTTGTTCAGGTCAGGAACAGTAGGAAACAAGACAATGAGGATGTGTTACTTCTGTCTGCTCCTTTACCGTTTCCATGACAACAAAAAGAAATAGCTTAAAAGCAAGGAAACCATCTTTGTAGAGAAAATGTCAATAGTTCACTGAAAAATGTAAAGGACAGCTCCAAAGTAGAGAAGTCAATACTTCAATATGAATTTTTATTCATCAAAACCATGTGACATTGTTTTCCTTCAAATAAATACAATAGAAAAGTAAAATGATGGATTGAACACACTCTTCTCTATAACTGGGATAAAGTGAAAATCATTGGAAGTAGATTGTGAGGAGACAAACAAGTTAAGCAATTTGGCATTGAGACCATAGCAATATGGAAAATGATATCAGGAAAGATGAAAAGGAACAATGGAAAACTAGGGGAATTAGTGGATAGATTAGCCGATGACAGGGTGCAAAAGGCATTTCTAAATAAATAATAGTGTGGGTGCATGACAACTGCTTTGAATTCACATGTTTTACTTATAATAAGTAAAAAGATATTTTCAAAATGCATCTTTTAAATGTGAAAGTATGTGAATTAGCCTATACACTGACAGATAATTTTAGATTCTACTTCGAGTGGTTTTGAATTTATCAGAATGGGGACAGGAAAACTGGGTCTTATTTATTCACCAGACTGTGACTCCACTTTCAGAGAACTGTGAACCTGAACTCCAAGGTCCCTCTGTTCCACAACACTCCTTCAGGCCCTACCATTCATCATAAAACTCCTGCCTTGATTTAACTTTCCAATATTCAAAACCTCACACTTATCTATATTAAACTCCATTTGCCATTTCTTGGCCCACTTCCCCAGCTGATCAAGGTCCTGCAGCAATTTCTAATAACCGTCCTCACTGTCCATAATGCTGCCTATTTTAGAGTCATCTGCAAATTTACAAATCATGTCTTGTACATGCTCATCCAAATCATTGATATAGGTAACAAGCAGCAATGGTCTCAGCACTGACCCCTGAGGCACTCCACTAGTCACAGGCCTCCAGTCCAACAAGCATCCTTCCACTATTACCCTCTGCTTCCCACCATCAAGCCAACTGTGTATCCAATTTGCTAGCTCCCCTTAGATTCCATGTGATCTAACCTTCCAGATCAGCTTGCCATGTCGAATCTTATCAAAGGCTATTGAATATTTTTAAGGTAGATGCAGGTAGACTTTTGTTAGGCAGAGGAATCAAAAGCTATTAGAAATAAGCAGGAATGTATAATTTGAAACACAAATAGATCTGCCATTATCTTATTGGATGGCCTCCTTTAGCTCCTTTTTTATACGTTCATGTGTAATGGTTTTGCAGCTAAAGGTTGTGAGTTGACAGTGTGTCTATATGATTCTCTATGGCTTCCTGGTCAATATTTATCCCTCAATTAATGTAAATAAAGCAGGTCAGTATCAATGTTCCCTGTAAAATTTTGTTGTACAGTCATTTTTTTTTTAATGTCACATCTTTACATTTTCTTGTGTGGTTAATGCTTAATCTCATGAAGACCTGCACAATTTCTTCCAAGCTGCCTTATGGTCATGCTCATGTGCAGTTGATGGCCTGCATTGTTCATGATCATATTGCTGTTTGCAGGAGCTTACTGTGTGTAAATTGGCAGCTGAAGTTTCCTAAGTTCATCAGGATTTCCTGATGAAGGGCTTATGCCTGAAACCTCCACTCTCCTGCTCCTCAGATGCAGCCTGACTGGCTGTGCTTTTCCAGCACCACACTCTACAACTCTGATCTCCAGCATCTGCAATCGTCACTTCCTCCCAGCTGCACTCAAGAGTACAAAAGTAAGCATACGGCAAAAACCATTTTCACTGGCTTGAGTGCTTTAAAACATCCTGAGGTCCAGAAATGAGCTGCATGTGGATGCAAATCACTCCTAGAAAATCAGCATGACTTGGAAATAAATTCAGTTGAGGTGAATAAATTCAAGTGGATAATGACTGGTAAATGTAAACTTAGACATTGCTAAAAGGAGGCAAGAAACTGAAGTCTTTCATCTTGCTCTCACCAGAACCAGGATGTAAGAAACAGATCCAAACAAAGGGGCACCGTGTTATACAGCATGAGAAGACAATGCTGATTGGTTGGACCATTATTGGCAGCAAGAACAGTTAACTGTCAATCTTAATTGCCTAACAGGTAGGTATATTCTGATTGGTCAAGGTTTTGCCTGGGCAAACACAAACGAGACCTGCTGCGGTTACTTTTTCACTAAACATTTATATTTCCAAATAGAAATGTGCACTTTCAGGTTATTAGCAAGTGTTTTTGCATTCACCAAACAATTTGATTGAGGTTCATTTGGAGTGAATATAGAAAAGCTTCCTTAGTTTCTCAAAAATTACTTGTTCCCAAAGCTGCAATTCATTTCTGCAAGTGCATTACAAAATTGGACTTTAGTGAGCTCTGCCCTTCTTATCCTCATGTTTCTCCTCCTCATTTACTTCTTCCTCCACCACTGGTTCAGGAAAGACCACAGGTTGTTGTGTTTGAGGCGGGTGACCTGGTTGGCCACATTGGTTTCTTTTGGGGACCTACTTCATGAAAATGACCCAGAATTGAAATAATTCAAGCTGTCCTTTGGAATTGGCTGCTCAGAATGAAAAGGAGTCACAGAACTTGGCCTTGGCTATTTCAGATAGAGAATGACAACGTAACAGAAATATAAGATTTTTCTGTATAAAGAATGAAATCAGTCTCAGTCCAGCTTTTGGGAATTATGACAATGTCTCTGGGAAAAAGGAGAAACCAGAGAAGGATGTGTACCCTTCCAAGTTTGGAGGTTGATGTGTTATTTCATGGAAGGTGAGAGGGAGCTAATCTAAGAGTTGGCGTAAGATGGAAAGCATTCCATTCTTTTGTACTCACACCCAACATTGTTCAGCATAATTTAATTACAAGTGCTGTAAAACTGAATGAGGCACCTCAAAATGAAAGTACTAATCTACATACTGCTAGTCACTTAATTACACGTGAGTGTCATATATTTTGGCCATCATTATCCTGCCTACGTGGATGCGTTGGTTACACCATATTGAATTTACCACTAAATGAAATGTCACTGTCACAGCTGAATTACTGCCTGCAGTGGTTAAGGTCTGAATGGTAATCTTCAGCTGTTTACTTCGCAAAGCTGGAGGGGAGTATGACTGAACATTAATGAAAATGGTGGGGTCAGTGAATGAGCACTTACACCTGTTTGTTCACTGATGGAGGGTTGAATTGACTCTTTTTAAAAGCACTGAAATTCAAAAACAGGAAACCATGTCACAAAAACAATCTTGAAATGACGACAGCTTGTCCTGAAAAAGCTGATTTCACCAAGCTAGAAAGGTTTTCACGCTGTGACTGCAGGATAGATAATGGGATGTTATTACATTTTCAGAGGTAGCTCATCATATTCCTCATCATACGAAATGCAATTTGAATAGCTTATAGTTTGTAATGTAACATTATGTCCACTGTGATTGACACAAATATTGTAATGAGCATATGGATATGTACACAGAAAGTGACAAATGTCCAATATTAAATGTTCATCTTCAATTATCAAGTACAGCAAAATCTAAGTAGTCAGTTGCTGTAATTTGTTTGCCAGCTTGTGAGACAGTTATGAATATGCTCACAGGTTGGGGAATGATGGCAATGCCAGTTTTTGTTTTCAACAAGGTGAGTAAAGATGAGAATTTTTCCTTGTGTGTTCTTGTATTTAGTACTCTATGAAGTTTCAATGCTGTTTTATTTCTCACATCTCTGCATGTGGAGTGGTATAAGATCAGCTCTCTGATAGGCAACAGCTTGAACTCTTGGCTCTGATCATCGTTCTGCCAACCAATACAGTGTTGAATCCTAAACGGCAAGAAGATGATCTCCAGTAACCTACATCGCCAATGAACATGAATTTCTGGCTTGAGTCTACATTGAATTGAGAAGAAGAATTATCTGCAGGAGGGTTGTGACCATACTGCTCAGACTCAAAGGCAGGAGAACTTCCAAAAAACCATAGGTGAGCCTTGGCCCCAAGGTGGTGAGTTCAATGCTCATCATTCCTTTTAAAGTATTCTTTCCAGTACCTCAAAGCCTTGGAATTCTATTAATTTCTACATCATTCTCTGGATGTATGTGTTGTCAGTGTTTATTTGTCCTTGGAAAAAATAGTTTTTCAAATGTATAACATTTTATTAATACCAGATTTAAAGGATATCTAAATAATAGAACCCAGAAATTTAACAGTGGGACCAACTCTGAATGGCCATTGGTAAATTGGTCTGTTTTATTCTAATTTTAGGCCTGAATCTTGCTGGACACTTAAATGGGAGAATCTATTGGGAAAGCATTCTATCTAAAACTTTGGACATTACACTTTGCTATATGCAACACATTGTTCTACACTGTAACATACTAGCTTTCATTGAAAACTAAAACTCTGATGAAAAGATGCAAACATCATTTATGGGAATTAATCATACATGCTTATCTTAATCTTTTTAAAATTTCCACTATGTCTTTAATCAATTATTTACCCAAAGCCTTTCCAGTAGGTACACAAAAGTCCTTTCAGAAATGCATCATTTTAAGTCACAGAGTGCAGATGGAAATGGATGTGCTTCTGTATCCAGGCAGCTTGAGGTATCTGAGATACCACCCTTTCATTTCCTTTCCTTGATCCTTCTAATTTTATTGGAGTTGCACCCATATTCCTCTCTGATATAACCGAGTCCAGCAGTTTTGCAACATTCATAGGGCTCAAACTACTGGAAAAGAAGACTTTATTCATTTTTATATCGATGAGGACGGCATCTCAATGCTGCAATAGTTAGTCCTCCAACCCCAGTTATTGGTGTAGTAAGATTAGAAGCAGTAATTGTTTGAACTAAGGAGGGAAGAATGATCAAGGTAACATATTCATCTTGAAAGATATTGCTGTGAAAATAGTCTTCACTCCGTTTCCATTGTTCTATGGCTATATATGGCTAAGAATAAACTTGGCAAATTTACATTATTGCAGCAAAATAACAACAAAAGACAAGTTTAAAAGGAAAGTAATATTTATTTGTGTTTAAATGTTAATTACGTTTACTATATTAACAATATTTACTTTAAATTGAAAACCCATTAAGACATTTTATGATCGACAGTGGAATGTCATCGTGTCATTTGTCAATGTCAGTTGTGTCACTCAGTCCCCAGGTAAGGATCCAGAGAACACTCCATGGTCCTAATCATTCATGTTTCTCATCATTCAAAACGTCAATCCTTTCACTAACCAGATATTTATCCAGTTTAATTTGAATGGAGTTTGTATAGTGTTAATTGCCGATGAAAGGTTTTCTAATCTTGAACTTCCACAAGGCTTATCAACTTTCCACTGATGTCTCAGTTACAATTATCGCAGGCATTGCAACACCTAAACCTTTCAGTGTTTAAACGGCTAACATCTCTCTAAAAATGCAAGAACATTTCTGTCAGTTTTCCTCGGATGGTAAAGCTTTTGTATTTTTAAGGAGGAATTCAGGATAAGAAATATCAGGTGAACTCAATAACAAAAGCATGCATCAGTTCACCATCAGCCCCAGCTCACCATCAGCCCCAGCTCACCATCAGCCCCAATTCATCATCACACTGAGCTAATCATCAGACCCAGCTCACCATCAGTCCCAGCTCACCATTAGACCCGGCTCACCAGCAATCCCAGCTCACCATCAGCCACAGCTCATCATCACACCCAGCTAACCATCAGTCCCAGCTCACCATCAGACCCAGCTCACCATCAGACCCAGCTCATTGGTGAGTCCAAGCTCACCATCAGTTCCAGCTCACCATCAGACCCAGCTCACCACCAATCCCAGCTCACTATCACACCCAGCTCACTATCACACCCAGCTCACTATCACACCCAGCTCACTATCAGACCTAGCTCACCATCAATCCCAGCTCACCATCACACCCTGCTCACCGTCAGTTCCTGCTCACCATCAGCCCCAGATCACCATCAAACCCAGCTCACCATCAGCCCAAGCACACCATCAGTCCCAGCTCACCGTCATACCCAGCTCACCATCACACCTAGCTCACTATCAGCCCCAACACATCATCACACTGAGCTAATCATCAGTCCCAGTTCACCATCAGTCCCAACTCACTATCAGCTCCAGCTCACCATCAGTCCCAGCCCACCATCGGTCCCAGCTCACCATCAATCCCAGTTCACTATCACTTCCATCCCAGCATCAGTCCCACTTCGCCATCACACCCAGCTCACTATCACACCTAGCTCACCATCAGACCCAGCTCACTATCAGACACAGTTCACCAGCAGACCCCGCTCAGCATCAATCCCAGCTCACCATCAGCCACAGCTCATCATCACACCCAGCTAACCATCAGTCCCAGCTCACCATCAGCTCCAGCTCATCATCAAACCAGCTCATCATCAATCCCAGCTCACCATCAGACTTAGCTCACCATCAGACCCAGCTCACCATCAGACCCAGCTCATCATCAGTTCCAGCTCATCATCAGTCTCAGCTCACCATCAGACCCAGCTCACCATCAATCCCAGCTCACCATCTCTGCCAGCTCACCATCAGTCCCAGCACACCTACTGCCCAGGTCACCATCCATCCCAGGTCACCATCAGTCCCAGCTTACCATCAGACCCAGCTCATCATCAGTCCCAGCTCACCATCACACCCAGCGCACCATCAGTCCCAGCTCACCATCAATCCCAGCTCACCATCAGACCCAGCTCATCATTACACCCAGTTAACCATCAATCGCAACTCACCATCAGTCCAGCTCACCATCACACCCAGCGCACCATCAGTCCCTGCTCACCATCAGACCCAACTCACCATCAGCCCCAGCCCACCATCAATCCGAGTTCACCATCAATCCCGACTCACTATCAGTACCAGCTCACCATCAATCCCAGCTCACCAGCTGTCCCAGCTCACCATCAGTTCCATCTCACCATCAGTCCCAGCTCACCATCAGCCTCAGCTCAACATCAGTTCCAGCCCACCATCAGTGCTGGGGAGGAACCAATGGTGAGCTCGATCTGATGGTGAGATGGGTCTGATTGTGAATTGGGACTGATGGTGAGCTGGTCGGATGTTGAGCTGACACTGATGGTGAGCTGGATCTGATAGTGAGCCACACCTGATGGTGAGCTGGGACTGATGGCGAGCTGTTCGGATGTTGAGCTGACACTGATGGTGAGCTGGATCTGATAGTGAGCCACGCCTGATGGTGAGCTGGGACTGATGGTGAGCAGTGGCTGATGATGAGCTGGGTGTTAATGCTGAGCGGGGACTGATGGTGAGCTGAGGCTAACGGTGAGACGGGATTGATGGTGGGTTGGGACTGATGGTAAGCTGGGTGTGATGGTGAGCTTGGATTGATAGTGAGCTGGGACTGATGGTGAGCTCGGGCTGATGTTGAGATGGGACAGATGGTGAGCTGGAACTGATGCCGAAATGGGTCTGATGGTGAGCTGAGACCGATGGTGAGCTGGTCAGATGATGAGCTGGGGCTAATGGTGAGCTGGGACTGATGTGGTGTTGGGGCAAATGGTGAGCTGGGACTGATTGTGAGCTGGGACTGATGGTTAGCTGGGTGTGATGGTGAACTGGGATTGATAGTGAGCTGGAAGTGATGGTGAGCTGGTTCTGATGGTGAGATGGGTCTGATGGTGAGCTGGTCAGATGATGAGCTGGGGCTAATGGTGAGCTGGGACCAATGGTGAGCTGCGTCTGATGGTGAGCTGGTCAGATGGTGAGATGGGTCTGATGATGGGCTGGGACTGATGGTGAGCTGGGGCGGATGGTGAGCTGGGACTGATGGTGAGCTGGGACTGGTGGTGAGCTAGGGCTGATGGTGAGATGGGTCTGATGGTGGGCTTGGACTGATGGTGAGCTGGGGCGGATGGTGAGCTGGGACTAATGGTGAGCTGGGACTGATAGAGGTCTGGGACTGATGGTGTCCTGGGTGTGATGGTGAGCTGGGTGTGATGGTGATTTGGGACTGATGGTGAGCTGTGTGTGATGGTGACTTGGGACTGATGGTGAGCTGTGATTGATGGCGAGCTAGGTCTGATGGTGAGCTGGATCTGTTGGTGAGATGGGTCTGATGGTGGGCTTGGACTGATGGTGAGCTGGGGCGGATGGTGAGCTGGGACTAATGGTGAGCTGGGACTGATAGAGGTCTGGGACTGATGGTGTCCTGGGTGTGATGGTGAGCTGGGTGTGATGGTGATTTGGGACTGATGGTGAGCTGTGTGTGATGGTGACTTGGGACTGATGGTGAGCTGTGATTGATGGCGAGCTAGGTCTGATGGTGAGCTGGATCTGTTGGTGAGCTGGGACTGATTGTGAGCTGGGGCGGATGGTGAGCTGGGACTAATGGTGAGCTGGGACTGATAGAGGTCTGGGACTGATAGAGGTCTGGGACTGATGGTGTCCTGGGTGTGATGGTGAGCTGGGTATGATGGTGATTTGGGACTGATGGTGAGCTGTGTGTGATGGTGACTTGGGACTGATGGTGAGCTGGGAATAATGGCGAGTGTTGTGATGATGAGCTGGGACCGATGGTGAGCTGGAACTGATAGTGAGATGCAAGTGATGATGAGCTGGGACTGATGGTGAGCTGGGTCTAATGATGAGCTTGGACAGATGGTGAGGTGGGATTGATGGTGAGCTGGGTGTGATTGTGAGCTGGGTCTGATGGTGAGCTGGGACTAATGGTCAGCTGGGAACTGATGGTGAGTAGGGTTGATGGTGAGCTGGGACTAATGGTGAGCTGGGTCTAATGGTGAGCTGGGTCTGCTGCTGAGCTGGGTGTGTTGGTGAGATGGGACTGATGGTTAGCTGGGTTTGATGATGAGCTGGTGGTGATGGTGAGCTGGGATTTATAGTGAACTGGGGCTGATGGTGAGCTGGAACTGATGGTGAGCTGGGTCTGATGGTGAGCTGGGAATAATGGTAAGCTGGGAATAATGGTAAGCTGGGTCTGATGGTGAGTTGGGATTGATGATGGACTGGGACTGATGGTGAGCTGGGATTGATAGTGAACTGGGTGTGATGATGAGCTGGGGCTGATGGTGAGAGGGACCAATGGTGAGCTGGGGCCAATGGTGAGCTGGGGCCAATGGTGAGCTGGGTCTGCTGGTGAGCTGGGTGTGTTGGTGAGATGGGTCTGATGGTGAGCTGGGGCTGACCGAAGGCTGGGGCTGATGGTGAGCTGGGTCTATTGGTGAGCAATGAATAATGGTAAGCTGGGTCTGATCGTGAGCTGGGTCTGATGGTGATCTTGGTCTGGTGGTGAGATGGGATTGTTGGTAAGCTGGGACTGATGGTGAGGTGGTCTGATAGTGAGCTGGGACCGATGGTAAGGTGGTCTGATGATGAGCTGGGGCTGATCGAGGGCTGTGACTGATGTTGAGTTGTAGCTGACGGGGAATTGGGACAGATGGTGACCTGGGTGTGATGGTGAGCTGGGGGCTGATGGTGAGCTTGGTGTGATGGTGAGCTGGGTCTGATGGTTAGCTGAGGCTGATGGTGAGCTGGGTCTGATGGTGAGCTGGACCCGATAGTGAGCTGGATCTGATGGTGAGCTGTGTCTGATGGTGAGATGTGTCTGATGGTGAGATGGGATTGATGGTGAGCTGGGACTGATGGTGAGCTGGGGAAGATGGCGAGCTGGGTCTGATGGTGAGCTGGGTCTGATGGTGAGATGGGAATGATGGTGAGCTGGGATTGATGGTGAGCTGGGTGTGATGATGAGTTGGTGTTGATGGTGAACTGGGATTGATAGTGAGCTGGGTCTGATGGTGAGCTGGGTCTGATTGTGAGCTGGGACCGATGGTGAGTTGGGCCGATAGTGAGCTGGGACTAATGGAGGGCTGGGACTGATGGTGAGCTGTGGCAACAGGTGAGCTGGGTGTGATTGTGAGCCTGGACTGATGGTGAGCTGGGTCTAATGGTGAGCTGGGTCTAATGGTGAGCTGGAACTGATGGTGAGCTGGGATTGATGGTGTGTTGGGGCTGATTGTGAGCTGGGACTGATGGTGAGCTGGGGTTGATGGTGAGCTGGGTGTAATGGTGAGCTGGGACTGATGGTTAGCTGGGTGTGATAACGAGCTGGTGCTGATGGTGAGCTGGGATTGATGGTGAGCTTGTTCTGATGGTAAACTGGGACTGATGGTGAGCTGGGTCTAATGGTGAGCTGGTACTGATGGTGAGGTGGGATTGATGGTGAACTGGGTGTGATGATGAGCTGGGACTGATGGTGAGCTGGGTCTAATGGTGAGCTGGTACTGGTGGTGAGGAGGGAGTGATGGTGAGTTGGGTGTGATGGTGAGCTGGGACTGATGGTTACCTGGGTGTGATAACAAGCTGGTGCTGATGGTGAGCTGGGATTGATGGTGAGCTTGTGCTGATGTGAGCTGGGGCAGTAGGAGAGCTGGGACAGATCGTGAGCTGGCATAGCAAGTGAGCTGGGACTGATAATGAGCCGTGACTGATGGTGAGCTGGGTCTGATCGTGAGCTGGAACTGATGATGTGCTGGAACTGATGGTGAGCTGGAACTGATGGTGAGCTGGGTCTGATGGTGAGCTGGGACTGATGGTGAGCTGGGTGTGATGGTGAGCTGGGACTGATGGTGTGCTGGAACTGATGGTGAGCTGGAACTGATTGTGAGATGGGACTGATGGTGAGCTGGGTCTAATGATGAGCTGGTACTGATGGTGAGGTGGGATTGATGGTGAGCTTGGTGTGGTGATGAGCTGGGACTGATGGTGAGCTGGGACTGATGGTGGTAGGTCTGATGGTGAGCTGGGTGAGATCGTGAGTGGGGATTGATGGTAAGCTGGGACTAATGGAGGTCGGGGACTGATGGAGGGCTGGGGATGATGGTGAGCTGTGGCAACATGTGAGCTGGGTGTGATTGTGAGCTGGGACTGATAGTGAGCTGGGATTGATGGTGAGCTGGGAATGAATGTACACTGGGACTGATGGTGAGCTGGGTATGATGGTGGGCTAGGATTGATGGTGAGCTGGGATTGATGGTGAGCTGGGAATGAACGTGAGCTGGGACTGATTGTGAGCTGGGATGGATGGTGGGCTGTCTAATGGTGAGCTGGGTGTGATGGTGAGCTGGGACTGATGGTGGGCTGGGTCTGACGGTAAGCTGGGATTGATAGTGAGCTGGGTGTGATGATGAACTGGGGCTGATGGTGAGCTAGGACCAATGGTGAACTGGGGCCAATGGTGAGCTGGGTCTGCTGATGAGTTGGGTGTGTTGGTGAGATGGGTCTGATGGTGAGCTCAGACCGATGGTGAGCTGGTCTGATGATGAGCTGGGGCTGACTGAGGGCTGGGGCTGATGGTGAGCTGTGATTGATGGTGAGCTCAGTCTGATAGTGAGCTGTGACTGATGGTGAGCTGGGTCTGATGGTGAGTTGGGACTGATCATGAGCTGGGTCTGATGGTGATCTGGGTCTGATGGTGAGCTGGGATTGATGATAAGCTGGGTCTGATGGTGAGCTGGGACGGATAGTAATTTGGGTCTGATGGTGAGCTGGGTCTGATGGTGAGCTGGGACTGATAGTAAGTTGGGGCTGATGGTGAGCTGGGTCTGATGGTGAGCTGGGTCTGATGGTGAGCTGGGACTGATGGAGGGCTGGGGTTGATGGTGAGCTGGAATTGATGGCTTGCTGGGTTTGATGGTGAGCTGGGTCTGATGGTGAGCTGGGTTTGGTGGTGAGCTGGATCTGATGGTGAGATGTGTCTGATGGTGGGCTGGGACTGATGGTGAGCTGGGTTTGATGGTTAGCTGGAACCGAAGGTGAGCTCGGTATGATGGTGAGCTGGGTCTGATGGTGAGCTACGGCTGATTTTGAGCTAGGTCTGATGGTGAGCTAGGTGTGATGATGAGCTGGGAGTGATGGTGAGATCGGACTGATGCCTGGCTGGGACTGATAGTGAACAGTCCCAGCTTACCATCAGCCCCAGCACACCATCAATCCCAGTTCACCATCAGCACCAGCTCATCATCACACCCAGCTAACCATCAGTCCCAGCTCAGCATCAGTCCCATCTCACCATCAGTCCCAGCTCACCAGCAGCCCCAGCTCATCATCAGACTAGCTCAACATCAGTCCCAACTCACCATCGATCCCAGATCACCCTCTGTCCCAGCTCACCATCTGCCACTACTCACTATCAGCCCCAACTCACCATCTGTCACCAATAGACCCAGCTCACCATCAATCCCAGCTCCCCATCAGCCCCAGCTCACCAGTAGCCCCAGCACATCATCAGTCCCAGCTCACCATCAGTCCCAGCTAGCCATCAGACCCAGCTCACCATCAGGCCTTGTTCAATATTAGTTCCAGCTCACCATCAGTCCCAGTTCACCATCAGTTCCAGCCCACCATCAATCCCAGCATACCATCAGCCCCAGCCCACCATCAGATCCAGTTCACCATCAGCCCCAGCTTAATCATCAGAGCAGCTCGCCATCAGACCCAGCTCACCATCAGCCCCAGCTCACCAACAGACCCAGCTCAATCAGCCCCAGCTCACCATCGGTCCTAGCTCACCATCAGTCCCAACTCATTATCAGTCCCAGCCCACCATCAGACCCAGCTCACCATCAATCCCAACTCATCATCAGAGCAGCTCACCATCAGTCCCAGCTCACCATCAATCCCAGCTCACCATCATCCCCAACCCACCAGCAGATCCAGCTCACCATCAGCCCCAACTAATCATCAGACCAGCTTGCCATCAGACCCAGCTGACCATCACCCCCAGCTCACCAACAGACCAGCTCACCATCAGCCTCAGCTCACGATCAGCCCCAGCTCACCATCAGCTCCAGCTCACCATCAGCCCCAGCTTACAATCAGTCCCAGCTCACCATCAGTCCCAGTTAACCATCAGACCCAGCTCACCATTAGCCCCATTCACCATCAGTTCTAGCTCATCATCAGCCCCAACTCACCATCAGTCCCAGCTCACCATCAGCCCCAGCTCATCATCCGACTAGCTCACCATTGGTCCCAGCTCATCATCCAACCTAGCTCACCATCCAACCCAGCTCACCATCAGTCCCAGCTAACCATCAGCCCCAGCCAACCATCAGTCGAAGCTCACCATCAGTTCCAGCTCACCATCAATCCCAGCTCACCATCATCCCCAACCCACCAGCAGATCCAGCTCACCATCAGCCCCAACTAATCATCAGACCAGCTTGCCATCAGACCCAGCTGACCATCACCCCCAGCTCACCAACAGACCAGCTCACCATCAGCCTCAGCTCACGATCAGCCCCAGCTCACCATCAGCTCCAGCTCACCATCAGCCCCAGCTTACAATCAGTCCCAGCTCACCATCAGTCCCAGTTAACCATCAGACCCAGCTCACCATTAGCCCCATTCACCATCAGTTCTAGCTCATCATCAGCCCCAACTCACCATCAGTCCCAGCTCACCATCAGCCCCAGCTCATCATCCGACTAGCTCACCATTGGTCCCAGCTCATCATCCAACCTAGCTCACCATCCAACCCAGCTCACCATCAGTCCCAGCTAACCATCAGCCCCAGCCAACCATCAGTCGAAGCTCACCATCAGTCCCAGCTCACCATCAGCCCCAGTACACCTGCTGCCCCAGCTAACTATCAGTCCCAGCTCACCATCTGCCACTACTCACTATCAGCCCCAGCTCACCATCAGCCACAGCTCACAATCAATCCCAGCTCACCATCGGTTCCACCTAACCATCAGAGCCAGCTCACCATCAGTCTCAGCCCACCAGCAGTTGGAGCTCACCATCAGGCACAGCTCACTATTAGCCCCAGCTTATCATCAGATCAGCTCATCATTGGTTGCAGATCACCATCAGACCCATCTCACCATCAGACCCAGTACCCCATTAGTCCCAGCTCATCATCAGTCCCAACTCACTATCAGCCCCAGCCCACCATCAGACCCAGCTCACCATCAGTCCCAGCTCACCATCAGAACCATCTCACCATCAGTATCAGCCCACTATCAGACCCATCTCACCTTTAGACCCAGCTCACCATCAGTACCAGCTAACCATCAGACCCAGTTCACCATTAGCCCTAGCTCACCATCAGTTCCAGCTCACCATCAGCCCCAACTCACCATCAGCCCCAACTCACCATCAGCCCCAGCTCACCATCAGCCCCATCACACCTGCAGCCCAAATCACCATCTGCCCCTGCCCATCTTCAGTCCCAGCTCACCATCAGCCCAAACTCACCATCAGCCCCAGCTTACCATCAGCTCCAGCTCACCATCAGTTTCAGCTCACCATCAGCCCTAGCACACCTTCTGTCCCAACTCACCATCAGCCCCAGCCCACCATCAGCCCCAACTCAACATCAGTCTCAGCTCACCATCAGCCCCAGTTCACAATCAGACCCAGCTCACCATCAGTCCCAGCTAACCATCAGGCCCAACTCACTATCAGACCCAGCTCACCATCAGACCCAGCACATCATCAGACCGGCTTACCATCGTTCCCAGCTCATCATTAGACCCATCTCACAATCAACCTCAACTCATCATCAGTTCCAACTCACCATGAACCCCAGCTCATCATCAGTCCCAGCTCATCATCAGTCCCAGCTCACCATCAGTCCCAGCTCACCATCAGTCCTAACTCACTATCAGACAAAGCTCACCATCAGTCCCAGCCCACCATCAGACCCACTCACCATCAGTCCCAGCCTACCATCAGATCCAGCTCACCAACAGTCCCAGCTCACCATGAGCCCCATCTCACCATCAGTCCCAGCTCACCATCAGTCCCAGCCCGCAATCAGTCCCAGCTCACCATCAGACCCAGCTCACCATTAGTCCCAGCCCGCATTCAGTCCCAGCTCACCATCAGACCCAGCTCACCATCAAACCCAGCTCACCATCAGTCCCAGCTCACCATCAGTACCAACTCACTATCAGACTCAACTCACCTTCAGTCACAGCTCACCATGAGCCCGATCTCACCATCAGTCCCAGCTCACCATCAGTCCCAGCCCACCATCAGACCCATCTCACCATCAGACCCAGCTCATCATCAGTCCCAGCTAACCATCAGACCCATCTCACTATCAGCTCCAGCTCACCATCAGTCCCAGCTTACAATCAGTCCCAGCACACCATCAACTCGAACTCACCGTCAGCCCCAGCTCACCATCAGCCCCAACTCAGCATCAGCCCTAGCTCACCATCATTCCCAGCACACCATCAGTCCCAGCTAACCATCAGACCCAACTCACCATCAGTCCCAGCTCATCATCAGACCCAACTCACCATCAGCCCCAGCTCACCATCAGCCCCAGCTCACAATCAGTCCCAGCTAACCATCAGCCCCAACTCACCATCAGTTCCAGCTCACCATCAGTACCAGCTCACCATTAGACCCATCTCACCATTAGCCTCAACGCATCATCAGTCCCAGCTCACCATCAGTTCCAGCTAATCATCAAACCACGTTTCCATCACTCCCAGCTCACCATGAGCCTCATCTCACCATCAGACCCATCTCATCATCAGACCCTTCTCACCATCAGTCCCAGCTAACCATCAGACCCAGCTCACCATTAGCCCCAGCTCACCATCAGTTCCAGCTTCACCATCAGCTCCAACTCACCATCAGTCCCAGCCCACCATCAGTCCCAGCTCACCATCAGACCCAGCTCACCATCAGTTCCAGCCCACCATCAGTTGGAGATCTCTGTCAGGCATAGCTCATTATCAGTCCTAACTCACCATCAATCCCAGCTCATCATCAGGCCAGCTCATCATCGGTCCCAGACTATTAGACGCAGCTCACCATCTGTCCCAGCTCACCATTAGCCCCAACTCACTGTAAATCCCAGCCCACATCAGACCCAGCTCACCATCAGTCTCAGCTCACCATCAGTTCCAGCTCACCATCAAACCCAGCTCACCATCAGTCCCAGACTACCATTAGACCCAGCTCACCATCTGTCCCAGCTCACCATTAGCCCCAACTCACTGTAAATCCCAGCCCACATCAAACCCAGCTCACCATCAGTCCCAGACTACCATTAGACCCAGCTCACCATCTGTCCCAGCTCACCATTAGCCCCAACTCACTGTAAATCCCAGCCCACATCAAACCCAGCTCACCATCAGTCCCAGACTACCATTAGACCCAGCTCACCATCAGTCTCAGCTCACCATCAGTCTCAGCTCACCATCAGTTCCAGCTCACCATCAGTCCCAGCTCACCATCAGTCCCAGCTAACCATCAGACCCAGTTCACCATCAGTCCCATCTTACCATCCGACACAGCTCACCATCAGTCCCAGCTCAACATCAGACCCAGCTCACCATCAGACCCAGCCCACCATCAGTCCCAGCTCACTATCGGCCCCAACTCACCATCACTCCCAGCTCGGCATCAGCACCAACTCACCATCAGACCCAGCTCACCATCAGTTCCAGCCCACCATCAGTTGGAGATCTCTGTCAGGCATAGCTCATTATCAGTCCCAACTCACCATCAATCCCAGCTCATCATCAGGCCAGCTCATCATCGGTCCCAGACTACCATTAGACCCAGCTCACCATCTGTCCCAGCTCACCATTAGCCCCAACTCACTGTAAATCCCAGCCCGCATCAGACCCAGCTCACCATCAGTCTCAGCTCACTATCAGTTCCAGCTCACCATCAAACCCATCTCACCATCAGTCCCAGACTACTATTAGACCCAGCTCACCATCTGTCCCAGCTCACCATTAGCCCCAACTCACTGCAAATCCCAGCCCACATCAGACCCAGCTCACCATCAGTCTCAGCTCACCATCAGTTCCAGCTCACCATCAGTCCCAGCTCACCATCAGTCCCAGCTAACCATCAGACCCAGTTCACCATCAGTCCCATCTCACCATCCGACTTAGTTCACCATCAGTCCCAGCTCAACATCAGACCCAGCTCACCACCAGTTCCAGCTCAACATCCATCCCAGCACACCAACAGTCCCAGCTCACCTGCTGGTCCAGCTCACCATCAGCCCCAATTTACTATCAGCCCCAGCTCACTATCAGTCCCAACTCACTATCAGTCCCAACTCACTATCAGTCCCAGCCCACCATCAGACCCATCTCAGCATCAGTCCAAGCTCATCATCAGACCAGCTCACCATCAGTCCCAGCTCACCATCAGTATCAGCTCACCATCACTCCCAGCTGACCATCAGTTCCATCTCACCATCAGCCCCAGCTCACCATCAGCTCCAGCTCACCATCAGCTCCAGCTCACCACCAGCCTCAGCTTACAATCAGTCCCAGCTCACCATCAGTCCCAGTTCACCATCAGTCCCTGCTAACCATCAGACCCAGCTCACTATCCATCCCATCTCACCTGCTGCCCCATCTCACCTGCTGCCCCTCCCCTGTCTTTATTTCCTCTGACCCCCTTGTCAGCCTCCCAGCTTGCGCCTCCTCAAAACATGAGCTTATCCAAACCTCTGCTGCTTTTATCCTAAGAGTCCTGTTCTGTTCCCCATCAGCCCTGGACTCACGGATTTACTTTGATTCCTAGTCTGACAATGCAACACTCTTTAAATTTTCATTTTTGTTCCTCTCTATCTCTGTGATTCTGTAAAACCCCACAGAATCTCTGCACTTCTCTCACTCTGGCCACTCGTACAACCCTGATTTGCATTGATTTATCTTTAGTTACCTATGCTTCTAGGATTTGGAACCCTCCCTAAACCTTCCCAAATCTCCAAATCTTTCTGCTCCTTTAGGAGACTCTTTAAACAGTAACTCTTTGACCAAGTTTTTGGGCTTCTATCCTAATATCTCCTTATCTAATTAGCGCCAAATTTTCTTTGCTAGAATACATTTGAAAGACTTGGAATGCTTCATTCTGTTCAAGGTGGAATATAGATGTTTGTGTGTTTGCTTGGGTAAACATAAAAGTATAATTAGAATTCATTTTGGATTGGTGAGCAAAGCAAGCTGGAAAATGCTTCCAAGTGAATGGTAGCCATATATTATAGTGTGTCTGTGTAATACCAATGTATACATTGTGAGCTGTGTCCACAGCGCCTTTTTCCTTATCATGTTCTACGTCTGTCAGTATGAAGTAAAGAGAGGGGTTCATTGTGTCAGAGATAGAGATGAGCAGGAACAATCCTTGACATTTTGGAGTTTTAATGGCTATTCATCAATTCAATTGAAGAGAAGCAAGCTCATTACTAACATCGACCCTCAAGTCAGAATTCCTTTCCTACAACAAAGGTAAAATACTGCAGATGCTGGAAATCTGAAATGAAAACACTAAGTGCTGGAGAAACTCAGCAGTTAATTGGAGGGAAGAATAGTGGTAATATTTCAAGCCTATTAAGTGGGTAGCAGGGTGGCTTGGTGGATAGCACTGGTGTCTCACAGCGCCAGGGACCCAGATACGATTCCAACCTTGGGTGACTGTCTGTGTGGAGTTTGCACATTCTCCCCATCTCTGCGTGGGTTTCCTCCCACAATCCAAAGATGTGCAGGTTAGGTGGATTGGCCATACTATTGCGTCCAGGCATGCCAAGGGAAATACAGTGTTGGGTGATGATCTTTGGAGGGGTGGTGTGAACTTGATACTCTGAATGTCCTGTTCCCAACTATAGGGATTCTATGATTCTAAGTCTTTTCTTCAGAACTGACGACAGAGCTAGAAAGGTGATGGCCTTTATACTGGAGAGAAAGTAGGGGGAGACGGTGAGGTGGTGGAAGGATCAAGTGGAACGGATGAGAAGGTCGGGGAATTGTGCAGACTGAGCTAGATTAAAGATTGTAGAGGACACAAGGAGTACTGATGGCTGTAGAGGTATGAGATGGGTCTGGATTAGGTGTTAATGGCAATATATTCATCAGGTCTGCCAAAGCAAAACCAAGAAAACTAGACACATGGAACAACATTGGGAGGCAATGTTCATGGACTGAAATTGTTGACCTTAATGTTGGATGCTGAAGGCAGTAAAGTGCTTCAGTGGAAACTGAAGAGTTGTTCCTCCAGCTTGTGTTCGGCTTCACTGGATGGAGCAAGATGGTGTTTACATTGACAAGCAACCAGAAGCTGAGGACCAAGCTGCTGGACTGAGGCAGGGTTGCACAGATCAGTCACCCAGTCTCCATTGGAGAGAAGAGCGGGCTGTGAGCAGTGAGTGCTGTAGAATCGACTGAAAGACGCACAAGTAAATCACCTGGAAGGAATGTTTGGGGATTTGCACAGTGAGGACAGAGGAAGTAAAAGGTCAAGAATCCACTTCATCCTGAGATTATTACCTTTGAAGTTCTGCTTTTTCCTTTGGTGCCTTGTTCCTCAAGCTGCCAATGCAGAATCAGTTTTATTGTCCTGTTTCTTACCTAAATGGACCACAATGACTGAATCGTTCCTCTCCATTTCTAAGCTCTTCTCCAGACCTGAGCGTTTGTTCCAAAGCCTGGCGTCAAGCATGCAATGCAGCCTCCTGAAGCCTCACTGCAGAGAACAGCAGTGTCAATCCCACTCTCTATACTTGCCCCTCCCACCACCAGATCCCTTTCCTCTCCTCCCTGTTGAGTAGTGTCCTGTACCACAGCACGGTGTGAGGTTCACTCAGCCACTCTGCGGCCCCCATTCTCAGTGAAACAAGCTGAATGAATCTCAAAGCTGACAGATGATGGTGAGAGCTGATGCGGCTGCACTCAGGGCTGTTGGGTCCACTGCCTACCTCAGCCGCAGTCCCCTTTTCCCAACAACTGACCACATCAGAAGACTCTATCCTAAGTGGTGTGATGTCTTGGATCTGACCAAATCCCTTTAAAATATATCAAAGAGATAGCCTAGATTCTAACTTTTATCTTATTTAAAGGTAAGTGTGAGGCACGGTCTTCCAGATATGATTCGGTTGGTCAAACTACTCTGCTTTACACTCTTTATTCTTACACACAGTTAACATAAAAACACAAAAAGAATTGGCATAACTTCAATTCTATTGAAATACTTAACAAAAGAATATATCATTTAACTATTAATCATCAACTGTTCCAATATAGCAAAAGACACACCCTTGACAAAGGCAAATTCAGCAAAACCAGATTTTCCTCATGTGCTAGCTCACTTTCCTGTCCAGGGGACAGAAACACCAAAAGAAACAATCTAGCAGCAGCGAGAGCTTGACTGCACCAGAGACAGAGAGAGAGAGAGAGCTCTATCTGAAAACCGAAAGAACTACGGCTGCTGTCTAAGTCAGAAACGCAAACAGAAATTGCTGGAAAAACTCAGCAGGTCAGGCAGCATCTATGAAGAGAAGTCAGAGTTAATGTTTTGGGTCTGGAGACCCCGCCTCAGAACGGAAAGGTGCGTTCTGAGGCTGATGCTGCCTGACCTGCTGAGCTTTCCCAGCAATTATTGTTTTTGAGAGCGATCTCTATCAGCTTCAACAGTCAATTCCAAACCCCAACTGAAAGCAAAACTTAAACCCTGGCTCTGTGAGAGCCTGATTCCACCCAGTCATGCTGCTTTGGTCTAATTATTAAATACACTCAGGGAGCTCAAAGCTGTTTACCCACTGCTTCGAAAGCAGAGATTCTGTCGCCGTTGTAGCAATATCTCTCTGCAAGAGAAACAGCACAGAACCAAGCCTTCTTAAAGGTACAGTTCCATCCTGGTATAAAATATCCATGTACCCTGCCCCCTCTCTGATGTGGCGCAGTGGCCTCCAGCTCAATGACTCCCAGCCAGAGCTCTTTGAATTGCAAACCTCTACTGCAGACATGTTTGCCCTGGCCTTCACAGGTATCCAGGAGATCCCACACGCTGCAGCCTTGAGACATGGTGTCTTCTGCACCTTTAATGCAATTTAATTAATTTTATATTATTCCATCTTTTGAATTTTTTTTACACTACATGTCAGCTTCTGTACTGTTTTAAACCTTAGAAATCAAAGAGAAATTTACTTTCAAGGTATTCACCAAATGGCTTCCTTCGTCCCAGTAAGGAGCATAAAGGCAATTACTACAGATGAAGAAGTGAGAAAAGCAAAGGAACACCCGACACTTTTCCCTGACTCATTTAACTCCCAGCACTTGGTTGAAAGTCACACTTAGTGCTACAGTTTGCTGAGATGAACAAAACGATTGTGAGCTGGTTATCTTAATTAATTAACCAGCTGTTTTCTGGGGGTGGGGGGGGGGAGGCGGTGGGATGTGGAATTTGTACATTCTTGCTTAAGCCTGGATGAAATTCAGAATTTAAAAAATAAATTGCAGCTAAGCCTTAAGTCGACATAATACAGCACGGAAACAGATCCTTCAATCCAACTTGTCATAATGTGGAATCTAAACAGAAAGGGATTACGATTTCCCTTATTCACTCACTTACTTGCATCCTGTTCGAAATTGCATAAGAAATGACTTCTTCATCCTCAACCAGTGTATTATATCCAGTTCTGCGGAGCCCACATTAGAAAAAAAAGACAAGTGCTGAGGGTACAGAGTGGATGAGATTTATCAAATTGGTACAGGCTTGATGGAGTTCAGTCAGATTGACAGCTGAGTTGGTTCTGTTTCAGGCAAGAACAGTTAATGGGAGATTCGACAAAAGCGTTCTCAATTACAAGAAACTTCCAAAATATAGATAGAAAGAGAGCCTGTTTCTACAGACAGCAGAGTTTTTAAAAATCTCTAGCTGAGCCAGTATTTGCCCACCCGTAATTATCCTTGAGGAGATGGTTGTGAGCTGCCTTCTTGAGGAGATGGTAGTGAGCTGACTTCTTGGGGAGATGGTAGTGAGCTGTCTCCTTGAGGAAATGGTAGTGAGCTGTCTTCTTGAGGAGATGGTAGTGAGCTGCCTTCTTGAGGAGATGGTAGTGAGCTGACTTCTTGAGGAGCTGGTAGTGAGCTGACTTCTTGGGGAGATGGTAGTAAGCTGCCTTCTTGGGGAGCTGGTAGTGAGCTGATTCTTGGGGAGATGGTAGTGAGCTGCCTTCTTGAGGAGATGGTAGTGAGCTGCCTTCTTGGGGAGATGGTAGTGAGCTGTCTTCTTAAGGAGATGGTAGTGAGCTGCCTTCTTGAGGAGATGGTAGTGAGCTGCCTTCTTGGGGAGATGGTAGTGAGCTGTCTTCTTGAGGAAATGGTAGTGAGCTGTCTTCTTGAGGAGATGGTAGTGAGCTGCCTTCTTGAGGAGATGGTAGTGAGCTGCCTTCTTGGGGAGATGGTAGTGAGCTGCCTTCTTGAGGAGATGGTTGTGAGCTGTCTTCTTGAGGAGATGGTAGTGAGCTGCTTTCTTGAGGAGATGGTAGTGAGCTGCTTTCTTGAGGAGATGGCTGTGAGCTGTCTTCTTGAGGAGATGGTAGTGAGCTGTCTTCTTGAGGAGATGGTTGTGAGCTGCTTTCTTAGGGAGATGGTAGTGAGCTGCTTTCTTGAGGAGATGGTTGTGAGCTGCTTTCTTAGGGAGATGGTAGTGAGCTGCTTTCTTGAGGAGGTGGTAGTGAGCTGTCTTCTTGAAGAGATGGTTGTGAGCTGTCTTCTTGAGGAGATGGTTGTGAGCTGTCTTCTTGAGGAGATGGTAGTGAGCTGCTTTCTTGAGGAGATGGTAGTGAGCTGCCTTCTTGGGGAGATGGTAGTGAGCTGTCTTCTTAAGGAGATGGTAGTGAGCAGTCTTCTTGAGGAGATGGTAGTGAGCTGCCTTCTTGAGGAGATGGTAGTGAGCTGCCTTCTTGGGGAGATGGTAGTGAGCTCTCTTCTTGAGGAAATGGTAGTGAGCTGTCTTCTTGAGGAGATGGTAGTGAGCTGCCTTCTTGGGGAGATGGTAGTGAGCTGCCTTCTTGAGGAGATGGTTGTGAGCTGTCTTCTTGAGGAGATGGTAGTGAGCTGCTTTCTTGAGGAGATGGTAGTGAGCTGCTTTCTTGAGGAGATGGTTGTGAGCTGTCTTCTTGAGGAGATGGTAGTGAGCTGCTTTCTTGACGAGATGGTTGTGAGCTGCTTTCTTAGGGAGATGGTAGTGAGCTGCTTTCGTGAGGAGGTGGTAGTGAGCTGTCTTATTGAGGAGGTGGTAGTGAGCTGTCTTCTTGAGGAGATGGTAGTGAGCTGTCTTCTTGAGGAGGTGGTTGTGAGCTGTCTTCTTGAGGAGATGGTAGTGAGCTGTCTTCTTGAGGAGATGGCAGTGAGCTGCCTTCTTGGGGAGATGGTAGTGAGTTGTCTTTTGGGGAGATGGTAGTGAGCTGCCTTCTTGAGGAGATGGTAGTGAGTTGCCTTCTTGGGGAGATGGTAGTGAGTTGCCTTCTTGAGGAGATGGTTGTGAGCTGTCTTCTTGAGGAGATGGTAGTGAGCTGCTTTCTTGAGGAGATGGTAGTGAGCTGCTTTCTTGAGGAGATGGTTGTGAGCTGTCTTCTTGAGGAGATGGTAGTGAGCTGCTTTCTTGAGGAGATGGTTGTGAGCTGCTTTCTTAGGGAGATGGTAGTGAGCTGCTTTTTTGAGGAGGTGGTAGTGAGCTGTCTTCTTGAGGAGATGGTTGTGAGCTGTCTTCTTGAGGAGATGGTAGTGAGCTGCCTTCTTGGGGAGATGGTAGTGAGCTGTCTTCTTAAGGAGATGGTAGTGAGCAGTCTTCTTGAGGAGATGGTAGTGAGCTGCCTTCTTGAGGAGATGGTAGTGAGCTGCCTTCTTGGGGAGATGGTAGTGAGCTGTCTTCTTGAGGAAATGGTAGTGAGCTGTCTTCTTGAGGAGATGGTAGTGAGCTGCATTCTTGAGGAGATGGTAGTGAGCTGCCTTCTTGGGGAGATGGTAGTGAGCTGTCTTCTTGAGGAGATGGTTGTGAGCTGTCTTCTTGGGGAGATGGTTGTGAGCTGTCTTCTTGAGGAGATGGTAGTGAGCTGCTTTCTTGAGGAGATGGTAGTGAGTTGTCTTCTGGAGGAGATGGTAGTGAGCTGCCTTCTTGAGGAGATGGTAGCGAGTTGTCTTCTTGAGGAGATGGTAGCGAGCTGCTTTCTTGAGGAGATGGTAGTGAGTTGTCTTCTTGAGGAGATGGTAGTGAGCTGCCTTCTTGAGGAGATGGTAGTGAGTTGTCTTCTTGAGGAGATGGTAGTGAGCTGCTTTCTTGAGGAGGTGGTAGTGAGCTGCCTTCTTGAGGAGATGGTTGTGAGCTGCTTTCTTGAGGAGATGGCAGTGAGCTGCTTTCTTGAGGAGATGGCAGTGAGCTGCCTTCTTGAGGAGATGGTAGTGAGCTGCTTTCTTGGGGAGATGGTTGTGAGCTGCCTTCTTGAGGAGATGGTAGTGAGCTGCTTTCTTCAGGAGATGGTAGTGAGCTGCCTTCTTGAGGAGATGGTAGTGAGCTGTCTTCTTGGGGAAATGGTAGTGAGTTGTCTTCTTGGGGAGATGGTAGTGAGCTGTCATCTTGGGGAGATGGTAGTGAGCTGCCTTCTTGGGGAGATGGCAGTGAGCTGCTTTCTCGAGGAGATGGTAGTGAGCTGCCTTCTTGAGGAGATGGTAGTGAGCTGTCTTCTTGGGGAAATGGTAGTGAGTTGTCTTCTTGAGGAGATGGTAGTGAGCTGTCTTCTTGGGGAGATGGTTGTGAGCTGCCTTCTTGAGGAGATGGTAGTGAGCTGCCTTCTTGGGGAGATGGTAGTGAGATGCGTTCTTGGGGAGATGGTAGTGAGCTGTCTTCTTGGGGAGATGGTAGTGAGCTGCGTTCTTGAGGAGATGGTAGTGAGCTGCCTTCTTGAGGAGATGGTAGTGAGCTGCCTTCTTGGGGAGATGGTAGTGAGCTGCCTTCTTGAGGAGATGGTAGTGAGCTGCCTTCATGGGGAGATGGGAGTGAGCTGCTTTCTTGAGGAGATGGTAGTGAGCTGCTTTCTTGAGGAGATGGTAGTGAGCTGCCTTCTTGGGGAGATGGCAGTGAGCTGCCTTCTTGAGGAGATGGTAGTGAGCTGCCTTCTTGAGGAGATGGTAGTGAGCTGTCTTCTTGGGGAAATGGTAGTGAGTTGTCTTCTTGGGGAGATGGTAGTGAGCTGTCTTCTTGGGGAGATGGTTGTGAGCTGCCTTCTTGAGGAGATGGTAGTGAGCTGCTTTCTTGGGGAGATGGTAGTGAGCTGCGTTCTTGGGGAGATGGTAGTGAGCTGTCTTCTTGGGGGGATGGTAGTGAGCTGCCTTCTTGGGGAAATGGTAGTGAGCTGCGTTCTTGAGGAGATGGTAGTGTGCTGCCTTCTTGAGGAGATGGCAGTGAGCTGCCTTCTTGAGGAGATGGTAGTGAGCTCTCTTCATGGGGAAATGGTAGTGAGTTGTCTTCTTGGGGAGATGGTAGTGAGCTGCCTTCTTGAGGAAATGGTAGTGAGCTGCCTTCTTGAGGAGATGGTAGTGAGCTGCCTTCTTGGGGAGATGGTAGTGAGCTGCCTTCTTGAGGAGATGGTAGTGAGCTGCCTTCTTGAGGAGATGGTAGTGAGTTGTCTTCTTGAGGAGATGGTAGTGAGCTGCTTTCTTGAGGAGGTGGTAGTGAGCTGCCTTCTTGAGGAGATGGTTGTGAGCTGCGTTCTTGAGGAGATGGCAGTGAGCTGCTTTCTTGAGGAGATGGCAGTGAGTTGCCTTCTTGAGGAGATGGTAGTGTGCTGCTTTCTTGAGGAGATGGTAGTGAGCTGCCTTCTTGAGGAGATGGTAGTGAGCTGCTTTCTTGGGGAGATGGTTGTGAGCTGCCTTCTTGAGGAGATGGTAGTGAGCTGCTTTCTTCAGGAGATGGTAGTGAGCTGCCTTCTTGAGGAGATGGTAGTGAGCTGTCTTCTTGGGGAAATGGTAGTGAGTTGTCTTCTTGGGGAGATGGTAGTGAGCTGTCATCTTGGGGAGATGGTAGTGAGCTGTCTTCTTGGGGAGATGGTAGTGAGCTGCTTTCTTGGGGAGATGGTAGTGAGCTGCCTTCTTGAGGAGATGGTAGTGAGCTGCCTTCTTGAGGAGATGGTAATGAGCTGCTTTCTTGAGGAGATGGTAGTGAGCTGCTTTCTTGAGGAGATGGTTGTGAGCTGCTTTCTTGGGGAGATGGTAGTGAGCTGCTTTCTTGAGGAGATGGTTGTGAGCTGCCTTCTTGGGGAGATGGTAGTGAGCTGTCTTCTTGGGGAGATGGTAGTGAGCTGCCGTCTTGAGGAGATGGTTGTGAGCTGCTTTCTTGAGGAGATGGTAGTGAGCTGTCTTCTTGGGGAGATGGTAGTGAGCTGCCTTCTCGGGGAGATGGTAATGAGCTGCTTTCTTGAGGAGATGGTAGTGAGCTGCTTTCTTGAGGAGATGGTAGTGAGCTGCCTTCTTGGGGAGATGGCAGTGAGCTGCCTTCTTGAGGAGATGGTAGTGAGCTGCCTTCTTGAGGAGATGGTAGTGAGCTGTCTTCTTGTGCAAATGGTAGTGAGTTGTCTTCTTGGGGAGATGGTAGTGAGCTGTCTTCTTGGGGAGATGGTTGTGAGCTGCCTTCTTGAGGAGATGGTAGTGAGCTGCTTTCTTGGGGAGATGGTAGTGAGCTGCGTTCTTGGGGAGATGGTAGTGAGCTGTCTTCTTGGGGGGGTGGTAGTGAGCTGCCTTCTTGGGGAAATGGTAGTGAGCTGCGTTCTTGAGGAGATGGTAGTGTGCTGCCTTCTTGAGGAGATGGCAGTGAGCTGCCTTCTTGAGGAGATGGTAGTGAGCGGTCTTCTTGGGGAAATGGTAGTGAGTTGTCTTCTTGGGGAGATGGTAGTGAGCTGCCTTCTTGAGGAAATGGTAGTGAGCTGCCTTCTTGAGGAGATGGTAGTGAGCTGCCTTCTTGGGGAGATGGTAGTGAGCTGCTTTCTTGAGGAGATGGTAGTGAGCTGCCTTCTTTAGGAGATGGTAGTGAACTCCCTTCTTGGGGAGATGGTAGTGAGCTGCTTTCTTGAGGAGATGGTAGTGAGCTGTCTTCTTGAGGAGATGGTAGTGAACTGCTTTCTTGGGGAGATGCTCGTGAGCTGTCTTCTTGATGAGATGGTAGTGAGCTGCCTTCTTGAGGAGATGGTAGTGAGCTGCTTTCTTGAGGAGATGGTAGTGAGCTGTCTTCTTGAGGAGATGGTAGTGAGCTGCCTTCTTGAGGAGATGGTAGTGAGCTGCTTTCTTGAGGAGATGGTAGTGAGCTGCTTTCTTGGGGAGATGGTAGTGAGCTGCCTTCTTGAGGAGATGGTAGTGAACTGCCTTCTTGGGGAGATGGTAGTGAGCTGTCTTCTTGGGGAAATGGTAGTGAGGTGTCTTCTTGGGGAGATGGTAGTGAGCTGTCTTCTTGGGGAGATGGTTGTGAGCTGCCTTCTTGGGGAGATGGTTGTGAGCTGCTTTCTTGGGGAGATTGTAGTGAGCTGCCTTCTTGAGGAGATGGTAGTGAGCTGCCTTCTTGAGGAGATGGTAATGAGCTGCTTTCTTGAGGAGATGGTAGTGAGCTGCTTTCTTGAGGAGATGGTTGTGAGCTGCTTTCTTGAGGAGATTGTTGTGAGCTGCCTTCTTGGGGAGATGGTAGTGAGCTGTCTTCTTGGGGAGATCGTAGTGAGCTGCCTTCTTGAGGAGATAGTTGTGAGCTGCCTTCTTGAGGAGATGGTAGTGAGCTGTCTTCTTGGGGAGATGGTAATGAGCTGCTTTGTTGAGGAGATGGTAGTGAGCTGTCTTCTTGGGGAGATGGTAATGAGCTGCTTTCTTGAGGAGATGGTAGTGAGCTGCCCTCTTGAGGAGATGGTAGTGAACTGCCTTCTTGAGGAGATGGTAGTGAGCTGCCTTCTTGGGGAGATGGCAGTGAGCTGCTTTCTCGAGGAGATGGTAGTGAGCTGCCTTCTTGAGGAGATGGTAGTGAGCTGTCTTCTTGGGGAAATGGTAGTGAGTTGTCTTCTTGAGGAGATGGTAGTGAGCTGTCTTCTTGGGGAGATGGTTGTGAGCTGCCTTCTTGAGGAGATGGTAGTGAGCTGCCTTCTTGGGGAGATGGTAGTGAGCTGCCTTCTTGGGGAGATGGTAGTGAGCTGCTTTCTTGAGGAGATGGTAGTGAGCTGCCTTCTTTAGGAGATGGTAGTGAACTGCCTTCTTGGGGAGATGGTAGTGAGCTGCTTTCTTGAGGAGTTGGTAGTGAGCTGCCTTCTTTAGGAGATGGTAGTGAGCTGTCTTCTTGAGGAGATGGTAGTGAACTGCTTTCTTGGGGAGATGCTCGTGAGCTGTCTTCTTGATGAGATGGTAGTGAGCTGCCTTCTTGAGGAGATGGTAGTGAGCTGCTTTCTTGAGGAGATGGCAGTGAGCTGTCTTCTTGAGGAGATGGTAGTGAGCTGCCTTCTTGAGGAGATGGTAGTGAGCTGCTTTCTTGAGGAGGTGGTAGTGAGCTGCTTTCTTGGGGAAATGGTAGTGAGCTGCCTTCTTGAGGAGATGGTAGTGAGCTGTCTTCTTGAGGAGATGGTAGTGAGCTGTCTTCTTGGGGAAATGGTAGTGAGTTGTCTTCTTGGGGAGATGGTAGTGAGCTGTCTTCTTGGGGAGATGGTTGTGAGCTGCCTTCTTTGGGAGATGGTTGTGAGCTGCTTTCTTGGGGAGATTGTAGTGAGCTGCCTTCTTGAGGAGATGGTAGTGAGCTGCCTTCTTGAGGAGATGGTAATGAGCTGCTTTCTTGAGGAGATGGTAGTGAGCTGCTTTCTTGAGGAGATGGTTGTGAGCTGCTTTCTTGGGGAGATGGTAGTGAGCTGCCTTCTTGGGGAGATGGTAGTGAGCTGTCTTCTTGGGGAGATCGTAGTGAGCTGCCTTCTTGAGGAGATGGTAGTGAGCTGTCTTCTTGGGGAGATGGTAATGAGCTGCTTTGTTGAGGAGATGGTAGTGAGCTGTCTTCTTGGGGAGATGGTAATGAGCTGCTTTCTTGAGGAGATGGTAGTGAGCTGCCCTCTTGAGGAGATGGTAGTGAACTGCCTTCTTGAGGAGATGGTAGTGAGCTGCCTTCTTGGGGAGATGGCAGTGAGCTGCTTTCTCGAGGAGATGGTAGTGAGCTGCCTTCTTGAGGAGATGGTAGTGAGCTGTCTTCTTGGGGAAATGGTAGTGAGTTGTCTTCTTGAGGAGATGGTAGTGAGCTGTCTTCTTGGGGAGATGGTTGTGAGCTGCCTTCTTGAGGAGATGGTAGTGAGCTGCCTTCTTGGGGAGATGGTAGTGAGATGCGTTCTTGGGGAGATGGTAGTGAGCTGTCTTCTTGGGGAGATGGTAGTGAGCTGCGTTCTTGAGGAGATGGTAGTGAGCTGCCTTCTTGAGGAGATGGTAGTGAGCTGCCTTCTTGGGGAGATGGTAGTGAGCTGCCTTCTTGAGGAGATGGTAGTGAGCTGCCTTCATGGGGAGATGGGAGTGAGCTGCTTTCTTGAGGAGATGGTAGTGAGCTGCTTTCTTGAGGAGATGGTAGTGAGCTGCCTTCTTGGGGAGATGGCAGTGAGCTGCTTTCTTGAGGAGATGGTAGTGAGCTGCCTTCTCGAGGAGATGGTAGTGAGCTGTCTACTTGGGGAAATGGTAGTGAGTTGTCTTCTTGGGGAGATGGTAGTGAGCTGCCTTCTTGGGGAGATGGTAGTGAGCTGCCTTCTTGGGGAGATGGTAGTGAGCTGCATTCTTGGGGAGATGGTAGTGAGCTGCCTTCTTGAGGAAATGGTAGTGAGCTGCCTTCTTGAGGAGATGGTAGTGAACTGCCTTCTTGAGGAGATGGTAGTGAGCTGTCTTCTTGGGGAAATGGTAGTGAGTTGTCTTCTTGGGGAGATGGTAGTGAGCTGTCTTCTTGGGGAGATGGTTGTGAGCTGCCTTCTTGAGGAGATGGTAGTGAGCTGCTTTCTTGGGGAGATGGTAGTGAGCTGCGTTCTTGGGGAGATGGTAGTGAGCTGTCTTCTTGGGGGGATGGTAGTGAGCTGCCTTCTTGGGGAAATGGTAGTGAGCTGCGTTCTTGAGGAGATGGTAGTGTGCTGCCTTCTTGAGGAGATGGCAGTGAGCTGCCTTCTTGAGGAGATGGTAGTGAGCTCTCTTCTTGGGGAAATGGTAGTGAGTTGTCTTCTTGGGGAGATGGTAGTGAGCTGCCTTCTTGAGGAAATGGTAGTGAGCTGCCTTCTTGAGGAGATGGTAGTGAGCTGCCTTCTTGGGGAGATGGTAGTGAGCTGCTTTCTTGAGGAGATGGTAGTGAGCTGCCTTCTTTAGGAGATGGTAGTGAACTTCCTTCTTGGGGAGATGGTAGTGAGCTGCTTTCTTGAGGAGATGGTAGTGAGCTGTCTTCTTGAGGAGATGGTAGTGAACTGCTTTCTTGGGGAGATGCTAGTGAGCTGTCTTCTTGATGAGATGGTAGTGAGCTGCCTTCTTGAGGAGATGGTAGTGAGCTGCTTTCTTGAGGAGATGGTAGTGAGCTGTCTTCTTGAGGAGATGGTAGTGAGCTGCCTTCTTGAGGAGATGGTAGTGAGCTGCTTTCTTGAGGAGATGGTAGTGAGCTGCTTTCTTGGGGAGATGGTAGTGAGCTGCCTTCTTGAGGAGATGGTAGTGAACTGCCTTCTTGGGGAGATGGTAGTGAGCTGTCTTCTTGAGGAAATGGTAGTGAGTTGTCTTCTTGGGGAGATGGTAGTGAGCTGTCTTCTTGGGGAGATGGTTGTGAGCTGCCTTCTTGGGGAGATGGTTGTGAGCTGCTTTCTTGGGGAGATTGTAGTGAGCTGCCTTCTTGAGGAGATGGTAGTGAGCTGCCTTCTTGAGGAGATGGTAATGAGCTGCTTTCTTGAGGAGATGGTAGTGAGCTGCTTTCTTGAGGAGATGGTTGTGAGCTGCTTTCTTGGGGAGATGGTAGTGAGCTGCTTTCTTGGGGAGATGGTAGTGAGCTGCTTTCTTGAGGAGATTGTTGTGAGCTGCCTTCTTGGGGAGATGGTAGTGAGCTGTCTTCTTGGGGAGATCGTAGTGAGCTGCCTTCTTGAGGAGATGGTTGTGAGCTGCCTTCTTGAGGAGATGGTAGTGAGCTGTCTTCTTGGGGAGATGGTAATGAGCTGCTTTCTTGAGGAGATGGTAGTGAGCTGTCTTCTTGGGGAGATGGTAATGAGCTGCTTTCTTGAGGAGATGGTAGTGAGGTGCCCTCTTGAGGAGATGGTAGTGAACTGCCTTCTTGAGGAGATGGTAGTGAGCTGCCTTCTTGGGGAGTTGGCAGTGAGCTGCTTTCTCGAGGAGATGGTAGTGAGCTGCCTTCTTGAGGAGATGGTAGTGAGCTGCCTTCTTGAGGAGATGGTAGTGAGTTGTCTTCTTGAGGAGATGGTAGTGAGCTGCTTTCTTGAGGAGGTGGTAGTGAGCTGCCTTCTTGAGGAGATGGTTGTGAGCTGCTTTCTTGAGGAGATGGCAGTGAGCTGCTTTCTTGAGGAGATGGCAGTGAGTTGCCTTCTTGAGGAGATGGTAGTGTGCTGCTTTCTTGAGGAGATGGTAGTGAGCTGCCTTCTTGAGGAGATGGTAGTGAGCTGCTTTCTTGGGGAGATGGTTGTGAGCTGCCTTCTTGAGGAGATGGTAGTGAGCTGCTTTCTTCAGGAGATGGTAGTGAGCTGCCTTCTTGAGGAGATGGTAGTGAGCTGTCTTCTTGGGGAAATGGTAGTGAGTTGTCTTCTTGGGGAGATGGTAGTGAGCTGTCATCTTGGGGAGATGGTAGTGAGCTGTCTTCTTGGGGAGATGGTAGTGAGCTGCTTTCTTGGGGAGATGGTAGTGAGCTGCCTTCTTGAGGAGATGGTAGTGAGCTGCCTTCTTGAGGAGATGGTAATGAGCTGCTTTCTTGAGGAGATGGTAGTGAGCTGCTTTCTTGAGGAGATGGTTGTGAGCTGCTTTCTTGGGGAGATGGTAGTGAGCTGCTTTCTTGAGGAGATGGTTGTGAGCTGCCTTCTTGGGGAGATGGTAGTGAGCTGTCTTCTTGGGGAGATGGTAGTGAGCTGCCGTCTTGAGGAGATGGTTGTGAGCTGCTTTCTTGAGGAGATGGTAGTGAGCTGTCTTCTTGGGGAGATGGTAGTGAGCTGCCTTCTCGGGGAGATGGTAATGAGCTGCTTTCTTGAGGAGATGGTAGTGAGCTGCTTTCTTGAGGAGATGGTAGTGAGCTGCCTTCTTGGGGAGATGGCAGTGAGCTGCCTTCTTGAGGAGATGGTAGTGAGCTGTCTTCTTGTGGAAATGGTAGTGAGTTGTCTTCTTGGGGAGATGGTAGTGAGCTGTCTTCTGGGGAGATGGTTGTGAGCTGCTTTCTTGGGGAGATGGTAGTGAGCTGCGTTCTTGGGGAGATGGTAGTGAGCTGTCTTCTTGGGGGGATGGTAGTGAGCTGCCTTCTTGGGGAAATGGTAGTGAGCTGCGTTCTTGAGGAGATGGTAGTGTGCTGCCTTCTTGAGGAGATGGCAGTGAGCTGCCTTCTTGAGGAGATGGTAGTGAGCTGCCTTCTTGGGGAGATGGTAGTGAGCTGCTTTCTTGAGGAGATGGTAGTGAGCTGCCTTCTTTAGGAGATGGTAGTGAACTGCCTTCTTGGGGAGATGGTAGTGAGCTGCTTTCTTGAGGAGTTGGTAGTGAGCTGCCTTCTTTAGGAGATGGTAGTGAGCTGTCTTCTTGAGGAGATGGTAGTGAACTGCTTTCTTGGGGAGATGCTCGTGAGCTGTCTTCTTGATGAGATGGTAGTGAGCTGCCTTCTTGAGGAGATGGTAGTGAGCTGCTTTCTTGAGGAGATGGCAGTGAGCTGTCTTCTTGAGGAGATGGTAGTGAGTTGCCTTCTTGAGGAGATGGTAGTGAGCTGCTTTCTTGAGGAGGTGGTAGTGAGCTGCTTTCTTGGGGAAATGGTAGTGAGCTGCCTTCTTGAGGAGATGGTAGTGAGCTGTCTTCTTGAGGAGATGGTAGTGAGCTGTCTTCTTGGGGAAATGGTAGTGAGTTGTCTTCTTGGGGAGATGGTAGTGAGCTGTCTTCTTGGGGAGATGGTTGTGAGCTGCCTTCTTTGGGAGATGGTTGTGAGCTGCTTTCTTGGGGAGATTGTAGTGAGCTGCCTTCTTGAGGAGATGGTAGTGAGCTGCCTTCTTGAGGAGATGGTAATGAGCTGCTTTCTTGAGGAGATGGTAGTGAGCTGCTTTCTTGAGGAGATGGTTGTGAGCTGCTTTCTTGGGGAGATGGTAGTGAGCTGCTTTCTTGGGGAGATGGTTGTGAGCTGCCTTCTTGGGGAGATGGTAGTGAGCTGTCTTCTTGGGGAGATCGTAGTGAGCTGCCTTCTTGAGGAGATGGTAGTGAGCTGTCTTCTTGGGGAGATGGTAATGAGCTTCTTTGTTGAGGAGATGGTAGTGAGCTGTCTTCTTGGGGAGATGGTAATGAGCTGCTTTCTTGAGGAGATGGTAGTGAGCTGCCCTCTTGAGGAGATGGTAGTGAACTGCCTTCTTGAGGAGATGGTAGTGAGCTGCCTTCTTGGGGAGATGGCAGTGAGCTGCTTTCTCGAGGAGATGGTAGTGAGCTGCCTTCTTGAGGAGATGGTAGTGAGCTGTCTTCTTGGGGAAATGGTAGTGAGTTGTCTTCTTGAGGAGATGGTAGTGAGCTGTCTTCTTGGGGAGATGGTTGTGAGCTGCCTTCTTGAGGAGATGGTAGTGAGCTGCCTTCTTGGGGAGATGGTAGTGAGATGCGTTCTTGGGGAGATGGTAGTGAGTTGTCTTCTTGGGGAGATGGTAGTGAGCTGCGTTCTTGAGGAGATGGTAGTGAGCTGCCTTCTTGAGGAGATGGTAGTGAGCTGCCTTCTTGGGGAGATGGTAGTGAGCTGCCTTCTTGAGGAGATGGTAGTGAGCTGCCTTCATGGGGAGATGGGAGTGAGCTGCTTTCTTGAGGAGATGGTAGTGAGCTGCTTTCTTGAGGAGATGGTAGTGAGCTGCCTTCTTGGGGAGATGGCAGTGAGCTGCTTTCTTGAGGAGATGGTAGTGAGCTGCCTTCTCGAGGAGATGGTAGTGAGCTGTCTACTTGGGGAAATGGTAGTGAGTTGTCTTCTTGGGGAGATGGTAGTGAGCTGCCTTCTTGGGGAGATGGTAGTGAGCTGCCTTCTTGGGGAGATGGTAGTGAGCTGCCTTCTTGAGGAGATGGCAGTAAGCTGCATTCTTGGGGAGATGGTAGTGAGCTGCCTTCTTGAGGAAATGGTAGTGAGCTGCCTTCTTGAGGAGATGGTAGTGAGCTGCCTTCTTGAGGAGATGGTAGTGAGCTGTCTTCTTGGGGAAATGGTAGTGAGTTGTCTTCTTGGGGAGATGGTAGTGAGCTGTCTTCTTGGGGAGATGGTTGTGAGCTGCCTTCTTGAGGAGATGGTAGTGAGCTGCTTTCTTGGGGAGATGGTAGTGAGCTGCGTTCTTGGGGAGATGGTAGTGAGCTGTCTTCTTGGGGGGATGGTAGTGAGCTGCCTTCTTGGGGAAATGGTAGTGAGCTGCGTTCTTGAGGAGATGGTAGTGTGCTGCCTTCTTGAGGAGATGGCAGTGAGCTGCCTTCTTGAGGAGATGGTAGTGAGCTCTCTTCTTGGGGAAATGGTAGTGAGTTGTCTTCTTGGGGAGATGGTAGTGAGCTGCCTTCTTGAGGAAATGGTAGTGAGCTGCCTTCTTGAGGAGATGGTAGTGAGCTGCCTTCTTGGGGAGATGGTAGTGAGCTGCTTTCTTGAGGAGATGGTAGTGAGCTGCCTTCTTTAGGAGATGGTAGTGAACTTCCTTCTTGGGGAGATGGTAGTGAGCTGCTTTCTTGAGGAGATGGTAGTGAGCTGTCTTCTTGAGGAGATGGTAGTGAACTGCTTTCTTGGGGAGATGCTAGTGAGCTGTCTTCTTGATGAGATGGTAGTGAGCTGCCTTCTTGAGGAGATGGTAGTGAGCTGCTTTCTTGAGGAGATGGTAGTGAGCTGTCTTCTTGAGGAGATGGTAGTGAGCTGCCTTCTTGAGGAGATGGTAGTGAGCTGCTTTCTTGAGGAGATGGTAGTGAGCTGCTTTCTTGGGGAGATGGTAGTGAGCTGCCTTCTTGAGGAGATGGTAGTGAACTGCCTTCTTGGGGAGATGGTAGTGAGCTGTCTTCTTGGGGAAATGGTAGTGAGTTGTCTTCTTGGGGAGATGGTAGTGAGCTGTCTTCTTGGGGAGATGGTTGTGAGCTGCCTTCTTGGGGAGATGGTTGTGAGCTGCTTTCTTGGGGAGATTGTAGTGAGCTGCCTTCTTGAGGAGATGGTAGTGAGCTGCCTTCTTGAGGAGATGGTAATGAGCTGCTTTCTTGAGGAGATGGTAGTGAGCTGCTTTCTTGAGGAGATGGTTGTGAGCTGCTTTCTTGGGGAGATGGTAGTGAGCTGCTTTCTTGGGGAGATGGTAGTGAGCTGCTTTCTTGAGGAGATTGTTGTGAGCTGCCTTCTTGGGGAGATGGTAGTGAGCTGTCTTCTTGGGGAGATCGTAGTGAGCTGCCTTCTTGAGGAGATGGTTGTGAGCTGCCTTCTTGAGGAGATGGTAGTGAGCTGTCTTCTTGGGGAGATGGTAATGAGCTGCTTTCTTGAGGAGATGGTAGTGAGCTGTCTTCTTGGGGAGATGGTAATGAGCTGCTTTCTTGAGGAGATGGTAGTGAGGTGCCCTCTTGAGGAGATGGTAGTGAACTGCCTTCTTGAGGAGATGGTAGTGAGCTGCCTTCTTGGGGAGTTGGCAGTGAGCTGCTTTCTCGAGGAGATGGTAGTGAGCTGCCTTCTTGAGGAGAAGGTAGTGAGCTGCCTTCTTGAGGAGATGGTAGTGAGTTGTCTTCTTGAGGAGATGGTAGTGAGCTGCTTTCTTGAGGAGGTGGTAGTGAGCTGCCTTCTTGAGGAGATGGTTGTGAGCTGCTTTCTTGAGGAGATGGCAGTGAGCTGCTTTCTTGAGGAGATGGCAGTGAGTTGCCTTCTTGAGGAGATGGTAGTGTGCTGCTTTCTTGAGGAGATGGTAGTGAGCTGCCTTCTTGAGGAGATGGTAGTGAGCTGCTTTCTTGGGGAGATGGTTGTGAGCTGCCTTCTTGAGGAGATGGTAGTGAGCTGCTTTCTTCAGGAGATGGTAGTGAGCTGCCTTCTTGAGGAGATGGTAGTGAGCTGTCTTCTTGGGGAAATGGTAGTGAGTTGTCTTCTTGGGGAGATGGTAGTGAGCTGTCATCTTGGGGAGATGGTAGTGAGCTGTCTTCTTGGGGAGATGGTAGTGAGCTGCTTTCTTGGGGCGATGGTAGTGAGCTGCCTTCTTGAGGACATGGTAGTGAGCTGCCTTCTTGAGGAGATGGTAATGAGCTGCTTTCTTGAGGAGATGGTAGTGAGCTGCTTTCTTGAGGAGATGGTTGTGAGCTGCTTTCTTGGGGAGATGGTAGTGAGCTGCTTTCTTGAGGAGATGGTTGTGAGCTGCCTTCTTGGGGAGATGGTAGTGAGCTGTCTTCTTGGGGAGATGGTAGTGAGCTGCCGTCTTGAGGAGATGGTTGTGAGCTGCTTTCTTGAGGAGATGGTAGTGAGCTGTCTTCTTGGGGAGATGGTAGTGAGCTGCCTTCTCGGGGAGATGGTAATGAGCTGCTTTCTTGAGGAGATGGTAGTGGGCTGCTTTCTTGAGGAGATGGTAGTGAGCTGCCTTCTTGGGGAGATGGCAGTGAGCTGCCTTCTTGAGGAGATGGTAGTGAGCTGCCTTCTTGAGGAGATGGTAGTGAGCTGTCTTCTTGTGGAAATGGTAGTGAGTTGTCTTCTTGGGGAGATGGTAGTGAGCTGTCTTCTTGGGGAGATGGTTGTGAGCTGCCTTCTTGAGGAGATGGTAGTGAGCTGCTTTCTTGGGGAGATGGTAGTGAGCTGCGTTCTTGGGGAGATGGTAGTGAGCTGTCTTCTTGGGGGGATGGTAGTGAGCTGCCTTCTTGGGGAAATGGTAGTGAGCTGCGTTCTTGAGGAGATGGTAGTGTGCTGCCTTCTTGAGGAGATGGCAGTGAGCTGCCTTCTTGAGGAGATGGTAGTGAGCTGTCTTCTTGGGGAAATGGTAGTGAGTTGTCTTCTTGGGGAGATGGTAGTGAGCTGCCTTCTTGAGGAAATGGTAGTGAGTTGCCTTCTTGAGGAGATGGTAGTGAGCTGCCTTCTTGGGGAGATGGTAGTGAGCTGCTTTCTTGAGGAGATGGTAGTGAGCTGCCTTCTTTAGGAGATGGTAGTGAACTGCCTTCTTGGGGAGATGGTAGTGAGCTGCTTTCTTGAGGAGATGGTAGTGAGCTGTCTTCTTGAGGAGATGGTAGTGAACTGCTTTCTTGGGGAGATGCTCGTGAGCTGTCTTCTTGATGAGATGGTAGTGAGCTGCCTTCTTGAGGAGATGGTAGTGAGCTGCTTTCTTGAGGAGATGGTAGTGAGCTGCCTTCTTGAGGAGATGGTAGTGAGCTGCTTTCTTGAGGAGATGGTAGTGAGCTGCTTTCTTGGGGAGATGGTAGTGAGCTGCCTTCTTGAGGAGATGGTAGTGAACTGCCTTCTTGGGGAGATGGTAGTAAGCTGTCTTCTTGGGGAAATGGTAGTGAGTTGTCTTCTTGGGGAGATGGTAGTGAGCTGTCTTCTTGGGGAGATGGTTGTGAGCTGCCTTCTTGGGGAGATGGTTGTGAGCTGCTTTCTTGGGGAGATTGTAGTGAGCTGCCTTCTTGAGGAGATGGTAGTGAGCTGCTTTCTTGAGGAGATGTTAGTGAGCTGCTTTCTTGAGGAGATGGTTGTGAGCTGCTTTCTTGAGGAGATTGTTGTGAGCTGTCTTCTTGGGGAGATCGTAGTGAGCTGCCTTCTTGAGGAGATGGTTGTGAGCTGCCTTCTTGAGGAGATGGTAGTGAGCTGTCTTCTTGGGGAGATGGTAATGAGCTGCTTTGTTGAGGAGATGGTAGTGAGCTGTCTTCTTGGGGAGATGGTAATGAGCTGCTTTCTTGAGGAGATGGTAGTGAGCTGCCCTCTTGAGGAGATGGTAGTGAACTGCCTTCTTGAGGAGATGGTAGTGAGCTGCCTTCTTGGGGAGATGGCAGTGAGCTGCTTTCTCGAGGAGATGGTAGTGAGCTGCCTTCTTGAGGAGATGGTAGTGAGCTGTCTTCTTGGGGAAATGGTAGTGAGTTGTCTTCTTGAGGAGATGGTAGTGAGCTGTCTTCTTGGGGAGATGGTTGTGAGCTGCCTTCTTGAGGAGATGGTAGTGAGCTGCCTTCTTGGGGAGATGGTAGTGAGCTGCCTTCTTGGGGAGATGGTAGTGAGCTGCTTTCTTGAGGAGATGGTAGTGAGCTGCCTTCTTTAGGAGATGGTAGTGAACTGCCTTCTTGGGGAGATGGTAGTGAGCTGCTTTCTTGAGGAGTTGGTAGTGAGCTGCCTTCTTTAGGAGATGGTAGTGAGCTGTCTTCTTGAGGAGATGGTAGTGAACTGCTTTCTTGGGGAGATGCTCGTGAGCTGTCTTCTTGATGAGATGGTAGTGAGCTGCCTTCTTGAGGAGATGGTAGTGAGCTGCTTTCTTGAGGAGATGGCAGTGAGCTGTCTTCTTGAGGAGATGGTAGTGAGCTGCCTTCTTGAGGAGATGGTAGTGAGCTGCTTTCTTGAGGAGGTGGTAGTGAGCTGCTTTCTTGGGGAAATGGTAGTGAGCTGCCTTCTTGAGGAGATGGTAGTGAGCTGTCTTCTTGAGGAGATGGTAGTGAGCTGTCTTCTTGGGGAAATGGTAGTGAGTTGTCTTCTTGGGGAGATGGTAGTGAGCTGTCTTCTTGGGGAGATGGTTGTGAGCTGCCTTCTTTGGGAGATGGTTGTGAGCTGCTTTCTTGGGGAGATTGTAGTGAGCTGCCTTCTTGAGGAGATGGTAGTGAGCTGCCTTCTTGAGGAGATGGTAATGAGCTGCTTTCTTGAGGAGATGGTAGTGAGCTGCTTTCTTGAGGAGATGGTTGTGAGCTGCTTTCTTGGGGAGATGGTAGTGAGCTGCTTTCTTGGGGAGATGGTAGTGAGCTGTCTTCTTGGGGAGATCGTAGTGAGCTGCCTTCTTGAGGAGATGGTAGTGAGCTGTCTTCTTGGGGAGAAGGTAATGAGCTGCTTTGTTCAGGAGATGGTAGTGAGCTGTCTTCTTGGGGAGATGGTAATGAGCTGCTTTCTTGAGGAGATGGTAGTGAGCTGCCCTCTTGAGGAGATGGTAGTGAACTGCCTTCTTGAGGAGATGGTAGTGAGCTGCCTTCTTGGGGAGATGGCAGTGAGCTGCTTTCTCGAGGAGATGGTAGTGAGCTGCCTTCTTGAGGAGATGGTAGTGAGCTGTCTTCTTGGGGAAATGGTAGTGAGTTGTCTTCTTGAGGAGATGGTAGTGAGCTGTCTTCTTGGGGAGATGGTTGTGAGCTGCCTTCTTGAGGAGATGGTAGTGAGCTGCCTTCTTGGGGAGCTGGTAGTGAGATGCGTTCTTGGGGAGATGGTAGTGAGCTGTCTTCTTGGGGAGATGGTAGTGAGCTGCGTTCTTGAGGAGATGGTAGTGAGCTGCCTTCTTGAGGAGATGGTAGTGAGCTGCCTTCTTGGGGAGATGGTAGTGAGCTGCCTTCTTGAGGAGATGGTAGTGAGCTGCCTTCATGGGGAGATGGGAGTGAGCTGCTTTCTTGAGGAGATGGTAGTGAGCTGCCTTCTCGAGGAGATGGTAGTGAGCTGTCTACTTGGGGAAATGGTAGTGAGTTGTCTTCTTGGGGAGATGGTAGTGAGCTGCCTTCTTGGGGAGATGGTAGTGAGCTGCCTTCTTGAGGAGATGGCAGTAAGCTGCATTCTTGGGGAGATGGTAGTGAGCTGCCTTCTTGAGGAAATGGTAGTGAGCTGCCTTCTTGGGGAGATGGTAGTGAGCTGCCTTCTTGAGGAGATGGTAGTGAGCTGTCTTCTTGGGGAAATGGTAGTGAGTTGTCTTCTTGGGGAGATGGTAGTGAGCTGCTTTCTTGAGGAGATGGTTGTGAGCTGTCTTCTTGACGAGATGGTAGTGACCTGCTATCTTGGGGAGATGGAAGTGAGCTGCCTTCTTGAGGAGATGGTAGTGAGCTGCCATCTTGAGTAGATGGTAGTGAGCTGCCTTCTTGGGGAGATGGTAGTGAGCTGCCTTCTTGAGGAGATGGTAGTGAGCTGCCATCTCGAGGAGATGGTAGTGAGCTGCCTTCTGGAGGAGATGGTTGTGAGCTGCTTTCTTGAGCAGATGGTAGTGAGCTGCCCTCTTGAGGAGATGGTAATGAGCTGCCATCTTGAGGAAATGGTAGCGAGCTGCCTTCTTGGGGAGATGGTAGTGAGCTGCCATCTTGGGGAGATGGTAGTGAGCTGCCTTCTTGAGGAGATGGTTGTGAGCTGCTTTCTTGAGGAGATGGCAGTGAGCTGCCTTCTTAAGGAGATGGTAGTGAGCTGCCTTCTTGAGGAGATGGTAGTGAGCTGTCTTCTTGGGGAAATGGTAGTGAGTTGTCTTCTTGAGGAGATGGTAGTGAGCTGTCTTCTTGGGGAGATGGTTGTGAGCTGCCTTCTTGAGGAGATGGTAGTGAGCTGCCTTCTTGGGGAGCTGGTAGTGAGATGCGTTCTTGGGGAGATGGTAGTGAGCTGTCTTCTTGGGGAGATGGTAGTGAGCTGCGTTCTTGAGGAGATGGTAGTGAGCTGCCTTCTTGAGGAGATGGTAGTGAGCTGCCTTCTTGGGGAGATGGTAGTGAGCTGCCTTCTTGAGGAGATGGTAGTGAGCTGCCTTCATGGGGAGATGGGAGTGAGCTGCTTTCTTGAGGAGATGGTAGTGAGCTGCCTTCTCGAGGAGATGGTAGTGAGCTGTCTACTTGGGGAAATGGTAGTGAGTTGTCTTCTTGGGGAGATGGTAGTGAGCTGCCTTCTTGGGGAGATGGTAGTGAGCTGCCTTCTTGAGGAGATGGCAGTAAGCTGCATTCTTGGGGAGATGGTAGTGAGCTGCCTTCTTGAGGAAATGGTAGTGAGCTGCCTTCTTGGGGAGATGGTAGTGAGCTGCCTTCTTGAGGAGATGGTAGTGAGCTGTCTTCTTGGGGAAATGGTAGTGAGTTGTCTTCTTGGGGAGATGGTAGTGAGCTGCTTTCTTGAGGAGATGGTTGTGAGCTGTCTTCTTGACGAGATGGTAGTGACCTGCTATCTTGGGGAGATGGAAGTGAGCTGCCTTCTTGAGGAGATGGTAGTGAGCTGCCATCTTGAGTAGATGGTAGTGAGCTGCCTTCTTGGGGAGATGGTAGTGAGCTGCCTTCTTGAGGAGATGGTAGTGAGCTGCCATCTCGAGGAGATGGTAGTGAGCTGCCTTCTGGAGGAGATGGTTGTGAGCTGCTTTCTTGAGCAGATGGTAGTGAGCTGCCCTCTTGAGGAGATGGTAATGAGCTGCCATCTTGAGGAAATGGTAGCGAGCTGCCTTCTTGGGGAGATGGTAGTGAGCTGCCATCTTGGGGAGATGGTAGTGAGCTGCCTTCTTGAGGAGATGGTTGTGAGCTGCTTTCTTGAGGAGATGGCAGTGAGCTGCCTTCTTAAGGAGATGGTAGTGAGCTGCCTTCTTGGGGAGATGGTAGTGAGCTGCCTTCTTGAGGAGATGGTAATGAGCTGCCTTCTTGAGGAAATGGTAGTGAGCTGCCTTCTGGAGGAGATGGTTGTGAGCTGCTTTCTTGAGCAGATGGTAGTGAGCTGCCTTCTTGAGGAGATGGCAGTGAGCTGCTTTCTTGAGGAGATGGTAGTGAGCTGCCCTCTTGAGGAGATGGTAATGAGCTGCCATCTTGAGGAGATGGTAGTGAGCTGCCTTCTTGGGGAGATGGTAGTGAGCTGCCATCTTGGGGAGATGGTAGTGAGCTGACTTCTTGGGGAGATGGTAGTGAGCTGCCATCTTGGGGAGATGGTAGTGAGCTGCCTTCTTGAGGAAATGGTAGTGAGCTGCCTTCTTGAGGAGATGGTAGTGAGCTGCCTTCTTGGGGAGACGGTAGTGAGCTGCTTTCTTGAGGAGATGGTAGTGAGCTGCCTTCTTTAGGAGATGGTAGTGAACTGCCTTCTTGGGGAGATGGTAGTGAGCTGCTTTCTTGAGGAGATGGTAGTGAGCTGTCTTCTTGAGGAGATGGTAGTGAACTGCTTTCTTGGGGAGATGCTAGTGAGCTGTCTTCTTGATGAGATGGTAGTGAGCTGCCGTCTTGAGGAGATGGTACTGAGCTGCTTTCTTGAGGAGATGGTAGTGAGCTGTCTTCTTGAGGAGATGGTTGTGAGCTGCTTTCTTGGGGAGATTGTAGTGAGCTGCCTTCTTGAGGAGATGGTAGTGAGCTGCCTTCTTGAGGAGATGGTAATGAGCTGCTTTCTCGAGGAGATGGTAGTGAGCTGCTTTCTTGAAGAGATGGTTGTGAGCTGCCTTCTTGGGGAGATGGTAGTGAGCTGTCTTCTTGGGGAGATGGTAGTGAGCTGCCTTCTTGAGGAGATGTTTGTGAGCTGCCTTCTTGAGGAGATGGTAGTGAGCTGTCTTCTTGGGGAGATGGTAATGAGCTGCTTTCTTGAGGAGATGGTAGTGAGCTGTCTTCTTGGGGAGATGGTAATGAGCTGCTTTCTTGAGGAGATGGTAGTGAGCTGCCCTCTTGAGGAGATGGTAGTGAACTGCCTTCTTGAGGAGATGGTAGTGAGCTGCCTTCTTGGGGAGATGGCAGTGAGCTGCTTTCTCGAGGAGATGGTAGTGAGCTGCCTTCTTGAGGAGATGGTAGTGAGCTGTCTTCTTGGGGAAATGGTAGTGAGTTGTCTTCTTGAGGAGATGGTAGTGAGCTGTCTTCTTGGGGAGATGGTTGTGAGCTGCCTTCTTGAGGAGATGGTAGTGAGCTGCCTTCTTGGGGAGATGGTAGTGAGCTGTCTTCTTGGGGAGATGGTAGTGAGCTGCGTTCTTGAGGAGATGGTAGTGAGCTGCCTTCTTGGGGAGATGGTAGTGAGCTGCCTTCTTGAGGAAATGGTAGTGAGCTGCCTTCTTGGGGAGATGGTAGTGAGCTGCCTTCTTGAGGAGATGGTAGTGAGCTGTCTTCTTGGGGAGATGGGAGTGAGCTGCCTTCTTGGGGAGATAGGAGTGAGCTGCTTTCTTGAGGAGATGTTAGTGAGCTGCTTTCTTGAGGAGATGGTAGTGAGCTGCCTTCTTGGGGAGATGGCAGTGAGCTGCTTTCTTGAGGAGATGGTAGTGAGCTGCCTTCTCGAGGAGATGGTAGTGAGCTGTCTTCTTGGGGAAATGGTAGTGAGTTGTCTTCTTGGGGAGATGGTAGTGAGCTGCCTTCTTGGGGAGATGGTTGTGAGCTGCTTTCTTGAGGAGATGGCAGTGAGCTGCCTTCTTGGGGAGATGGTAGTGAGCTGCCTTCTTGAGGAGATGGCAGTAAGCTGCCTTCTTGGGGAGATGGTAGTGAGCTGCCTTCTTGAGGAAATGGTAGTGAGCTGCCTTCTTGGGGAGGTGGTAGTGAGCTGCCTTCTTGAGGAGATGGTAGTGAGCTGCTTTCTTGAGGAGATGGTAGTGAGCTGTCTTCTTGGGGAAATGGTAGTGAGTTGTCTTCTTGGGGAGATGGTAGTGAGCTGCTTTCTTGAGGAGATGGTAGTGAGCTGCTTTCTTGAGGAGATGGCAGTAAGCTGCCTTCTTGGGGAGATGGTAGTGAGCTGCTTTCTTGAGGAGATGGTAGTGAGCTGTCTTCTTGGGGAAATGGTAGTGAGTTGTCTTCTTGGGGAAATGGTAGTGAGCTGTCTTCTTGGGGAGATGGTAGTGAGCTGCTTTCTTGAGGAGATGGTTGTGAGCTGTCTTCTTGAGGAGATGGTAGTGACCTGCCATCTTGGGGAGATGGTAGTGAGCTGCTTTCTTGGGGAGATGGTAGTGAGCTGCCTTCTTGAGGAGATGGTAGTGAGCTGCTTTCTTGGGGAGATGGTAGTGAGCTGCCTTCTTGAGAAGATGGTAATGAGCTGCTTTCTTTGGGAGATGGTAGTGAGCTGCTTTCTTGGGGAGATGGTAGTGAGCTGCCTTCTTGGGGAGATGGTAGTGAGCTGCTTTCTTGAGCAGATGGTAGTGAGCTGCTTTCTTGGGGAGATGGTTGTGAGCTGCCTTCTTGGGGAGATGGTAGTGAGCTGCCTTCTTGGGGAGATGGTTGTGAGCTGCCTTCTTGGGGAGATGGTAGTGAGCCGCTTTCTTGAGGAGGTGGTAGTGAGCTGCCTTCTTGGGGAGATGGTAGCGAGCTGCCTTCTTGAGGAGATGGTAGTGAGCTGCATTCTTAAGGAAATGGTAGTGAGCTGCCTTCTGGAGGAGATGGTTGTGAGCTGCTTTCTTGAGCAGATGGTAGTGAGCTGCCCTCTTGAGGAGATGGTAATGAGCTGCCATCTTGAGGAGATGGTAGTGAGCTGCCTTCTTGGGGAGATGGTAGTGAGCTGCCTTCTTGAGGAAATGGTAGTGAGCTGCCTTCTCGAGGAGATGGTAGTGAGCTGCCTTCTGGAGGAGATGGTTGTGAGCTGCTTTCTTGAGCAGATGGTAGTGAGCTGCCCTCTTGAGGAGATGGTAATGAGCTGCTTTCTTGAGGAGATGGTAGTGAGCTGCCTTCTTGGGGAGATGGTAGTGAGCTGCCATCTTGGGGAGATGGTAGTGAGCTGCCTTCTTGAGGAGATGGTTGCGAGCTGCTTTCTTGAGGAGATGGCAGTGAGCTGCCTTCTTAAGGAGATGGTAGTGAGCTGCCTTCTTGGGGAGATGGTAGTGAGCTGCCTTCTTGAGGAGATGGTAATGAGCTGCCTTCTTGAGGAAATGGTAGTGAGCTGCCTTCTGGAGGAGATGGTTGTGAGCTGCTTTCTTGAGCAGATGGTAGTGAGCTGCCTTCTTGAGGAGATGGCAGTGAGCTGCTTTCTTGAGGAGATGGTAGTGAGCTGCCCTCTTGAGGAGATGGTAATGAGCTGCCATCTTGAGGAGATGGTAGTGAGCTGCCTTCTTGGGGAGATGGTAGTGAGCTGCCATCTTGGGGAGATGGTAGTGAGCTGCCATCTTGGGGAGATAGTAGTGAGCTGCCTTCTTGGGGAGATGGTAGTGAGCTGCCTTCTTGGGGGGATTGTAGTGAGCTGCCATCTTGGGGAGATGGTAGTGAGCTGCTTTCTTGAGGAGATGGTAGTGAGCTGCCTTCTTGGGGAGATGGTAGTGAGCTGCGTTCTTGGGGAGATGGTAGTGAGCTGCGTTCTTGGGGAGATGGTAGTGAGCTGCCTTCTTCGGAGATGGTAGTGAGCTGCTTTCTTGGGGAGATGGTAGTGAGCTGCCTTCTTGAGGAGATGGCAGTGAGCTGCCTTCTTGAGGAGATGGTAGTGAGCTGCCTTCTTGGGGAGATGGTAGTGAGCTGCCATCTTGGGGAGATGGTAGTGAGCTGGCTTCTTGGGGAGATGGTATTGAGCTGCCTTCTTGGGGAGATGGTATTGAGCTGACTTCTTGAGGAGATGTTAGTGAGCTGCCTTCTTGGGGAGATGGTAGTGAGCTGCCTTCTTGGGAGATGGTAGTGAGCTGCCTTCTTGGGGAGATGGTAGTGAGCTGCCTTCTTGGGGAGATGGTAGTGAGCTGCCTTCTTGAGGAGATGGTTGTGAGCTGCCTTCTTGGGGAGATGGTAGTGAGCTGCCTTCTTGAGGAGATGGTAGTGAGCTGCTTTCTTGAGGAGATGGTAGTGAGCTGCCTTCTTGAACCACCACAGTTCCTGGAGTGTAGAGACGCACATACAGGACTGTTAGGATGGCAGCTCCAGAATTTTGACCAAGCAACACTGAAGGAACAATATAATGACAAGGAACAATAAGTTTCAAGAGTTCATTTGCTACCAAAGGGACATATTTAAGGTGATTGTAAAAGAAAAGCAAAGAGGGAATGAGTTGTGATTTATAAAATGCATTTTCTGAAAGGTTGTGGACTTCGACTCAACACTAACTTTCAAAGTGGGTTGGGGTATGTACTTGAAAAATAGAAAAAAAAAGAGCCTTCCCATATAAGGCCAAGGGAAGGCCAATTTTCCAAGAGCAGGTAGAGGCTTGATGGGCTGAATAATCTCCTTCTGTATAGTTTCATTCTATCTATAAATAACTAATATTTATAGGTTCTATCTAATATATCTGATTGTAGAAAACCATCCAAAGCACGAATAAAGTTCCAGTCAAATTTTATAGTTTGATTTTCAGAATTTGGTTCAGATGGTCAAAACTTCACAAGTTACCTTCAGTGACATAAATCCAACATTGTCAAGAGAAACAGACACATATTGGGTGACAAGAATGTGAGATTATCATTGACTGCATTGTCAAGAATTGCCATAGTACCTAATTACTCTAATTGCTACACAACTTCTCCAAATCAATTTCAATTACTTTATATATGCAAAAAGATTATCTATGGTCAAGTTTTCAAAACATGAAACCAAAATCCATTTTATTGTATTCCTGTATTCCTGCACTTCCATACACGTGAGAATAAAACTCTAAATCTAAATCAGAGTAGGTGTGAAATTCCTGTTGTTTTGTAGCCAGCATTGCTCCTGTAAAATATTCCGATGTTGACCACAGCAGTGTCATATCAAAAGTAAGCCATTTATTTAAAATACACCCTGTGGTGAGATGAGACTTTAACCCCCACATCTTCATTGATTTTGCTGGCACGTTCTGGCATTTCCTGTAGTTTTATCAAGTTGGCTAAGTCTAAGGATGTCCAGAGCTTCCATAGTGAACTAATGCTGTCCCATTCTCTTAGAATGCACCAATGCACTTCATAGCTAATGAAGAACTTGTCAAATTTGTTCGCCTCAATCAAATTCCCTTTAAATTCCCTGCAAATTGCAATTGCTGCCTTAGGATTACTTCCTGCTTCATTAGGATCCCCAACTCTGTGACCTTTATATCGGTGGTGCTTCCAAGTAAATTGATATGGGGAGGGATTATGGATCATTTTCCAAGATGGCGTTTCATCAGGAAGCCTATCCACACCATTTTCATTGCCAGCCTGCATCTCAAAATCAGATTTTTTTTTGTTAATCAAGGAAGATCCAGGCTTTGTGTCTTTCTGACATCCTCTGCTGTGCATGATCTTCAGCACTCTGTTCACTTTTGGAATAGTAATTTTCCATCCTGGCAAATAACATTGAAAAAAAAAACAGACATGCATTAACGTAGTGCCTTTCATATCCTCATTCCCAAAACACTTTCTGGCCAATGAGGCACTTCTAACGCGTAGTTACTGTTGCAATGTGGCAATGAGGTGACACACAGTGAGCACCCACAAAAGCAATGTTATAACTGCCAGCTCATGTGTTTCTGTGTTATTGGTTAAATATTGGCCAGAGCGTTCTAGTTAACTCTCGAAATCTTTCATGTGCATCTGCAAGGTCAAATGAAGCCTCGGTTTAACATTGCATTCAGAGGATGGGATCTCTGACAGTGCAGCACTCCCTCAGTACTGCACTCGAGTGTCCAGCTAGATTGTTGGGTTTAAGCCCAGGACTAGATCTTGAACTGACAACAGTTCAGGGACAAGAGTGCTGCAAACTGATCAATGGCTGATAATGTATGTTTCTGATTAGAATTTCTTGGTTTGTGCAGCAAAATAAATTGGCACATTGTTTCAAGATACAATTTTAGAAGTCCTTTGGGCAATGTGATTTCCATTCATGAGTTGTGTCACAAATCAATTGATCTCCAACTAGAAGAAGAACTGGAGAAAGAAAGTTGCTTAAATTATTAAATGGGTTAAGGAATATGTGCAACTTTTAAAGAATAGATAATAACTGGTTTCCATGCTTTTCTTGATACAATGAAGACCTTTGGGTGAACTGTTGTCTAAAGATAGCAACATATAAAATAGGTGATGGACGAGGCTATTCAGCCCATCAGGCCTGCTCTGCCATTCACAATGATCAAAGCTGGTCAACCAACTCAGTATCCTGTCCCACTCAGAGACTATATAATCTGTGGCACAGTGGCTGAGTTGTTAGCCCGGCTACCTCACAGCGCCAAGGACCCGAGTTTGATTCCTGCCTCAGATGACTGTCTGCGTGGAGTTTGCACATTCTCCCTGTGTCTGTGTGGGTTTCCTCCCACAGTCCAAAGATATGCAGGTCAGATGGATTGGCCATGGTAAACTGCCTATAGTGTCCAGGGATGTTTAGGTTAGATGCATTATTTAGGGGTAAATGCAGAGTAATGGGGAATGGGTTTGGTTGAGTTACTCTTCGGAGGTTTGGTGTTGACCTGTTGGGCCGAATGGCCTGTTTCCACACTGTCGGGATTCTATCATGAAAGCAAATTAGACAATACTTGAAGATGGAAAAGAATAAAAAGCACAGATCAAAAGAATAAAAAGAACAGATCAAAATAATGAAATGGATTTGTGGAGTGTGATGGACTGAAGACTTCTTCTGTCTTGATAACTCTATGACTGTAAATGACATTTGCCACTAAGAAACAAAACAATTTTTCTCAGTTCTGTAAAGCATGACTCCATAAGTGTGTTAAAACAGTTATAAATCACAAAACTCAACTTAAACATCAATAATGCTATGTGGATGAAAGCACTTTCAAATTATACATAATTTAAATTGCAAATTTACAGACACTTTAAATATGGGAAATAGACTCTCGCTTTCTTAAACTTGTTTCATTTTGTGGCATACAGTGTCAAGTTTTAATTGTCCCTTAATGGCCAATGATGACAGCCTTTTCTGATTTATGAAATTTCAGCTTGTTTCACATTTGCTCAGGGGCTAAACTAACATGAACCCTCTGCTTGATTGACCTGTCCCTTGGTGACAGCATGTATTCATGCTGCAAATTGCATTCAGCCTCATTTATGGTACTGTGTGGACTCTCACCTTTTTAACGTTTAATTGCCTGCATCTTTGCACCCTCCTTTCGCTTATCATCATTACAGGCTAGTGACGAAGACAGCAGAGAGAGAGAGAGTTGCTGTGCTGATTTAGCTCAGTGTCTCCCGCACTAATTTTTGTACAGTACCCAACCATCCGTACCTCAGCTGCCAGCTACAATTGCAGCAGCAATTGATTGCCCCACAACGGAAACCTTTCAAAACCCACGGAGCTTTCAACTTTCCCTTCCATCTCAGACGTTAAAGCTGAGATGCACTGCTTCTTGAAAAGATTGCTGCAGTGAAGCTGTTAGTTAACGAGAAAAACTATGAGCCACAGAAACTTAACAAAAGATTACCACTGGCGAGCAGCAGAGGTAGGTGGCTTCCACGTCTTTAAAAGATCGTCTTTTACCTCTGTCTTTTATTGAGAGCGTGCCTTTTCTACAGACACTGTTGAAAGAAGAAAGGGAGACCACTTGGGAAATAATGGGTCTGAGTACCATGTCTTCAACTCTTGTTAATTATGAAATGTTATAGCCCTCTCAAATATAGATTTCACTGTTGTGATGTAGATGTATGCATGAGAAACATCAAACCTGTCTCTTTGAGTCTCTCTTTTTTTCAGCTATTAAGTGTGAAATGGTGCATTTCTTAGAAAAGGCTATAATCAGAATTTCAAATTTTAGTGGCTTGCTTCTGATTAGCTTGTGGAGAGAAGTTGGTGTACAAACATGATGCACATCCAGAGCAACAGGTAAATTTACCAATTTCCAGCAGATTTTATTGCAATTTAACAAAAAACTTGTGGCAATTGAACATCAGGCAAAATGAGATGATATCAATTTCAGGTCTCTGAAGGCAGTTTAATCATTATTTTTCAAAGCACAGAATACAGTTGAGAGCTCTTGTGTGCACTCTGCCTTCGCAGCTAGTTAGGTTTACCATTTACTCTTATTTTGCTATGTCTACTTTTTGTCTCAACATGATGTCTGCATTTCTTTCAAAATCTACTGAGCCTGTTGTCCCTTTTAACACACTGTGTCTTTATTTCCTTTGCACTTTGTTATTTTGCAAGTTCCCACTCACCAGGGCAGTATTGATCCAGATTTCTTTCTCGTCATAACATGTTTACACTTCCCTGCCCATCAGGTTGTGTCATGTTAGCTCTACTCTTGTATCTCATTTAAGCAGTTTGTATATTACTGTGTCTTTCCATAAGGTAATAAGACACTGAAAACAGAGGGATTATTCTCCTCCTTGTGTAATACTCATGTCCACATTAAGGTTTCTTGGTTTGATTTGAGTGAAAATTTCACTCACCTCACAGAGTCATAGATTTTTTTACAGCCAGGAAAAAGGCCCTTTGGCCCATTGTATTCATGCTAGGCATCAAGCATCTATCTATTCTAATCCCATTTTCCAGAATTTGCCCTATTATTAACAATTATAAAGAAATACTTCCTAAATGTCTTGAGGGTTCCCACCCCCACTACCCTTTTAGGTAGTGGATTCCAGATACCCACTACCCTCTGGGTGAAAAAGTGTTTCCTCAAATACCCTTTGCATCACCTGGAAGGAGAAAGTGAGGACTGCAGATGCTGGAGATCAGAATCAAAAAGTGTGGCACTGAAAAAGCACAGCAGGTCAGGTAGCATTCGAGGAGCAGGAGGGTTGATGTTTCAGTAAACTTGAGATGGTGCAGAAAAGATTTACAAGGATGTTGCCAGGGTTGAAGGCTTTGAGCTTTAGGGAGAGGCTTGATAGTTTGGATCTGTTTTCCCTGGAGCATCAGACACTGAGGGATAACCATATAGAGGCATTTGAAATCATGAGGAGCATGGATAGGGCAAATAGCCAAGGTCTTTTCCCCACGGTAAGGGATGACAAAACTAGAGGACATTGGTTTAAGATTAGAGGGAAAAGATTTAAAAGGAATCTTAGGGGCAACTTCTTCATGCAGAGAGTGGTGCACGTATGGAATGAGTTTCCAAAGGAAATGGTGGAGGCTGGTACAATTACAACATTTAAAAGGCATCTAGATGGGTATATGAATAGGAAGGATTCAGAGGGATATAGGCCAAGTGCTGGCAAATGGGACTAGATTAGTTTAGGATATCTGGTTGGTGAGGACGGGTTGGACCAAAGGGTCTGTTTCCTTGCTGTACAACTCCTTCCTTTAAAACTGTGCCTCCGGCTTACTGACCACTTTACATAGAATCCCTATCTTTTCCATGTCCCTCAGAACTTTATACATTTCAATCAGATCTTCCCTCATCCTTCTCTGTTGTAAGGAAAACCTCAGCCTATGTAGTCACTTATCATAGGTGAGTTACTCCTGTCCAGGCAACATCCTGGTGAATCCCCTCTACACGCCCTTCAGTGCAATTATCTTCTTCCTAGAGTGAGGTGACCAGATTTGTACTCAGTGTGCCAAATGTGGCCTAACTAACATTGTGCACAGCTAACGAGTTTTGAGAGGATTTGTAGCTCAGGTTGAGTTTCTGAATGTAGGTGTGCTCGCTGAGCTGTAAGGTTCGTTTTCAGACTTAAGCGTCAGGATGGCCGAGCGGTCTAAGGCGCTGCGTTCAGGTCGCAGTCTCTACTGGAGGCGTGGGTTCGTATCCCACTCCTGACACTCTTGTTTAGGGCGGCATGGTGGCACAGTGGTTAGCACTGCTGCCTCACAGCACCAGAGACCCGGGTTCAATTCCCGCCTCAGGCGACTGACTGTGTGGAGTTTGCACGTTCTCCCCGTGTCTGCGTGGGTTTCCTCCGGGTGCTCCGGTTTCCTCCCACATTCCAAAGATGTGCGGGTCAGGTGAATTGGCCATGCTAAATTGGCCATTGCCAGTAATGTTAGGTAGGGGGTAAATGTAGGGGTATGGGTGGGTTACGCTTCGGCGGGTCGGTGTGGACTTGTTGGGCCGAAGGGCCTGTTTCCAAGCTGTAAGTAAACTAATCTAATCAACAACATTTCGTCACCATACTGGGTAACATCATCGTGAGCTTCCGGATGAAGTGCTGGTGGCATGGCCTGATTTCTATTTATGCGTTTAGATTTCATTGGGTTGATTTGGATCCCAGTTACCACTCCATGAGGGGAAAAAAAACAGGAAATGACGTCACCACCGGAAATGACATCACCACATGAAATGACATGAGCAACCAAGGAAACATAAACATATAAATAGAAAGTGTGCCGTGCCATCAGCGCTTCATCTGGAGGCTCACTGGTGATGTTACCTAGTATGGTGATGAAACTTCTGAAAATGAACCTCCCAGCTCCTCAAGCAAATCTATATCCAGATCGTATACAGCTCCACCACAACCTCCCTGCTCTTGTATTCGATGCTTTGACTAATAAAAGCAAACATCATATATGCCTTCTTAAGCACCATATCTACCTACCCTACTCCCTTCAAGGATCTATGGATATACACAACAAGGCCCCTCTGTCCCCAGTGTCTGGCCTCTCAGCCTATATTCCCTTGCCTTCTTAGTCCTTCCAACAAGCAATAACTACAAGTTTCTTCAAGCAGTTTCTTTGCAAGTAATATTCCAAATGAACATAAGAAATTTAGTACTGGAGAGTTTCAGGAGTCTTGATTTCCAATCAGGATGGGACCTGAGGGTGTGTGGAGGATCAAAACGGGGAGTAAACCACCTCACCTCTACTTGGCCTGTGATGCTTGAGGGATGACAAGATGTCCCTAACGTAGACTGAAGAAGTGGGAATGACACTAACATAAATGGGCAGGATAAAATCCACTGGGATGGGAGAAGGGTCTGGGCAGGAGTTCAGGCCTCCACTGTTGCTCCATGGAAGCTTACACCAACATTTGGGTTTGGGTTACAGAGTCTGTGATTAAGGATCAGCAGGTTAAATTACCATCTCGGCACTGGTGATGTTGGTCAGCGTAATGGAACTAGGTATGTTTCTAATAAAATAGCAGAACAGGGCAGAGGGGCTGAATGGCCTATTCTTCATGTCTCTACATTACTACATCCTGAATTATTATTATTGATGATGGGATGGGAATGATGCTGAATGCCTCTCTCCCAGTGGGAATGGTGCAGGTGGCTGCCTTCAATTCATTCCCATGTTGGTGAGCTGGACTCCTGTCCACACCCTCCAGCCACCATCACTTAGGGCACTCATGCTGTGTTGGGAATTTGCACAACTCAGCCTTCCTGACTCAGGGAGTTAACATTTTACCTGATGTTTTACGCGGTTCAGAGTCGCAATTTTTCTGAAAAGTGCTCCTGTAGATTTTGGTGTATCAAAGGCGCCATATAAATGTTGTTGAAGTGCACATACTATTGTGGGCTGCAGCGATATGTCTTCACTTCACATGACACAATCGATTTCAAGAGGATCTCTATCTGGTTAATAAAAATGTTAAGAGCACGAATTCTTGATTCAGGCTGTGTAAGGAGAGGAGATGGCCTAGTGGTATTATCACTAGCCTGTTCATCCAGAGACCCAGATCATATTCTGAGGAATGGCATTCACAATCCCACCACAACATATGGTGTAACTTGAATTCAATGAACATCTGAAATTAGGAATCTAATGTCAGGTCAGCTAGTTTGTAGTTCATTAACATTCTTTAGGAAAGAAAACTGCCATCTTTACCTGCCCTACATGGGACTCCAGACCTAGAGCAATGTGGTTGACTCTTAACTGACTGGTGAGCAATAAATGTGAATGAACAAAAAGAAAATTTAAAGCAAATTTTGAGCTTTCAATTAGTAAAATTTGAATGATAAGAAAATATTCCAAATATGGGGAGATCCATACTGAAAATCCATCATGTGGCTCACCCAAATCAGCAGTTTAAATTACCATCTTAGCACTTGTGATATTGGAGGAGAAAGTGAGGTCTGCAGATGCTGGAGATCAGAGCTGAAAATGTGTTGCTGGAAAAGCGCAGCAGGTCAGGCAGCATCCAAGGAACAGGAAATTCGACGATTCCTGAAGAAGGGCTTATGCCCGAAACGCCGAATTTCCTGTTCCTTGGATGCTGCCTGACCTGCTGCGCTTTTCCAGCAACACATTTTCAGCATTTGTGATATTGGTCAGTGTAATGGAACTGGGTATGTTTCTAATAAAATAGCAGAACAGGGCAGAGGGACTGAAAGGCCTATTCTTCATGTCTCTACATTACTACATCCTGAATTATTAGTATTGATGATGGGATGGGAATGTTGCTGAATGCCTCTCTCCCAGTGGAAATGGTGCAGGTGGTGGGGGGGAGTGGACTAACGTTCATGCCAAATGATTCGGAAAAATGGCACATCAGTGCAATTATATTCTGCTCATTTTAACCTACATCTGTTGACGTGTCTCAAAATCCCATTCCTGTAGCCGGCGAGGGAACTCATTTCCATAGTAATAGGTTAGCTTCCTGCTGAAAGACAGCAAGAGCATTTCATAGTCCACACTGAAATGGGCTACTTACATAGTTTCAGTGTTCATGAACAGTTGCTCCTGGGCATTTCTACATTGCAATAATTCGCACTGTTCTTTTTGCGGAGCCAATTTTATAATTTGGAGAGTCCACAGATTGCAGACTGCCTCCATTGGTGCTAATAGTTTGTCCTGCACTTTGTGTTATGCAATAAGAAAGTTATTTACACTACATGAGGAAAATGTCTCATGTGCAAATGATTATCAAGAGCAAGGTTTTCAACATTGCTGCCCAGAGGGGAATTCTTCATCGGCATTCTTTGTTATGTCAGCTTTCAAATGTTTGTGGAAGAATTTAGTTTAACTACTTTGTGATGTACCATCAGTTTGGATCCAAACCTTTTGCAGTTTTACGGCTGCAAATTTGATAATGGGTTAAAATGGTCAAAAATAGTAACCTATTTATAATGAGGTAAACCTGTTACAGGTATCATTACGGTTGTTATGGGTCGGACAATCCTAAGCTATACATGAGACGTGAGTTCAAATTCTACAGGGAATCCAAAAGAAATGCAATAAAATGCTGATGTTAGCATTGGAGATCGCAGGTGAAATCTTGTGCTGTTCCCAGATGTCAGAAAAAAATGAGTAGGGAACAGGTTAATTGTGTGGGAGGCTAATATCAGAATCCTAAAATCAGGATGGAAGTTTGCAATTCAGGTCTGACAGCTCAAAGGTAGACCAAGTTAAAAATCACACAACACCAAGTTATAATCCAATTGGTTTATTTGGAAGTGCAAGCTTTCAGATCACTGCTACCTGACAAAGGAACAGCGCTCTGAAAGCTAGTGCTTACAGATAAAACTGTTGGACTATAACCTCGTGTTGTGTGATTTTTAACTTTGTCCACCCTGGTCCAACACTGGCTCCTCCATGTCACAACTCAAAGGGAACTTGAGCTTCCCAATGTCAGACATGCTCATTAGAGGTGGGGCTGTCAGGAAAAATGAAGGTCCAGTCTGGGTTATCACGGATGTAACAGCCATGGCGGATGGTAGATCTGGGCTAGCACTGGTCAGGCGGGGCACCATAGGATGTGCTGGGTTGTTAATGAGGTGCGTTTGGAACCTTGGTGAGACAAAACTTGCCAGACCTTGCAGAGAGAAGTTCTCCATGATACTGACAAAAATGACACTTTGTGGAAGTATTAAGTTTCAGCCCAATGCTTATCAAGAGAGCTTTCCTATTGTTAGTTGGTCACAGATGTATGAGGCAAGACCAGTTTCTAAATCATGCACTTCACAGAATCTTGGTCTTTGTCACTTGCTTATGAAGATGAGGTGCAGCAGCATAAGTAAAGCATCAGTATCTCACGAAATGAAACAGCACTCACCCCACCCTCCAAGACATCATTCCCCAACTCCCTCTCCTTACCTTTCCTCTTCATTGTTAGCCTTTTCTCTCTCCTGTATCTCATTATGCTCCATTTGTTCATGAGTACTTTTACCATACTCCCTCAATATTCCATCCTGACCAGAAAGCTGCTTTTACATGCTGTTGATGGGGATCTCTGTTTCTGTAACAACACTCACCCCTACAATTGAGCATCATAATCTACTAAATTGACAACATAGAGCACTGAGGGGAGCAGAGGGTGTTGAGTTTTATTAACATGCTTTTTCCAGTGGATCCAAAACTACTGATACTTGGTAAGTAGGAAGACGTTAGTGAATGTATATACTTGAGCTGAGTAACCAGTATTTGTGATAAATTGTGGGTTGAGAAACACTCATAGGAAGACCATGGGACCTGATTCTAACTGTGTATAAAAGTAATGTTACCATAGTCCTGCTCTCTCATTATAGAGACACAGATAGCTGTGCTTTAACCTGAGGGTCACCACATCTCAGGTGAGGGGAGAGGTTGAGAAAAGCAAAGCTTCATAGGTACCTCAGCCAGTGCAATAATTGAACCCATGTTTTTGGTATCACTGAACATAGTAAACCAGCTATCCAGCCAACTGAGCTAACCATGTAAACATGACAAGGTCTTGAGAGAGTTAGAATTAGGCCTGATGGTGGCTGAGAACAATGAAAGGTTTAATAAACATTTTGGTTTAGTTTGCATGAACAACATCTATTTACAAATCTAATTTTATTCAGAATACGTCATTCTTTACTTTGCAAATGGGATGTGTGCACTGCTGGCTGGGCCAGCATTTATTGTCCATTCCTAATTGGTCTGGAGAAGGTGGCATTGTGGTGATTTCTGGAACTGCTGCAGTCCCTGGCAGTCCTTGGGTATAGGGACACCCACACAGCTGTTAGAAAGGGAGTTCCTAGACTTTGACTCAGCGACTGTGAAAGAGCCGTTGTGTGGTTCCAAGCCAGAATGATGGCTTGGAAGGGAATTTATAGGTAGTGTTGTACCCCTGGATCTGCTGAACCTGTCCTCTGAGGTGGTAGAGGTGTCAAAGGAACCTTAGTGAGTTGCTTCAATGCATCTTGTAGACAGTACCCATGCTGCCACTGTGAATGACTTGAAGGGAGTAAGGTGGAAGGTGATGGAGAATGTACCAATCAATTGAGCTGCTTTGTCCCAGATGGTGTTGAGCTTCATGAGTATTGTTGGAGCAACATTCATCCAGAGAAGTGGACAGAGTGCTACCCAAATCCTAATTTGTGCATTTATATGACATGATTATTACTCATTATTTACCAGCTCAAACCTGGATATTGTCAATGTCTTGCTGCACTTGGACATGGACTGCTTCAGTATCTGAAGAATCATGAATGCAGCTGAACATTGTGTAAATCATCCGCAAACATCCCTACTTTATGACAGAGGGAAGGTCATTGATGAAACAACTGAAGGTGGTTAGGCCGAGGACACTACCCTGAAGCACTCCTGCAGGGATGTCCTGGAGCTGAGATGACTGATCTCCAACAACCACAACCATCTTCAGATGTGTCAGGTATGACTCCAACTATCAGAGAGCTTTTCCCCTCCTTCCCATTCATTCCAGTTTTGCTAAGGGCCATTGATGCTATATATTACTTTGATAAATACTGTCTTGATGTTGAGAGAGGTCCCTCTCACCTCTTGTCTTCTTGTGCAATTCAGATCCTTTCTCCATGTTTGGATCAAGGCTGTAATGAGACCAAAAACTGGCCTTGGTGGTCTCCAACTGGGTGTCACTGAGCAGGTTATTTCTGAGCTGGACTTGCTTGATAGCACAGTTAATGTCACCTTCCATCTCTACTGATGATCTAAAGTAGATTGATGGCGTGGTAACTGGCTGGATTAAGTTTGTTCTTTTTTTTGTGTTCAGGACATACCTAGGCAATTCCTCACATTGTCGGGGAGATGCCAGTGTTGTAACTGTACTTGGGACAGCTTAGCCAGGGGAGCAGCAAATTCTGGAGCACCAGTCTCCAGTACGATCCCTGGAATGTTGTCAGCGTCCATAGCCTTTGTGGAATTGAGTGCCTTCAGTCATTTCCTCGTATCACTTGGAGTGAATCAAATTGTCTGAAGTCTGGTATCTGTATCTTCTCTTTTGCTGTGCAATAGCCCTGTCTATTTGACGTGCAAGTTGTGCAGCATTGTACCTTCATCAGGTTGACACCTCATTTTTCACTTCACCTGGTGCTGCTCCTGGCATACCCCCCGCACTCAATCCTGAACCAAAGTTGATCCCCTGACTTGATGGTACGGGGGATATATATTGGGTCATGAATTGTGTTGGGAGTACAATTCTGCTGCTGTTGATAGCCCACAGTGCCTCACGGACGCCAAGCCTTGACTTGCAAGATCTGTTCAAGGTCTGAGCCATTGGCATAAAGATAGTGCCATACAACATAATGGAGGTTATCCCCAGTGTGAGTTGTGTGGTGATCACTCTTACCAATACCGTAATGGATGGATACATCTGCAACGGGCAGATTGGTGAGCATAAAGATAAGTTGGTTTTTCCCTTTTGTTGGTTCGCTCGTCCACTTGCCGCAGACTAGTCCAGCAGCTACGTCCTTTAAAATTTGAACAACTTAGTCCGTTGTGGTACTGCTGAGCCACTCTGGTTTGTGAACATTTAAGTCCCCCACTCAGACTGCATTTTGCACTCTTGCCACCTTCAGTGCCTCATCCAAGTGCTGTTCAACATAGGGAAGTACGGGGTTCATCAGTCAAGGGAGAATTGTATGTGGGATTCAGTAGGAGGTCTCCATGCCCTTGTTTGACCTGATGCCATGAGAATTCATTGGCCCAGTGTCAATGTTAAGGACTCTCAGAATAATTTCCTTCTGACTATACACCTCTGCTAGTCTATCCTGTCACCAGGCCACGACATATGTAGAAATGGCAATGCTGGTATCTGGGGCACTGACTGCAGAGTTTGGTTATTATTATGTCAGGCTGTTGCTTGTCTGTAGGACAACTTTCCCAGTGTTGACACAAACCCCCAGATTTGGACTAATGTGTTCCGTTTTTGTCACCTTGCTATAGGAAGGATGTTATTAAACTGGGAAGAGTGCAGAAGAAATTTACAAGGATGTTGCTGGGACTCAAGAGTCTGAGTTAGATTAGCTTAGATTACTTACAGTGTGGAAACAGGCCCTTCGGCCCAACAAGTCCACACCGATCCGCTGAAACGCAACCCACCCATTCCCCTACATTTACCCCTTCACCTAACACTACGGGCAATTTAGCATGGCCAATTCACATGACCTGCACATCTTTGGACTGTGGGAGGAAACCGGAGCACCCGGAGGAAACCCACGCAGACACGGGGAGAATGTGCAAACTCCACACAGTCAGTCCCCCGAGACGGGAATTGAACCCAGATCTCTGGCACTGTGAGGCAGCAGTGCACAGATGATCCCTGGAATGGTAGGTCTAACATACGAGGAACGGCTGAGGATCCTGGGATTGTATTCATTGGAGTTTAGAAGATTAAGGGGAAATCTAATAGAAACTTACAAGATAATACATGGTTTGGAAAGGGTGGACGCTAGGAAATTGTTTCCATTAGGCAAGGAGACTAGGACCTGTGGCACAGCCTTAGACTTAGAGGGGGTCAATTCAGAACAGAAATGCAGAGACATTTCTTCAGCCAGAGAGTGGTGGACCTGTGGAATTCATTGCCACGGAGTGCAGTGGAGGCTGGGATGCTAAACGTCTTCAAGGCAGAGATTGATAACTTCTTGATGTCACAAGGAATTAAGGGCTACGGGGAGAATGCGGGTAAGTGGAGTTGAAATGCCCATTAGCCATGATTGAATGGCGGAATGGACTCGATGGGCCGAATGACCTTACTTCCATTCCTATGTCTTATGGTCTTATGTTTGAGGCAGGTACATGAACAGCATTTAAAAGGCATTTGGACAAATACATGAATACAAAAGGAATAGAAGAATATGGGCCAAGTGCAGGGAAATGGGGTTAGCATTGATGGACATTTTGGTCAGTATGGACAAGTTTGGGCCAAAGGGCCTGTCTCCGTGCTGTAGGACTCTATGATATATTAAGAACAAAAGCGTATCTAGGTAGAGAATAGGGCCCCTCAAAGATCAGCAAGGTGGCCCTTGTGTGGAGACACAGAATATGGGGGAGATTCTAAATGAATATTTTGCATCAGTATTTAATGTGGAAAAGGATATGGAAGATATAGACTGTAGGGAAATAGATGGTGACATCTTGCAAAATGTCCAGATTACAGAGGAGGAAGTGCTGGATGTTTTGAAACAGTTAAAGGTAGATAAATCCCCAGACCTGATCAGGTGGGAAGCTAGAGAAGTGATTGCTGGGCCTCTTGCTGAGATATTTGTATCATCGATAGTCACAGGTGAGGTGCTGGAAGACTGAAGGTTGGCAAATTTGGGGCCAGTGTTTAAGAAGGGCAGTAAAGACAAGCCCAGGGAACTATAGACCGGTGAGCCTGACCTCGGTGGTGGGCAAGTTGTTGGAGGGAATCCTGAGGGACAGGATGAACATGTATTTGGAAAGGCAAGGACTGATTCAGGATAGTCAACATGGTTTTGTGTGTGGGAACTCACGTTTCACAAACTTGATTGAGTTTTTTGAAGAAGTAACAAAGAAGATTGATGAGGGCAAAGCAGTAGATGTGATCTATATGGACTTCAGTAAGCGTTCGACAAGATTCCCCAAGGGAGACTGATTAGCAAGGTTAGATCTCACGAAATACAGGGAGAACTAGCCATTTGGATACAGAACTGGCTGAAAGGTAGAAGACAGAGGGTGGTGATGGAGGGTTGTTTTTCAGACTGGAGGTCTGTGACCAGTGGAGTGCCACAAGGATCGGAGCTGGGCCCTCTACTTTTTGTCATTTACATAAATGATTTGGATGCGAGCATAAGAGGTACAGTTAGTAAGTTTGCAGATGACACCAAAATTGGAGGTGTAGTGGACAGCGAAGAGGGTTACCTCAGATTACAACAGGATCTGGACCAGATGGGCCAATGGGCTGAGAAGTGGCAGATGGAGTTTAATTCAGATAAATGCGAGGTGCTGCATTTTGGGAAAGCAAATCTTAGCAGGACTTATACACTTAATGGTATTGTCCTAGGGAGTGTTGCTGAACAAAGAGACCTTGGAGTGCAGGTTCATTGCTCCTTGAAAATGGTAGATAGGATAGTGAAGAAGGCATTTGGTATGTTTTCCTTTATTGGTCAGAGTATTGAGTACAGGAGTTGGGTGGTCATGTTGCGGCTATACAGGACATTGGTTAGGCCACTGTTGGAATTTTGCGTGCAATTCTGGTCTCCCTCCTATCAGAAAGATGTTGTGAAACTTGAAAGGGTTCAAAAAAGATTTACAAGGATGTTGCCAGAGTTGGAGGAAATGAGCTACAGGCTGGGTCTATTTTCCCTGGAACGTCGGAGGCTGAGGGGTGACCATATAGAGGTTTACATAATTATGAGGGGCATGGATAGGATAAATAGCACAAGTCTTTTCCCTGGGGTCAGGGAATCCAGAGCTAGACAGCATAGGTTTAGAGTGAGAGGGGAAAGATATAAAAGAGACCTAAGGGGCAACTTTTTCACGCAGAGGGTGGTACGTGTATGGAATGAGCTGCCAGAGGATGTGGTGGAGACTGGTACAATTGCAACATTTAAGAGACATTTGGATGAGTATATGAATATGGGATGGAGGGATATGGGCCGGGCACTGGTAGATGGGACTAGATTGGGTTGGGATATCTGGTCAGCATGGACGGGTTGGACTGATGGATCTGTTTCCATGCTGTATATCTCTATGACTCTATATTAGTAAGGAGAACTTTGCAGGATCAACAAGGTGGTGTGTGCCATTATCATGCCAGGAAACTAGGTCAATGTCAGGTTGGTTTGGCCTGGTTTAGACTCTGTAGCAGAGTGGCTTACGATGGCATTTCAGATGGCAGCTAAGAGTCAATCACATTGCTATTGGTCTGGAGTCACATGTAGATCAAGTAGGGATGGGAGATTTGCATCCGGAAGGATATTCATGAACCAGATGTCAAAATGGGCTTTTACAACAATCAATGATAGTTGTCATGGTCACCGTCACTGAGGTTAGTTTAATATTCCAGATTTATTGATGGAATTGTAATATAACAGCTGCTGTGTAAGGACTTGCACCCATTTCCTCTAACCATTAGAGCTGGACCTTTCACATACTAGTCCAGGGACATTATCACGGTGCCATCTCCCTTTATACCATGCACTATAAACAAAAATCAGTGTGCCTGGACAACTAAGTTGTAAAATTGAATGTGACTCAATGGTAACAGCCTGCATTAGAATAACCTAGAAAATGATATCTGACCCTCACCGTCTGGGGAAATTTTGATCATTTTCAGATGTACAGCGTTAACTATTCCTCAGAATTCCTCTTTTGTATTACCTTAATCATTCTAGAGATTTTGTTACTTAGTCGTTTCGCGGAAATTTTGACTTTCAAATTCTGACTGTCATCTCTTGCTCCTTAAATGGGGATCCAATCCATTGTCGATAAGATGACTTTATCTTTTGTAGACATTTTACTGTATTACTGTCACCAAAGCTTACAACAGGGATTTGCAGCTTTCACTTCCTCCTGTTGTAAGGCATCAACATTTCTACCGCAAATTTAGTGCAATTGAGACAAACATTGAAATCTAGGAGCTAATTGCACCATTGGTGACAATAATGAGGAGTTGCCTAATTCCCAGTGACTTGGATTCATACCAACATTTACAATTGCTGAGAAAACTGTCTCTGTTGCTGTTTTGCTGAATGCCTGAGAATTAATATCATTCCAATATATGGATTCCTTACTTATATAAAAAATAATGAGCCTTATTTTTGTGACTGAGCTTGGCAATTCATTATATTAAGCGATTAGTATGAAAAAGATTCTGCTCAAAGCACATCATTGCTCTAAATACATGTGGAATTTGATTGAGCGAATACCTGTCTAAATAGATTACCTGGGAGAGATTCTGGAGATGCAGCCATTTAATACACATCATGTAATGATGCAGGAAAAATAGGACATTTCCTCATTTCCTAATGTGCAGTCTTCACCTGAGTGAGCTTTGAAATTATTATTCTGACTTAATGCATTTTAAGAATTGCTCCTGCAATATTGAGTGGACTAACTTCAGTAGTAAAACCTTGTGGAGAATTTTGTTAATTAATGTCATCTGATTACAATTACACCTTACATTTATTTAGCCCCTTTAACATGATGCAGCATTACAAGACACTTCACAGGACAGTTATAGAGCAAAGTGTGACAGCCAGCTATATATAAGGAGGTCCAACAGTAAATGACTAAAATGAATTGAAGGTGTAAGTTCTTATTTTCATAAGAGGGGAAAGGTAGGAGAGGTAGAGGATTTTATAGGAACATAGAAATATATTAACAAGACTAGGTCATTCAGCCTCACCATTCAAATCAAGGCTGATATGTCACCTAACTCCATCTCCCTGCCCTGGCCATTACCCTTAATGCCTTTAGTAACAAAAACTTATCCATTTCAAATTGAAAATCCACAGCAAATCGAGCATCAACTGTCATTTGTGGAAGAGAGTTCCAAACATCTACCATCCTCTGTGTGTAGAAATACTTCCAAACATGTCTCTTTAACTGTCTGGCCCTAATGGTTAGGCTCTGCCCTTGTTCCCAACCAGTGGATCTAGTTTATCTACCCTGCCTTTTCCTGTTAATATCTAGAAGACTTTGATCAGATCATCCCTTAACCTTCTAAATTTGAGGGAAGACAGACATAATTTGTATGATCTCTCCTTAACACTTTACTCCTGAAGTCCAATAATCATTTTCATAAAACTACGTTGAGCACCCTCCAAGGTCAATATATCCTTTCTGAAGTGTGATGCTCAGATCTGCTCCCAGAACTCCAAGTTCCAGAGCATTGGACCTTGGCTGTCAGTGATGAAGCAATTGACATCTGGGAATGTACACTGGGAATATTACATCAAGAGAAAAGAACATGAGAAAAGTAGATACCTCAAAGGAGCACAAGGTGATTCGTGAGAGAGAGAGAGACAGGAAGAAGTGATAGGGAAAGATGAGAACGTGAAGGGATCTGAATTTAAAAATGGAGGCATTCCTTTAATAAATGTCATTGCAGGTCAGTAAGCACAGGAGGGATGGGTGAATGGGACTTGGTGCAACTTAGCAGAGGAGCTACAGAGACCTGGATGGCTTCATGTTTACAAATTGCAACAGTCATTAAATGCACCAACAGACTCTCCCATCTGCACAAGTTTAGAATGGAAAGGCAATACCGAATATTCTTTACTTTGCAGATCTTCTGATGCGCTTCCTGACAAAGAACATGATTGAAGAGCACAATAGAACATTCTCAGATCCTTGGCAGGAATTGGGTGAAGCGAGTGCTGAGAGATCACCATGTGTTCTGGGAGTTATCCCAGTCATTTACTATAGCGTCCTGCTCTGTCTGGGGTTACCTGGTGAGTGAAAACATCATCTCTTTCACATCAATCATTCCTGCAGTATTGAGAATTCATTCTCGTTCAAATGAACATTCGCAACTGCAATTTAGCAGTGTCACTGGTTCCGTTAAAATGAGGATAGGCTGTTCAGCAACAAAGACTTGCATTTATGTAGCCTCTGCAATATAGAGACATCTTCCAAGATTCTTTAATGAAGTAAAATTAGAAGAAATAGTCAAAAGACATTCAGGGGCAAATTAATCAGATTGTTTGACTGGCAAGAGAGTCAAGGGTTACAAGGAACAAGCTGGGGAGTTGGACATGAGATGATGTTGGATATTTTTAAACTTATAAAGAAAAATGCTTCCTTGTATTTTAAGTATAAAATTGTTTCTACTGAACAGGAAGAGGAAAACATAAATTCAAATCATCACATCAGTATTAAAAGGGAGATTTAGAAAAGAATTGCTTCTCAGCATGTGGAATCTTTTGCTGGGAAGGGATTTATAATTATAAGATTTGTGCCTTATTCTGTCCAATGAATCTGCAGCATTCTTATTAAAAGCATCAGATCAGTGCATCAACAGTGAGGTAATGATGTTCTGTGTTCCTCTAAGGCATGGTAGCATTTGTTTGCTGATGACTTTTTAAACTGATGGACATTAATGCATCATTTAAGTACTGGACTCACGTGTGCTGGAATATTAAATTTGTCTGTAAATCCAATTTATTGCAAGTGCTCCACTGAGCCAATGGCAGCACATGCGGTGAAGTCAAATCGATAGCTTGCCAAGTATAAGCCATTTGAAATAGGTCACAGATGATGTGAAGCAATAAAATAAATCAAGGCAGCAATCTCAGCCTTCAGACAAATGGATAAAACAATGAACACTACAATTCTTTCTAAAACTTTATTTTTTCTTCAGGCTGCTAAAAGCCATAATTATTGAGGCATACTTATCAACAAATATCTTGTTGGAACAACCAGTCCAAACGTTCATGAAATTAGATTTGAGACCTTACCGAGATGTCTTTGACTTGGTGGATAAGTGCTAAGGTGTCCCAAAGCACGGAACATGTATAATGGATCCAAGAATCACATTATGTTCCAGATTCGGAGAGATACATTGTTAATTTCCTTTCCTAAATCTATAATTGAATTTATATTAGCAGCTCACCTATGTAAGACCTCAGACCCGACCAAGATTAATGAAGAATGAGCTCCATTTAATGATTCACTGTATTATAATAGATTCCAATCTACAGCTGGAGCAAAACATCAATTGTGTTGCAATTCAAGACTATAATATAGATATACAATAAGATAATGTATGTACAACTATTTAACTGATCAATTCAGTTCCAATTTAATCCTTTCTTGCTGAGATAGCTAACTCCCTCTGGCTGAAGCAACATGTGCCCTTTTTTCAATCGTTTTTCAGTTCATTCTTGGGGTCGACTTTGGTTGTTAAATTATTTTCTGATTCTTTAATCCAAAATATCTAATGGGACTTTTTGAGATTTTTCTTTAAAGCATGGAGTGAAGCCCATTCTGACTTGCTGACATAGTCTAGGTTTATGGAGCCCTAACCCTCAAGCTTTCTCTTAGCTTGCACCTTCCCCCATGCATTTGTGATTCCCTTGTAACATTACATCCTTAATCTTTTATTGACAGAGGGAGAAGTGGAGCAACTGGCCCATTTCACATTCCCATCTCTCTCTCACCATAATTAGCAACTCCTTTCTCTTTTGTTCGGATACCCGCACAGTCTCTTTCACTCACTCCCCCTCTCCCTCGGTCAACAGCATGAAAACTAGCATTTTTGGTTCTGAAGAAGAGTCAAATTGGACTCCAAATACTAACTCTGTTTCTCTCTCCACAGATGCTGAGTTTCTACACTAATTTCTACTTTTATTTCAGATTTGTAGCAGCTGCAATACTTTGCTTTTATACTACTTTCATGTTCAATCCCTCTCATGCTAAAGAATAGAATACCATTACACCATAAGACCATAAGATATAGGAGTGGAAGTAAGGCCATTTGGCCCAGCGAGTCCACTCCACCATTCAATCATGGCTAATGGGCATTTCAACTCCACTTACCTGCATTCTCCCCGTAGCCCTTAATTCCTTGTGACATCAAGAATTTATCAATCTCTGCCTTAAAAATATTTAGCATCCCGGCCTCCACTGCACTCTGCGGCAATGAATTCCACAGGCCCACCACTCTCTGGCTGAAGAAATGTCTCCGCATTTCTGTTCTGAATTTACCCCCTCTAATTCTAAGGCTGTGTCCACGGGTCCTAGTCTCCTCACCTAATGAAACAATTTCCTAGTGTCCACCCTTTCCAAACCATGTATTATCTTGTAAGTTTCTATTAGATCTCCCCTTAATCTTCTAAACGCCAATGTATACAATCCCAGGATCCTCAGCCGTTCCTCGTATGTTAGACCTACCATTCCAGGGATCATCTGTGTGAATCTCAGCTGGACACGCTCCAGTGCCAGTATGTCCTTCCTGAGGTGTGGGGACCAAAACTGGACACAGTACTCCAAATGGGGCCTAACCAGAGCTTTATAAAGTCTCAGTAGCACAACGGTGCTTTTATCTTCCAACCCTCTTGAGATAAATGACAACATTGAATTCGTTTTCTTAATCACGGACTTAACCTGCATGTTTACCTTTAGAGAATCCTCAACGAGTACTCCCAGATCCCTTGATTCCATGCTGCACCTGCATCCTAACTAATGATGACTCATTAACCAGAATATCTAAATCCCATTGCAACTCAGAAGTCGTTCTTCATTAAAGTAATACTTTGCTTTTTTCTATTCTTCCTGCCAAAGTAAATTTCACACTTTCCCTCATTATATTTCAACTGCCCACTCACTCAAACCTATCTATCTCCATCTGCAAACTCCTTGTGCCTTTCTTCTCAACATATCTTCCTACCTCTAATAAAAACTGCAAGTGCTGGAGAAACTCAGCAGTTCTGGTAGCATCTGTGGTGAGAGAAACAGAGTTAATGTTTCGTGTCCAATGATACTTCTTCAGAACTTTTACTTTCCTCCCCATCTTGGTGTTTTCTGTGCATTTAGCTGCCATGCTTTCACTCCCCTCCTCCCGGCCATTGACATAAATTGTAAGAAGTTATGCCCCAAACAGACAGCTGTGGGATGCTACTTATTACCCCCTGCCAAATCAAGCAAAATCCCAAAGCCAGCGAGCCAATCTTCTACCCATGCCCAAGTGTTCCCTTTACATCATACACTTGTATTTTCCACAACAGTGTTCTATCTTATCAAATGGTCTTCAGGAAATCCAAGCATAGAAGGTCTACAGGTTTCCCTTTATCCTTTATCAAGATGGCAGCTGAGTTAAAGCACAATGTCCAGGTTCTTTAGCCCAGGAGCTCGGAGCTCATCTACTCTGCCCATTTTACTTTGTTTTCTTTCTATGCTTTTTCTTAATGTTTCCATTTATTATGGTACCTTACCTTCTTTTAACAACTTCAGTAGAAGGTGTCTTCTCCCGACCCAGGCTCAGCAATAAAGTGGCTTCCAACAGTCCAGAATGGCAGTATAGGCTTGGTACCTGGTGTGATGGTCTCACAGTGTGGTGATCTCTCAGTGTGTCAGTCTCTTGGTGTAGCAATGTCTCAGTCCCTCGGTGTGGCAGTCTCCCAGTATGTCGGTCTCTTGGTGTAGCTGTGTCTCAGTGTGGCAGTCTCCCGGTGTGGTGGCGTTATCCAGGAGGATTGGTGACGGCCTGATTGGTGGTGTTGTTGCAGTGTAATGTTCTAGTCCCAGCATGGACATCTCACCTCAGGGTGGCAGGGCAGTCTCAGCTCAACCAGATGTGGTGGTCTCAGCCTGGTCCAACTGGTGAGGTGGTCTCAGCCTGGTCCAGCCAGGCCTGGTGGTCTCAGCCCACACTGGCCCGTCCCAATGTGGTGGTCTCACCCTGGTCCAACCCAGCGTGATGGTCTCAGCCCACACTGGCCTGATCCAGTGTAGTGGTCTCGGCAAGGCCCAGCGTGTTGGTCTTAGCCCAGTTCAGCTCGGTATGATGGTCTTGGCCCAAATGGGCTCAACGTGGTTGTCTTGGTCCGGCCCAGCCCAGCATGGTGGTCTCGGTGTGGCCAGGCCCAGCATGGTGGTCTCGGTGCGGCCAGGCCCTGTTTTCCAGTGTATCCTGACCGCAGGAGCTGTTCATTAAACTGTGTTGAGCTTTTACTTTTTTTTTCCTTCTTATTTCTGACTTCTGTCATCAATTCAGAGACCATGGTGTGGTGCCATATAAAACTTTTCACTGTATTTTTGCAAAACTACACATGACAATAAATTGCTATTCTATTCTATTATTGCTATTCTACTCACAGTGCATATCAATCCATCAAAGAATTCCAACAAATTGGTTAAACATGATTTCCCCTTGAAGAAACCATGTTAATAACTCTTTCCAACTACTGTGAGATTTTCTAAGCCATAACCTCTTAAAGATTGATTCTAACACAGCTGTGATCTCTCTTTTTTTCAACAAGAGAGTGAGTGCTCACAAATGTTTCTTCTCCAGATTATAACACTTTGGTCTTTGTTGTTCACTTCAACTCCAAAATCAGGTCAATGATGAGAAACAACTGTCACTTTTTCAGCCTTTAAGTACCCACTGGCTACAACGATCTAGCTGTGATCATGAGCTTTTAATGTCCTCTGGCTGTGACCATGACATGCTGTCTTGGGTTAAACATCCCTGACAGTTTGAAATGGAGTGAATGCAGTCCTACCTGTTAGCCCATGTAAGATTTACCACCAAGACTGGATTCTTGATTAGATAAATGTCTTGGAGTTCATTTTAACAACATTAATAACGCATATTGCAATAATATCACAGAATTGCACATTGTCCAGGTTCTGTGCTTACTGATAGTGTTGTACATAACATACACACAATTAACTGAACGAACACATTGCACTGACCCCAATGCTTTGGAACAGTGACTAAGGGTGAGGATGGTTACCTTTATACCAAATATCACATGTCGGGATGTCATGTAACTGTCTTAAAGGTACACTGCCTACCTGGTCTGGGATCTATACAGTAACAAATCAATCATCAACCAGTCAAAGCTGATTGGCAAGGACCCAAGAGGTGACAATAAAAAATTAAGACACAGATAGCAAGACATTGATGAGTACATTGTGGCACTTTATCTGCCTGGCCTGGAGTCCATCTGAGTTGATAGAATCTTTCGACAGAAGACACTGATCAGACTCACTGTTAACTCAAAAACAGTGAAGAGACTCCCCATTTCTGTTGCCAATATAATGTCTGTAAACTACAGAATAAGGCAGCCGGTTGGTTAGTGAACAATCAGCTTTAAAATTACATATACTCACAGAAACTGTCAGCCAAACGAGTTTGTACTCAATGTAATCCCTGCTCATTACATCAACTTTATCCTAGTCTTTTGGTGATATTATTCTGGTCCCGTCCTTTTTCATAGATACTCCTAGAATCCCTACAGTGTGAAACAGGCCATTTGGCCCAACAAGTCTACACAGACCCTCTGAAGAGTAACCCACCCAGATCCCAGCCACTCTAATTTACCCCTGACTAATGCACCTACCCCACATATCCCTGAACCCTGGAGGCAATTTAGGATGGCCAATTCACCCTAACTGCACATCTTTGCATTGTGGGAGTGAGCAATTCCTATTTCTTTGGTTCTATTGTATATACTGCTGTGCTCATTTTCTTTTGAAAGAGTTTAAGCAATTTGCCTCATTCATGTTCCAGATGATGGTCAATTTGTCGTGTTTTCCTTCATTCATATTCAGTCTTGGGAATAGAGCTAAAACAAGTATACAAAGACAAACAAGCATTTTCCTTTTTTCTCTCTCCCTCTCTCTATTATACTCAATAGCATTGAAATGGAGATAATGTTGACACCAAAGAGTGGTTTCTGTAAAAAAATGTATGGTTCTGCCCTGTCTCTTTAAAGTGCAAAAAAAGTTACATTACAGTTTACAGCAAGTTCCCAGTAAAATTACAGATGCTTAATGACATTGGATGAAATTACTATTCCTCAAGATGTACTAGTCTCGATATTGCTCAACTAAATTTAGATCTATCTCTTGTGTGTTTAAACAAATCAGTTGTTGTTTGTTCAAATTGCACTCTGGACCAATGGAACTTCTGACTCAAACAAACAGAAGATTTCTAAATGACCTTTGCAGGATGACATATATTTCATTGGTTAATGTTAAATTTCAGGCAGTACAGAATAAGGTGCTACTAACATGACCCATTTAAAAAGGCAATAATATTTCCAAAGAGTGTCTTTTATGAATTCACAGATTACAAACCAAAATGCAGAGGAAAGTCATCTCAACAAAGTGGCCAGCATTTGTAGAAACGATTATTAACAGTGTATAAAGCATTAGCTAATACTCAGGGAAATTATTTCCTAAGTAACTTCTATTTCTTTGGTTCCACTATGTAAACTTTTGCACAAATTGAATTTTTGAGACCAAACTTTTAACCATAAAGTAGGGGAGGTCAACCTTTACATCCAAATAATATTGGCATAGGCACTGAAGCCCATGTTGAGTCTTTGGAACTGCTGAACCACCAACAATGACCCTGACATTGATTACTGTCTGTGGTTTTGAATTCAACAGGGAATGGCTGTTCCAGTCTTTCTTCCATTATTTCTGTAGGTTAAAAAGAAATGAGCAATTGTGATGAAGAGTCATATTCACCGTACAACGTACATGGAAAGTGAAGGATTTGGAGTAAAAGGGGAGTGAAATCAATTTTTATACAGAATAATTTTCGTATGAAAAGCTACAGAATCTAGGACCAAAGGTCAGGAGTCGGTTCTTGATGAGATAGGCCATTACATGAATATATTAGGCATATTTACGAAATGGTGAAGCCACGCTGCTGACTTTAAGTTCCACTGTTAGCCGAAAATTGCATTTCCGATGAGGAACTAAAGGCATCTGAGTTATGTTCTTACAGAATTCAACATCAATAGTGGTCACATTAATGCATCAGAGTGTCAAGTTTGGTCTTGTTGGATTGTGTCTGCATGAGACTGATCTTCATTCTTTGCTGTTGAGTCCACATAGAGTCATAGGGTCTTACAGCACAAAAACAAACCTTTCTGTCCATGCTGACCAGATTTCCTAAATGAAACTAGTCCCATTTGCCTGCATTACATCCATATCCCTCTAAACCTTTCCTATTTATGTACCTGCCCAAATGCCTTTTAAATGCTGTAATTGTACCCGCCTGTACCACTTCCTTTGGCAGCTTGTTCCATACACGCACCACCCTCTAAATGGAAATGTTGCCCCTCAGGTCCCTTTTAAATCTTCCCACTCTTACCTCAAACCTCTGCCCTGTAGTTTTGGACTCCCTATCCTTGAAAAAAGACCATGGCTATTCATCTTTTCCATGCCCCTCATGATATCATAAATCTCTATAAGGTCACCCCTCAGCCTCCAACACTCCAGGTAAAACAGTCCCAGCCTATCCAGCCTTTCCTTATAACTCAAACTTCCAGTCCTGGATGCATCCTAGTAATTTCTTTTTGGTAACCTTTCAAGATTAGCAATATCTTTTCTATACCAGGGCAACCAGAATTGGTTGCAGTATTCTATGCAGTACTGGCCTCACCAATGTCTTGTGCTTTTGCAACATCAGTGAGAGAGCCATAAAACCAAGGAAATAGTCAGAAATCACATGGCAATTTCCACACATTTAGCTTCTGCTGCAATATCTTCAGGTTATACATGGTGAAAGGAGTTTTATTCTGAGGAAGAAATATTTCTCGACTTGCCCTCTTTCACAGATGACAATGTTTAGTTTTATATTCTCACCACCTTAGTTTTTTTAAGCCGTCTCAATGACTTGTTGAATTCCTGCTGTTTACAATGCTCCACCAAGACACTCAAGCCAGAAAGGCTCAAGGACGTCACTAGTGTTGAAATGTTCATAGTTTTTCTCTCTGCAGACCTGCTGAGTCTCTCCTGTGATTTTTGTTTTCGTTCCAGAAAAGTACAAGCTAATTCCACACTCTGTGTAGTAGTTGATATGGTGTAGGGCTGTGGCAGTACAGCTGGCCTCAATGTCCCTGATCTATCTGCTTTCTGGGAACCACATGCTTGTGATAGTCAGTTGGGGATGGGCTTGTGTTCAAGAGTGAAAGTTGCAACTGTAGCTTAGTTTGCACAAACTTAAGGCCAGACCTTTGGAGGAGTGGGCCCAGAGAAGATTTACCAGGATGTTGCCTGGGTTTGGAGCATATTAGCTACGAAGAGAGTCTCGATAGGCTCGCATTGTTTTCTTTAACGCAGAGAAGGCTGAAGGGGGAGCCTGACTGAGGTCTACAAAGCTTCTAAAGGGCACACACAAGGTGGATAGGAAGCAGCTTATCCCCATAATTGAAAGGGTCAATAATGAGGGCCAGGTTTAGAGGAAAACCCTCTTTCAAGTTTAGCAACATCCTTTCTATACCAGGGTGACCAAGAGGGTGGTGGGATGAGGAATGCACTTCCTAGGAGGCAGGAAACCACACAGTCTTAAGATATGGATAAGCACTTAAAATGTCATAGCATTCAAGGCCAAGGGTCAAGTGCCGGAAAGTGGGGTTGGTATGGATAGATCAGTGCAGATTCGATGGGCCAAAGAACCTCTTCTCTGCTGTATTACTCTCTAAGTCTATAAGATGTTTTTAAGAATTGGAAAAAAAAAGGAAACTTAAGTTGTAAGTGAGTTAAAAGAAAATACTTTGTTGGACTGAAATTAAAGAAAGGCGGCACACTGGTTAGCACGGCTGCCTCACAACACCAGGGACCTGGTTTCGATTCTAGCCTCGGACAACTGTCTGTGTGGAGTTTGCACATCCTCCCCGTGTCTGCATGGATTTCCTCTGGGTGCTCTGTTTCCTCCCACAATCCAAAGATGTGCAGGTTAGGTGAACTGGCCATGCTAAATTGCCCGTAGTGCTCAGGGATATGTAGGTTAGGTGCATTAGGGGTAAATGTAGAGGAATAGGGGAGGACAATGGCTCTGGGGAGGGTCGGTGTGGACTTGTTAGGCTTAATGGCCTGTTTCTACACTGTAGGGGTTCCATGAAAAATACCGTAGATGCTGAAATTGAATATAAAAATGCTGGAGAAACTCAACAGGTCTTAACTTCACCTCGACTTGCACAATGGGGTCTACACTGGGTACTTTCTGAGATTCACTAAACATATGTGATCTTAGGTTCCAGATTTTGAAGAGATGCCAGATTAATACCATTGGGTCAGTCAGCAGACATGTCAAACTGTCTTTATGTAATTGTACCATGTTTGACAGCTTCAAGTGAGATGTCCGTGTGACAGGGGAATGACTAGATTTTTAAATCTGTATAGATGTACATGGCTATGGAAATTCCAGCAGACCTAAATTTCAAACAAAATGCTGTCTGACATTAATATCAAGAACAATTATTTCCATCTACATGATATCTTCAACATAGCAAACCTTCCAAAGAGCTTCAGACAAAATTGTCAGACAAATCTTGACATTGAATCGCACAGAGGGAAATAAAGACAGCTGACCAAAGGTTTGGTGAGAAGCTTTAAGGAATATCTAGGAGGACTAAAAGGCACTGTCATTAAGGGAGAGAATTCCAGAGTTTAGGGGAGTACTTCCCAAGTCTTATCATACTGTCACCCCATTTCAAGCCTTGGAAGTTATCAGTGAGATCTATGAGCCCAGCTGGGCATGTGGTGAGGGGGCTGTGAGAGTGGGGGCCTGTTTGGGGAGAGCAGCTGTTATAATTCATTCGCAGCTCTGACTGAAGCTACTGCATCCTCAGAACCCACGACCCCTAAATTTCAGCTTGTGAGTGCACTCGGGGCCCCATCCACCATCTCCCCCATCCCCCCACTTTAGGGATTCCTGGTTTGGGGCCTAGATGGCACTGGAGCCAAAATGGTAATTGGGAGTGTGAAAGAGGCGAGAACTGGATGAAGAGCGCCATTGATTTCTACAACAATTCTATATTACGACAGATCAAGGGGGTTAAACTGGCAAAATAGCCAATCTTTCACATGTTCTTTTCTGTTTTCCATTCACGTGGAAGGTATTGTCAAGATTTTTAACTGTGACCCACATAAATGTGAGGTGAGGAAACAAATCTCCAAAAAGACTTGAAAATATTGTTTTTGCAAACTCCAATGAGAAGGAGGTCAGGACAGTGAAAAGAATTGACTGACAATTCTCTTCAAGCCCGGTTCACATGGTTGGTGTCGCGCAATTTCAGCCCCTGTGTGGCTTACAGGTGATAGTATGGCATGGTGCCACCTGCAGCACCTGAACTGCCCTGTGCTCCTTGTTCCTGTGTTGATCTTTTTCTTGTCCATTCATTCCCCCAAATCCACTGGAGCGTAGATCTGCCAAATCTACAATGCAATAGTGAAATATTTTTTTTTATGGGTTTGGTTCTCTCCATCACACACTCTGAAATGCTAATCTTTCCAGCTTATCATTTGCTTCTTTTTACAAAAAGATGTGAAAACTGAAATTTTTTAACTGAAATTTGCTACAGTTAACTAAATGGAAACAATCAATTAATCACTATGCACCTAACACAATGACATTTAATACTTTTTAAGCAGCTGCAAGCTATTTGGTTGGTACAATCCACTAAATCCTGATTTTCCATGACTGTAGAGGAATTTGAATTATATAAAAGGAGGCCACTTGGACCATTATAATTGTGCTAGCTCCTGAAATAGCTATTTAGTCCTAACTACTTGCTCAGGTACATAATAATCCGGCATATTTTTCTTTCCAAATAGACAGTTACATGAGGATTAACTTTAAGTCCAACACGTGAATAATCATTTTGTTTATTTCTTATCATAAAGTCATCAGTCTTAATGTTTAGAATGGTGCTACTACAGGGAGGCAATAGACCAGTGAAATTACTGCTGGACTGTTATTCCAGGTAATAATCTGGGGATCCAGGTTCAAATCCTACCACAGCAGATGGTCAAATATGAATTCAATAAATATCTGGAATTAAGAGTCTAATGATGACCATGTGTTGATTCTCGGGGGAGGAACAGAATTCACTAATGTCCTTTGGGGAAGGAAACTGCCATCCTTACTAGACCTACCCACTCCACCCTCCTCATCACCCTATCACCTTCACCTCCATCCTCATCTACCTATCACACTCCCAGCTGCACCCTCCTCCCATTTATCTCTGGGCCCCCTTTGCCCACAAGCCTCATTCCTGATGAACAGCTTATGCTTAAAACGTTAATTCCCCTGCTCCCTGAATGCTGCCTGATCTGCTGTGCTTTACCAGCACCACTCTCTTGACTCTGATTTCCAGCATCTGCAGTCCTCACTTTCTCCATGTAACTCCAAACCCACAGTAATGTGATTGACTCTTAACTGCCTTCTGGGCAATTGGGGATAGGCAATGAATACTGGCCCAGCTAGTGACCATCCTCATTCCAAGAATGATTTTTTTTTAAACTAAGTTTATCTAAGGTAGGCATGGAGGGAGAATCCATTGCCTGTAAAGAGAAATGGTGTAGGAATTAATGGTGAAAGAGTGAGGTTGGTAACTTTCTCAATATCTTTAGGAGGAGCAATAATCATTTGTAAGCAACTCTCCCATTGAAGATAAAAGGAATGGAATAAAGTCACTGGCAGTGTACACAAAGCGTAGATTGGGGAAAGAGCAGAACTAATGGAATAAAATGCTTATTGAGTGCACTCTTATTTTTTATTTGAAATAAATACTGTTGTATATTTCCAGTTAGTAGTAGAAAATATTTTTTCAATTCAGATTCACAGAATAGATGTGCATCTTAACTTATCGAAGAACCAAGTCACATTTTGAATGGAATAAAGTCACCTCCTTTCGTCCAACAGTTACTTTGGGTTTGTTTTGCAATCACGAAAATTCTTGCATTTCAAGCTGTAGTACCAAGACGTTGACTACAAGGTAATTATTCTGAAGCTAGTAACTCACTCAGGCAGCTCTGCTTAGAGGGGTAGAATTAATCTTCAGCCAGGCATTGATAATGGGCTGCAGGAGCACTTCCACAGTGGAGACATTTATCAGATGCCTAGTGACAGTCACTGACTGAATTAATTGCACACCTCAGCATGGCAGATGTAATAGATGACTTGGATGGTATTGGTGCAGGTTGTAAATTAAAGAGGATGAACACCAGAAAGGGCAGAAAGTGACTGCAAGGGAAGAAAAACGTACATTAGAAATGATGAGGCTGGAAAGCACATTCTGAAAAGGATGAAAGCTCATAAATTTTGAATGAAAATGGCAATTGGTTGGTACTGAGAGCAGTTTGCAGTTGGTAAGTATGCAATTGGAGTTGAATGGAACTGAATAAGTGACAATATTGAAGTTTAAAATCCCTTACTTAAAATCTGTTGCCCTTGCAGTTTGGTAATGCCTGGAGTATACTGAGTGATTGCCCATGACCTTTTAATGTCTATTCCAAGGTGATATAATGCCAGCTTATTACATACCAATGGCATCATCTGCTCTATTACACAAAGTGCAGAATCATTTGCTAACATGTTGTTTTTGCTTTCAGTAAACATCCTGAATGTAATCGTCCTCTCACGACTGGCCAACAAGACACAGAAATCCTCTTATTGCTACCTCCTGGCCCTCTCAGCTTCAGACATCCTCACTCAGTTTTTCATCATATTTGTCGGCTTCATTTTGGAGACAGCCATTCTTCACCGAGAGATCCCAGCTACAATGGTGCATACCGTCAGCATCCTGGAGTTTGCCGCCAACCATGCCTCCATCTGGATCACAGTGCCAATGACAATTGACCGTTATTTTGCTCTGTGCCACCCGCTGAAATATCGCATGGTGTCATACCCTGAACGCACTCAGAAAATAATAGCAACTGTCTTTGTCCTGTCCTTAATCACAGGTGTGCCATTTTACTGGTGGTCTGATCTCTGGCGAGTGAGTAACCCACCCACCGCTCTCGATCAAGTACTAATATGGATGCACTGTTTCATTATATACTTTATTCCATGCACAGTATTTCTGATTGTCAATTCACTGATCATCTACAAACTGAAAAAGAAGAGAGCACTGACAAGTCGTTCAGGTAAAACCACAGCCATTCTTCTCGCAGTTACTACCGTCTTTGTCATCCTATGGGCACCTCGGACCATTGTCATTATTTACCATCTGTATGTTGCATCTGTCAACAAGAACTGGAAGGTTCATCTGATGCTGGATTTGGCCAACATGTTGGCACTGATGAGCACTGCAGTCAACTTTTTTCTGTACTGCTTTGTGAGCAAGCGATTTCGCACCACAGTGAAAGAGGTCATCCAGTCGCTCTGTAAACAGTGAGGGGCACACAACCCTTCTGTCACAATTGTAATCCATGAGCAAACTTGGGAAGATGACTTACTTTGAAATTGAAGACTTTACAAAAGATGATGAAGGTGTATTTAAACTGATAAACAATGCTTTAAGATAAAGTATTGTAACAAGTGGATGGTTGCATGTTAATCAAAACAAAAATCACTGTTACATTTTAAAACTTCTCCATTGCTATATGCCTTCTAGGAGGAGGGGAAGCTGAGTGAATTTTTGCACAGGGAGAAAGTGAGCACCGCAGATGCTGGAGATCAGAGTCAAGAGTATGGTGCTGGAAAAGCACAGAAGGTCAGGCAGCATCCGAGGAGCAGGAGAATCAATGTTTTGGGCATAAGCCCTTCATCAGGAATTGAATTTTCCCACATCCCATTTTGTAACTGACTGTCAGCTTGCATGCAACCAATATATTTTGGCAGATGTTTAACTTATGGAATAAGTTACATGAATCTAATCAGAATTTTAATGGTTTCCCCCACTTTATTGAAGTGCCATTGCTAATAAAACTGAAAGTTGAGAAATCCCAGTTCTTCAAAAGAAGCTTGCATGAGTCTTTGCATGCCAAATTATCTCCCAAGGCACTTAATTAACAATCACACTGTTGATAGTGTCATAGCTTCGTGGTAAAGTAGGACGAAAACTGAACTGAATTACATTTAGCAAACAGATTGGCTGCAAAGTTTTTTGGTGTGTTCCCAAGGAAGCAAGATAAGCCCAGAAGAGAGAAAGCTGGAGGAAGTTATGTTCATAGGGTTAGTTGAAAGAGAATGGGAGGAGCTTTGTGTGAAGCATAAGCACTGACATAGACCATTTAACCTGAATGTCCAATTTCTGTTATGTACATTTGTTGTAGTTTATGCAAACATCTCTTCAAGAGTCCTCCTGGTCAACAAAGATGAATAAAAGACAAAAGTTCTAAAAACTGAATGTCTTTTCCTTGGTGAGTAACTCTTTATCGTTCAAAGCACTGACATGATCTGCTAGCCTTTTAAGACAGCTCGGTGTTACCATTGCGATTAATGGTCTGAATGTCTTTGTGAACATCGCACTGTACAACTTGGATCTGCAGTCCAGCTGCACACATTTGGGAATGCAGTCCCAAGAGTGCCACTTGCCTCACAGTCTTTGGAGATAAGATTCCCACTCCTCGCTGGACAGGAAATTCCAGCCTCTGAGATCAACTGGCCAATTTGATTGGCCAGGAGATCTGATCCTGGATTTTTGCCAGTGGTGGTGGCCACTCCTTAGACTACAAAACAGTCCCTTGAACCAAAAGTGCCAGAGCCCATGGGATAATTCTCTCCCTTCCAGGCAAAGTGGGATAAGGATTGGTGCAAACAGAAGCCATTTGGAGGGGAGCAGGCCTGTCTGCATATTCTAACCTCCACGGTAAAGATGGTGGTGGCCATAATTGGTGCAGCTATTGCTAAGGCCAAGCCTAGAGGCTGGGGCTGAAGCCATTGGCGCTGAATCCCCTGTGACACATCCCACCACTGTTATCCTGTCATCATTGGATAGTCCTTGTTGGCCTACAGCACCCCAGGCTTTGTTTTGGTGACTCAAAGGCAGATTGCACAGCAGGATGACTTAAACACTGGCATCATGAATCATGAAGACCCTTGTGATTTGCTGCCAGGGTTTCCTACCTATTGCACATTGACCGAATGGACAGTGTGCAATTTTGCAGCTAGGGTGGCAATTAGCACCTGCTCTGGGCTTACAGTGCTGGAGACAAACAAAAACGACAGATGCTGAAATCCAAGATGGACAATTTGGCTTGCTGTGTTTTTCCATCTTCTTACTTGTCCACTCTGGATTTACAGTGTGGCACCAGTGGATGGCAGGTTTGGGTGTGGATGATTTTACTGGATCATGGGCAATGTGTAACACTGTTCTTCACTGAGCTCAAGTTTACATTGGAGAAATTGAATAATCTGACCCAATGTGACCTCTGCTCTTCCTCCCTCCCTTGTCCTGACCTGCATCATCCCTGTTCATCTCCAAGTCATGCTTTTTGGTGGGGTGACAATGTCTCTGCCTCTGGGTCAGGAGCTCAGGGTTAAAGTCCCACCCTACTCAGGAGGCATGCAATAAAATCCCTGACCAAGTTTATTAGAAAGTATGTGTAGTCCCAGGGGAATGGCTGCTAATGCAGCTGTGATTGGGAGTCACTGGTTTGTGCCGAAGTCAGCAGAAACACCTTCCGCTCCTACCACACAATTCTGAAGTTTTTGCATCTTTACCGAAAGCTGCAAACATATGTCCAATCAAAGCAACAGCCAGAGGAAATCAAACAGCAACTAATCAGCAAGTACTTGATGCTCCCTTGAAACATTCTGTCATTTGGTCTGTTACTTCTTGCTGCTGAACCTATTTTCAGACTTGGATGTTGTGGGAGGGTGTCAAATAGAGCAGTGGGCTGTCAGCTGACATACTGTTCTCAAGACATTGGTTGCACATTAATTAGCATCATGATCTGCTCTGCATCAACTTATTATCTGCTAACATCCTCATGAAGGTGGCATACAGTGTGGTGTTCTATACAAGTGTGTGTCAAAATCACCCTTCTGGAGCTTTAACATGACAAAACAAATTGGTGCATACCATTCTAATTTCTCACCACCCAAGTCTGATTCTTTCTCTGAGGTAGTTGAATTAAGGGCTTGGGAAGAGATAACACATCAGGGTTAACATTCAGAGAATCATAGAATCCCTACAGTGTGGAAAAAGGCTGTTACGCCCATCAAGTCTGCACCAACCCACCAGAGAGCATCCCACCCAGACCTACACACCATCCCAATCCCTCTAACCACACATTTATCATGTATAATCCACCTAACCTAAAATCACTGAACGATACAGAGCAATTTAGCATGGCCAATCCACCTGACCTGCACATTATTGGACGACGGAAGAAAACCAGAGCACCCAGAGGAAACCCACACAGACACAGGGAGAATGTGCAAACTCCACACAGACGGTCACCCCGGCTGGAATCAATTCTGGGTCCCTGGTGCATGAGGCGGCACTGAGCCATTGTGCCAACCCAAGCTACACTGGATTACCATCTGTGTGGATTGCATTGGGTAGGTGTAGAGTAAGGAGGTCGGGACCCCAGCTCTGCAAGCAATGAACCGTCCAGCACTCACTCTGATGGCGAATGTGTGAACACTAGCCACATGGATGACAGACTGGAGGCTTGCTGCTCTTGCTGAAACGTGATTCAGCCACTGTCAGGAGAAGTAACAAGAAAATTGTGGGCGGCACGGTGGCACAGTGGTTAGCACTGCTGCCTCACAGCGCCTGAGACCCGGGTTCAATTCCCGACTCAGGTGACAGACTGTGTGGAGTTTGCACGTTCTCCCTGTGTCTGCGTGGGTTTCCTCCGGGTGCTCCGGTTTCCTCCCACAGTCCAAAGATGTGCAGGTCAGGCGAATTGGCCATGCTAAATTGCCCGTAGTGTTAGGTAAGGGGTAAATGTAGGGTTATGGGTGGGTTGCGCTTCGGCGGGTCGGTGTGGACTTGTTGGGCTGAAGGGCCTGTTTCCACACTGTAAGTAATCTAAAAAAGGGACTTTACAGATAGTGGGGCCTCACATGGAGCAATATCATTAAAAGGTTATTAGTGGCCTTGCAAGAATGGTTGTGAAAAGATTTTACTAGCAAACTCAATTATCTGATCAGTTATCACCTGTTTGATTAACTATATAACACATCTCAGCCTCAAGCACTGAACCATAGCTAAGACATACAGTATACTTTAGAACAATGAAATGTAGCTGTCACAAACATCACGGTGTTTTACTGAAGTTGCCTATCTTATCATTACATTGACTATCAGTCAATTAGTGGACCCATTAATTAAATGGACTGAAAGAATGACAGCTCGTGCATGGCTTCATGGACAGTTCTTGCTTACTGGCTGTTGGCTGTCTAGTTTGTTCACTGCTCAGAGGCTCCTCCATCCCCTGTATCTGTGCTAATGTATCATTAGTCACTCAATCTGCACCTTCCCTAGCTTTACACTTTAACGTCATTAGCGCACGCAGAGTACACATGCACACAACTACATGTTTAGCTAACTCTCAAAAGCTGACTACTGCTGTATTTCTGAACTAGTTGGATGCCTGAGAAATTTGAGATAGCTTAATGCAAAGTCATACTAAACTCCCAATTGCAAGACTTGCTTTCAAATCTGTTGTCCATGCTTTTCTTCCATTAATGTTGATGAAAAAAATCGTTATATCCTCAAATACCTATTAATAATTATTTTTAATCAACATGTCTGAACTTATGGTGATACAGTTTTAAGACCATGGGACTTGCACATAAATTTGGTAACACAGAGTTACCACTGCACCTGGTATTTTCAGGTGGTCTTCCATTCAAATACTAACTAGCCTTCAAGCTGCTTGGCTTCTAAGACCAAACATTTGCTGAGGACTGCATGATGTAAAGGTAAGGCAAAATCATCACAGTCTTACCAGACTATAGGGCTGCTCTCCCATCAGAGAGAGCTGACTGGTAGTGCTTTAACTTGAGGGTGACCACACTTCAGGTGAGGGGTGAGGTTGAGAAGGGGAATCCTCATACTAACCTCAGCCAGTAGCAGGAATTAAACCCACACTGTTGGCTTCACTCTGCATTGACAAACCAGCTGTCCAGACAACTGAGCTAACAACCAAGAACACATCTCCTTTCATTCAGGCTGTATAGCACAAACATCGAGTTAAGCCATGGGATCAGATGATAAGACTCATCAAGCTTGCATGCTATACTGTATTCTTTGACACCTTAAGAAGGTTTAATGTGATTAAAATATGATTAAAATGTTTTATTTTAGTAATGTTTGATATTTTAACTTACTGGTAATATGACTTTCCCTGTGCTTGAACTGATGCAGAATTGTAATTTCACTTGTTAAGTCTCTTTATCCCGTGGGTTCCCTCTATGAGTGAAAGATTGTTTCATTAGAGATATTTTGCTTTTCAGACAATATTTCTGCATTAAAAAAGCAATCCTTAGCCATTAGTTCCAGGTCTCTCTCACTGGCTTTTATTTTTTATTTGTTCAATATATATTTACACTGAACGAACTTACATTGCCTGGAGAACACTTTGGGTGAACAAAGTAATTTGAAAGTGGATTTAAATGGCACAATTAACCCTAAATTCTGTCAGTTCTCCATCTTGATCCAAATGTGTTCAAAAGTTGTATGTGCCTCCTCAATTATTAAAATCTTTCTCTGTCCCATTCCTTGCAGTAACTTAATAACTTCTGAAGATTTGATGATTGCTTATAAATTAGGAAAGTTAATCAGACTTTTTTCACATATTATTTAATTTCAGTTTTTCAATCAATATGGAGACTAAATGTTATCAGTGGCAAATAGATCTTCTTGCAAGTCCCATGCACTAAGGAGCTTCTCTCTTATTTCCCATTCATCCTTGCTGGGCTGTGACAATCAGCAATACCAATTACACATTTAAAAACAGGTTTTCCTACTCCAATAATTTATTTTCCTTCATTGTGGTCAAAAATAATGAAAGACAATTCAAAAGCAAAATGCTGCAGCTTCTGCAAAACTGAAATTAAAACATTTGCATCTGTTCCCAACATTTTTAACACTAACTTTTTTTTTGATTCATTCATTCATGAGATGTGGTATCACTGGCTGGCCAGTATTTATTGTTTGTCCCTAGTTGCCTTGGAGAATGTGGTCATGAGCTGCCTTCTTGAACCGCTGCAGTCCACTTGTTCTGGGTTCACCCACAATGCCCTTTCAGGCAGAGAATTTCAGGCAATTTTGACCCAGCAACAGTGAAGGAAAGGCAATGTATTTCCAAGTCAAGATGGTGGTTGGCTTAAAGGGGAACTTGCAGGTGGTAGTGCTCCCACGAATCTGCTACCCCTTGTCCTTCTAGATGGAAATGGTCACGAGAATGGAAGGTGCTGTCTAAGGACCTTTGGTGAATTCCTGCGTGTATCTTGTAGACAGTACACACTGCTGCTACTGACTGTCAATGGTAGATGGAATGGAAGCTTGTGGATGCAGTTCTCAATCAAGCGGGCTGCTTTGTCTTGGATTAGTTGAAACTTTTTGAGTGTTGATTGAGCTGCACACATTCAGACAAGTGGGGAGCATTCCATCACACTCCTGGCTTGGGTGTTGTTGATGATGGAATGGCTTTGGGGAGTCAGGAGCTGAGTTACTCACTGCAGTATTCTTTATAGACTCCCTACAATGTGGAAACAGGCCATTCAGTCCATCAAGTCCACACCAATCCTCCAAACAGTGTGCCACCCAGACCCATTCCCCTACCCTATCCTTGTAACTCCGCATTTCCCATGGCTCACCCACCTAGCCTGTACATGCTTGGGCACTATGGGACAACTTAGCATGGCCAATTCACCTAAGCTGGACATCTTTGCACATTCCTTACCTCTGATCTGCTCTTGTAGCCATTGTGTTTATGTGGCAAGTCAGTTGAGTTTCTGATCAACGGTAACCTCAAGGATGTTGATAGTGGGGGGGTTCAGTGATGGTAACACCACTGAATGTCAAGGGGCAGTGGTTAGATTATCTCTTATTGGAGATGGCCATTGCTTGGCATTTTTTTGGTGCAAATGTTACTAGCCATTTGTCCACTTGAAGATGGACTGCTTCAGTATCTGAGGAGTTGTGAATGGTGCTGGACATTGTGCAATCATTGGTGAACATCCCCACTCTCCTGATCGTATGATGGAGGGATAGTCATTGATGAAGAAGCTGAAGATGGTTAGGTCTAGGACCCTACCCTGAGGAACTCCTGCAGAGTTGTCCTGGAGCTGAGATGACTGACCTCTAACAACCACAACCAGCTTTCTATGTGCCAGGTTTAACTCTAACCAGCTGAGAGTTTGCCCACTGATACTCATTGATTCCAGTTTTGTTCGGGCTTCTTGATGCCACACTCAGTCGAAAATCACATCACTTGACAAAGAAGCAGCACTCTGAAAGCTTGTGATTTCAAATAAATCTATTGGACCACAGCCCCAGGAGTTGTGTTGAATGTAGCCTTGATTACAACAGCTGTCACTCTTACTTCATCTGAAAACGTTTAACTAATTTAAGGGAATAAAAACATTACGAACTGGATCATTTCTGGTCCCTAACATTGAGTCCTGATTCACTTGAGCAACATGACTATGACCTGAACCCTTCTTTGAACTTTGCATTATTGTTAATTTTTTACAATACAGAACTCTTATTATCACTTCAAGAGTATGACTTTCATCTTAACTATCAAAGAATATAGTAGTCTGTGCTACAAAACATCACTGGCTGTACTTCAAATATAATTATATTAAATGAAGAATGAGCTGCCCTGAACACTTGATCAGTGATTGTAGTAAACTCAAAGCCTTTACAGGAGCATTGTAATAGATTGGAAGTCAGGCATCAACCAACAGTTCTCTCATGCAAACTGGAACTAAGGACACTATCAAATTAATGTTATTATATCTTGGGGGCTGTCATGATCTGATTTGTTTCATTCTGAAAACTGCAATGTCATAACCACTGTTATCTACTTGACATTGGACATGATGTTCTTCCAGTTGTTTAAAGTTGAATGGATTGATTTAAAGTACATTTGACTCAATCTGTGTATATCTTAATGCAATAGAATGATTTGCCTGACAGCATTATATCTCTTTTGTAAATGGATTGTAATGATGTCATGTTCTTTAATGTTTTCTAAAATGTTGAATGTACAGGTGTGAACTGCTCACTGATTTGCACGCTCTTGTGCACAAGTCAACAAGATGTGAATCAAGAAATCAAATGGCCAGTCACCCCATTAACACAGGAGCCCATTTTAGCATTAAGTAGTTCAATTTGAATAGGTTATGCAGACTGAATGTGTGAATACTGGAGAATAAAGGAATCAGACTTCAATTGAAATATTACAAAGAAGATTTTTGTATTACTTATGTGGTGTGGACAGAATTTATTGCCCATCTCTAATTACTCTTAAGAAGATGGTGATAAGCAGCTTTCTGAAATTGGTACAGTTGATGGGGTGGGGTAAACCCATATTGCTGTGAGGAAAGAAGTCCCAGGATCCCTTCATTGACAAACAAACTCTTCATCAATTTAGGGTGTAAGTAAAAGTACACCAATAGCACCATTGTGGGTGGCACGGTGGCACAGTGGTTAGCACTGCTGCCTCACAGCGCCAGAGACCTGGGTTCAATTCCCGCCTCAGGCGACTGACTGTGTGGAGTTTGCACGTTCTCCCCGTGTCTGCGTGGGTTTCCTCCGGGTGCTCCGGTTTCCTCCCACAGTCCAAAGATGTGCGGGTCAGGTGAATTGGCCATGCTAAATTGCCCGTAGTGTTAGGTAAGGGGTAAATGTAGGGGTAGGGGTATGGGTGGGTTGCGTGTCGGTGTGGACTTGTTGAGCCGCAGGGCCTGTTTCCACACTGTAAGTAATCTAATCTTATTTCAATTTGAAATGAATTATAGCTTCCGACATCGCTCTTAATTAGCAGTTCCTAATGCAAGGCTGCTTTGCTCACCTGAGAATCTAAACTGGGCAGTGTTTCTACCTGGACCTTTGAGATAATGATGCAACAGTAGGCATCAATGGCCGATGGAGAGTTGTTACAGTGAACAGTAGGGCCTCCAAAATCAGTAACTTTCCAACTGCAATCCAATCCTCCAGGATTGTCCGGGAATACTTGAGGTTAATAGCAAAAATGCATTTAAGGAAAAGCTAGATGAGTGCATGAAGGAGAAAGTAATAGTATAATATTCTGATGGGTTTATCGTCGGTGTACACTCCCCGAAACCATCAGATTTAATATCATGTGTCAATTTCCTTGTGACTATTGGTCACTGGTTGTACTCTTCTGATAGGGCATCCCAGTTAAATCAGGTATTACTCATATTTCCAACTACAATGTGCAAACATATTTTAAAATGAATATAAAGCATAAAAATATGCAACCCACACGTGTTGAGGAGTCTAATGACTGCTTCTTTCAAAGGAAAGGAATGGAACCAGAGAAAGATGTCACTTCTCAGGTTATCCAATCAGAATTACAGATATACCATAGCTCATCTTGTGTGTTTGTGAATGCCATCAACTGATGGACTTCTCAGCTTTCAGAATGTACTGTCTGTTAATTCTCTTGTGATATAGGAAGCTGATCAGCTAACCTGTGTGTGTGGATATTGTAAAATGGTGGAATTTCAATAAGATACAAGTAAGGTTCGTGCACACTTTGTAACAATATTTATGATTTAGACGTCAGCCATTCAGTATGAGACCCACCCACCTGTTTTAAATAAAATGTGATTAAAGATAATCCATTTTGACAAATTTCTCAGTGATAAAGAAACACATCTCAGGAGAATGAATTCGGTTTAACTTTGGTCCTCATATGAAATAATTGTGTTTTCTTCTATTGTTCTGCACACGTTTCTTTGGTCCCACCATTGGCTATCATTCCTTGTATTATTCAGGTCCATAATCACATCATTTCTCAATCCTTTACTCCACCAATAACCGCATTCTTAAAGTCTGCTTCATTGATCAAGCTTTTAGACACCCCTTCTAATGTCTCCTTTAGCTCATTTACAATGTCCCTTTGATCACATTTGGATAACGTACCTTGGGATGTTTTAAATTAGAATTAGAATTAAAGTTATATGTATTCAAATGAATCATAGTCATACAGTCATATAGATGTACAGCATGGAAACAGACCTTTCACTCCAACCAGTCCATGCCAACCAGATATCCTAATCTAATCTAGTCCCATTTGCCAGTACTTGGACATGCTGAGGTCATTGCAGGAGAGAGAGAGAGAGAGAGAGAGAGAGAGATAGATAGAGAGAGGGAGAGAGAGAGAACCTGCACAGTTACTGCCTTTGTTGTTTGAATTCGTGTATCGCTGGACATCGGAGTGCATCTGGGAAAATTATTGAACAGTTAAATTCACAACTAATCTTGGAGGAACTGTTGGGCAAAGTTCACAGCACAGAATCAGATAAGTTAATTGTTGTTTTATGTGTGGCCTACAGAGAATCTGCAGTAGTGAGTAGAGTGGGTTCTTCGTTGATGATATGTTTTTGGAGATATGTCTCTTGATTAAACTTAAAATATAAGCCATAACTATTAATTTAACCTGAGGCAGTGTTTGTAGAGGAATAAGACGATGTTATTTTCTGGGTCTATAGGTTGTGAAGGCGCAAAAATGGCCTTTGCAGTGATATGTACTTCTTGTCAAATGTGCGAGTTTAAAGAGAGTTTAAGGGTTACTGCAGATTGTATCTGCCATAAATGCTTTTGGCTGCGAATCTTATCAGATCAAATGGATCGGTTGGAGAGACAGCTAGAAGCAATGAGAAATTTGCAACAGCAACAGTATGTGATGGATGGCAGTTATAGGAAGGGGGAAAGTCTCAGATACAGTAACATAGATGGGTTAACTCCAGGAAGGGTAAGAGAGGTCCGCACCTAGGGCAGGAGTTTTTTGAGGATATACCCATTTCAAACAGGTATGCTGTTTTGGAAAATGTAGGGGTTGATGGATTCTCAGGGGAACGTAGCACGAACAACCAAGTTTCTGGTATTGAGACTGGCTCTAATGCAATGAAGGGTACCTCGGCTTACAAGAGATCAATTGTGTTAGGGGATTCTGTAGTCAGAGGTAGTACAGACATTTCTGTGGCCAGCAGCAAATAAACAGAATGGTGTGTTGCTTCCCTGGTGCCAGGATCAAGGATATCTCAGAGAAGGTTCAGAATGTTCTTACAGGGGAGAGGGGTCAGCAAGAGGTTATTGTCCACATTGGAACAACGACATAGGAAGGGAAAAGGTTGAGACTCTGAAGAGATACTACAGAGAGTAAGGCAGAAATTTAAAAAGGAGGTCCTCAAAGGTCGTAATATCTGGATTACTCCCAGTGCTATGAGCTAGTGAGGGCAGGAATAGGAGGATAGAGCATATGCATACATGGCTGAGGACCTGGTGTATGGGAGAAGGAGTCATAGTTTTGGATCATTGGAATCTCTTTTGGGGTAGAAGTGACCTGCACAAGAAGGATGGATTGCACTTAAATTGAAAGGGGACGAATATACTGTCAGGGAGATTTGCTAGAGTTGCTCGGGAGGATTTAAACTAATAAAGTGGGGGTGGTGGGACCCAGGGAGATAGTGAGGAAAGAGATCAATCTGAGACTGGTACAGTTGAGAATGGAAGCGAGTCAAACAGTCAGGGCAGGCAGGGCCAAGGTAGGACTAATAAATTAAACTGCATTTATTTCAATGCAAGGGGCCTAACAGGGAAGGCAGATGAACTCAGGGTATGGTTTGGAACATGGGACTGGGATATCATAGTAATTACAGAAACATGGCTCAGGGATGGGCAGGACTGGCAGCTTAATGTTCCAGGATACAAATGATACAGCAAAGATAGAATGGAAGGCAACAGAGGAGGGGGAGTGGTATTTTTGATAAGGGATAGCTTTACAGCTGTGCTGAGGGAGGATATTCCTGGAAATACATTCAGAGAAGTTATTTGGGTGGAACTGAAAAATAAGAAAGGGATGATCACCTTATTGGGATTGTACTATATACACCCATAATCGTCAGAGGGAAATTGAGAAACAAACTTGGAAGGAGATCTCAGCTATATGTAAGAAAAATACAGTGGTTATGGTAGGGGGTTTTAACTTTCCAAACATAGAGTGGGACTGCCTTAGTGTTAAGGGTTTAGATGGAGAGGATTTTGTTCACTGTATACAAGACAATTTTTTGATTCAGTATGTGCATGTACCTACTCAAGAAGATGCAAAACTTGACTTACTCTTGGGAAATAAAGCAGGGCAGGTGACTGAGGTGTCAGTGGGGGAGCACTTTGGGGCCAGCAACCATAATTCTATTAGATTTAAAATAATGATGGAAAAGGATAGACCAGATCTAAAAGTTGAAGGTGTAAATTGGAGAATATGAGTTCCCTGACTGGGGCTATTAATCTGCTCCAATCAGGGAGCCCCAACTAACAGATAAGAGCAAGAGTGTCAGAGGTTCTGTTCATTCTGTGAGTTGGCTCTGAAGGAACTGGAGCAGTATTGATGACTCTCCCCGATAAGAGCTAAATAAAGGTTGTCTTGGTGATGGGATACCAGCCTCTGTGGGGTTATTTCAAGTACCACCATCTTGCCTGGTCAGACACCATGGCTGAAGAAACAGAAGTTACAACTTACAAAGACAAAATATCATGATCCAGGTACAATTACTTTTAATATTTTAGGTATGCAACAAGTAGCACAGCAACTCAAACAGTACAAAAGTACAAGAATTGGAAATGTGCATTTGGTTCAAAATCAGAGCTCCTCACTTTTGAGTTTGCACAGAGATCATGGCCTCAACAGCTAGGTAATAGCAGAAGGACTTAATCCAGTTCACCAAGAATCACTGACTCAGAAATAAACCATTGACAACTAACCAGTCAAGGAATAATTAGGAGAAGATTTTACTGGACTTCCTAGAGTGATCCAGAGCCCAAAGAGAATATAGCACCTAGTGAGCTCACCAACATTGGGAGAACTGTTTCCCATTGTCAACAAGAAGGAAATCACCAATTTTACAAGATTGGTGGAAATGTTTTCCATTCCTATCTTTACTGATGGACACTGTAATCCATTGTCACTCAGGGAAGAATGGTCATTGACAGGGAAAATGATAGCAGTGACTAAAGATGGGAAATTTCTAGTTCACCAGAAAGACATTCACTGAAAAGATTCAAACTCATCAACAATGTGAAGCCAAGAGTTTGTAGACTTCACTAAGACATATCAGCAGACAGAAGGACATGATTTCATTGAATAAAATGGAGGGGAGCTGCACATGAATCCATTGAAGCTAGACTAACACTTACTGATTCAGAAATGGTCAAGAAGAAGAATTTGTCTGGCCTGAATACTAAAGATATTATAAAACAAAACCCATTCAAATCAAAAAACCTTGCCTGATTGAGAAATTAGGCAACTACAGGGAAGAAAGAATTGTTTCCACAGAGGGACAGTACTCTCTGATGAACATTCATTAAATTAAAGATCCACATTCGATATCATGGAACACTAACCTGAGTGAGCAGTGAAGAGTTCATCCATGCAGGAAATTCAGGAGATTAAGGATCCTCCAGAAAACCAGGTTCAGCAGGAATAACAGTCTCCGGGAAGGACACCCAGAAGATCGAAAATCCTCTGGCAGAGAAGTGATTTGCAGAGAATCAGAACCAAAATCAACAGTGCTCAAACTGAAGACTTGAAAATGTGTTGCTGGAAAAACGCAGCAGGTCAGGCAGCATCCAAGGAGCAGGAGAGTCGACGTTTCGGGCATGAGCCCTTTTCCAGGAATGCCCGAAACACAGATTCTCCTGCTCCTTGGATGCTGCCTGACCTGCTGCACTTTTCCAGCAACACATTTTCAGCTCTGATCTCCAGCATCTCCAGTCCTCACTTTCTCCTCAAACTGAGGACTTACCAATCTTTTATGGGGTGGCACAGTGGCACAATGGCTAGGGACCCAGGTTCGATTCCAGCCTTGGGTGACTGTCTGTGTGGAGTTTGCTCATTCTCCCCATAACTGTGTGGGTTTCCTCCGGGTGCTCTGGTTTCCTTCCACAGTCCAAAAATGTGCAGGTTAGGTGAATTGGCCATGCTAAATTGCCCGTAGTGTTCAAGGATGTGTAGGTCAGGTGCGATTTGGAGTTGCTGGTGTTGGACTGGGGTGCACAAAGTTAAAAATCACACAACACCAGGTTATAGTCCAACAGGTTTAATTGGAAGCACACTAGCTTTTGCAGAACCCCTCTTTCAACCAACTGATGAAGGAGCAGCGCTCCGAAAGCTAATGCTTCCAATTAAACTTATTGGATTATAACCTGGTGTTGTGTGATTTTAACTAGGTTAGGTGCATTAGTCAGGGATAAATGTAGAGTAATAGGGGAATGGATCTGGGTGGGTTACTCTTCAGAGGGTAGGTGTAGACTTTTGGGCTGAAGGGCCTGTTTCCACACTGTAGAGATTCTATGATCCCATTCTGCTGCTGTTTCCCCACAAACCTGAATAGTTTACATTTAAACAACAATACAACACCCTCTTAAATCCTCAAGGTAATCTGCCTCCAGCACATTTTGAGGCAGTGCATTCCATACCTTAACTACCGGCTGAATGGCAACAAGTTTTTCTCACGTTACATTCACTTGTTATGAAAACCACCTTTTATCTGTGTATGTTCATTCTTGATCCTTTCGTGAATAGGAACAGTTTTCCTTACTTACACACTTCTTGGGCTCCATCAGTGCCTTCTGATACTTTAAATAGTGGTTTAAATTGTGAGATTACCAACACTTCATACAAACAAGTTAGATAATGAGTGCATACTTCCTGCTAACTGACATTTCAGTGAAAAACACAAAGACACTATGCTCATACGTTAATATTGTCTATTCCCAGAAGCAATGCAGGAAGGGGAGGACAGATACCAAAGGATAATGGCCATTAATTGGTAAACATCAATTACAAAATATGATTGTATTTTAAAGCATAATTAACACCTTGTTGCTACTGTCAATTTAAGTATGTAAAAGTGCCTGGCAGCTGCCTCAATCTTTTCCACAGTAAATTGCACTGTTCCCATCTTCCCAATGTGCATACACACGTTTGTTTAAAATCACCATGCTTTCTCAATCCTGTTATAAATCCAACTGTTAGTAATACAGGACACGTCAGATTCCGGAGTGAAATCACACTTAAAAACCAAGAATGGTCTGTGTCTTTATCACGGAGGTCAGTCACTGAGCAAAGATATTAAAGAGACCTAAGGGGCAACTCTTTCACACAGAGAGTGGAGCATGTATGGAATGAGCTGCCAGAGGAAGTGGTGGAGGCTGGTACAATTACAGCATTTAAAAGGCATCTGGATGGGTGCATGAATAGGAAGGGTTTAGAGGGATATGGGACAAGTGCTGGCAGGTGGGACTAGATTAGGTTATGTTTACTTGCTGTATGTCTCTATGATTCTAAGACGATACCTTTAACTAAATGAACTTTTAAGACCACAAAGCTTTATTACACACATGAGAAAAACATAACTATGTTACATTTTTTTCTTCCACAGACTTTTTAATCCTCCAATTGCTGTGCTGATTCAATGTCATTATTTCCCCACTTGTAACTTGCTGGATGGGATATCACCAGCATCCAACCAAAATGCCACTTCTCAATCTTTGAGGCTTGATGCTGATCCTTGTAAGTCTTAAGGGTTTCTAGAATATGATTTTGGGATTTTTCCATAATGTTTTAAGAATTATTTGGTCATAGGATGTGGGCATCAATGACCAGGCCAGCATTTATTGCTCATCCCTAACTACTCCGCAGAAGGTGGTTTTATTGAACCTCTGAAGTCTTTCAGGTGTAAGGACACTCTGCACTGTTGTGAGAAAGGGAGTTCCAGGATTTTGACTCAACAACATTGAAGGAATGGCAATATAGACCTAAATTGGGATAATACGTGGCCTGTAGGGGAACTTGTAAATGTTGGTGCTTCCACAGTCCTTTGTATTTGAGGTGGTAGTGGTCGAGGGTTTGTTGGAGATCGGTTCAGGAAGAGGCTAGGCCATGTCAGCTCCAATTGAACGTTGTAGGAATGGGACTCCGTGCCTAGAGAGTTTACAGACAGTAACCAGCAGGACCAGGAAGCATGCGGTCCAGGAAACCAATGGCTGTCCAGAAGGATGTACCATGTAACACCCAGTAACAAGGTTACTGTTTCCTTTGTATTTTAAACTTTACTTTCTTGATAAGGTACTGTGTTGATGAAATGTGCCTGGAAGAAAAGTAAATGAGCTTTTTAAAAGAAAGAAATTCCATGCACATTTCAAAAAAAGAATGGCTTTTCGGAGACCATCCAATCCAAAATGCCATCTTCAACACAGAAATAGACAATACACATGGGTGAAATGCTCACTTATCATGAAACAAATGATGTCCTACGTGCTATTTGCTCTAAAGCAAATGCTGGAGCTGAGTTCACTCCAGGGTAAAAATGGTAGGATTGGAAACGGGGGCTACCGAAAATGGCATTTGGGACAAAAAATGCACTTGGGAGCCATTTTTACTTTACAAAGCCAAACGAAAAGTGGAATTTTATAAATGCTTGCCAGAAGGCCCTGGGTTCAATCCCCAGCATCTCCACTTTAGGTGGCATGGAGACTCAGTGGTTAGCACTACTGCCTCACAGCACCAGGGACCCAGGGTCAATTCTAGCCTCGGGTGACAGTCTATGTGGAGTTTGCACATTCTCCCCGTGTCTGCGTGGGTTTCCTCCGGGTGCTCCGGTTTCCTTCCACAGTTCAACGATATGCAGGTCCGGTGAATTGGCCGTGCTAAATTGCCCTACAGTGTTGGGTGCATTAGTCAGAGGGAAAGGGGTCTGGGTGGGTTACTCTTCGGAGGGTCGGTGTGGAATTGTTGGACCGAAGGGCCTGTTTCCACACTGTAGGGAATCTAATCTAATCTAATCTAAACACCAGGAGATTATGAGCTGGGCACAGAGCACAGAAAGATTATTCCAAATCTGGTGAGTTCTGAGGAAGGGTCGTTGTGCCCAAAATGCTAACCCTGCTGAGCTTTTCCAGCAATTTCTGTTTTTGTTTCGGGTATAAGGTCACATTGATTATATCATACTTGCAGTAAAGATGAATGTGATGTGATACTTTCTGTGCAAGTGATTGATAATTGTACACAGCGATTACTGACAATAGTACAGCCAAAATTGCACTTTAGAATTTGTAGAGTGTTATCAGCTTCATCAGATAGGCACAATAGCTGGATAAATGTCATACATTGCTAGAGGATGAAAGTGCAAACATTTTGGTGCAATAAATGTTGACTTTGTTTTGACCAGAATCTGAACTTTTTTACAAGACCATCTGCAGGAATTTGAATCCTGACTAATTGTGACAGGGTATCCATTTTTGATCCAGCAGTTTTGTGGTAATGGAAGATGGAGATTCTGAGAAAGAAAAATGGAGTACCACAGTGTTACAATGTGAACTCAAACATTTATTGGAACAGCATTGTGTTTCTGAGAAAAAAACATCTGGGAATAGTTGATGCTTGGAAGCAGGTCTCAATAACGCAAAATATTGAAGTTATTCTAGGAACACTGTGTACAATGCTCAGCAGACCATCTGGGAAGAAAGGACAGTTTGAAGAATTTGCCAAAGTCACAGAATGTGATGTAATGGCATTTCACCCTCTCTAAAGTGAGCTGGCTGTCAAAGCACTTTACAGCTGATGTGCAAACACAAAGCAAACACAAAGGAATGAATAAAATGATCCAATAAACAAATGTTGCCTGACAATTCTCACAAAGCCACAATATCACATCGCATCGACAGCTCTGAACAAGGTTCTGGGGGAACTGGAGTAACACTGGAATCTCCTTTTGGAGGAGTTGTTTGAGAACAAAAGAAGTTTTGCGATTTGCAAAGTCCAAGGTTAATAACTTTAAGCCTCAGTACCTGAGTGAACGTGTTTATTGGAGTGTGAAAGTTAAGAAGATTTGGGTTGCTCCACACTGTGATGTTGACATTGCGATAATCACATCACAACTATTATGTGACCACCTGGTCGGCAGATCTCCAGAAGAGAAATTATGGCAGTGGCATGGATTGTTTCAGTATATATTTGGAAAAGACAGCGTTTTGCGATAGATATTGAAATATTCCACTCGTGTATTAAATGGTGATGAGAGTGTGGCCTCAAAGATGTGTGAGGTATATTGTGATTTCAAAGTTATGGTTGTGGGAAAAGTCAAATCTGTTCCCATTCAGACATTGAGTGATCTGGTTGAAGATTGGCCCACAGTTTCTTGCAATATCCATTTTTCTGAACATTTGTGCAATATTTCAGGCATGAAGGTTTGACTGTGAGCATTTGGCCTCATGAACTCGATTAACTCTAAATCTAGAAAGCGGTTAGAGATGGATCACTTGGATAGCTTCATGTGAATTAACTCATATATTTCATCTGGACAAGGTATCAACCTGGAAGCAATATCTAGCCATTAGACAAGATATCAACGTGGATGCAGTATATAACCAATAGAGAGCAAACAAAGACAGGTACAAGAAGGTGACAACAAAAGAATGAAGACATTGCTAGCATCATCTTTCGATTGTGTATAATATATGGTGTACATAGCATCACCACAAAACAGGTCTTCAGACCTCTGAGCCCCACACCAAATATGTTTACTTTAGCAGATGGAATGCCTGCAACTGCAAACCAATATAAATATGTATGCTTAATGGTTAATTAACATGGTGAAAAAATTGCCATTTCACTTCTGCTCCACCCAGATTACTGAGGGTTCCGCACAGTCACCAAAAAAAATTAGACGGAATATTAGTTGCACCAAATAAGAACTATTTGAAACAGTCTTAATACATATATCAGAAAGGAAAATTTAACACTTATAACTATCATAGGGACTTTATGGACACCTCACCCCCAGTGAAGTGTTACTCCTGGCTCCACACTAAAGCCCTCTGCTCAGTTGGCACAACTGGAATTGGTTTCCATTTTGGTTGGTATATCTTCCTGAGACCCATAAACAAGATGGAAACTCAACTCAGTTACTGCTTAGCATGTGTTCCTTAAACTCATGCCTTTAAGAGCTTGAAGAATGCCCCCTTCTTCTGTTTCTAGTGCTTTTGCCTTAATGATTTCTCAGTTAACCGGGACATCTCTCTGTCCAGACTGTATCGAGACGGTGAATACTTCTTCTGTTAGAGACTTCTTCTCTCTGAATGACCAGTACACTGCCTGACTTCTTCTGTTAAAAATCACACAACACCAGGTTATAGTCCAACAGGTTTAATTGGAAGCACACTAGCTTTCGAAGCGACGCTCCTTCATCAGACTATCACCTGATGAAGGAGCGTCGCTCCGAAAGCTAGTGTGCTTCCAATTAAACCTGTTGGACTATAACCTGGTGTTGTGTGATTTTTAACTTTGTACCCCCCAGTCCAACACCGGCATCTCCAAATCATGACTTCTTCTGGGTTGCACTGACATTCTGTGGAACTGAACTCTTTTTGTTTGCAATAGCAGTTCTATTTTAACCACGCCGTGACTCTTGCTTTCCTAAAACACTGAACTATTAACCTCAAGCATTTAAAGACCTCATTTAAATACAAGTGAACACTTCTCTAGACACCCTGTGTCACTTACAGAACAAATCTAAAGTGAAACTACAAACAGGTCTGAATAAGGGTCACTGGATGTTAACTCCGATTTCTCTCCACAGATATTGTCAGACCATGTTGAGATTTTCCAGCTATTTCTGTTTTTCTTTCTAAAAACAGTCACCCCTGCATAACACACAAAATAATGACATAATTTTAACTTTAAGCTGTACATTGTTTTTCTAGTTTAGAACCCAAACTCCCATACAACGATAATAGATTAATAACTTCACCATAATCTGCTGAAGAATCTTTACAACCTCACTGAAGCCACCAGTGACCCAGTGATAGAATCAAAGACAGATTCTAAAAAATGGATGAACACAGCTCAGCAAAGTGCATGCATGTTTTAAACATCATTTTGAGTAGAACAAAGCCTTAGTGTCTGTCGAAAGGATACATGCAGAAAAGTTCAAATAATTTATATAATAACAAACCGTGTGATTGCAAACAGTTCTTCACTTTCTTGTATGAATAGAAAGGATCTTTCAAACAAATATCAGCATCTCTAAACCACCTAATTGTACATTGATTGATTATATTGTAATGCCAATTTCTTAAAATTCCTCTAAATGTATCACTGCTTTTTTACATTAAACATTGCATCATTCTTCATATCCAGCTATCATTTCTGCAGGTATGCACACAAAATTTATCATCTGCTGTCACCTCTATACCTTTGAACTTCATAAGGATATGAATAGAAAGTGGCCCAATGATAAATTATTTCATTATAATCCTTTCATACTCTTTATATGTGCGTGTGTGTGCAATTTCAAACTTCACACATTTCAACAACGCTCAGTAATTTAATGAAGTAAATCAGTAAAACTGATTTAAATTTCACTGACGAAAGTCATATTTACTGAGAGGCGTAGGCCGTGAATCAGAAACCTTTCTTGGGATTGAACTGTAGGTCACTAGCCAATCCACAAAGCAAACCTGGTCTCACTACTCACATTTCAGCAAGAAAGATATTTCACTTTCTTGATAGATAAAGAGGCAACTTTATTTCAATGTCTTTTTAAGACTATAAATGCTGTAATATGAACAAATACGCATCACCTAATTGAGATGTATATAAAATAATGTTGTTTTCACCATTCTTTAATATCCAATTGATGCATGATTTGATAATAGCAACAAAAATGTCTTCACACAGCTTTTGAAAAATGGCTCAATGGATATTTTGTAAATTACTGATATTGACTCCCACTGCAATCCGATCTCATATTTGATGGGAACTTGAGGCAACTCAATTTTCCTGGTGTTTGCTTCCAGCTGAGATAGGTTTCTGAACCTTAATACAAAGACAATGGACTTGGGTTGATATGGAGAGTAAAGTTAAAATGGCTGCATTTTTTACTCAATACAATTTCAGTAACTAGGAAACATATCTTTGAATCAGGAAAAGTGGAAAGGAAATCTAAAATCATGATCAGAAAATAAATAAAAATAAGATTATGTCAGTCAAGATATTCAAAGATAAAAACATATGTAAAAGTAAAAATGGTGTTTTGCTGTAAATTTATCTTCTCTGTCAAAGAAGCACATGTCAACCAGAGAAATCTTAAAGAAAATTCTTTTAAAACATTAAAACTTGCTACATCGTCATACAGTCATACAGCACAGAAACAGACCCTTTGGTTCAACTTGTCTGTGCTGACCAGACATCCTAATCTGACCTGATCCCATTTGTCAGTATTGGGTCCGTTTTCCTCTAAACTCTTCCTATTCATATACCCTTCCAGATGCCTTTTAAATGCTGTAATTGTACCAACCTCCACCAGTTCCTCTGGCAGCTCATTCCATTCCACTACCCTCTACATGAAAAAGTTACCCCTTAGGTTTCTTTTAAATCTTTCCCCTTTCACTTTAAACCCATGCCCTCTAATTTTGGACTATGCCACCCCAGAGAAAAATCCTTGTCTATTTACCCTATCCATGCCCCTCATGATTTTCTAAATCTCTATAAGGTCACCCTTCAGACTCCAAAGGTCCAGCCAAAAAAGCCCCAGCCTATTCAGCCTCTCCCTTTAACTCAAACCCTCCAGTCTCGCTAACATTCTTGTTATTCTTTTCAGCACCCTCTCATGTTTAACAGCATCATTTCTATAGAAGAGTGACCACAATTGTACATAGTATTCTAAAAGTGGCCTCACCAATGTCCTGTACAGCTACAACTCCTATACTCAATGTTCTGACCAATGAAGGCTAGCGTGCCAAATACCTTCTTCACCACCTTGTCTACTGTGGTTCTGCTTTCAAGGAACTAGGCACCTACACCCTTTGCTTGGCAACATTCCCCAAGACCTTACCCTTAAGTGTATAAGTCCTGCCATGATTTGCCTTACCAAAATGCAACACTGCACATTTATCTAAATTAAACTCCATGTGCCAATCCTCAGTCTATTGGCCTGTCTGATCAAAGTTCTGTTATACTCTGAGATAATCTTCTTCACTGTCTACTACACTACTGATTTTGGTGTCATCCGCAAACCTACTATCCATGTCTCCTATATTCACATTCAAACCATTTATATTAACTACATAAAACAATGGACTCAGCACCAATTCTTGTGTTACACTGGTGGTCATATGCTTCTAGTTCAAAAAAACCACCCTCTACTACCACCCTCTGTCTGCTACCTTCAAGTCAGTTTTGTATCCAATTGGCTAGCTCCCCCTGGATCCCATGTGATCTAATCTCACTAACCAGTCAACCATGCGGAACATTGTCGAATGTTTTGCTGAAGTCCATATGGACAATGTCTGCTGTACTGCCTTGAGCAATCGTCTTTGTCATCTCTTCAAAAAATTCCATCAAGTTAGTGAGACACAATTCACCAGGAGAAAACCATAACAAACCAAAGAAGAAAAGAAACAGAAACATTTCAATTATTCCATGTCATAAATTATAATAGAGAAGGGCAATTGTTCTGTCAATCTGATCAATACTTGTGTCTCAAGTAAAAATAGATTAAAATGTCTTTCATTTCATTGCTGTTCAAGGAATCTTTCAGTATACAAACTTTACGCATTACCCAAAATGTAACACTGAATACATTTCAAAACTTGATTTACTCTAAAGTACTTCAGAATGTCCGAGAACCGAGAAGCAAGAAGAAATTTAGAATCATATTTCATCCTTTCATTCCGTGAAAGTCAGTGCAGGTTGAGTTGGGAAGTTGTGGTTAGGTAATGCCATGTTTGAGCTTTAGCTCTTCATTTTTTTCTGTAATGATTTGGAGATGCCGGTGTTGGACTGGGATGTACAAAGTTAAAAATCACCCAACAGCAGGTTATAGTCCAACAAGTTTATTTGGAAGCACTAGCTTTCGGAGCGACTCTCCTTCATCAGGTGGTTGTGACATATCACCTGATGAAGGAGCAGCGCTCCGAAAGCTATTGTCTCCAAATAAACCTGTCGGATAATAACCTGGTGTTGTGTGATTTTTAATTTTTTTTTGTACACAGTGATCTTAAACAACTGAAGCATCTGTCAAAATGATGAGTAACAGGAGGTTGCTGCAGTATGACTGTCAGCCACTGGTAAGGCACAAAAGGCAACTCCAAAGTGGATTTCCAAAGAGAAGTTATAACCGACTCAAAAGTTAACTCTGATTCTCCCATCACAAATGCTGCCAGATCTACTGAGTTTCACTGGCACTTTTTGATTTTATGAACATACAAGGAACAAGAGTGGGCTGTTTTTATTCCAAATCGCCAGCATCTGTACTATTTCATCTTTGCTTGTGTGCAATTTATCATTTTGCTATGTAATTTTACTTTTGTCATTCATCCATTTCCCACCTGAAAGAATCTGTGGAAATTGGCCATGACTGTCCTTCCTACATTGGTTTCAATGTGCCGGCTGATTTTTCTGTCCTTTTACCCACTTCGTTCACTTCACCAGCACCATTCAAATTCACAAAATATAGACATTCAGCCCATCAAACCTGTGTCACCCCTTTCAAAGAGCTTGGTGAAACTCCTTTTCTATTTCACTGCAAATCTTTCTCCTTCAAAAATTTGTCCAATTTACTTTTCTGGACAACTGTTGAATCAAGATCCATCATCGGATTAGAAAGTGCATTAATGTCACCTCATGGAAAGCATTCTTTCCTCCATTGGTTCTTTTGCCAACGATCTGAAAATGTTGCACACTGGACATGGAACTTAAGGTCATTTAAAACATTTTTCCTTGATTTACTCTACTTCAACCCTTCAGTTCTTCATACCTCCTCTGCTGAAAGGATAACCTTTTGAAACTAAATTTTTATCTTGCATAATGGGATTGGAGAGGTAATCCCACAATACTAAGGCAGTGGTTAGCATGACTGCATCATGGCATCAGTTACCTGTGCTTGATTCCACTCATGGAGTGGAATTTGCTCCCCGTGTCTGTGTGGGTTTCCTCTGGGTGTTCCGGTCTCCTCCCACAGGCCAAAGATGCACAGATTAGGTGGACTGGTCATGCTAAATTGTCCCACAGCATGCAAGGGTATGTCTGGGTGGCATACTGTTCATTGGGTCAGTGCAGACTTGATGGGCCAAATGGCCTCTATCTGCACTGTAGAGATTCATTTCTATGATCCTAATCCATTGCACATCTTCATGTGGATTGTTGCTGAATGTGGGGCAGGTATCCACACCAATGTGACTGATGACTAAAAGTTAATTTTCCATTTGACAAGAAAATGTGCAAATTCCAGTTTGCTCTCTGTTTTGTTAGATCGAACCTTATGTTATTTATTTTACAGTTCACCTGTAGTCTTAGTAGCCGGAAATAATCATTACCTCCCACACAGAGATAGTATCTGAGTAAACTGTAATATAAAAAATATGTCAAGACAATAAAGAGAAATGGTTTCCCGTTAATAACTTATTACTTCTTCTGTCAAATTTATTTTTGCATCATTCATCCTTACACATTACATTCAAATCCTTTGTTTCATATACTATTATTCTCTTGCTATTTAATTTTCTAAGGTGCACAAACATTGGTTTTCACATTCACCCTGTCACTGATGAAGAACAATTCCAATATTTTTTAATGATTTTATGTTCCTGACCTTCTTCAACAGACCTCTTGTTATGTTTCTCCCTTCATTCATCATCTTGTCATTCCTGCACTGAGTTTAGGCTTGTTCCTGTGGTCAATACGTCTTTGAAATTTTAACACAATACTGTGAAGCCGATCAAAAAAAGACTCACAATTGTAAGGCTCTTTGCTATATCCCAGAATGTCCCAAAAAACTTAACAGCAAAGCTTTCCAAATGTGGTCAATGTTGCTGACGCCCATTTTGCAAAGAGCAAGATCCCATTAATTTAATAGACACTGGAAAATATGAGTAGTAGAGTCGTACAGCACAGAAACAAACCCTTCAGTCCAATCAGTCCGTGCTGACCATAATCCCAAACTAAACAAGTCCCACCTGCCTGCTGTTGGCCCAAATCCCTCAAACATTTCTTATTCATCTACTTCTCCAAATGACTTTTAAACATTGCAACTGATCCTGCACCTACCACTTCCCCTGGAAGTCCAATCCACACACAAACCACTCACTGTGTAAAAACGTTGCATCCCGTGTTCTTTTTAAATCTTTCCCCCTCACCTTAAAAATATGCCCTCCTCCCAGTCTTGAAATCCCTCAACCCAGGGAAAAGACACCTGTCATTCACCTTATCTATGTCCCTCATGATTTTAAAAATCTCTTTAAGGTCACCCCTCAGTCTCCTACGCTCCAGTGAAAACAGTCCCAGCCTAGCCAGTCTCTCCTTATAACTCAAACCCTCTATTCCCGGCAGCCTCCTTGAATTTCTTTTCTGAACCTTGGTCTTCTTCCTCCAAATTTTGGCATGGGATCTTTTTAGGTCTATGTGACAGGGGAGAGGGAATTTTGTCCTTAATACTTCCTCTGAGAAAGGGCATTTCTGGCAGTCCAGCACTCCCTCAGTACTGCACTGATGATTTGCTCAAATCTCAGGAATCATTGAATAGTCTGTCAAATCAATCATTGCCCAAAACTGGATTCCAAGGGAAGGCAGTTTTGGAGCAGTTTCTCTCTGGTTAATCGGCCTGTCATAGAATCTCTGGAGAAATGACGCGTTCTGGAGGAGGGTTAGATTACTAGATTACTTACAGTGTGGAAACAGGCCCTTCGGCCCAACAAGTCCACACCGACCCTCTGAAGAGCAACCCATCCAGACCCATTCCCCTACATTTACCCCTTCACCTAACACTACGGGCAATTTAGCATGGCCAATTCACATAACCTGCACATTTTGGGATTGTGGGAGGAAACCGGAGCACCCGGGGGAAACCCACGCAGACACAGGGAAAATGTACAAACTCCACACAGACAATTGTCTGAGGCAGGAATTGAACCCGGGTCTCTGGCGCTGTGAGGCAGCAGTGCTAACCACTGTGCCAACGTGCCGCGCAAGGGATGATGGAACAGCAAATCAACAGCTTGAGGAGGGAAGGAAAGGAGAAAGTTGGCGAGGAAGAAAACAAAATCAAACATATAAAATAGAACCCAATCTTCGAAACAGGAAGTGGCAGGAAACTGATACAGAACAAGAAAGTGCTGAGGGTGAGAAAAATTGGTTTTATCGTTGCCCCAAAGCTGTGTTGATAATTTCTAATTGTACGCACAAAAGTTATTCAAAATAGTTTCGCAAATACTTCTGCAATAGTTTCCACAGCTCACTTTAAGATAACAGTAGTAATTGGTATAAAATTGTAATCTTACTAAAATACTCACAATAATGTACTAAAGGAAATAAAATTGCACAACGCTTGGAATACATACCAGGTTTGTCGGTATCTGTATAAAGCAGTGTCTTTTCTTTATTCATTGAAGGGATGTGGGTGTCACTAGCTGGGCCAGCATTTATTGCCCATCCCTAATTGCCCAGACAGCAGTTAAGAGTCAACCACAGTTCCATCCTGAAAAGACACTAGTGAACCAGTCTAGTTAAACCAGCATTAGTCATCTCTCTCTAATGAGAGAGCAGCCCTATGATCTGGTAAGACTATGGCGACTTTATCTATGGCAACTATGAGCAGTATGGTGGCTCAGTGGCTAACACTGTTGCCTCTAAGGGACCTGGATTCAATTCTCAGCCTTGGGCAACTGCCTGTGTAGAGTCTGTACATTCTCCCCTTGTCTGCATGGGTCTCCTCCGGGTGCTCTGATTTCCTCCCACAATCCAAAAATGTGCAGCCTAAGTGGGTTGGCTATACTAATTGCCCAATCTTGTCCAGGGATGTGCAGGATAGATGGATTAGCTTGGGAAGTGCATCATGGTAGAGTGGAGGGATGCTCTTCGAGGGGTTGGTAAAGACTTAATAGGCTGACTGGTCTCTTTCTGCATTTTGGGATTCTATACCTTGATTGGAAATTACACGTATTAATACACAGGTCCTGCTCTTCACAGGCAGAAAGAACATGCACCAATGTTGTGCCTGTTTCAATTTATTAAAATAGGTGACAGCTATTCTCCAGTTAATTTCTCAGGTAACGCCTTGGCCAATCCAAGTTAACTTTTCTGGTTTAATTTTGAACAAAGTTTTCCAATTAATTGTCAGTCATCACCCAACTGTTGCATTCACCGAGACAAAGCCTCTACCAGTTGGAGGCCACTTAACAACCAATCAACACTCTTTACTCATAGAGTAAGGAAATATAGTTCTCCTTTACAATGGCATTCTTAGAAATGTCCCATGAATGGAAAATAAAAAGCTTCAACAAAATATGTGCTTTTTTTCAGAAATAATCAAATCCTGTGCTACTATTTATCATGTCTGGTCATTTATGGAAATAAAACACATAGTTTGTGGTGAGGTGTTTGTTATCTCTAAAGTAGCATTTCCAAATGATGAAAGGGTCTCTGATATTAGAAAATTCCTGTCAGTTCAATGAAGTCCTATTTATCCGTCACCACAGAGGTTTAAATGATTGTAAATGGAAATGTTCCAATTGTACCATTCACAACCGAGTTTTCTACCGTCACTCAACAGGGACATGGATGGAGCAAACAGGTTCATCAGAGAGTCCACTTTGTGCCAGGATTCACCCCATTTATTTGGTTCATCCCATGGGTTAAAGGATAGTGGGGACACAACTATCCACTAGGTAACTGTAATGAATGGTACTGTCTCGCTTTTCACAAACAATTTTCAGAGGAAGGAGGCTACTCAGCATTTAATGAGAAGGTTGGGAACAGAAGTGCAGGAAATAGCCTTTGTTGTTCCAAGGAGTAGACTGCAGTGATTCAAGAAGGCAGCCCAGATGGTGGAATTTGAATTCAATTAAAAAAATGGGTGGCACGGTGGCACAGTGGTTAGCACTGCTGCCTCACAGCGCCTGAGACCTGGGTTTATTTCCCGACTCGGGCGACTGACTGTGTGGAGTTTGCACGTTCTCCCCGTGTCTGCGTGGGTTTCCTCCGGGTGCTCCGGTTTCCTCCCACAGTCCAAAGATGTGCGGGTCAGGTGAATTGGCCATGCTAAATTGCCCGTAGTGTTAGGTCAGGGGTAAATGTAGGGGTATGGGTGGGTTGCGCTTCGCCGGGTCGGTGTGGACTTGTTGGGCCGAAGGGCCTGTTTCCACACTGTAAGTAATCTAATCTAATCTAATCTAATCTGACCACCATCTTCTCAAGGGCGGCTAGGATGGGCAACAAATGGTGGCCCAATCAATGAGACTCACATTCTTCGAATGAATTAAAAATGCTAGAATATCCCACATTCTCAACTCTTGCAATTTTGGTTGACAACCATTTCTCTTACATCTTCTTTTCGACACACTTAATGTAATTCTTTTAGGTTTTCAGAATAAAATCCCTTGGAGAAATCTTCCTATTTTATCTGAATGAATAACATAGCTGAGTGCTCAGATAAAACTTTTGTCGCATTGAAGATCTTCCACTCGTTCTGCTAACACAAAGGGCTTATCACAAAATCCCACCTGTACATACGGCCTGGTGCATTTTTCCTGTAAGTCGCAGAAACTTGAGCCAATGTGAATGGAAATCAAAACTGTGAATAAAGGGTGAGTGAAAGGTAGCTGCTGTATATTATATCCTGTTCTGGTGGCAACACACTGTTTTCGACAGCTGGTTACCTGCTAGAGTGTGATAAAGAAAATTAGAACATTGTGGGAAGGTAGAGGTCTCCATTAGTACCTTCAAGTGAGATAAATATACTTGACATTAAAATTTCATTAGAATTTACCAAAGTATTTTGATGAAGGATCTAATCCATAAAGCCTTCATTCAGCTTCATGAGGGGAGGTAATGGCCTAGTGGCATTATCATTAGACTATTAATCCAGAGACCCAGGTGATGTTCTGAGCACCACAATTTAAATCCTGTCATAGTGGAATTTGAATTCAATAAACATATAGAATCAAAAGATGGTGATTATGAAATGATTGATGAGGAAAGATCAATCATGCAAGGGGAGAGATTGAGAAGGAGAACGCACCATGCTCACCTCAGCCAGTGTGAGAATTGAACCCACGCTGCTGACATCATCACTTTGCATTAGTCAACAGAGCTAAATTGACCCTGAACTATACATATAGGTGGGTCACACTGCGAGCCATAATCTTAAATTAGCTGTCAGCATAATTTTTAATGTACTCGGGTTTATTTAACAAATGCTGTTAAAGTTGCAGACTCACATCTAATATTGCACGCCGTGTTTTGGGTTTTGCTGGTTTGATATTGTTAGTGTCTTGCCTGTTGCAAACACGCAAAGGGATATCCTCTTTGGGATCTACAAATTACACATTAGTGTTATTTTCTCAGCAATATTCAAGAGATGTTAAACAAGAATTTTGTGTCATATGGTTGAATCCCTTTGAAAAGACGTGACCACAAAATCTGGGCTGGTTCTTTACTACAGTACTGAGGCAATGCTGTGCAATCTGAATGGAATCCATCTTTTAATCAATATATGTAAATAAGTGCTTCTGGATCCTGTGGCATTCTTATGAGGGAAAAGGGAGTTCACCTTTGGTATCCAAGCAATATTCATTCCCATGGAACAGGAGATTCGACGTTTCGGGCATAAGCCCTTCTTCAGAAGGTCTTATGCCTGAAACGTCGAATCTCCTGTTCCTTGGATGCTGCCTGACCTGCTGCGCTTTTCCAGCAACACATTTTCAGCTCTGATCTCCAGCATCTGCAGACCTCACTTTATCCTCGAATATTCATTCCCAATCAACATCACTGAAATAGCTTATCTAGTAATTATCACATTGCCATTGATATAACACTAGTTACACTTCAAAATTTCTTAATTGGCCGTAAAATGCTTAGGGATTTTCCAAAACACACAAAAACAGAGATTGCTGGAGAAATTCAACATGCCTTGCAGCATTTCAGGAGAGAAAACAGAGTTAATACTTCAAGTTCAACGACCCTTCAGAACTGCACTCAAAATGCTGACTCTGCTTCCTCTCCATAGATGCAGCCAGACCTGCCGAGTTTCTTCAGCACATTCTGTTTTTGTGTGTTTCAGATTTCCACCGCTCTTTGTTTGATTTTAGGGATTTACCAATTACATCATTTCATGAAAATCAAAACTACTTTTGATTTTGTAACAAAGATTGTAGGGAAATGATTGGCAATGTTTAACGTTCAAAGATTGCAAGTGTTATCCCTCCACCAACAAAGTAAGTATGATTGCTGATTAATTAAAAAAAAGCCAATGCATTGTTATGATGTTGGATCAGAACCATGGAGAATTCACAGGCATTTAGTTACATTCAATGCCTAAATGTGCTTCTTTTAACAACAAAAGGACTACAGTAGGGAAGTAAAAACTGTGGATGAAAATTCAGTGATTATCCAGTAAAGTCCTATGTGAATTCCAAGGAAAGTTAGTCTCTATGAAGTGACAGGAAAACCTCAAACAGGGAGGGGCTAAATCAGAAGTGATACTGAGGGACCTGGTCATCCCCTCTCTCAGCAGACAGCCATTTCCCTCAGGATCTGCTGCTTTACCCTCTGGGACTGTATGAAAGAAAAGGCTTAAAAACCGACTGTGTCACTAGTCTGTTTGTGTAGTTGGCTGGACATTCAAGTGTGGGAGGTCAGAGTGCTATGAGGGTCACTGCTTTAAGGACACATTTTTAAACACCTCTAAAACAAAAGATTCTCTCTCACTCTGAATGGTAGAATTCAGTTACTATCAAAAGAACTCAGAGCAAAAGATTTTTCATCAACCTGCAAAACGAAGAATCTCAAAATCAACTACTCAACTGCTAATATCATCATTACTGTTGACAATTAATCAGGATTGCAACATCACCTTATCTGTTTTTTCATGAACAATTCAGAAACTGATAATTGCATTACTTTGCTCTTTTTGGAGGTACATCTTATTTCTAATTTGTGTGTAAAGACATAGTGTGTTTCTTTAAATTTCATTTCTTAACTAATTCACCCTTTCTGTTAATTCAAGGAAGTCTGGTTAAATTGGCTCCTTTGTTCATTTAGGTCTGGGGGAAGGTACTTACAAAGGAAGGGATCCTTTTAAAATTAATGTTATTGTAACTATCCCAGCATAGAGTCAATTTTCCCAGATGCACCCCGATGTCCAGCGACACATGAATTCTAAAACAGCAAAGGCAGTAACTGTGCAGGTTTTCTCTCTCTCTCCTGCACTGTCCGCACCATGTGCTTCCTTTGTCTGCTCTTCTCCCTTTTAAAACTGCTGTTGTTTTGATTTTTTTTTTCCAAAGTTCAAAAACAATGCAACAGCATATAAAACAGTAACTGCTGCTCCTGGAATTCAAGCAAATCACCTCTAACACCTAAAATACCTCAAAAAAAGGAGCAGCTCTTACAGCCAGAAATTTTTCCCGTTCTCCAGCAGGTAGGTTATAACCAAGGGGAGCCAGTATAACCCACCTCATTCAGGAGCTGGACAGTTTGGGGAATCCTGTCCAGAACATGAACAAATTAGAGAACCTTATCAGGAGCTTGGTTGTAAATGTATTTACAATAGCCTTTGATGTTACAATAGGTAAATGTAGTGGTTCAGGACATTCAGCCTCGGACCTTCGGGTGACCATCCTCCAAGGTGGACTTCGGGACAGGCAGCAGAGGAAAGTGGCCGAGCAGAGGCTGATAGCTAAGTTCGGTATCCATAGGGAGGACCTCAACCGTGACCTTGGGTTCATGTCACATTACAGGTGATCACCTTTGCACTACACACACACACAGATATTCCTACACACAAACACTCTCACATACACAAGGAGACAGGTACACACAGACGCGCGCACACACCCTTATAGACACACACTCCCACATGCACCCCCTCACAGACTTAAGACATCTTGCACCCACTACACACACACACACACACACACACACACACACACTTTCTCACACTCACAACCCCCACCCCAGACAGACAGACACACACAGACAGACAAAGACCCACATGCACACACATATATTTTGTGGGGTGAATTTGTACTTGCAGAGTTACATTGCACTTTGCTCAAAAACTGCATGCATTCATGTAGAACTCTGAGCTCAAAAACTGCATGAATTTATGTAAAACTCTGTTATCTCACTTTTTAGATTAGAATCAATCTAAACATCAGGTCATAGTCAGAGAACACAGGGGGCTAACACCTTCAACATATTGTCTAGCTATCACCATTGTTAACAACTAACCCAAGAATGCAACTTTTAAAAAAAGGGTTTTGTGATTTATACATGAAAGAAGTGAAACTATCACTGTATTCTGACAGATGAAAGGCTTAACAGACAATCAATTTTTCAATGTATAATTTCAGTTACATCACACTGCAAATTTTTGCTATAAATTCTGTGTTACGATCGAGCCCTCCGCAATCACCTGGTGAAGGAGCATCGCTCCGAAAGCTAGTGCGCTTCCAATTAAACCTTTTGGACTATAACCTGGCGTTGTGTAATTTTTAACTAGGCAAATGTATGCTGTGGGGTCACCTGCTGGACAATAAAGATAATTGCAATTGTTTAAAAAGTTCCATTAAAATGTTCTTGTTTAGAGAAAGCACTAAAGTATCCAAGAATTATTTTTATTAAATTAGGATTAGGATTAATGTTAGGATTAGGTTTAAGGTCACAAATCATGTGATCAGCAAGACCTTTACAATATGATCACCAGTCCGATATGAATAATTTAAATTAATGCTATAAATTCTAGATTTTGGTAAAGTTAACCATAACAGATTGAGACAGTGCTTGACAACAGCAAACTGGTCAAAACTAGTTTCTGCTAAAACTGCAGTGGAACAGCAGGCAGATTTTGTAAAAAAGAATTTAGTTCAACAACCTATATCCAAGTTTCCTGATGATACAAAGATCAGTGATATAACAGATGGTGTAACCTGAAGAATAATATTCAAGAAGCTGATTGATGAGGTGAATAGCTGAACTGTGCCTGATGTATTTTCTTGCAGGTAAGTGTCTGTTCATACACTTTAGACCAAACAATATAAATCTAAATACTTTATCGGTGGTAAAATGCTCTGACCAATAAAGATTAAAAGAGATTTACGGGTCCTTATCCACAAATAATTAAAATGGTCAGAAAAGTTAATGGAATGCTGGCCTTTATAAATTGAGGTCTGGAATATGAATGTGAGGATGTTTACTTTCTACAGCTATTCAAAGCACTGAACCATTATGTATAATCCTGAACACCACATCTTCGAAAAGATATATTGGCAGGGAAAGGACTGCAGCACAGACAAGACCTCCAAAACTTAGATAATGAGAAATTACAGAAACAAGGTCTGTGTATCCTGGAATTTAGAAGTTTAAGAGGCATTTTGACAGAGGATGTTAGAATTTTGGAAGGAACTGAAAGGATAATTGTTTAGAATTGGCATAGAGCCAGCTCTTTCAGAGCTTTTTCCTCATTTCCAGAAACTGCCACTGGATGGCGAGAGATGCTAACTGAATGGTGTTTAATACTGTTGTTTATTGAAGTCTCCACTGATGATTCTGCTGGAAATGAATATACAGTACAACTTCGATTATACAAACATGGATTATCCGAATTTCAGATTATCCAAACAAGATTTCAAGGTCCCAATGCTTGGGTAAACTGTGTTACCCGAACATTTGATTATCCAAACAAAATACTCCCTGCCTATGTCATTCGGTTAATTGAGCTTGCCCTGTACAGAAATACCATAGCATAAAACAGAGTCCCTACAGGATGGAAACAGACCATTTGGCCCAATCAACCTTCCAAAGAGTATCTCACTCAGACACATTCCCCTACCCTATAACTCCACATTTCCCATGACTAATGCACCGAGCCTAGACATCCCTGAACACAATGGGAAGTTTAACATGGCCAATTCACCTGCCCTGAACATTTTTGGACCAAGGGAGGAAACCAGAGGAAACACACACAGACACAGGGAGAATGTGCAAACTCCACACAGATAGTCGCCTGACACTCCCTAGTGCTGTGAGGGACCTGAATAATCTGTTCTGTTCAGCTTTCTAATATAGTTAAGTTATTCTGATCTCGTCTTTCATTTGTTGTCTTTTAACTGTAATGTATGAATAGAGTGTGTTTTATTTCAAGACTGTAGTTCGACCAATCAAATTCCATCCAGAATGCAACATCTGGCATTTACCTTTAAAATAAGCAAAAGTTAGGGTCTAGGATATTTTCTAAATATATATTGAAGGGGTTCTCTCTAGATTAGATGTTTTTTTTAGATTAGATTACTTACAGTGTGGAAACAGGCCCTTCGGCCCAACAAGTCCACACCGACCCGCCGAAGCGCAACCCACCCATACCCCTAACCTAACACTACGGGCAATTTAGCATGGCCAATTCACCTGGCCCGCACATCTTTGGACTGTGGGAGGAAACCGGAGCACCCGGAGGAAACCCACGCAGACACGGGGAGAACGTGCAAACTCCACACAGTCAGTCGCCTGAGGTGGGAATTGAACCCAGGTCCCTGGCGCTGTGAGGCAGCAGTGCTAACCACTGTGCCACCTTGCCGTCCATAATAAACTGGGGATTCACCTGGGATCAAAATCTCTCATTCCACAAGTTGGGTTTAGGGTTACATAGAACATAGAACATAGAAGGATACAGCGCAGTACAGGCCCTTCGGCCCTCGATGTTGCGCCGACCGAATCCTACCTAACCTATACTAGCCCAATAACTTCCAAATGCCTATCCAATGCCCGCTTAAATGACCATAAAGAAGGAGAGTTCACCACTGATACGGGCAGGGCATTCCATGAACTCACAACCCGCTGTGTGAAGAATCTACCCCTAACCTCTGTCCTATACCTACCACCCCTTAATTTAAAGCTATGTCCCCTAGTAACACCTGACTCCATTAGCGGTAAAAGGTTCTTAGTATCTACCCTATCTAAACCCCTAATCATCTTATACACTTCTATCAGATCTCCCCTAAACCTTCTCTTCTCCAATGAGAACAGCCCCAAGTGCCTCAGCCTTTCCTCATAAGATTTTCCTACCATTCCAGGCAACATCCTGGTAAACCTCCTCTGCACTCGTTCTAAAGCTTCCACATCCTTCCTATAGTATGACGACCAAAACTGCACACAATACTCCAGATGAGGCCGCACCAGAGTCTTATACAACTGCAACATGACCTCAGGACTCCGGAACTCAATTCCTCTGCCAATAAAGCCCAGTACACCATATGCCTTCCTCACAGCACTATTTACCTGGGTGGCAACTTTCAGAGATAAAAGTTATTGGACTCCAACGCAGCAAGTCATGAGTCATAGAGTCATAGAGATGTACAGCATGGAAACAAACCCTTCGGTCCAACCCGTCCATGCCGACCAGGTATCCCAACCCCAATCTAGTCCCACCTGCCAACACCCGGCCCATATCCCTCCAAATCCTTCCTATTCATATACCCATCCAAATGCCTTTTAAATGTTGCAATTGTACCAGCCTCCAACACATCTTCTGGCAGGTCATTCCATACACACATACCACTCTCTGCGTGAAAAGGTCTCTTTTATATCTTCCCCCTCTCACCCAAAACTTATGCCCTCTAATTCTGGACTCCCCACCCCAGGGAAAATACTTTGTCTATTTATCTTATCCACGCTCCTCATAATTTTGTAATCCTCTATAAGGTCACCCCTCAGCCCTTGACACTCCAGGGAAAATAGTCCCAGCCTGTTCAACCTCTCCTTATAGCTCAAATCCTCCAACCCTGGCAACATCCTTGTAAATCTTTTCTGAACCCTTTCAAGTTTCACAACATTGTTGATGTTTTTTTTTAAAATTTGGGTGTTGCATTCAGTTGGTTTACACAGTGTACCTTCTGTAATAATGGCTCTTTTAGTCACTAAGAGTTTCCTGGGGTGGGGGGGGTGGGCGTGGAAGAAGTCACTTCGGAAGTTTTACTGAAAGTGAGAAAGGCAAAATCTTGGCAAACAAACTAGAGTTAGATTTGCCTTAGGCACTTATGCAGCATTTATAATTGCCACGAATTCCATTGGAATAATTGGAAATGGCTAAACTTTGATTGCAAATAAAGCAGCTTGGCTCAGTGTTTAGCACTGCTGCCTCACAGCACCAGAGTCCCAGGTTCGATTCCCGTGACTGTCTGTGTAGAGTTTGCACATTCTCCCCGTGTCTGCGTGGATTTCCTCCGGTTTCCTCCCACAGTCCAAAGATGTGTAGGTCAGGTGAATTGGCCTTGCTAAATTGCCCTTAGTGTTAGGTGCACTAGTCAGAGGGAAATGGGTCTGGGAGGGTTATTCTGCGGAGGGTTGTTGTGGACTAGTTGGACTGAAGGGCCTGTTTCCACACTGTAGGGAAGCTAATCTAGATGAAACAGTTTTAATTAGGAGAAAGAAGTGGAAAGGATGGCCCTAACAGGAGAAAGAAAGAGCTTTTGAACTTCAGAGGTTCGAACTGAAGCCTCAAAGTTGACTTAAAAAGAAGGAGCTGAAAATGTGTTGCTGGTTAAAGCACAGCAGGTCAGGCAGCATCCAAGGAACAGGAAATTCGACGTTTCGGGCACAAGCCCTTCATCAGGAATGAGAAAAATGTGTCCAGCAGGCTAAGATAAAAGGTAGGGAGGAGGGACCTGGGGGAGGGGCGATGGAGATGTGATAGGTGGAAGGAGGTCAAGGGGAGGGTGATAGGCCGGAGTGGGGTGGGGGCGGAGAGATCAGGAAGAAAACTGCAGGTTAGGAGGGCGGTGCTGAGTTTGAGGGAATCGACTGAGACAAGGTGGGGGGAGGGGAAATGAGGATGCTGCCTGACCTGCTGCGCTTTAACCAGCAACACATTTTCAGCTCTGATCTCCAGCATCTGCAGACCTCACTTTTTACTTAAAATGAAGGAGGTAAAGATGAAAGGTAGGAGTAATGATGAGGACAGTGATGGAGAGCAATCCCACAATGGCCAAAAGCATCTGCTCAAATGTTGTCCAAGAATTGCCAACATTCGACAGGAAGGAGGTAGAAGCCTTTTTTCATTTCATTTCAGAAAGTGGCTAAACAAATGAAATGGCCAGTGACCATGTAGGTAATGTTGATCCAAATGAAGCTGGTAGATAGAGCTGGTGAGGTATATGCATCACCATCAGAGGAGGTATCTGGGAGTATTATGAGGTGAAAAAAACCCAGGACAAAATACACCTCTTAAAGCCACAGTATCGTAGTGCTTAATCATTGGTTGGGATAGCACAGCTGACATTTCTTCCCTGATATTCCTCAGTGTCTATCACTCCAAAACAACATCAGAGTATTGTGACTTGGCACCACAATTAAAATGATGAAAACTTCCAAAATAAAACAAATTAACTTGCATTTCTACAGGACCTCTTGCGACTGCAGAATGTCCCAAAGCACTAAATCTAATGAAGTATATTTAAAGTGTCATCACTGTTGTAATTTAGGAAATACGGTTGTAAGCTTGCACACAACAAACTCCATAAACCTGTGGTCAATTTTGTGTTTTTGTAATGTTGAGGGATATATACACTTGGGATAACACTCCTGCTCTTTTTCAAAACAGCACCAAGGGATCCCAACTTTGACATTGACTGGGTTTTTGAGAGTAACATCCTTATAACCAATACTTTCCTCAATTGTTTGTCCATCCCTGCAGTGTCATGTTTGCATGGGATTGCTTTTAGCAGAGCTGAATATTTTCTACTATTCACACCCAGCATTAAGACTTATTCTGTATCCTTCTCCTGCCCTGGAATTACCATTCATTCCCAGTGTATGTCAGTTCTGAAGAAGAGTCACATTGGACTTGAAACATTCCCTCCTCACAAGTTACTGCGAGAGGTCGCAAGTCTCCCCAGCACTTTCTCTTTTTATTATCTTTAACACAGGCACTGAAATATCAGAAGTTGTACTTTGTACTTTGTCATTGGAAGGGTTCCAGTGGCATAAATTCGTAAATAAAACTGGTTTGGCAACAAGCACAGAGACAAGGTACGGTATGGTTGAGTTCACTTTGTCAGGGTCTGTGTCCTGCCAAACACATTTTTACAAAAGCAACAGCAAATCTTTGTTTACAAACTCCTCTCACCTAATAATCATTCAACAGAAGTCTCCAAAGTTGTCACAGACTTGAGACAAGCAAGGCAGAGTGAAAAATCCCCTGTTATTAGCTGGACGATTGTATAAGGTTTTAGTGAAGGTCTGTAGTTCGGATTGTTGTTAAAGCTGTTGGTTGGTCCACTGAGCTGGTCGATTTTCTTGCAAACGTTTCGTCTCCCTCCTACGTGACACCTTCAGTGAAGCTTAGCCTCCAGATGAAGTGCTGTTGTTGTGATCTGCCTTGAATGTTTACAGTGCTATCTTTGGGGGTGGGTGGTTCTATTTCCGTTTTCGTACTGAAGTGGTCTGTAAATGGGGTCTATTTCAATGTATTTGTTTATCGAACCAGTGGATGAACACCAGGCCTCCAGGACTTCCCGAGCTTGTCCTTGTTTAGCCTGTCCCAATATCGGAATGTTGCTCCAGCTGGATCGGTGTCCTTCATTGTCAGTATTTTCTCGATAGCACAACATCTCAATACTTCATTGCCAGAAGAAATTTCAGATTTTCAATGAGTTAAATGTTTGTGCAAGTCTTAGGTTGTGACAATTATAAAATATTTTCAAAGTTTTACATTGTTGGAGCTTGAGTTGTAGTGTTTATTATTGCTGATCAAAAGTGGATTTATGAATGTTCAAGTTTGAAATATAAGAAACATTTCTAGCTTTTAAGCAAGTTTGGAAATCCTAAGAATAGCTTAAACTTTTCAATCATCAATGGGATGGTTTCATAATAATTTGGTCTTATAAGATTTGAAAGATTCCTGTAAGAAAATAATATTGAGGTTAAAGAGAGCTTGGTTGAGTTGAAACTTCTACAGAGCTGCCTGAGCAATGGGTAAAGATGAGCACAAAAATCACACAAAGACTTCCTTATTTGCTCAAAGCAATGTATCTTGGGACACTCTGTGTCCCTCAACTCTGGTTCCCATCATTTATCATTTTTATACCATCTGTTATGTCAAAGTTGTATAGGGCACAACAGATGTTGCACTATCTTCAGTACTTCTCCTGGGAGATTACATGATGATTCCTGTATCGGCTAGTAACATCTTAAGACTTTTATTGTAACAAACGAAGTAAAATCAACATAGTTGACAATAATTTCAGAATACACATAAAGAGAAGGCACAATCGTCGTAACTTTTTTTAATTATGTGCTCATGGAATGTAAGCATCACGGACTAGGCCAGCATTTATTGCCTGTCCTCAGTTGCCCTCAAAAAGGTGGTGGTGAGCTGCCCTCATGAACTGCTGCAGGTAGACCCTCAAGGTTGTTAGAGAGGCAGTTCAAGGATTTTGACCCAGTGACAATGAAGGCACGTTGATATATGTCCAAGTAGATGGTCTGAGTGGCTCAGAGGGGAATTTGCAAATGTGGTGATCCCATGTATTTTCTGTCCTTGTCCTTCTAGATTGTACTGGTTAGGTTTGGAAGGTGCTTTATAAAGAGTCTCGGTGAATTTCTGCTATGCATCTCGGTACATGCTGCTGCTACCGTGCACCAATGGTGAGAGAGTGAATGCTTTTGGATGTGGTGTCTATGAAGCAAACTGCTTTGTTCTGGATGGCGTCAAGTTTCTTGAGTGTTTTTTGGAGCTACACTCATTCACTATTTCCTCACAGTCCTGACTTGTGTCTTGCAGAGGGTGCACAGGCTTTGGAGAGTCAGGAGTTGAGTTACTCACTGCAGGAGTTCTAGCCTGTGACCGGCTCTTATAGTCAATAGTATTTATATGTCTAGTCCAATTCAGTTTCTAGTCAATGGTAAGCTTCAGGTCGTTGATACTGGGAGATTCAATAACTGAATTTCAGAGGACAATGGTTACATTCTCTTTTGTTGGAAATGTTCATTGCAACATCTACCAGTTGTCAGCCTGGATATTGTCCAGGTCTTGCTGCATTCGGAACATGGGCTGATTCGAGATCTGAGGAGTTGTGAATGATGCTGACTATTATGCAGTCATCATGAATACCCCCCACTTCTGATCTTACGTTTGGGGAAGGTCTTTAATGAAGCAACTGAAGATTTTTATCCTGTGGAACTCCTGTAGAGATATCCTGTGGATGGGATGACTGACTTCCAACAATCACACCGCCTTCCTTTAAGCCAGGTCTGACTCCAAACAGAGGAGAGTTTTTCCCTGGTTCCCATTGACTCCAATTTTGTTTGAGCTCTTTGATGCCAGACTCAGTCAACTGATTACGGCAACTACAGCAATGGTTCTTCATATTATCATTTGGGACTTTGGGTTGTAGAGTGGTGGAGAAAACTATGCAGAGCTTTAAGGTTGGTTTCTACTTCTATGTTGTATGCACTAAGAAGAGAAGGATTTAGTTTCAGTTTCTGTGTTTTGTAAATGGTGTTGGTGTGTTCCGAAATGTTTTTACATGCATTTAAATGATGCCTCAAGGCATAGACTTGTTGAGAAGGGGATAGAGTTTTGAACTCCTCAAGGAGAATTATTTCATGGAGGTTTTTTAATGTTGGGTTTCTGTTTTAAGTGCCTCCCCTCACTGGTTAAAAGAAAGCTCATGAGGTTTTTCAATTTCCAGGTACGTCTGGTCACGTGGTCTCCAGATGGTAGGGACGTTTTGATGGCCACTACCTATTTTCCTGCCTCACCTCAATGGTGTTTTCCTCAATCAAGGGGGAGGAAACTTCATATGCTTTCCCTGAAAGCTTATTCTCCAATAATAAGGAAAGCAAGCTGAACTACCTCCACTCTCAGGTCTGAGCCAGAGTTATCACAGTGGGGCTCCTGCTCCTCAGCTGAAGCTGTCTTTAGTTCAAACTCCTTTCCTTGCCTTTTTCCTGTAATATTTTCTCATCTCACCATGCTCATTCCTCCTTTTCCCATTTTTTTCCCCTCCGTCCCTTTCTATTTCCTTTTCCTCACTCTCTGTCCTTCTCATTCTTTTTCTTAACTGTCGCTGCTCTGATTTTAGTCCCTCTGCCATCACTTTATCTGTTTCATTGTCATCAGATTCCACCCGTAAACTGTTGGTCACATCCTGTTAAAATTTCAGGTTTCAGGAAGAATTCTAATCCCAAGTACAAAACCTCAAAATCTTCAAATGTAACTTTGCCTAATTCTGCCAGGGATGGGCTGGCATCAAGTTTCGATATTGGGGCAGTGCAAATTTGAGGATGCCTTTTGCCATTTTTAGTTTAAAATTAAGTTTCATTCTCATTCTTTTGTTTCATCTGTGGGTTCAAATGGTGGCTTGACCCCCAATTGATCAAGCCACCATTTATTGATTCCTGAAGAAGGGCTCATGCCCGAAACGTCGATTCTCCTGCTCCTTGGATACTGCCTGACCTGCTGCACTTTTCCAGCGACACATCTGCAGTCCTCACTTTCTCCCCAATTTATCAAGGCCAGACTCCAGTGAGGTTATCACAGTTCACATTTGGACATCAAAAGTCACCAAATGCACAGCTAGGGAGATGAATGGGCTTCTCTTCTTTATTCACTCACCTCCTCTCAATTGTTTTTAACATGGTTAATTTACTAAGGATCCCTCCCTTGTGGATGCATCTCTCTTAAATAAAATGAACCTGTGCTTTAAAAAGGAGTCAATTTAACTAGACTTTCTCTAGTTGACGAAAAAATGAGTCCATTAGCAAGTCTTGAGAAGAGATGTAGCTCAGGTTGAGGTTCTGGATGTAGGTTTGCTCACTGAGCTGGAATGCTTGTTTTCAGCCATTTCATCACCATATTAGGTAACATCTTCAGTGAGCCTGCCAAGGAAGCACTGGTGGTGTAGACTGGGACAACATATCCTTCCTAGGACAGGCCAAACAGAGACATGCATGAGAATTCCTAGAAGCATCGCATTCCAACCGAAACTCTATCAACAAACACGTTGACTTGGATCCCAGATCCCATTTACAACCCCCGAGAAAAAGAACCGGAAATGATGTCACCACCGGAAATGATGTCACCACAAGAAATGACACAACCAATCCAAGGAAACCCAAACATATAAATAGGAAGCATGCTACACCACCAGTGCTTCATTCGGAGACTCACTGAAGATGTTACCTAATATGATGGCGAAACATCTGAAAACGCACCTTCCAGCTCAGCAAGCAAATCTACATCCAGAATGAGTTTATTAGTTACTAAACATAAAAAGAAATAATAACGCATCAAACACAGAGACAGATTAGGAAGGAGTCCACAACAAGTTAAAGGTGAAAAAAGTATATGGATTATTCTCTCTCGGTCGTTCATGAAGAAATGATAGTAGAATGTTAATAGTTGAACAGTCAATTTCAGGATTCTTGGCTTTGTAAGTTGGTTGAAATCATTTTATGCTGTTACATTTGACAAGGGTTCTCTTGTTTTGAGTGCTACCAGTGAACCATTCTGTTCCTCTGTTTCCTTTTGACTGGTTTGTGAGCTAGCTGGCTTCCAACACTTATAATAAGGAGTTCTTTCACCTGAGGTGAAATGCAGGGTGACTACTGGTTGGTTCTTCAACTGTACATGAGTACTCAAAACCTTTGACTGCCCCTTCCTCCTTAGGCAGCACCTTCCAATCCTGTGACTCCATCTAGAAGGACAAGGGAAGTAGATACATGGGATCACTACCAGATGCAAGCTTCCCTCCAAGCCACTCACCATCCTGGCTTGGAAATAAAATGCCCTGCTTTCACCATCGCTGGTTAAAAATCTTGGTACTTCCTTCCAAAGTATTGTCGGTCAATCTGCATCACATAGACTCTTCTTAAGGGCAACTAGGAATGGAAAATGGGCCCCATCAGGTGCTAATTCCATTTTGAGTATCGGAATGAAATCTTACAAGCGGCTTATAAGAATTTCCAATAGCAGGCTACTTACATATAAGGAAAATGCAGATTAAAATGCAAAAAACATTTTTATCGACCAAGATTATGCAAGGATGCAGTTAAATTTTGCCAGATCATACATATCAGGAAGTGGGGAATCCCCAAACATCAACTTACCTTGTGTCTTCAATCTGATATCTGCATTCAATGAACCATTTAGCAGATTCCTAATTGATTGTGAAAGATTCCTACCTAAAAGAAGGAACACAAATCACTGTCTCTTAATAATTATTGGTGTTTCAGCAAGATTTCCAGAACAGAATCTTTGGGGAAAGGAACGGTAATAAACAGTAGCCAAATGTTAGTTCAACAAGATATGGATTACACAAAGTAAATATTTCTGATCAGGTGACTGTCTGTGTGGAGTTTGTATATCTCCCCATGTCTGTGTGGGTTTCCTCTGAGCGCACCGGTTTGGTCCCACAATCCAACGATGTGCAGGTTAGGTGAATTAGACATGCTAAATTGCCCATAGTGTTTAGGGGTGTCTAGGTTAGGTACATTAGTCAGGCGTAAATGTAGAGTAATGGATCTGGCTGGGTTACTCTTCAGAAGGTTGGTGTGATCTTGTTAGGCCGAATGGCCTGTTTCCATATTGTAGGGATTCTATGATTTTACATCACAGGTATTTGAGGAAAAATAATGGGTTGTAAACAAAACAATATATACATTTTCAGTTTATCACCATTGGAAGGATGGAATCAAAGTTTAAAAAGCATGATTGTCAGGCATGTCCTTATGATTGGGATAAAGGGATTTCCTTGTTACTGTTTGCCATTAGGGATGCCCCTAATGAGTCCACAGGATTAAGGTCATTTGACCTGATTTTTTATATATGGACATGGATCTCTTAAATTAACTTATAAAGAATTTATAAACCAATGCTCAGAGATTGCGCTTCCAAACTATATGCCACATCTCTGTAACAACAAACTACAGTGTGTGAATTCACCAAGAAGTGTTTGAAAATAGCTCGATATACAGATACAAAGGCCAAAGCTCAGAAGTTTGTTGAAGATAAGGCATTACTTGTCTTTAGGGAACCATTAAAAGTAACTGGACCTTATTAAACTCAAAAAGGACCTCAATAACATAAACTATGTTGTCCGGTTTCTAGACAGGAGGGAAAACCAGCAAGTCATAGAATTGTATAGCACAGAAACAGACCCTTCAGTCCAACTCATCCATGCCAACCAGATATTTTAAATTAATCTAGTCCCATTTGCCAGCATTTGGCCCATTTCCCTCTGAATCCTTCCTATTCATATACCCATTCAGATGCCTTTTAAATGTTGTAAATGTACCAGCCTCCATTACTTCCTCTGGCAGCTCATTCCTTTCCACGTACCAACCTCTATGTGAAATGTTGCCCTTAGGTTCCTTTTAAATCTTTCCCCTCTCATTGTATGATGCTAATGTATTAAAAAGATATAATGTCAGGGAGGTTAGTCAGAACAAAGGTATAATTACAGTGGTAAAAGTTATAGGCAGTAAAATATGATTTCAGAACAATTTGAGAATGAATCAGAAGTTGAAGAGTCAAACATTGCCATCCAGTAATTTGAGTAGCAAGTGTTAGATGGAATATTGTACTATCCCACAAAAAACTATTGAAGTGGCTTACAAAAGCTATGATAGACTCAGAAATCAGTTTTTGCAAATAGGCCAAGTAAAACCTCCTTGGCTTAACATAAGTATATTTTGCTATAGTATATTTCCCCTTCTCACTACCTCTCCCGCTTAGGTGGGTGTGAATATTGTGTCCAGAAGTGCTTGAGATTGGAAGATTGGCTATTGTGAAGGAGTGTTATCTTCTTATAAGAGGTTAGGAGGTTATCTTCTTATAAGATGTTGAGCCTATGTTTATTTCAGTGCTGCAATAGAAAAATTCTATTCTCATGTGTTGAGGTTGTCACACAATTAATTAGTGAAATGTCAAGGCTATAGATGCAATCCTAGTGGGAGGAAGAGATAGGGGTAATCTGCTAAAGAAGAGATTATGATTGTTCTTCTTCCCTGTCCCATATAAACTCCCCTTGGTATATAGTGAGCTCTTTACACTATACTGCACCTCCGATCACTCTAATTCATTAAAATGTAATATTACATCAAAAAAGCCCAGACTATAAGCTACATCATTGTAGATACTTTCATATTTCAGTGTAACAGTGTACTATGTTGGTGTATCATGTTAATCTAACTCATAAAAGTCAAACCATCAAACTCTATGATATGAACACAACGGCATAACTTTGTTTCATTCAAAATACTTTACTGGTAGGGATATAAATCCATGACGCTTCTATAGTATTGAGTTATTATTCAAAAAGCATAATATTAAAATACATTTGTTATTATAATAACTATTCTAGAAATACATTGACATGTAAAACCACTTGATACTTTCCCAAGGATATGGTTCTCATTTTAAGACTTTTTCTATATTCTGTATGATTGTTTAAACTGCAATATTTGCAATTCCTTTTGTTGTTTTAATAGGTAGAAGTCATCATTGTGCTGTGTTCTCCGCAGGGTACATTTGGAGTTAATTACTTGTAAGGGAACACGCTTTAGAAACAAATGAAATTGCTGCTGCTGCAAATGATGTAATTTGGGCTTTGGGGAAAGCATCTAATGAGGCAGCCTCTTTCATTATCTTTTATTTTTAAAAAATCAGGTATGAAGATTCTGATTAACTTTGATTGGAGATGCTGGTGTTGGACTGGGATGGACAAAGTTAAAAATGACACAACATCAGGTTATAGTCCAACAGGTTAATTTGGAAGCACTAGCTTTCAGAGCGCTGCTCCTTCATCAGATGGTTGTGTTCCAAGCAGCAGTACTCCAAAAGCTTGTGCTTCCAAATAAATCTGTTGGACTATAACCTGGTGTTGTGTCATTTTTAACTGATTAACTTTGTCAAGCTTTGCCTGTCTATTTCTGGTGAATGTTTGGAATACTTTAATATGTGTACTTTTAAATTCCAGTGTGCAAGAATTATTTTTGTTTTCTTTAATATTGACTCTTATTGTCAGTCACAGCTACCTCATAGGGATAGCCTTATAATTACAGCTATAGTCTTAAAGTTCTCAGGACTCTTAGATTCCCAGTAGCATTAATGAAGAAGTAATGTCTGCAAATTGAAACCTCATTCTATCAGCGCGCAAACTCAACCAAAAGAGTTTCTTATCATTATCTGTAATCTCATGGGCCATCCCTCAGTGTTTGTTTGTCCAAATATACAACCAGTTTAAATAGAAATATCTGATTCATCCTGAAGATTAGGAAAGAAAATACCGAAAATGTTGAAATAACAAGCTAATTATAATAGATTCAACTAATGAGCATCGTAGATTATAGGACAGAATGGTATAATGGTTCCAGGGCAAAAACAAGACTATTCAACCTATCAAGCTCTCTGCTGAAACCACTCAGATAGCTGCCTTGCCCTTTCTCCGTAGTCAGGTAAGCACATTCCTCTTCAGGTGTATATCCAACTTCCTTTTTGAACACCATTATTTAATCAATTTTCTCCACTTTGTAATAGAAGCATAGAATCCTCACAATATAGAAGCAGATCATTTGGCCCATTGAGTCCATATCAACCCTCAAAACAGCATCCTATCAAGACCCACCCCTTTACCCTATTCCTGTAACCCCATGGCCAATCCACCTAGACCTGCACATCCCTGGCACTATGGATAATTTAGCATGGCCAATCCATCCAACCTGCACCTTTTTGGACTGTGAGAGGAAACCGGAGCACCAGGAGTAAACTCACATAGACACGGGGAGAATGTGCAAACTCCACATAGACAGAAGCCCGAAGATGGAATCGAACCCAGCTCCCTGGCACCGTGAGGCAGCAGTGCTAACCACTGACAGTGCATTCCAGATCTGAATCACTCACTGCATTATAAAGTTTTTATTCTCAGGTAGTCTTTGATTCTCTTGCCAATCACTTTAAAGCTATGTCCTCTGTTCCTTGATCTTTTTCACAATGAAAACAGTTTCTTTTGAACTACTCTGTCCAGACACCTCTTATTCTCAATTCCTCTCTCAAATCCCTTCCCTCCTCTAAGGAGAACAATCCAACTCTCCAAAAAAAGCCCAAAAAAATCCCAATCGTCCAATTCTCTCCATTCTTGTTAATAATGTCCATCACCCCAGAACCATTCTGCTAGCATTTTCCGTACTCTCTCTAACACCTTCACATGTTTCCCAAAGTCTGGTGTCTAGAAATGGACATTGTAGTGCAGTTGTGGCCAAATCAGCGTTTTAAAATTTAATTATAACTTTCTTGTCTTGTACTCTATTCCTCTGTTCATAAAGCTTAGAAACGGTTAAGTTTTTTCAAGTCAGCTTATAAACTTGTGCCTTTTAAAGTTGATCCATTCCTGCCAAGTAGCAGCCAGAAGGATATTGCTCATCCTTAATTGTGCTTGTAGGTCAGTGGTAAGCCACACACTTGAAACATTGCAGTCTATGTACTGTATATACACTCACAGTGCTATTAAGGAAGGAGTTCCAACATTTTGATCTAGTGACAGTGAGGAAACACTGATATATTTTGAAGTCAGAGTAATGTGTGGCTTGCAGGGGAATTTGTAGGTGATGGTGTTTCCTTGCATCTGCTTCCCTTGTCTTTCTGGGTAATGGAGATCACAGGTTTGGAGGGTGTCGTGAAGGAGCTTGGGTGAGTTACTCCAGTGCATCACATTGACGGTATATTCTGCTCTCATTATGTTTTGGTGTTAAAGGGAGTGATTTTTATCGCTGGGGTTTTAATGAAGCGGGTTGCTTTGTTCTGGATGGTGTCAAGGTTCTTGAACATTGTTGGAGCTGCACTCATCCAAGCAAGACAGGAGCATTCTATCACATTCCTGGCTTCTACCTTGTAGATGATGGACAGACTTTGGGGAGTCAGGAGGTGAATTATTCACTCCAGGATTCCTAACCTCAGACTACCTTCTGTCACCACAATATTTATATGGATAGTCCAGATCAATTTCTGTGCAATGGTAACCCCCAGGATGTTACTATTAATAAAACAAAAAGCTAAATATTGCAACACCTGGAAATCTTGAGAAAGGTTTATGTTTCAGTAAATTTTCTGTTTCAAGATTAATCTTATCACCCTCACTTCACAGATTCTGCGAGTACCTGAAACATTTATTGCAGTTGTAATTGCTTATGGCATTATATTTTATGTTTGTTAGTCTTTCCTGACCACTGTGAATTCTGAATTCAGATATATGATTCTGTAGGTTTTGAAGAAATAGTGTAGCCCTCTCCTGAGAGTCTGTACATGGAATTAGGAGAACAGGCTCTATATTTATGCTTTCCTTTCGCTATATTGCTTCCTGTGTGAAGCAGAAATTTCTATTGTGAGGTTTATTCTTTTGTAATGTGGATTTCCAGCTTTTTTTAAATCAATGTGTGCATTTATGCTAACACAGTGAAGAATTTTAGTGCTGCATAAGTAACACCACAATTCCATTCAGTATCAGCACTGAACACTCTCAGATCAGTTAGATGTGGAGGAAATTTACCTCTTAAGGAAGCTGTGACTGACAAAGGCTGAGCACTAATCTTCAAATCCATCCAACACACACTAATGTTAAGTAGGAAAAACGAGAAAAGTCATCCTGGTCAGCTAAATGATGGGAAGAAAATTGTAGCCTCTAACATCACTATCCATAGCTCCAATGTACAACCTGTACATAAAAGTGCACATTGCCACAATAATTCAGATTCCTTGTGTGAACTGCAATGCACTACCATCAAAGCCTCATTCACAACTCTCTGAGAATAATAGGCCTCACATCATTGAAGTAGCACCTTCCATTCCTACTCAAATTGTTGGATTTATTATGTGAGCCATTGACTTCTCTGAGTGAACAAGCCGAGTTCTGCATTAGACGTAGCATTATACTGTGAGTCCAACATCCACTAGCAGATTCTCCAGGTGCATTTAGAGTTTCTCACGCCCAGCCAAGACAGAAGCTTTAGCTTGAGTTGGATTTATATTGGAAAGACGTTGCACCATTTATGCCTTTACAGGTCCCAAATTATGACTTTTTTTAAGGAAAATATACAATAAGAAAGAATTATCATTGTTAAAATGTAATTCAGTGTTATGCTTGAAAAGTAAACAGTAATAAGAGGTATGTCCTAATCTTCAAACTCACCATGGCTCATTCAACAGGGCCTCCAAAAACTGTACCTTCTTCCATTGGGAAAGAACAAAGCTTCAGGCATGTGAGAACACCATCACTTCCAAATTGCCATCCAGCTCACGCAGATATTATTACACACTTCTGAGGCAGGTGGGACTTGAATCTGGCCTTCCTGACTCTGAGGAAGGTATATGACCACTGTGCCATTAGAACCATCCTGACTTGGAAATACATTACCGTTCCTTCATTATCACTGGATCAAAATTCCAGAATACCATACCTTACAGTACTGTGGGCAGACTGTCACCTCATAGACTGGAGAGGATCAAGAAGGTGACACACTAACACCTTGCCCAAGCAATTAGTGACAACCAATCAATGCAGACTGAGCCACTGACACCCATATCCTGTGAATTAATAATCTCAATTCGGGAGCTACAATTGGCTTTAGCTCCCCTAGTGTTGGAGAATGGAATGCCAAGGCTACTCCATTAGATTTGCAGACCATAAAAGCTCAGGAGGTGGGGTTAACATATTTGCATAGATAGAAGATTGGCTGACTGGCAGAAAACAGAAATAAATTCACCTTTCAATTTGGTGGATAAATTCATGTTAGATTGGGAATGCAACGTTATTGGGGATAGATGGGAATGTCAAATTCACAATACAAACAGATTAGCCAAGATCTTATTTAATTAGAGACAAAAATGACTGCAGATGGAATCCAAGGTAGACAAGTAGGAGGCTGGAAAAACACAGCAAGCCAGGCAACATCAGGCTGGTGGAGAAGTCAAAGTTTCGGGTGTGTAACCCTTCTTCAGGATCTGGTCCTGGGCCTGAAGAAGGGTTACACCCGAAACGTTGACTTCTCCATCTCCTGATGCTGCCTGGCTTGCTGTGTTTTTCCAGTCTCCTGATGTTGTCTGGCTTGCTGTGTCCCTCCAGCCTCCTGTTGATCTTATTGAATGGCAGAGTAGGCTCAAGGGGCCAAATGGTCTACTTCTTCTCCTATTTCATATGGTCGAATATGCCTAACTGGTATGCAGGTAATCCCTACTGCAATCACATGTATGTGAAAGTCAGGTGATAGAGGACTAGCGTCAATGCTTCAGATTGATGTTTTATCAAATATGAAATGCTAATTGCGTTTCTCTCCACAGAGGCTGCTTGATCGGCTGAGTAATTTCTCATTTTGATTTCAGAATTGTAGCACGTGGCATGGTCTTGCTTTTGAGTTGATGACAGTAGTAGTTGTGTTCTAACATCTCCGACACTCACTATAGTCTGCTGGCACTTTGCTGAACAATTGGACAAGGTGTGTTCGCTCAGACACAATCAAAGAACCTAAAGCCCAGTAGGGCATCAGAACCTTTCAGGAAAATTGGAGAGGGGGGGAAACATTGTAGGTGAACTCTAAGGGTAAAGTGCATGTCACATTTTGCTGCATGTCGCTTTTGAACGGAAGAAAAAGTCCAATTCAAACCACTACTGAACTTAATGGTGCTGATGACCCTAAGTATATTTTTATAGTTCATTCACAGGCTGTGAACATCACTTTATTACCCATCCCAATTGCCCAGAGGGCAGGTAAAGGTCAACTGCATTGACATTGCTCTGGAGTCACATCATGGAGGGTAGACTTACTTCCCTAACAGGCACTAGTGAACCAGACAGACTTTTAGCAACCGAGAGAACTGCGGATGCTGCAAATCAGAAACAAAAACAGAAATCGCTGGAAAAGCTCAGCAGGTCTGGCATAAGGAGTTCTGAGGAACTCGACCCTAAACGTTAACTCTGATTTCTCTCCACAGATACTGCCAGACCTGCTGAGCTTTTCTATTTTTCTTTTAGGCTTGTACCAACAACCATTTCATAGATGCCACTGGGGGCTAGCTTTGTATTCAATGCAAATATCACCAATTGCCATGGTAGGTTCATACTCATGCCCCTGGAACATTAACCTGGGCATACAGGAATGACTAGTCCAGGGACATTGGCACCACACCATTACTTTCCCGCTGTTTCAAACTGACATTGTTTTCAGCAGTAGGTAGTTCCCGAAGGATCCTGAATGAGAGACAGTCCCGGGACATAGCTCTGAAGGAAGTTCTCGGCCTGTGTGTGGTGGTGATAAGAGTTTATTTGAAACAGGGGGATGAGCAGTCGAGTGGAGGGACACGTCATGCCGAGGTCAATACACAGGGTTAGTTTGCAGAGAGCCACTCCCACTCTGTGGCTGGGAGATTTACCTTAACTCTTCAAAATCCTTCCCACATCAACAACAAATCAGATCTCTCTCTCTTACACTCACACACACACACACACAAGCAGCAGAGTAGAGCCAGCGAGTGCGTTGGGCTAATAGCTGAGTGCACTGTAATCCAGGCAGTGCACTGAAGCGGGGCTTTCAGTCTATTGTAAGCTCTCAGTTCCCACTCAGACTCCCGGCTGAACGCTCCGGCACTGCAGCGAGACAAGGAGAAGGTAAGAGCCGAGGGGTGCTCCAACTCAGTCTGTGTCTCTGTGTTCGTGTGTGTGCAGCAGTAAGGAATGCCCTCCCCCCAGCCTGAACGAACCCCGCGGTGTACATTTTCCAGATGGGATTAATTTTTGTCAAATCGCAATGTGCTCCAATCAGGCACTCAGGGTCAAAGATGCAGCGGCTTCGTTTTATTTTGTGGCGTCTCCCCTTCTGGGAGTAAAGTGTGAGTTTGTGCTCACGTTGGGAGTTTTGAAAGTCTTAGGGTTGTGTGGGTGCCTCTCTCTCGCTGTAGACGGTACACACACAGACAAGGTTCTCAATGGAACAGGGAGAGTGAGGGGCTCAACACGCCTTAACGTGCATTCCTCCCAGCCGGTTCTCCATTTCCCCTGGGTCGCTTCCTGCTGCATTAGTCCAGCTTTCTCATTCCTGCCTTGAGAGTATTGGGGGTCTCTCTCAAGTATTTTCAGGGGCAGTTTCCCCCTCCCCCAGCTCTGAAATCCACACCAGTCTGACAAATTTCCCACTTACCTGCACTCCAGTTTTCAGCTCCCTTAGGCATTCCGAACTGCCGCTGGAGTTTGTACCTTCAACTTCCAACCCACCAAACTTCCCTCTCAAAACCTCTGGCTCTCAGGTAGCCCTTCAGCCCATCGCGTCTACGCCAGTCAAAAAACAAGCACCCAACTATTTGAATTTCATTTTCCAGAACTTGGCCCATAGTCTTGTATTCCTTGGCATCATGGTTGCAAACTTAAATACTTCTGCAATGTTATGAGGCTTTCTGACTCCAACACTCTTACAAGGCAGTGAGTTCCAGATTCCTACCTCCCCCTAGGTAAAAGGACTTTATTTCCTCACATCCCCTCTAAATCTCCTGCCTGTTTACGATGCCCTCAGTCACTGATCCTTCCACCAAAGGGAAAGGTTCCTTCCTATATATCACACCTGCGCCCCTCCTAATTTAATGCACCTCAATCATGTCCCTCTTCAGTCTTCCCTTAAGATGCTCCTTAACACCTACCTCTCAGACAAAGCCTTTGGCCCATCTACTTTTGTAGTTCGGTGTCATTCTTTTTAAAGCAGTATTCCTGTGCAGCACCTTGGAATATTGCATTAAAAGCCCTTTATAAACAGACGTTGGTGTTGCCAGTTCAGGAAGGAAACCTTCCTGCTGTTTTTACAACTCTTCGAAACTAGAAAGTATTTGAATGTTTGTCATGCTTTTAATAACCTCAGAACATCCCAGAGTGCTTTACAAACAGTGAATTTCTTGTGAAACATATTGGTAATTGCTTTGTAGGCAAACATGTCAATTTGTGCACAGCAATGTCCAACAAAGAGAGATACATGCCAAAGTAGTAAGTGCTGAGACCACTGGGAGAAGTTCCTACTTCTCTTCAGCAGCACAATGAGAGCTTTTACATCCACCTGAATAGACAGAGAGAGCCTCAGTTTGAAAGGTGCAGTGTTGCCTCAGTCCAGCATTGAAGTGCACCATGATTTGGTGCTGAAATCCCACAGTGGAGCTTGAACTCAAACCCTTCCAACTCTGAAGCAAGAGTATGACTGGTGTACCAATCCAGTGCTTAGTTTCTATGTTTTCTCTAGAATTTAGAAAGTTAGGGGGGTGAGCTGATAAAAATCTTATTATTTATTTATTTATTTATTTTGTGGGTTATGGGTGTTGCCGGCTCTCCAGCCTTGGCAGCCCACCCTTAGATGCCCTTGAGAAGGTGGTGGTGAGCTGCTTTCTTGACCCGCTGCAGTCCACATGTTCTGAGTTGACCCACAGTGTCCTTAGGGAAGTCCAGGATTTTGACACAACAACAGTGAGGGAAAGGCACTATATTTCCAAGTCAGGATAGTGAGTGGCTTGGAGGAAAACCTGAAGGTGGGAGTATTCCCATATGTCTGCTGCCCTTGTTCTTCCAGATGAAGTGGCCATGGGTTTGGAAGGTGCAGTCTGAGGATCTTCAGTGAACTTCTGCACTGCATCTCGTAGAGAGTACACGTTGCTGCTACTGAGCATCGGTGGTGGAGGGAATGAATGTTTGTGGATGAAGTGCCAATCAAGTGGGCTGCTTTGTTCTGGATGGTGATCTTGAATATGCAAGATTCTAACAGAAAAAGACAGAGTAGATAAAAATAAACGCTAGTCCTGGATTCTAGAAATAGGGGACGTAGTCTAAAAATTAGGGCCAGACCATTCAGAAGAGATGTTAGGAAGGACTTTAAACGTACAGGATGGTAGAGGTTTGGAATCTCATCCACAAATGGCAGTTGATGTTGGGTCATCTGTTAGTTTTAACAGTAAAGGTAGAAAGTTTTTTTTTGTTAAGTAAGCGTTTTGGGGGTATGAGCCAAGGCAGGCCACAGACCTGCTTGATCTCATTGAATGCCAGAACAGGCTAAATGGGTTGAATGGCCTCCTGTTCCTAGGAATAATGATTCATCATCACTATTAGGCAAAAGTGAGGACTGCACATGCTGGAGATCAGAGTCTAGATTAGAGTGGTGCTGGAAAAGCACAGCAGGTCAGGCAGCATCCGAGGAGCAGGAAAATTGACACCTTGAGCAAAAATTCCTGATGAAGGGCTTTTGCCAGAAACGTTGATTTTTCTGCTCTTCGGATGCTGCCTGATCTGCTGTGCTTCTCTTACCTCACTATTAGGAGAAAGTGAGGACTGCAGATGCTGGAGACCAGAGTTGAAAAATGTGGTGGCTGGAAAAACACAGCAGGCCAGGCAGCATCTGAGGAGCAGGAGAATTCTGCCTGGCCTGCTGTGTTTTTCCAGCTCCACATTTTTCAACTCTTACCTCACTATTAGGCAAGTATACCAAAGCTTCACCCTGTTCTTCACTATTTACATATGCATACCTTTTAATCAATAATTGTGACTGAATGCAAATCACCAGTCTGTTTGTGAATAGTTTTTCCTTTACTGAATCCTTGTGCATTGAGGCGTTTGTTATATACTTGCTGCAGGTATTGATTTTCATTAGTTTAAGTTAATATTTTGTCGAATAAATCAAGTGTCTTCAGGGATGTGCAGGTTAGGTGCTTTAGTGAAGGGTAAATATAGAATAATAAGAGTAGGGGAATGGGTCTGGGTGGTTTACTCTTCGGAGGGTCAGTGTGGACTTGTTGGGCTGAAGAGCCCGTTTCCACACTGTAGGGATTCTGTGATTCAATGAAGTCTAGGAAAACAAAATTTTCATTGTTTTTGCTCAGTCATGTACTGTTTTACTGACATTTGATATTTTCATTTCATCTTCCTTTTCATTGATCAACAAGCAAAAGTGTTAATGAAGTGTAGAACAAGATGTAGGATGTGTCACATAAGCCCAGTTTCTATAACTAGCTTAAAGCTGGGAATAAGATGTCCATCAGTACTATTCAGTTGTGAGTTATACAATACAACACCTTTTTCAGTGAATGTGTATGATGTACTGAGGTCTGAATGTTTTTTGTCTTTTTTTTCCATGTCCTTGTTTTCTGTGGTATATGTGCAATGTCATAGGCTGTGCTGTGCTAATGTGACCTTAGGATTTGTTTACTGACTTGTAAAATGCTCAGAGTGATGGAATAATTCAAATTTCCCACTTGCCATGAAAGTATTTAAAAGCTTCAGACTTAGTGCTTTTAACACGCAGGCTATTGGAGACAAATTGGAAGTATGCAACTCTGAGTTGTTTTTGAGAAGGAAATTAGATATAAACATAAGGGGGAAATATAATCCAGGTTATGGAGTGGCGCCGAGGAATGCAGCTGATTGGTTAGCTTTTTCAAAGAGCCAGCACAGGTATGATTGGTGAATGGTCTACTTCTGGGTTGCTAGATTGTGCAAGGTAGATCTTGACTCTGTTCTGTTAGAATAATAGCCAGGTTATGTTTCTTCATGCATTTTATTTGCCTTGATCTTGGTAAGATATATAATGGGCTATCAACTTTCTTAATGTCAAACTCCGCTCTATATTTTGAACACTGCAATTTGGTTACGTTTTGATTTTAGAATTGCTTAGATGAAAGAAGCAGCACAAATTTCAGCCTTCAGAGTGCTACAGTTGATGGTTGTAACACCACTCACTGAGGCTGCTGGTTGATCTGGAGATGGTCACTCAGGAAGGGATTTCACTCACTAGGAGACTGTAACTATGATTATAAACAACATTCTCTCCTGTCAAGCGACTGGGAAATCAAGCAAACCCCATGAGTAACTAACAGACTGGGATGAGCACTATAAATATATAAACATTTGTTTTTGTTTTCATTCTAGGAGATTCTAATAACCAAGCTGTAATTTCAAAAATCCCAACTGCGGGACACCGTGAGGGAGATTTTCCTTAGTTGGATTTCCCAGAAGATGCACTGTCCTTTTGGGAAAATGTTTTGCACAGTTTTTTTGGGAAAAAAAATGTTTGTAAATTACTGCAAGATCAACATCTCATTTTGAACAATCAGAATTTGAGCACTAGTGCAGCCAGCTCAAATTTCTGTAGAATATTAGTTTCATGTTTGATCCATTGAATCTAGACTGGCTTTGTAATCAGGCAAAAGTGAGGACTGGAGATGCTAGAAACCAGAGTTTAGATCAGAGTGGTGCTGGAAAAGCACAGCAGGTCAGGCAGCATCCGAGGAGCAGAAAAATCGACGTTTCGGGCAAAAACTCATAATCACGTGTAGTCACCAACCCTGAGAAAAGAAGCATGGGAAATATAGCAGGGGAGTAAACATAGAACGAAAGGCCAGCAGTATACTCTTTTGATAACCTTATTATACTCCTGTGCATGAAGTCTTGTGTACAGGGAATTCGTTTTTCAAAAATACTTTCATTCAAAATGAACCTGACATGGCAAAAATTCTTCTTTTAAAAATAACAAGAAAGCATTCCTGAGTGTGCAATAAGTTGTTTTATCCTGTTGTCCAGATTGAATTGTTGTGATGTATTTTATTTTAAAATTGTCAAAAATGTTAATTGACATTGATGTTCTAAGCAATGGCACACTTTCTCACTGACCACTGATGTTAGACTGAATCCAGCAATCTTCCGATGATAGAGTGCAGTGTAATTTGATAACCTGTACCCATTGCTTTTTCCTCTTCTAGGCACGTGACGAAATCCATTTTCAGATCGACCAACTTGAGTTAAAGATGAGGCTGTGCACATTGCAGCTTCCTTTGTGGATCAGTCTCCTCCCTGTGGCTGCAGCCGTCGCTCCAGTGGGTTGTGCAGCTAGCCTCGACTCACTTTACTTCAACCTTTGTGATTTATCAGCTGTCTGGGGGATTGTGTTACAAGCTCTAGCCAGTGCTGGCATTCTAAGTTGCTTTGTGCTGACACTGGTTTTATTAGCGAGCATACCCTTTGTCCAAGACAGCAAGAGGAAGAGTACCATTGGAATTCAGGTTTTTTTCATTTTTGGCACATTCGGGCTCTTTTGCCTGGTTTTTGATTTCATTATCAATAAGGACTTCGCAACCTGCGCTTCCAGAAGGTTCTTGTTTGGCGTTCTGTTTGCAATCTGCTTTTCCTGCATGTTGGCACACTCTTTCAGACTGAACTTGCTTGTCAGAAAAAACAATGGTCCTAAAGCCTGGCACATTTTTATCCTGGCATTTTCTCTCACCCTTGTGGAAGTAATAATAAATACTGAATGGTTAATAATCACCATTGTAAGGAATAATGGCACCAGTTCTGCATTTCTTGGAGACCCTTGCAATATTGCTAATATGGATTTTGCCATGGCTTTAATTTACGTTATGTTTCTTATCGTAGTTACATTTGGTCTTGCTGTGTCCACTCAGTGGGGTCATTTTAAACATTGGAAGAAACATGGTGTATTTATCCTTGTCACAGTTAGTTTCTCCATCGCCATCTGGATTGTGTGGATTGTAATGTATGTTTATGGAAATAAGAAAGTCGGAAATCAAACCTGGAATGATCCAACACTCTCTATTGCACTGGTTGCCAATGCCTGGGTGTTTGTCTTTATGTACATCATCCCTGAGATCTGCCATCTGACAAAAGCTAGTACGGAGCAGCATTATGTCGAAGAGGTGTATCCGACAAGAGGAGTGGGTTATGAGACCATCTTAAAGGAGCAGCAAGCTCAACACATGTACATAGAAAACAAAGCATTCTCAATGGATGAACCCAATTCAGGTTAGATCAATTATGTTCTGAGTCATTTGAAGTTTAGAGATATAAATGCTTGCTTTTCTTCAGTTGACTAGAACTGTCCCTATTAGAAATTGGCACCGAGCAGCTTTATTATGAATTAACTAAACTTCTTTTGGCTTTAGCAGATGGAAGGTTTGATTTTTCAGGCAGTCTCAAGCAGTTTCACCACATTCCCAGCAGCATTATTACCAGTCCTCATTGCTGCCTGCTCTCAGTAATTACACTAGCATTTGGCAGCAATCACATTTAGCAATATTGTTACAGGTAATTGAGTCAACACTATTCACAAGGTTGGGTTAGCAAATAGAGTGGAGAATGATGATGAACAGCAGCTTTAAAAGTGGAAAGTGGCAGAAATTTGCTTTATACTTCTTGTCAATTGTAGCTTCTGCTGTGCAATGGACTTGAACATTGTCCAGGGCCAAGAGGGCACAGATTGTTTTGTTTATATGTTCATGCAGTGTGAATGTTGCTGGCTGAGCAAGCATTTATGCCAATCCCAAATTGCCCCTTGATCTGAGTGGTGTAGTAGAGCCTTTCCATAGGGTAGTTTAGAGCCAATCACATTGCTGTGCAATCAGGAGGAAGCTCCATGCATGCCAATGAATGGGCTCCACCTCCGAAAGCCACTCCATGAAAGGATCTCCAATGTCTACACAGCAACAAAATAAGTTGCAGGTAAATAGGTTGCCATGGGTTAGTAGTCACGTGTAAGCCAGACCATATATGGGTGACATATTTCCTTCCTTAAAGGACGTTAGTGACCCAAATGAACTTTTAAAGTACTTGACAATGGTTAGCTGGTTCTTAACTGTAGATTTTATTCATTAAGCTCATATTTCACCATCTACTGTAGCAGGATTCCAACTCACCATCCCAGGTCATTCGCCAGGGGTTCTAACTTACTGGCCTAGTGATATTACCACCACCCTGCCACCTCCCCTGAGAAGTGGGCCTTTTGGGATTCAGAATGAACAAGAAATGTATTTAAGAGTTTTATTCATTTATCTTTTAATCAATCAGTAGTAACCTAATGTCTCAAATTATTGAATAATGGTTTCCAACTCTAACTTTACAAGTTCAAGTCCCAGAGTTTCTTGCTGTGCGAACATGTATAGATAAGCTTTGCACTGAGCTGCAGGATGGAGTAAAGTGTTCCATCTTTAAAAGGAGGTGAACGGTCCAATTTTTGGAACTGTAATCCCCAGGGTGGTCTTTTTTAAGGAATTTACAAATGTGGACACAGCTCTGACTTCCCATCTGCAAAATTTGTAGAAGGAGCAAGCGAGGGAAAGTTGGGGAGGGGATAAAATCTAGAAAACAAAGCCAAGTCAGGACTTTTGTCTATTTGGATATTTTTTTAACTAGTAACTCATTCAGTGCTGAAATTAGCAAGTTAAATAGCACTAGTAGAAATGAGAGCAGACCACATCTTAACCTTAAAATATTCTAACTGCAAAAGATTTCTCATTTGCTTTTACCAATTCCTCTAGCTGCTCCCCTGCCCCTCAGCAAAGGTCAGGACTCCTGTATCAAAGAACAGAACACTTCAACCATACTTTAAACTAAATGATTAATACCAGAAAAGATTAACCCAAAGTGAGCAGGTAATAACAAAACCCACCTCTAACTCTGCTGGTTTATACATTGTTAGTCTGATTGTCCTAACTCAACCTAATTCAAAAATCCAGGTTGTGTGGCATTTTTCAAATTTCTTTAAAATTTGGAAATTAAAAGCTAGCTTCCCTAAAAGTGATAGCGAATCCTTGCTGGAATAATTGCAAAAAGCCAGCTAGTGCACTGATTTCCTTAAGGGGAGGAAACCAGCACCATCTGTGATTCCTGTCCCACACAGTTGGCTCTTAACTGCCCTGTGAAGCGGCCTTGTAAGCCACTAAGTTATTTGAAGAGGAAAAGCCATCACTGTCTTCTGTGGACAATTAAGAATGGCTTTTTCAGCATTGCTGACACTTCCTAATGAAAGCAAAAATGTTGGGTATTCTCTGATAACTGACCCAAGTGGTCTTTATCTATTTCAGAGCTGCAGTAATGAATACTTGAATGCTGGCAAAGGGCAGAGGGATCACAACTAACCCTGACCCCAGCATTCAGCAGGGGCTGATGGATTACTATCCCATGGAAAGTCTGGGCAGTTTTCAAACTTGAAAGATACCAGGGTCAATTGCAGCATGCCTGTCACTCTTCCTTCAGACTGAGTTCAACACACGTGGCACATTTTGGGAATTGAAATTGTAATGATTAAATTGCTTAAGATAAAATTACCAAGAGACAAATAACTTCTAAAATAAAGTGGGCAATTGTTTCTCTCAGGAAAAATACAGTGTGACTTTGTCTATTTATTTTCCCAGCAAACAAGCCCAAATCCCCTTATACAAGTTATACTGGTTACAATGGACAGCTTCGGAACAGTGTATACCAGCCGACTGAAATGGCATTGATGAACAAAACCAACGTAAGTTATCTCAATTTACTGGCATTTTGAAAACATCAACCACAAGGTTTCTTCCCCTGTGGCTGGATGCTCGTTATACAATGTACCGTAACAGAACAATGGTCAAAAGAGATGTGATTGGTTAATGTGAGTCACAAGTTATTTCTCCACAAGACTGCCTCTGAATTTATTATTGATATGGTCCCATTGTGGATTTACCAGAACTTGCGCACTTAAAAAAAAAATTGTTAACATGTTAATCATTAGCTGAAAGTTTAGAGAGATTGTTGGCTGCAACTGGAGCTAGAGTCTACTTGTATTGCTTTTAAAAATCTAAGAAAATCGAGCAGCAGAAAATATGCCTTTTCTTTTTATTTCCATCACACTGTAGCTCATGTTCATAATGTTGCACCGTTCTCTGATGTATAGGGTCAAAAGTGCTAATACGCCTTTTTACTGGTAGATATGCTTTATTCATAAAAGTGACATGATTGAACCCATCATTTCTGGAGTTTCTGTTGGGCCATGCATACACACAAAAATAATCCCAGTTAATTCAGTAATCAGTAACGTTTGACATTTGGTGTTCTCTAGAAGGGTCACTGAACCCAAAATGTTAACCCTGATTTTTCTCCACAGATACTGCCAAACTTGCTGAGTTTTTCCAGCAATTTCTGACTTCCAGCATCCACAGTTCTTTTGATTTTTTTTCTCTCTCTCTCTCTAAAATCTGCTATTCAACTTATTCCAGTTTAGCCATGTTCCAGTTAGACTCTGCTTTGGACTAGAGGAAGTCAGGAAAAAGCATCCAGGATCTTGGTCCTGATTGTTATCTAAAAACAAACTGCTGCAACGCAAATCGTTTCTGAATGTTGAGAGAGAATCAGTTTGAGTTTCGTTGAATTTGGCCTCAGTTGTTAAATAATGCCCTTGCTGTCCAGATTCCGTCTTGATTCATGCCAGAGGTCATCCAGGAGTAGTACTCCAGTTAGAAAGTAGAAGCTGTTATTGGCAAATTTTTCATATGAATGTTTAATGCTTTCCTGTATTGAAAAAAAGACCCATTAAGTGAACATAGCACGGACCTCCCCATCAGAGTTTGTACCTTTAATGCCTTCAAAAGACAGAGCAACATCTAAGATTGACTTTGTGCCTTTGTATTATATCAAAATGAGTTAGTGCTTAAATAAAATAGAAAGATGACATTTGCAGAAAGCTGCACGTTAGTTAATGACTGATTACAGTTAGCAACTCCCAACCTGCCTATTCTATTTAAAATTACCACAACATGATCAGCATACAATGGAAACTAGAAGAGACTGCATTCTGCCAATTATTAACGTGCTGCACCGAGGTGCTCTTGGAAGAGATTTAAAACAAGATCTTTTTCTGGTGAATGTAAAAGATCTCACCACATTGGCACAGAGTCGTACAGCATGGAAACAGCCCTTTTGTTTCAACCAGTCCACTCCGACCATGTTCTCATACAAAACTAGTCCCACCTGCCTGCATTTGGCCCTTATCCCTCCAAACATTTCCTCTTCATGTTCTTATCCTAATGTCTTTTAAATGTTAACTGCATCCATCACTTTCTCTGGCAGTTCATTCCACACACAAACCACTCTGTTTTTTTTAAAAAAGCTATCCCACAGGTCTTTTTTAAATCTTTTTCCTCTCACCTTAAAAATATGCCCCTTAGTTTAGAACTCTCCCAACCTAGTGAAAAGACCCTGGTCATTTACCTTATCTACACCCCTCATGATTTTATAAACCTCAATAAGATCACAATAGAAGAATTGCAGGGAAGTTCCACAATCATATCACCAAAATTGATGATTTTTTACCTTGTAATCTTACTGCTGTTTGCAGGGATTTGCTTTGCACAGATTGGCTGCAGCAATTCCTAATTATCATTAGTGATTTCCAAGATATTTAACTGGCTATGAAACATTTTGAACAAAGGAACATAAGAGAAATGGATCATTTAACCCCTCCTGGTAAAAAGTGAGGTCTGCAGATGCTGGAGATCAGAGCTGAAAATGTGTTGCTGGTTAAAGCACAGCAGGTCAGGCAGCATCCAAGGAACAGGAAATTCGACGTTTTGGGCCGGAGCCCTTCATCAGGGCTCCGGCCCGAAACGTCGAATTTCCTGTTCCTTGGATGCTGCCTGACCTGCTGTGCTTTAACCAGCAACACATTTTCAGCATTCAACCCCTCCTGTTCACTCTGCCAATCTAGCTCACAGTTGGTCATCCTGTTAGTGAAATATTCCCAATATCTCCATTTCCCTGGAAGTCATTAATATTTAGATTAGATTACCTACAGTTTGGAAACAGGCCCTTCGGCCCATCAAGTCCCCACCGACCCTCTGAAGGGTAACTCACCCAGACCCATTACCCTCTGACTAATGTACCTAATACTACGGGCAATTTAGCATGGCCAATTCACATGACCTGCACATCTTTGGACTGTGGGAGGAAACCGGAGCACCTGGAGAAAACCCACACAGACATGAGGAGAATGTGCAAACTCCACACAGACAGTCACCCAAGGGGGAAACTGGGTCCGTGGTGCTGTGAGGCAGCAGTGCCAACAACTGAGCCACCATGCCACAGAAATCCATCTATCTCTGTTCTGTACGTACTGAATGACTGAGCTTCCACACTCTGTTCGGACAAGAATTCCAAAGACTCACCACCCTCTGTATGGTGAAATAGGTAGAGCTTGTTATGGGCCAGGCTTGACCCCCTCAAAACAGTTCAGGGAAGTAGCCCAGACCCTAACTTTGCTAGTTGTTTTAAGCAGTGTAAAGTAGATTTTCCAGGAGTGATGCAATTGGCCCAACCCTTAAATTTTAAACAAAACAGGAATTTATTTGAAGATTACTGAATGAATACAAACAAAAGAGAACAGAATATTGAATATCTTAATCCATCTGAAAACCCAACAGACTATCCCAACTTAATGATGCTGTTTCAAATTCCTGCAACAATCTCCATAAACATCCCTTAGCAAAAAAGGTAAAGTCAAATATGGGGTCTTACAGAAGAGAGAGAGATGGCAGAGAGATTCAGCATAGAACACCTTCTTCCATCTAGCTGTTTCTTTGACCAGAAGCCTCAAAATGGACTGCTTGCTCTGAATAACCGGGCCAAAAGCCAAAAAAAAAACCAAACCAGAGAAAAGCTGAGCTGGCAGAACTGGCCACTCTCCTTTCATCGTACAACAGTTTTTTTTAAACTTAAAAGCCTTTTTCCTGAGGCAGTATCTGTTAGCAATAATCAAATTGGCCCTAAAACCCATCAGAACGAGACTCCCCAGAACTTGTGTCTTTATGACTGCACTGAAAAAAAAACAAGGACAACATTACCTTGTTAAAGGAGCAGCATCATTACAGGCTGATGGTCAGAATCTTTCTCCGAGTTGAAATGTCTAATACTAGGGGACATGCATTTAAGGTGAGAGGGGAAAAGTTAAAAGGTGGTGTGAGGGGCAAATTATTCTACATAGAGAGTGGTAGGAGTGTGGAACGTCCTGCCGGGGTAGAGGTTGAGGCAGTTATAATAGACACATTTATGAGACGTTTAGATAAGCACATGAATATGTAAGGGATGGAGGGATATGGGCCAATGGCTGGCAGAAGGGATTAGTTTAATTTGGCATCCTGTTTGGCACAACATGTTGAGCTGAAGGGCCCATTCCTATTTTGTACTGTTCTGTGTTCTCACCTCAGACCTAGATGGCTGGACCCTTACTCTGAGATGGTGCCCCATGGTTCTAGTCCAGGGAAAACATTCTTTCTGCACCTCCTCTGACTGGTCCTTTAATTTTTTTTTTAACTTTCAGTGAGGTTTGGGAGATTCTGAGGTGATGAGGCCACTGTTGAAATGCAAGTTCTCCCCCCACCAGGTTCTTGTTCACCATTTAGGCAGAGCTATAGTCACCATAAACCCAGAGGGCTGCTCACTCATTAGTGGGTGGTGAGTTTAAACTCAGGTGAGGGGCAGGTTTGAAAAGGCCACGACCTTCAATATTGACCTCAACTGGTACAAGAATTGGATCCAGGCTGTCGGGTGACATTCTGCACTACAAACCAGGCATCCAACCAATTGAGCTAACTGACTCCCTGAAATCATATAACTCATAAGCTGCCTCAGATAATCAATGGCTGCATTTCTTTTCTGTTCTGCCATGTTCAGGAACCTCTGAGTTACTAATTGTGCTTTTTGAAGTGAAAACGGATGTTTAGTGCTATTTATGACTGATGATGAAGTGCACACTTGTGACAAAATGCCATTAAAATCAATTAACTTTCTAAAAATTAATTTTAAAGAATTTTATGGGTAAGCATTAAAATACTCTAGATCTGTAAAGCACTGACAATTCACCTCAATGTTCCAAATATATTAACAGAGAATGTATGAGATTTCACAGATAAAATGATTGAGGGGTGGAGATTTGTCTGCATAAAACCATTAATGCGTCACAGCAAACATCAACTGTGGTTCATAAATTGTATTTGGCAGCAGATCGGTTCAGCACACCAGGTTGATGTTGGAACAGAACTCCACATTCATAGTAAACTTTTCTCAATTAGGAACAAAATCTGTATCAAAACATTCACTGAAATATCTGTAGTGTCCACAAAATGAGTCTTTGTCATAAACACAGGAAGTTTGCATGATGTCAGTATATTATCTGTGGGATTGAACAAAATTAGAGTCCAGTTACAGACTTTAATTAACTGTTTCAGAAAGAGCCAAGCTTTGACAGTGTTTGAGTTAATGCTAAAGACTGATGCTTTTTCAATGAGTTGTACTTACTCTAGTGGTTCACAAGAATTATGCTTTTTTTCATCTATTTCTCTCCCTCCCCACATTATCAATGTTGGCATCTAGCTGCTGTTGTCATCTTGTGATACTCCTGTGTCTTTATCATCTGTCAGCACTTGTCAGAAACCTTGGCTGCAGAGGTTTGTTATTAAGTTTGACCTGGTGTCTGTAGGAAGATGAGACTTTGTCTTCTAATCTTGAAGCTGTTGTCGGTTCATTATGCAATTCCTTTCCTCTGAAGTTGTCTTGGAACGGCATTGTCCTCTGTAAATAGCATCCTCTGTCATGCTGTCATCACAATTTGAAATGTTTCCAGCTGTGTTTCATTTTTGTAGTTTTTTTTGACGTAATTCAATTTAATGGCACTAAACAAGAAAAAGTCAATAACATCTGCCACTCCCCTAAGTGTCTGTTGTGGTTCAGTAGATAACACACTTGCGTCAGATTCCTGGTTTAATCCTTACTCCATAGTCTGAGCACAATCATCTCAGTCTTACTTCAATGTTGCATTGTCAGAAATACTGCCTCTTGGTTATGGACTTTAAATCAAAGCCCTATCCACCTATGGGAGCCAATATGAAAGATCCTGCTGACTTGCTGTATTTCAATGAAGAACAAGGAAATTATCCAGAATCAATATTTATTCCTCAGGTAGCATCGTAAAGACAGATGTGTTACAAGTGAATGGTAGGAGAAAATGGACCCCAAGATGAAGCAGATGATATTGGGAGGGATGACCTGATATTTGGTTAAAGAGACGGGATTAATGAATAGCTTATAGGAGAAAGGAATGATAACAGAAATGTGAGCAGATTAGGAACAACGGTGCACCTGTCAGTGGTGAGTTTTACCAGAAGGGATGAGGGAAACTACAAAGGCCACAAGAGGATTGGAGAGTTGGAGAATTGTATGACTTGAGATAGGGAAGAGGAATTTTTTTTAATTCATGCACAGAATAAGGGCATTGCTTGCTAAGCCAGCATTTATTGCCCATCCCAATTGCCCAAAAGGCAGTTAAGAGTCAAACACATTGCTGTGGGTCTGAAGTTACATGTAGGCCCAGACCAGGTAATCGTAGCAGTTTCCTTCCCTAAAGGACATTAGTATGACTGTGAAGAAATCTGGGAGCTTTTGCACTGAAGCCAGTCCACGTCAGTAAGGTTGTAATGTAATTCATAGAATCTCTACAGTGTGGAAACAGGCCATCCGGCCCAACAAGTCCACACCAACCCTCTGAAGAGTAACGCACTCCTAATACTCCACATTTACCCCTAACCTACACCTCCCTGAGCTGTATGGTCAATTTAGTATAGCCAAATCCACCTAACCTGCATTTCTTCGGATTGTGGGAGGAAACCGGAGCACCCAGAGGAAACCCACACAGACACGGGGAGAATGTGCAAACGCCACACAGACAGTCACCCTAGGCTGGAATAGAACCCAGGTCCCTGGTGCTGTGAGGCAGCAGTGTCAACTACTGAGCCACCATGCCTCCCCTTGGTCATTGGTGACCAAGTCTTGATGGAGGCAGAATATGGGCAGGAGGAGTTTGGATGAGCTGAAGGAAACAGAGGTGGGCAGGAATGGTTAAGCCTGGAAGTGATAAAGGAGTGGATGACTGTTATTGTAGCTGGTGAGCTGAGGTAAGTGGGAAGGTGAGGGATATTGCAGTGGTGTCTAAGCAGCCTTTGTGTGGGCAGGATGAGGGGCTATTGTCTTGTCTTGAGGCCACGTAAAGAAATGTTAAAATATGATAGAGGTCTTCCAAAAGAAAATGGTGGGAGGTCCCTGGCTTGCAGTAAAGGCAGTTGGCTGGAGACTTTTTGAAGTTTAACAGGAGATAATCTCAACTTGTCCAAACGTGGCTTTTGGACAAGACTGAATGTGGCAGGGAAGGGGTAATGAGAGGAGATAGAAGATGGATTGAAGATAAAACTGGCCACTGCCAATGTAAATGTGTGAGTCACAATTCATTGATCACTGACACTGTCACCAAAGTGTTTCTTGAAGGTGGGGGAGAATGAAGGAAGAAGAATTACAATTCATGCAATAGAAGTGGAACCAAAGGCAGTACCACAAAGCTATTTACATTTGGAGGTGGAGCACTATTTAAAAGCAATAAAGGGAACAGTTCGTAATCTAACCAATTACATTGAGCAGGTTTCTCTGTCTTGCTATTCAATATTTAATGCAATGCTATGGAACAACAAGAACATGGACAGCTATACAAGTATGAATCTCCAAAAGTATCCCTGCTCCAATATTGCACCCTCTTGAGATGTAACTGCTACAAGATTTTTGTACACCTGCAGAAATTTCTTAAAATAAATTCTATCAAGGGAAAGAACATTTTAGCATAAAACTTGCCTGTAATTTTTTTTTCTGCTATTTTAAACGAAGCATATAACATCAGTGGGATTAGATGTTTAGTCAGGTGTACTACTGATGAAATAGCTGTGAGCTGGAAGGGTTTACATGACCTTGGGTAAGTGCTTATTTGCTGTGTTTATTTGACCAGCCTTGGGTTTGATGTATCTTTACAGTGAGGGAAGGCCATGGTAACTATTTACGTTGACAGTTCAGCCTGAAATACTACCATTGTCTTTTGAAGATGGCCATATACCTGCTGAAGACCAAAGACGCGTTGATGTAGCACAGCACTTTGTCATTGACCAGGATCTTGGATAAGCATCTCGCAATAAATTCTACAGAGCAACAAATAGGCACAAAGTGGAGAAGCCTGCATCAACATATGGGCACACTGGGAGCTCTTGCTTGTGTTATGCGACAGTGTAGAACTCAGTTTGAGATTTCTGCAAGGATTTTTTTTAATGCAGCAGAATGATAATTGTATGTTTCCTGCTTATTTTGACGAAGGCTTGAGTTACTTTTCCTGATTTGGGCTGTTGTTTCTTTGCCTTTCTGTTCACCCTTCATCCCCCATATCACTCCTGCCGGCAAGGAACAAAGAAATACTGTTAAAGTGAAGCCCAAACATGTCTCAATATTTAGTGTCGGATATCCGACCTCAAAAAAAAATAAGTGCTTCCATTCTTAAAAAATCTTAACGTCAGCTTTTTCAGGTATTCCTCTCTGTTTCACCTTAGTACACCGAGATTCTGACCTAGCAGGTTATATCTGATGTTAAACACTGCAGCGAGAGTTACATCCAACACAGTTTTCAGTTAATAGCAGTAGCTCTAGTTGACCCAAAAGATGGGGGCCCTGCCAATTGTTCACCTTTTCATTTCATAGTAAAGACAAAAAATGTAAGGTTTTTTTACATTTTCAATGGATATTGGAATAAATGTGCATGCTGGCTTAAGTGCACAACTGTTTATAAATTGAATCAATTTATTAATTACAAATGTATGGGCAGTTTATCCATTGTAACCAGTTTGGAAGTAAACTGGTCTTGCTTATTTTTTTTAAACAAGTTTAGATTTCCTGTCTGAGAAGGACTTGAAAGAGGCCTGATGTATTCGTGGGCTGTGATCTCACACTTGATGGGCGCAGACTCGTGCCTTGTGTGACAAGCAGACGTTCCAGCCTGGAGATTTGGGTGCTGGGATTTTGACAATGCAGCAGCAGGAAGTGTTCTCAGTGAGGGAGGGGCAACCAGTATTGGTCATCAGGTTGGCCAGGTGGTGACACCAGCAGGTGTAGGATCAGCTGACATTGAATGTGCCTTTGTGTAAGGGAGGCATCGACACTACCAATTTGGTGGTGGGGAGTGCAGTGTAGAGATGGTGCCAATCACAGTCTGGACTGGGAGGGTAAGTAGTAAAAGGGCTTTAGCAGCAACACCCTGCGTTCTTTGAAGCTGGGGTCAGAATTGTAGAAACCCTACAGGGTGGAGGCAGTCCATTTGGCCCATCGAGCCCACACTGACCCTCCAAAGGGCGTCCCACTCAGACCAATCCCGCTATCCTATCCCTGCATTTCCTATGGCTAAGCCAGGTAGCCTGCACATCCCTGGACACTATGAGTGATTTAGCACGGCCAATCCGCCTAACCTGCCCATCTTTGTACTTGGGAGGAAACCGGAGCATCCGGAGGAAACCCAGGCAGACACGGGGAGAATCTGCAAACGCCACACAAACAGTCACCTGAGAGTGAATTCAAACCTGGTTCCCTGTTGTTGTGAGGCAGCAGCACTGATCACTGAGTCACCGTGCTGCTTCAAGAAGCATGTAGTTCAGTACACCTTAAAATCCCGTAGCGCTTCCTTTGTAGCTGTGTGTACATCTGGTTTTCAGCCAGTGTCTACCACTCCTGCAGTGGAGGTGGGAGGGTTTCCTCAAATGTCTCAGGGAGAGGAATAAAACACCAGAGTTCCAACTCTGCTGGCAGTGATCAAGTTTGGACAGTAGGTAAGGGCAGAATGACACTTAGCTGTGATGAATCTCAGCCTCCCACTCTCTACAATGGAATGTCTGCAATTACTAACTGTCCAGTATTAGACCAGGGCAATAACCAAGTGAGATCTCTTGCTGTCTGTGCCAGCAAGGAATCATTACATTCCAATGAGAATCAATTGACAAGTAAACATAGGAAAAAAATGGCACCTTGATACCTAGAACTAAACTATGCAGATTTACAGAGAAATCACAAATAACAGGTATGCTGGAATAGTTTTAATTTCAATTGTTTTACAAAATGCAGGCTTAATTTGTGCATGAATAATTGTTTTGCATTAATTATTTATGACCAATAGTTTACAAAATTGTTTTATTTTCTCTCAACTCCCTTTGCACTGTAACCTCAGCATGTTCTTAACTTTTCCTTAATCTTAGGTTTTACTCACTGCTTTTGTTTTGTTCTTCAAGTCGTTAGAAAATCCCTATGAGCATTATATCCCGAGGGTCACCATTAACCAGTCGGCATTTTCCAGTAATGCCTCCACCCTCCGTGCAGAGGATGCATTCACAGCTGAGAGCCGGCAGACTGCCCAACAAGATGGCAGCAATGGACCGACATTTTAACACCTTGCATGGCTGCAGAGAGAACACCGACAAAATGTATGGCTTTCAATCCGTGTGTGTATGTGTTTGTGATTGTCCTAGAGATGCCCTAGACAATGTACAATTAGTCAAGTAATACCAGAGATGCTTATTGATAATGGCCAGACAAGAAACGACATGATGGAGGAGGCCACTGGGTACATCATTGGGCATGAACACTTTAAATGCAATGTTTTGCTTTTGGTCTAAGAATATCTTGTCTTTGGCTACGTTTTTCTCTTTGAGGGCAAGCTACTTTTTTTTTAAACTCAAAAGTTAGTTTGTTCCCTCCAAGATTAATAAATCTGGGATTCCTTAAACTGCCCCTCCCCCAACAATGGCGGCACAGTGACTCAGCGGTTAGCACTGCTGCCTCACAGCACCAGGGTCCCAGGTTTTATTCCAGCCTCAGGCCACTGACTGTGTGGAGTTTGCATATTCTCCCCGTGTCTGTGTGGGTTTCCTCCAGGTGCTCCGGTTTCCTCCAAAGATGCGCAGGTCAGGTGAATTGGCCATGCTAAATTGCCCATAGTGTTAGGTGCATTAGTCAGAAGAAAATGGGTCTGGGTGGGTTACTCTTCAGAGAGTCTGTGTGGACTGGTTGAGCTGAAGGGCCTGTTTCCACACAGTAGGGAATCTAATCTAATGTGCAAGCTTCTAATACCCAAGCTCTTTGTGTCATCTGATCACATCACAGTTTCTCTCAGGTAACCTGGACCAGCTACATTAGCACTGTGGAAACACAGGCAGGTTGGAGGCTGAAATGTTGTAATGAGTAACTGACCTTCCATCATCCCAAAGCCTGTCCACCATCTACAAAGGATGACCAGCACAACTCTCCACTTGCCTAGATGTGTTGGGCTCCATTAATACCCAAGCCAGGATAAAGCTTGATGGTCAGCCCATTCACCACCTTAAGAGTCTACTGTCCCTATCACTCATGCATCAATGGGACAATCTACAAAGATTTACTGCAATAATTCACCAAGAATCCAATGGCAGAACTTCCAAACCTGCAAGCTCTGCCACGTAGATTGACAGAAGCATGGATGGATCACCACCCGAAAGTTTGCCTCCATGTCACACACCATCCTGTGTCGTATCCACTCTAACAGCTTTGTGACTGTATGCACACCACGTGGACTTCACAGTTAGAGAAGGCAGGTTACTGTTGCCACCTTCTTGAAAATTATTGGGCCACGCAATAAATCCTGACCGAGCCAGCGATACCTATATCCATAAGTTAATACAAAAGCACTGATGCCTGCACCTAGACTGCAGCAAACAGTTTAGGACTCACTCCAAACAAACAAGGGTTCGATTCTGGCTTCCATTGTTTTGTCAACGTGTTGCAAATTTGTTGAAGTAGGAGCAGTACAGGCTATGTATGAAACTTTTGCAAACCCACATGGGGCCCCCCAGTCTCCGCACCTTAAGACAGTTTGTTTTTTTTTAAATTATTTAACTGTACCTGAGTGAGATATTTGGAAAATCTGCAATCAATTAAAGACTTTGGATTTTTTTTCCAGTGCTCGTTTTTTTTTCCAATTTCCTCTCGTGACCTATTTGTGGATCTGAATTAAACCTATCAGGCAAAAATCCAGCTATGTTCGTGCTTCTAAAGCCCCTGCACAGATTTCATGGGCATTTGGGGATAGGCAATAAGTGGTGATCTCATAGTGACAGCCACAGTCCGTGATAAAATAAAATACATGGTGCTGTAACTGTTGTTCAGCTCACAGCATGCAGGAGACAGTCATCACTATAAAAGGGTTACTATACATAACGTCCCATTCCCAGTTTTACCAAGTAACTTATGCTGTTTACGTGATATTCTGATCATGTTTTATAGAGTCATAGATTCTGGAAGGTTTTTTAACCACCTGACAACAAACAATCAACTTACTAATCACAGATACCAACTCTTTACAATTTCTATGTAAAATGAAACATTTCAGTTCAAATTCTCAGCATTTTTTTTGGACTGTACAATCAGCTCAATTAGTATTCTGAACTGCAACTGTAACACTTCCAATGGGTCCCTGTATTGATGTTGGCTTGGTTTTCCACTCGGCCATTGACTGTTTTCCAAAATATACATTCACATTCCACCCCATTGCCCCCAGTTAAAAATTGAATGACAAGCTTCAAATGAAAGCTCTTTGTTGACACAGTGATATATTTTCCAACATGTTGTTAACATGAATGATTAATTTTATAGAACAATTTTCTGGTAAAATGATGGGTTTTTTTCATTTCATATCCCCTGGACTTAACAATTCATTTCTCTGTGTGGGTTGGGGGGGATTAACTATCCTAAACTTGGAAACTGTACAGCTGATAGATAAGGATCAGTGCCACTTTGCAAATTCGTAAACTTTCAAATATTAAAGCTTCTAACGTGCAAGCCATTGGCATTGGTGTTAGTCAGTGTGAAATCTTTGGTAATATTTGGAAATAATATAAATGAGTTTGTGAAGATTAAGTGCTATATTTTCCTGTTTCATCAGAAGTTTAAGATAAATACACATGTGAGGGAATTGGTGTGATTTTGCTGCTGACAAACTCGTGAATATTTTCCCTTCCTTTCTTTAGAATGTCATTATGAGAAATGAGCAGAATCTTCACATTGCAACTAATGGTCCTCACCAAATAGACATCTGAGGAATTCTTAACCTAGAGATTTTGTGCAATATATGTGTATATTACAGAGCTCATTTCTCACTTTTTTTTTAATCTAATGATCATTCTGAACTAATATAGGGAAAATGACAACGTGTCACTAACATGAATGATTACTTTTATAAAACACTTCTAACAAAGTGAGGATGGTTGATTTTCCACCTAATTTTCAACCATACCAATCTTAACCTATCTTTTCTCTTCATATAAACAGGTGAGCTCCCAATATGGAAGATCTCTGTGGTGAAAAGAGTCTCTCTGCCAACAGTTTCGAATTTTTATTTTAAGAACTGCAACTTGCTGAGGTTGTTTCCATGCTCTGAGTGACACTGGATCAGTGGGAGGAAAGTCCTGTTGATGTGGCATTTAAGCTGGAAATGAAAAGGATTGTTTTCTGAATGCAACTGGGTTTAGGCATTCTGCTTAGCAACTGAGTCAAGCCCCAGTGAGTGGGTGACCATACAAGGCAGGGTGGAGACTGCATTGTCACTACTCGTTCTCTGTCTACTTTAAAGTCTTTCTGAACTCTGCTGAATAGATTTCTTACAGCTTTGACCCTGCACCACATGGACTGCAGTGATTCAAGAAGCCAGCTCACTACGACATCCTCCTGGGCAATAACAGATGAAAGCAATAAATGCTACTACAACAACATCCCAGACGTGAATTTTTTAAAAAGGTAGATAGCATGATGGGTATTAATTTTCTCTGCAGTGCAATGCCTTGTAAATTTGCTTACATCAACCTCTGTACCGTTGTCTGCCTCCTGAATGATGTTGAGGGAGATGCAGTATATGCTGTCCTTGAAAACCGCAAGAAAGAGGTACAAGCTATGATTGAAAAGAAAACCAGTTTCTCACCATGTAAAAGGGAGATGGGTTTAATGTTCTGTGTGTGCTCTGTAATCAGACTACTGTTCATTCCTGTGATATAAAACTGAAATGATCTATTTCGTATGGACCATCTGAAGGAATATAACACCCCTTTAGGAATTGGCTTTGTCACTTCAGGTTGAACTCAATCTGTGTCAAGACTTGGATTGCTATTCCTTATGTTTTATAGGCTAGTAAAGAATTAATCATCGTATTTCTGCAGTGACGGCTCCAAGCCTGTAACAGAAATGTAGAAGTAGGTCACGAAACAATCAAAGTGAACCAAACCAAAAACAAGCATGTGTTTCAATGCACAGTCCCGCTGTCTGAAACACATATCTTCAGTTTTGTTAGCAAACCATATTGCATCTTTCATTAGTGTAATCATCTTTGCATTATGTGGATGTGTGACAAGATGATACTGTCTACACTGCTTTACTCTACTATCTATGAGAATAGGCTGTAACAGTACTGTTACATGAGGATAGCCTTCGAAGGCAAAATCAATCATTGAAGACACAATTGTGAGATTCTAGACTCTTCTCAGGACCATATTTTCTTCTGGCTGTAAGACATAAAAATTGAATGCTATGTGAGATCATAGTGGAGTGAAAGCGGGCAGAGGAAGATATCAATTTCCTCTTCTGTTTTGATTCTGCAGCTTGGTTCCAAGCTAAAATGAATTTAAATGGTTAGCCTTAAAGGGAAACCTTGAGTACTGATAACCCGGGCTGACTTCTTCCTTGATCTGAATTGTGGACATGCTGGGCTGTGTGTGTACTTTGTGTGTATGTCAGCTGGAGAACGCTGCATTCAGGATTTCAGAGTTGAGCTCCTGATCAGTGAGTCCTTGCACGTGGGCAACACATTCAGAAAGGTGCCTGTAGCGAGGCAGGAATTACAGGAGTCATAGTTGCTGCTGTGACAGATGTGGTCCCTAACAAGCAGGTTCATCCTTTATCTTGAAGATGGCAAGACATTATTAGCATCTAAATGCAATTCTCCATTTGGGTATTGTATGATAGATCATTTATCTATTAATCATTTGGACACTTATGTTTTTCTTGCATATCACGTTAAGTTAGTGTGCCATCTGGCATTGCAGTTATTTATTTAACTACCAATTTTACTGCATTAACATGGAAACTAGGAGTGGGAGCAGATGATTGAGCCCTTCGATCCAGCTTTGCTGTTTAATATGATCATGGCTAAGCTCTATCTCAATGCCATTTCCCTGCTTTTTCTCCATACCCCTTGATGCTTTTAAAATCTAAACATGTCTGTCTCTTCCTTGAGTATACTCAGTGACTTGGTCTCCACAGCCTTCTGTGGTACAGAATTTCACCAGTTCACTACTTTTTCAGTGAAAAAATGTTTCCTCATCTCAGTCCTAAAAAGTCAACTCCATATCCTGAGACTGCAACCGGTGGTCCTTCATTCCCCAGCCAGTGAAGACCTCCTCCCTGCATCCAGTCTGTCCAGCCCTGCTAGAATTTGGTATGTTTCAATCAGATCTCCCTCTCATCCTTCTAAACTCGAGTGAATACAGGCCGAGTTGAACAAATCTCTGCTCTCACAAATGTCCTGCCATTCCTAGTATAAGCTTAGTGAAGCTTCCCTGCTCTTTCTCTATGGCAAGTATATCCTTTCTTATGAAGGGAGATCAAAACTCTGTGCATAATTGCAGATGTGGTCTCATCAAAGCTGTGTACAACTATAGTAAAACATCCTTGCTTCTGAACGCATGTACTCTCACAATGAAGCCATTGTACCATTTACCTTCCTAATTGTTTGTTGCACCTGCCTGTTTATTTTCATTGACAAGGACTCACCGATCACACTTCCTGACATATCACCATTTAAATAATACTCTTCCTTTCTGTTTTTCACACCGAGGTGTACTTTGTAACATTTAGCTATGTTGTAATGCATTAGCAACACGTTTGCCCACTCACAAGTTTTGTCTACATTACCATGTGGCCTCCTTGCATCCTCCTCACCTCACAATCCCCCTTAGTTTTGTGTCACTACTGTGAGCTTTTGCTGTAAATTCTGTGTTAGGAGCAGCGCTCCGAAAGCTAGTAGTTCCAAAAAAAAACCTGTTGGACTATAACCTGCTGTTGTGTGATTTTTAACTTTGTCCACCCTAGTCTAACACCTCCACATCATGATAGATTCTAGCATTTCCCCACCACTGCATGTACTTTCTCATTACACCATTCTTATGCATGGCCTGTATTATACCTAGTCTGTTTTTTTTTCTCTTTCCCCTCCCCTCTTCCAATTGTGGGGTTCCATTTGTCCCCCTCCAGTCTGTAGCAACTGCTCCAAAGTATATTGAATTTGGGAAGGAAGATGACCACCAAAGCATTCAAATTTCCAAGGCCACTTCCTTCAGTACTCAGACTGTAGGGACTTGTCAGCCTTTAACCATATTAATTTCCCCAGCACCATTTTCTTATTAATACTGATTTCCTTCCATTTCACCCTCTCACTGGACCTCTGCTTCCCTAACATTTCTGGTAGATTATTTGTGAAACCCTACCAAAGCATGTGTTTTGCAATTTTTTGTTTGCCTATAATTCCCCAGTGAAGGACCCACATTTATTTTTGCTCTTTTTCTTTTTATATATTTTAGAAGCTTTTACCATCAGTTTCTATGTTCCTGGCAATGAATTCTCTCGCACTATTTCCTCAATCTTTGGCTGAATTCTAAAATGCATCCAATCCTGAGACTTTCACAGTTAGAAGCAACTGTTAAACCTTATCTCCATCTTTATGCTGATCATGGTACTCCTTTCTTTGTGCTTTTTCAAATCGTGGGACTTGTTACAGGGATATTCCCAAATCTTATTTATCATGAGGTCAATAAATCAGTCATTACTGGTGATGCTGACCTGCTGCTGTAATCTGTGTCCAGTATATGTTTGTCATTGCCTGCTTCCAAAGATCTCCTCCTCTAGTATGTCATTCACAGCCTGTAGAGAACTCAAAATGTCTCACTGCTTTGTTGGTATGCTTACCACGGCCTTCACACTTTCGTAAGCAGTAAGCCAGCAACTGGTGCTATTCCTGTCTCTGGGCATCAGATCCACTCCTGGCGTGTGCCAAGAGTGAAACCTAGCCTGGTCCATGTTGGCTGTGGCATTTTGACCAATGTGGTTGACTCTTAGCTGCTGTCTGGGATTAGGGATGGGCAATAAATGCTGACCTAGTTAGCGATGCCCACATCCCATGAGTGAGTTCCTAATAAAAACTTTCGAGATTTGCACGTTTGCATATTATGTAAATAGGAACAAAATAGGTACATTGTGATTAGCAACTTGCCTTCAATCCCTGATCAAGTAAATGAACTTTGATGACAGAGTTATCCATTTGCTGTTTTTGTGAGGTTATATTCTCTGCAAAAGAGGAAAATATAGCCCTTTCACCAGGTTATATTTTTTTAAATAACTAAGCTCAGCAATAATTTTTCTTCTTTTGGTGAATTCAAAAGTTGGTTTATTTGATGGAAGTCGGTTGAGTAGAAACAGTTTGTAATAATTTAAGTCCTTATATTACTCTGTTAGCCAAAGAATACACTTTCTAAGCTGTGGATATATGTTCTGTGGCATTTAGTGCTTATGCTTTTTACATGTTTTATAATTAGATTTTGTTACGTTTTAATAATGGTATGTTAATTGCATGTTTTGCTGTTAAAATCTGGGGAATAAGTTGCATCAGTGTAAAGGTCACCCCCCTGTTTTTCATGAAGATTGCTTAGATTCAGATGGATATGTAAATCATTTCTGATAATTAGAGGATGTGAAAGATGTGTAACAGATTTTTGGATTTCTTTTTGTATTTATTTTTACGTTGTTAACCTACAGTTAAATTTACACACAGTAGACTGATCACACTCACATGCTGAAGTTCCAAGCTTGCATTCATCTTTGAACTAATAATCAATAGTCCTGTATGAGTATTTGTGAGAATGTAACATTCATATACATTTCTGCTTTCGCCATGTTGTATTGTTATGAAAGTAGTTGTCTATTGCCCCTTCCCTTAGAATAGACTTTGCAGTTACGAAGTGTTACAGCACAGAGATAGGCCATTTGGCCCAACTGATTGATACTGGCTCTACATGAGCTTCCTTCCACCTTATTTAGTATAGCTTTCAGCACACCCTTCTATCCCTCATATATCCTGACCAGTACCTATTGATGTTGGGTATGATTAGAAAGGTAAAACATAGCAGTCCATCACGCAACAGCTGATTCTCGAGGGAGCTTTTCTCTTCTGTCCCCATCATAAGAAATAAAGAGGAGCAAATCCCAATCCCATGACATTAAAGGTCTCCACTCCCAAATTCAGTCTTCTGATTGAAAATCCAATAAATTGTAAAAGGTCCAATTGGCCTCTGACTCCATATTTGTCTTGCATAGTACTGTAGAATCACTGCGTTTTAAATTTAGCATTTTGGCTATTTCCAGCAAACTCCATTTTTGAAATGTGGATCTGATTGCACGTTATGTCTATCTGACCATAATGGAAATGCTGTCTCATCCAACGATGAGTGAAGTTCAGAGTATCAGAGTTATTTAACCTTTTTTTCCTGGGAATGCATGAGGATTCCTTTGTTGCCATTGTTTTGACTAGCCGCAATATATATTTTTTAGCTGTTATCGTAGTTAGTTTCTGAAAGGAAACCATTTCACAAATGTTAGTAAGTATGTTACGAAATGAATTAGGATTTACTCAGACAACAAAGGTGTCCAAACACAAATGCTAAGGTAAATCCAAGACATCTAGATAATTGTGTTGACTGTGTTATACCTGAGGGGATGTTGCTGTTTTAATGCTACATTTTTTTTGTTAAAAATAAACTCTTCTTTATATTGCGTGCTCCAGTCGTTTTGTTTCTTTCACAAAACTTCTTGAACAACAATAGAGAATGTCTGTACTGCTCCAAGTATCAAATGATGTCTTTCTGGGACAGGGGAGTAAAAGCGAATGTTAAGCAGGGCTCAAATAGAGAAAGGTGTTAATATTGGAACAAGAATGGCAGGGTTAAAAAAAAAAGAGGAGATTTCAAGAGCCTTTTTAAAATCGGAAATCCCTTGAAAGGTTCCAGGAGGCAGAGATCTAACAGCTGAAAGAGTGATTGTAGATAATGGAAAAGGAAGTCAGAAATAAGGAGACATTGTATCAGAGAAAGTGATGGCTTGGGAACAATGAGTAACAGTATTGAAGAAAGTTGCAGTCAGGGGGCTTTTTTAAACAATCTGATGTATCTTTCCTGGTTCCAAAGGAGAAAACATTACACTTTCCCACATTGAACTCTGTCCACCTCATTCACTGACACCCATCAAATGTCTCTTTGTTACTTTCTGTTCCCAGTTACCGTTTTCACTGAATTTGCTATTGTCAGTGAGTATCTTCTCCTTTCTCTCAGCTGTTTCTAAGTGGAGTGAGAAATGAGGTCCTGGTCTAACTTCCTGGGGACACCAAGGGGGCTGGGTTTTCAAACCAGAGTGGGGAATCTGACTTAAGGCTCTTACCCTGACAGGCTGGAAACAGTGATAAGCAACAGGCCTGAACTGGATAAGGGGTAAATTCAATGAGGGGCTGCCTGAGGCCGGTGTTGTCTCCAGAGAATGATTCCAAAAGGCAGATGGAGGCCATTGGTCGAAGATCAGAACAGCAGGAGGGCTGAAGGCTAGCAGCCTCACTGTCTAAACCAGAGACGGCTGCTTGATCCACTCTGTTCAAACAATAGTCACTATGTGTTACTGTATGAGCACCTCAGTTTTGATTATGCTTTCAAGATTTTGAATTGGCATTGCCTTTTGGTACAGCTTCCTGCTGAACTTCAGCAAGTCCCAGAACATTCACTTTTCCATTGTTACTTCGGAGAATGTCATTCACTTCCCCCCCCCCCCCCCCCCAGCCCAAGAGCAAGCTCTTTAAAAGGTCGTTAGTGAATTAATTGCCATTCCCTACTCCTCCCCTGCCACAACCCTCCCTAGGCAATTAAAAATCCTACCAGTTGGGTGTAATGTCCATTGGAACTACTCACTGTCTCCTACCAGAAACCAATTCCCCAATTCCTGTCACCCACAGCCTCTGATTCCACAACATTATCTTCAAATTCTCTCATCTGCAACCTTGTCAAATAAATTCTGGAAGTCTTTTTTTTTAATTATTCATTCATGGGATGCGGCCAGCATTTAATGCCCATCCCTAATTACCCAGAGAGCCCTACAGAGTCACCTACATTGCTGTGGGTCTGCAGTCACATGTAGGCCAGACCAGGTAAATATGGCAAATTTCCTTCCCTGAAGGACATTAGTGAATTAGATGAGTTTTTCCAACAATCAACAATGGATTCATAGTCATGATTAAACTCTTAATTCCAAATTCTTTTAAATTGACTTCAAATTTCACCAACTGCCATAGAGGGGTTTGGTCCCAGGTCCCCAGAACATTACCTGGATCTCTGATTAACAGTGCAGTGTTAATACCACAAGGCTGACACCTCACTTCAAGATCAGAGGCACACGATACATCTAAAGGTCACTTTCTTAGTCAACACATTTGCTAGTTCTCCCCCCAAAAAATTAATTATGATATTAGACATTTTATAAATGAAGTTCCCTTCCGTACCAGACTTTGCTCAGGGAAGGTGCTGTTAATAGTCACCTTCTTCAATATTGCCACTCATTATTTCCTGAGTTTGGTTGCATTCCTGTTTCTGAACCAGAAAATGGGGATTCCGAATGTATTCCAGTGATTTAACCCCATAATTAACTGGTACTTCAATACATTAGGCAGGGAGTGGTGCATTGCTGGAGGTTCCACATATCGCAACGTATTTCTCTTGGGAACATAAAGCCTACATGGATTTATATCAAAGAAGATCCCTGATATCGTCTGTTAATTTTATATCAATTAGATGTTTAATTGTATTCATATATGTAGAATCTCTCTATATGCCCCATTTCAAGGTAGCCCCTGTCAGTGCATTGGAACAGGAAGTCAACATCAACATTACAATGGTGACTTGATGTAACTCAGACACGTTCACTGCCCTGTTTGCTATCTCCTGGCCTTCCCACTCCTCAGTCCTTAATAGCCTCCATTCCTCTTGCCACCCTGGCCCCTTGCTCATGGCAAACAGCAAGAGGCTAGGGTACTGAGCAGGAGCGAGGCAGTGGGCAAGTTGGCAGGCAGGATGGTCAAGTGTTGGGAGTGGGACAACAAGTGAATTGCAGTCTCAGAATCTGAATTGAATGGCTTTGATATGAAACATGCACTTGTAATGAGATGGGGAGTTAAATGCAAAGTGGAGATTTAAGGCACTGGGAAGATTGTGAATGGAGAGAAAGGCCTTTGAATAGCATCTGGTCTGCTATACAAGATGATCGTGGCTGATTCTCTTTCTCAATGTGATATTCCCACTTTCTCACCATACCCTGTGAGTAGCTAGTTAATACTTAGCAGAGACATGGTTTGCTCAAGCTCAAGTGGTTTTACTGAGTCAGACATTCAGCTATAGTGGGGCGAGAACTGCCACTTGCACTTTTTAGCTGTGGCTCTTACCCCTACAGCACAAGTTTCTGGGTTCAAATTCCACTCCAGGGATTGAGCCCAAATATCAAGACTAACCATCCAGTGCTAAGGGAGCACAACTCTCTCAGAGCAGCTATCTCTGGGTGAGATGTTAAGATGTCTGCTTGCTTGGGTAAATGTAAACGTTTCTGGTGGTATTATTTTGAGGAAGAACAGGGAAGTTATCCCTAGTGTTCCATTCCATAATTATTCCCCAACCAACATCGCAAAAGAATATTATTGGCCAATGTTGGTTGCGGGAGCTTTCTGTTCACACGGGATCAATGTGAACTTCACCAGTTTCCTCATTTTCCCTCCCCCGACCTGGTCCCAAATCCAACCTTCCAACTCAGCACCGCCTTCTTGAACTGTCCATCTTCCTTCCCACCTATTGGCTTCACCCTCCTCTCCGACCTATCACCATCATCCCCCACCTTCATCTACCTATCGCATTCCTAGCCACCTTTGCCCCAGCTCCACCACCCTCCCATTTATCTCTCAGCCCCCTTGAGCCAGCCCCTCATTCCTGATGAAGAGCTTATGCTTGAAATGTCGATTCTCCTGTGCCTCAGATGCTACTTGACTGGCTGTGCTTTTCCAACACCACACTCTTAGACTCTGATCTCCAGCATCCACAGTCCTCACTTTCTCCTATTCATAGACCCAACAAGATGCTTTTAAGTGCTGTTTTTGTAGCAGCCTCCACCACTTTCTCTGGCAGCTCATTCCATGCACGTACCGCCCTCTACGTGAAAACGTTGCCCCTTGATCCCTTTTAAATCTTTCCCCTCTCATCTGAAACCTATGCCCTCTAGTTCTGGACTCCCCCACCTCAGGGAAAAAATCTTGATTATTTATCCTGTCTATGCCCCTCATGATTTTATCAACCTCTATAAGGTCACCCCTCAGTCTCCGATGTTCCAGGGAAAACAGTCCCAGCCTATTCAACTTCTCCCTGTAGCTCAGATCCTCCAACCCTGGCAACATCCTTGTAACTCTTTTCTGAACCCTTTCAAGATTCACAACATCCCTCTGACTGGAAGGAGACCAGAACTGCATGCAATATTACAACAGTGGCTTAACCTATGTCCTGTACATAGAGGCCTCAACGTGACCTCCCAGCTCCTATATTCAATGCACTGACCAATAAAGGAAAGCATACCAAATGCCTTCTTCACTATCCTAGCTACCTGTGACTCTACTTTCAAGGAACTATGAACCTGCACTCCAAGGTCTCTTTGTTCAGCAATACTCCTCAGGACCTTACCATTTAGTATATAAATCTTGCTCTGATTTGCTTTTCCAAAATGCAGCATCTCACATTTATCTAAATTAAAATCCATCTGCCACTCCTCATCCCATTGGCCTATCTGATCAAGAGCCTGTTGTAGTCTGAGGTAATCTTCGCTGTCCATTACACCTCTAATTTTGATGTCATCGGCAAACTTACTAACCATACCTCTTGTGTTTGCAGGAACAAAATACTGCAGATGTTAGAATGAAAGTTGAAATCGGTGGAGAAACCCAAAGCTGTGGCAGTGTCTGTGGAAAGAGAAACAGAATTAAGGTTTCAGGGTCCTTCTTCAGAATGTCAGGGATAAGGAATTAGCCAGAAATGTTGCTCACCATCTTCTTCATCTGGTTGCCTTTCTTCACTCCAGTATGTTGTGGGTCCTGAGCTAACAAAACAGTCCAAGGTTGGTTCCTCAGGTTTACAACGATGTTGCCAGGGTTGGAGGATTTGAGCTACAGGGAGAGGTTGAATAGGCTGGGGCTGTTTTCCCAAGAGCATTGGAGGCTGAGGGGGTGACCTTTTAGAGGTTTATAAAATCACGAGGGGCATGGACAGGATAAATAGACATGGTATTTTCCATGGGGTCGAGGAGTCTAAAAAACTAGAGGGCATAGTTTTAAGGTAAGAGGGGAAAGATTTAAAATGGACCTGAGGGGCAACTTTTTCTCTCTGAGGATGGTGTACGTATGGAATGAGGTGTCAGAGGAAGTGGTGGAGGCTGGTATAATTGCAACATTTAAAAGGCATCTGGATGGGTAAATAAGTCGGGAGAATTTAGAAGGATATGGGCCAAATGCTGGCAAATGGGGCAACATCGAGGGCCGAAGGGCCTGTACTGCACTGTAATGTTCTATGTTCTATTAATTTAGCAGAATGGAGGGGTTGGACTGAAGGTCTGTTTCCATGCTAGCACCTGATGAAGAAGCAGCGCTCTGAAAGCTCGTGTTCTCACATAACCCTGGGGGCTAGAACCTGGTGTCGTGTGACTTTTGACACTGTTCAACCCAGTCCAGCACCGGAAACGCCATGTCTATGTTGCGCATGAGAGCTCTCTCTCTGAGGGCACGAGCTGAAAACCCCTCTCCCACTGCTGGATAAATATATCTTGTGGTTTGTTTGCCAATAAAGACCAGGCTCCTCCTTTAATGTCAGGCTGTGCACAATCAACTGATTTCAGCTGTTGTAACAATGGAATCAGTTTTGGTTCCTGAATTTGCTGATCTCCCTTCAGTGTTTCCTGAGCACGGCAGACAGTCTCTTTAAGCAGGCCTGTGGAATTAGCACATACAACAGTGTAATCCAATCCAGGAACAAACTCAGATCGCAGATAGAATTGCAGGCTGGAGGGATAATATCATGTTTCAATCGCAAACTAATGTACTCGGAATCTCTAGTATTTCCTGCGGGGAAATAAAGCATTGTTTCCTGTGTTTACTGCTCAGAGGTCGTTGGGGGGGGGGATCAAGATAACGTCAGGCTATAAATAGCGCTGTGCGATCCTGGGGAGTAAGGAAACAGTGTCGTTTTACCCAACAGCTGAAGAACCAGCAGAACCTGTCAGACCTCATTGGCAGCAACCCCTAGTTCCATCTCAGGAGACTGAGTGGGTGCTTGTTCCACATTGGGGCTGATGCTGCACTCATTCCCTCTTCTAATATTTGATGTGAAACAGGGCAACCCTGACAAGGGAGGGCTTGAGGAGAGGGAAACTAGCAGTGTTTCTGCTCCATGAACCAATGATTCCTCATAGTAGCCCCACAGCGCAGTTAGAGACCACAGAATCTGCAACCACTCTCATCCCCACCAAAGATCATCCCATTCAGAACCCTCCCCTCCAATCCCTGTAACCCGTAGCCACCAGGGCTAAATCCACCCATGGGTGATTAAGCATGGCCAATCCACCTAACCTGCACATGTTTGGACCTTAGGAGGAAACCAGAGCGCCAGGTGGAAGCCCACACAGACATGGGGAGAACATACAAAGTCTACACCAACAATCACCCAAGGTTAGAATCGAATCTAGGTCCCTGACGCTGTGAGGCAGCAGTGCTAACATTGTGTGCCACGTGTGGGGGAATGCATGTTTGCACCCCTTCATATGGGGGTGAGTGTAAGGGCACTGAGCATGCAGTGAAAGAGCAGTCTCAGGAGTCACTGTGAAGACTCCCATGTCAGGATGGGGGGAGAGAGCTGAGTACTTTTTATAGGAAGCGCTACCAGCTGGATTGCTGTAGATGTTTATTCCAAACTGATATCTACTGATCGATCAAACAGACAGCCCAGAATGCAGACATGCAGCAATTTTCACAACATTGTCACTGTAGCTTTTATAGAACATTGTAAACTTGAAGAGAATCATTGAAACATCGAATCCCTTCAGTGCAGAAACAAGCCCTTCGGCCCAACAAGTGCACACCAACCCATTCCCCTACTCTATTACTCTACATTTATCTCTGACTAATGCACCTAACCTACACATCCCTGAACATTCTGGGGCAATTTAGCATGGCCAATCCACCTGACCTGCACACCTTTGGATTGTGGAAGGAAGCCGGAGCACCCGGAGGAAACCCACACAGACACAGAGAGAATGTGCAAACACCACACAGACAGTCGCCCAAGGCTGGAATCGAACCCAGGTCCCTGGCTCTGTGAGGCAGCAGTGCTAACCACTGAGCCACCTTGCTGCCAAGCAAAACATGACGAAATAAATTTGGGACATTTGAAAATAAAACAAAGGAGTGTTGCGTGTATGGAATGAGCTGCCGGACGAAAAGGTGGAGGCTGGTACAATTACAACATTTAAAAGTCATCTGGATGGGTATATGAATCGGGCCAAATGCTGGCAAATGGGACTAGATTAGGTTAGGGTATCGGGCCAGCATGGATAAGTTGGACTGAGGGGTCTGTTTCTGTGCTGTACAGCTCTATGACTCGATAACAGCAGATGCAGACTTGAGTTTTAAGGACAGGCTGGATTGGCTGGAACTTTTTTTCCTGGAGAGTAGGAGGTTGAAGGGTGACCTTATAGAGATTTATAAAATCATGAGGGGTACAGATAAGGTGAATAGCAAAGGCATTTCCCGAGGGTGGGTGAGTTCAAAACTAAGGGGCATAATTTTAAGGTGAGAGGAGAAAGATTTAAAAGGAAGTGGTAGATGCAGGTACAGTTACAACATTTAAAAGACATTTGGACTGCTACGTGGATTGGAAAGATTTATTTCAGACAAATGCAGGCAGATGGGGTAAGTTTGGTTTGGGAAACTTGCTCAGCCTGAACATGTTGGACTAAAGTGTCTGCTTCGTGCTGTATGACTCTCTGACTCCATGTTGGAGATTTTAAACAAAAACAGGAAGTTCTGGAGAAACTCAGCAGACCTGACAGCATCTATGGAGAGAGAAACAAGAGCTAAGTTCCCCTAACACTTTCTATTTTTTTTTGCAATTGGGACAGTCCCTCTACATTACAGAGAAATAATGGAAGAGACTGATGGAGTAATGAATCATATTATATCGATTTGCTACTGATTTTCTCATACTTGTTTTGAGCTCCTTAACCTTGACTGGGAAATGTTTGTCAATGAAATTAATTATAACCATGCACTGTAATCAGCAAATTACATTGATTTAAAGGTTATTTCAAATACGGTCTAAAAAAATCTTCTCAACCTTTTGTTTCTTACTTTTGCTACCCATCGGCAAATTTGGCTCAGGATTTAAATTGTAAGGTGGAGAATTTCCTGAACGCGAGCTGGGCTTGGAGGTAGAGGAGTGAATCAATTGTTCAGTGTTTGATTGCTTTTGAGTATTGACAGTTTTAGTAAAAAGTGAGGTCTGCAGATGCTGGAGATCAGAGCTGAAAATGTGTTGCTGGTTAAAGCGCAGCAGGTCAGGCAGCATCCAAGGAACAGGAAATACAACGTTTCGGGCACAAGCCCTTCCTGATGAAGGGCTTGTGCCGAAACGTCGAATTTCCTGTTCCTTGGATGCTGCCTGATCTGCTGCGCTTTAACCAGCAACACATTTTCAGTATTGACAGTTTTATGTGATGTTAGTCAAGCCTGAGGCAGGGGTTACAATACACAGGGCCAGTGAATACATTTGCTCTTGAAAGCTCCCAAAAGATCTGAGCAACCAATGAGGCAGCCTCTGTATGTGGGAGAGACTAAATATGAGGATCTCCACCAATCACATGTTCTCTGAAGCTAATGGTAACAGATCTTCCAATCATAGGTCCCCATTGCTTTTGCTGCTGTTCTAGAAACACAGTTCATGATTGGAGGAGCAGGAGGGAGGGAACCTGTGATGAGAGAAGCTAGAAGATTTGTTCTGGCTGTTCGCGTAAGAGAATTTTGCGTGCGTCTTCACTGTGTGTCTCTTGGAATTCTCTGGAAGGGAGATTAATGAGATGAAACGGAAAAAGAAAGCAAAGGACAGAGTCTTTACCAATAGAAAGGTGAATGTAAATCCCAGAAACGCCAGCATTGTGAGGTGAAGTCCCATCAGCCAAATTCTGGCTGAGGTACAAGTGCTGACTGGGCCCCCAAGTCTCAGCCGCGGTTTGTTGGCTGGGCCTGTCCCAGCTGGGAGTGGCGTTGCTAGCTTCTCTTGAGGCTTAGTTGCAGGGTTTGGAATGTACTAGATAGGCACGTGGAGAAAGTGAGGACTGCAGATGCTGGAGATCAAAGTCAAAAGATGTGGTACTGGAAAAGCACAGCCAGTCAGGCAGCATTGAGGAGCATGAGAGTCAATGTTTCGAACATAAGCTCTTCATCAGGAATATGCAATGGCCCACGGGGACTGAGAGCTAAATGGCAGGGGGCTGAGGAGAAGGTAGCCAGGAATACAGGTGGGGATGGGGGGGTGGGGGTGCAGGGATGATGGTAATAGATTGGAGCACTGAGTGAAGCAGATAGGTGGGAAGGAAGATAGGCAGGTAGGAGAGTTCAAGAGGGTGGCATCAAATTGGGAGGGTTGGATCTGGGATAAGATGGGTGGAGAGGAGATGAGGAAACTGGGGAAATCAACATTATTCCAGTGTGGTTGGAGGGTTCCAAGGTGGAAGATGAGGTGTTCTTCCTCCAGGCATCAGGTGGCTAGAATCTGGCAGTAGAGGAGGTTCAGAACTTGCATATCTTTGACAGATTGGGAGGGGGAGTTAAAGTGTTCGGCCACACTGTGGTGAGGTTGTTTAGTGCATGTGTCCCATGATGTTCTGTGAAATGTGGTATGGCCAGAGGAAGGGTATCCTGTTTTGCCTTGGGTTTCAGCCTGGGATGAACTTGTTAGGGTCAAATCTCAGCCAGAGAAGCACAACAGTGGAACAGTGGGCGGCATGGTGGCACAGTGGGTAGCACTGCTGCCTCACAGCGCCAGAGACCCAGGTTCAATTCCCGACTCAGGCGACTAACTGTATGGAGTTTGCACATTCGCCCCATGTCTGCGTGGTGCTCTGGTTTCCACCCACTGTTCAAAAATGTGCAGGTTAGGTGAATTGGCCATGCTAAATTACCTGTAGTGCTAGGTAAAGGGGTAAATGTAGGGGAATGGGTCTGGGTGGATTGCGCTTCGGCAGGTCGGTGTGGACTTGTTGGCCCGAAGGGCCTGTTTCCTCACTGTAAGTAATCTAATCAAGGCTGCTGAGGGAGTTTGTGAGAGAGGGAATTAGAAAGACAGGCACGTGGCTGTGGCTGGGGAAAAGGGTTGATTATAATGTGCTTGTGGCTCTGAAGTTAAAATAATAATGTTATTTGATAAAATGTTAGGGTCTGGTGATGCAGCAGTACTGTCAAGTCCCACAGTTCAAATCCCACCTACTCCAGAAATGTGTAATAACATCTATGAACATGTTGATTGAAAAAATGCATTGAATTTTAAATTGACAATTCCTGTCCCAGTTCGTCACCTACTAATAAGACATAGGAGCAGAAATTAGGCCATTTGGCCCATCAAGTCTGCTTCCCCATTCGATCATGGCTGATAGGCTTTTCAAAGCTGAAAATGTGTTGCTGGAAAAGCATAGCAGGTCAGGCAGCATCCAAGGAACAGGAGATTCGATGTTTCGGGTATAAGCCCTTCTTCCTGAAGAAGGGCTTATGCCCGAAATGTCGAATCTCCTGTTCCTTGGATGCTGCCTGACCTGCTGCGCTTTTCCAGCAACATATTTTCAGCTCTGATCTCCAGCATCTGTAGACCTCACGTTCTCCTGATAGGCTTTTCAACCCCGTTTTCCCACTTTCTCCCCAAAACATTTGATCCTCAAGGCAATCAAGAACTTACCTGTCTCTAATGTTGAAGCTTTCGACCTCAGTTGTGTCAATTCAAATTCTTCCTTAAATATACTCAAGGCTGAGGTAGACAAAGTTTTAATTAGTGAAGGAGTCAAGGGTTATGGAGCAAGGTAGGAAAGTGGAATTAAGGTGTATGAAAACAGCCATGATCTCATTGAATGGTGAAGCTGAACGGCTAACTTTCCCTCCTACATCTTATTGTTTTTAATAATCCCAACATCTAACTCAAAAATTGGATCATTAGACCTGACAACAGAAGGTTATATATCATGAAGAAAAATCCCAAGAATGTAGTTCAAGTCTAACATGGCTAGAAAGAACCTCAATTCATGCTACTTCAGTCTGACCAATTTAGGTCTCATTAAAGTATAGATGATCTTATGAAGTAAATGTGATTTAAACCTTTTATTATCTGTGGATCAATCTGATGCTGAAGAATTGATTTCTATGTATTCTGTTTGTTACACAATTGGTTGTTCAGAAGTCAATATCCTGACTTGTTTGTCAGCACTCCCTTTACACAGAAGTATTGAGGGGAGAGAAATTTAAGTCACAGAGACGTCCAGCATGGAAACAGACCCTTCAGTCCAATCTGTCCATGCTGACCAGATATCCCAATCCAATCTAGTCCTCCTGCCAGCACCCAGCCCATATCCCTCCAAACCCTTTCTATTCATATACCCACCCAAATGCCTCTTAAATGTTGCAATTGTACCAGCCTCCACCACTTCCTCTGACAGCTCATTCCATACACGTACCACCCTCCATGTGAAAACGTTGGCCCTTAGGTCTCTTTTATATCTTTCCCCTCCCACCCTAAACCTATGCCCTCTAGTTCTGAACTCTCTGGCCCCATGGAAAATACTTTGTCTATTTATCCTATCCATGCCCCTCATGATTTTGTAAACCTCTATAAGGTCACCACTCAGCCTCAGACGCTCCAAGGTAAGCAGTCTGTTCAGCCTCTCCCTATAGCTCAAATCCTCCAACCCAGGCAACTTCCTTGGAAATCTTATCTGAACTCTTTCAAGTTTCACAACATCTTTCCGATAGAAAGGAGATCTGAATTGCATGCAATATTCCAACAGTGACCTAACCAATGTCCTGTACAGCCGCAACATGATTCCTCAACTTCTGTACTCAATACTCTGACCAATAAAGGAAAGCATACCAAACGCCTTCTTCACTACCCTATATACCTGCAACTCCACTTTCAAGGAGCTATGAACCTGCACTTCAAGGTCTCTTTGTTCAGCAACACTCCCTAGGACCTTACCATTAAGTGTATAAGTCCTGCAAGATTTGCTTTCCCAAATGCATCACCTCGCATTTATCTGAATTAAACTTCATCTGCCGCTTCTCAGGCCATTGGCTCATCTGGTCAAGATCCTGTTGTAATCTGAGGTAACCCTCTTTGCTGTCCACTACACCTCCAATTTTGGTGTCATCTGCAAACTTACTAACTGTACCTCTTAAGCTCACATCCAAATCATTTATATAAATGACAAAAAGACATGGATCCAGCACTGATTCTTGTGACACTTCACTGGTCACAGGCCTCCAATCTGAAAAACAACCCTCCACCACCACCCTCTGTCTTCTACCTTTGAGCCATTTTCTGCGGCTCCATGCAAAGGCTGCCTTGCTGATCTTTGAGGGGCCCTAGTCTCTCCCTCGTTACCCTTTTGTCCTTAATATATTTGTAAAAACCCTTTGGATTCTCCTTAATTCTATTTGCCAAAGCTATCTCATGTCCCCTTTTTGCCCTCCTGATTTCCCTTTTAAGTATACTCCTACTGCCTTTGTACTCTTCTAAGGATTCACTCGATCTATCCTGTCAATACCTGACATTAGCTTCCTTCTTTTTCTTAACCAAACTCTCAGTTTCTCCCGTCATCCAGCACTCCCTAGAACTACCAGCCTTTCCTTTCACCCTAACAGGAATATACTTTCTCTGGATTCTTGTTATCTCATTTCTAAAGGCTTCCCATTTTCCAGCCGTCCCTTTACCTGTGAACATCTGCCTCCAATCAGCTTTTGAAAGTTCTTGCATAATACCGTCAAAATTGGCCTTTTTCCAATTTAGAAATTCAACTTTTAGATCTGGTCTATCCTCTTCCATCACTATTTTAAAATTATTAGAATTATCATCACTGGCCCCAAAGTCCTACCCCACTGACACACCCTGGCTAATTTCCCAAAAGTAGGTCAAGTTTTGCACCTTCTGTAGTAGGTACATCCACATACTGAATCAGAAAATTTTCTTGCACACACTTAACAAATTCCACTCCATCTAAACCCTTAACACTAAGACAGTTTCAGCCTATGTTTGGAAAGTTAAAATCCCCTACCATAACCAGATAACTGAGATCTCCTTACAAGTTTGTTTCTCAATTTCCCTCTGACTATTAGAGGGTCTATAATACCAATCCCAATAAGGTGATCATCCCTTTCTTATTTCTCAGTTCTGCCCAAATAACTTCCCTGGATGTATCTCTGGGAATATCCCCCTCAGCACAGCTGTAATGCTACCCCTTATCAAAAATGCCACTCCCTCTCCTCTCTTGCCTCCCTTTCTATCCTTCCTGTAGCATTTGTATCATGGAACATTAAGCTGCCTGTCCTGCCCAGCCCCAAGACATGTTTCTGTAATTGCTATGATATCCCAATTCCATGATCTTAACCATGCCCTGAGTTCATCTGCTTTCCCTATTAGGTCCCTCGCATTGAAATAAATGCAGTTTAATTTATCAGTCATAGAGTCATAGAAATGTACAGCATGGAAACAGACCCTCGGTCCAACCTGTCCATGCCGACCAGATATCCCAATCCAATCTAGTCCCACCTGCCAGCACCCGGCCCATATCCCTCCAAACCTTTCCTATTCATATTCCCATCCAAATGCCTTTTAAATGTTGCAATTGTACCAGCCTCCACGACTTCCTCTGGCAGCTCATTCCATACACGTACCATCCTCTGTATCAAAAAGCTGCCCCTTAGGTCTCATTTATATCTTTCCCCTCTCACCCTAAACCTATGCCCTCTAGTTCTGGACTCCCCAACCCAGGGAAAAACTTTGCCACTTTATCCTATCCATGCCCCTCATAATTTTGTAAACCTCTATAAGGTGGCCCCTCAGCCTCCGACACTTCAGAGAAAACAGCCCAGTCTGTTTAGCCTCTCCCTGTAGCTCAAATCCTCCAACCCTGGCAACATCCTTGTAAATCTTTTCTGAACCCTTTCAAGTTTCACAGCATCTTTCCGATAGGAAGGAGACCAGAATTGCACACAATATTCCAACAGTGGCCTAACTAATGTGTAAAGCTGCAACATGACCTCCCAACTCCTGTACTCAATTCTCTGACCAATTAAAGAAAGCATACCAAAAGGAAAATATTCTGCCTGGAAGTCTGTGGTGAGTGGTGTTCCACAGAGCTCTGTCCTTGGGCCTCTACTGTTTGTAATTTTTATTAATGACTTGGATGAGGGGATTGAAGGATGGGTCAGCAAGTTTGCAGACGACACAAAGGTTGAAGGTGTCGTTGACAGTATAGAAGGCTGTTGTAGGCTGCAGCGGGACATTGACAGGAAACAGAGATGGGCTGAGAGGTGACAGATGGAGTTCAACCTGGATAAATGCGAGGTGATGCATTTTGGAAGGTCGAATTTGAAAGCTGAGTACAGGATTAAGGATAGGATTCTTGGCAGTGTGTAGGAACAGAGGGAGCTTGGTGTGCAGGTACATAGATCACTTAAAATGGCCACCCAAGTGGACAGTGTTGTTAAGAAAGCATATGGTGTTTTGGCTTTCATTAACAAGGGGATTGAGTTTAAGAGTCGTGAGATCTTGTTGCAGCTCTATAAAACTTTGGTTAGATCGCACTTGGAATACTGTGTTCAGTTCTGGTCGCCCTATTATAGGAAAGATGTGGATGCTTTGGAGAGGGTTCAGAGGAGGTTTACCAGGATGCTGCCTGGACTGGAGGGCTTATCTTATGAAGAGAGGTTGACTGAGCTCGGACTTTTTTCATTGGAGACGTAATTGAGGTATACAAGATAATGAGAGGCATAGATAGAGTCGATAGCCAGAGACTATTTCCCAGGGCAGAAATGACTAACACGAGGGGTCATAGTTTTAAGCTGGTTGGAGGAAAGTATAGAGGGGATGTCAGAGGTGGGTTCTTTATGCAGAGAGTTGAGAGAGCATGGAATGCGTTGCCAGCAGCAGTTGTGGAAGCAAGGTCATTGAGGACATTTAAGAGACTACTGGACATACATATAGTCACAGAAATTTGAGGGTGCATACATGAGGATCAGTGGTCGGCACAACATCGTGGGCTGAAGGGCCTGTTCTGTGCTTCACTGTTCTATGTTCTATGTTCAAACGCCTTCTTGAATTTCCTATCTACGTGCAACTCCACTTTCAGGGAGCTATGAACCTGCACTCCAAGGTCTCTTTGTTCAGCAACACTCCCTAGGACCTTACCATTAAATGTATAAGTCGTGCTAAGAGATGCTTTCCCAAAATGCAACACCAAGCATTTATCTGAATTGAACTCCATCTGCCATTTCTCAGCCCATTGGCCCATCTGGTCAAGATCCTGTTGTAATCTGAGGTAACCCTCTTTGCTGTCCATTACACCTCCAATTTTGGTGTCACCTGCAAACTTACTAATTGTACCTCTTAAGCTCACATCCAAATCATTTATGTAAATGACAAAAAGTAGAGGGCCCAGTACCGATCCTTGTGGCACTCCACTGGTCACAGGCCTCTAGTCTGAAAAACAACCCTCCACCACCACCCTCTGTCTTCTACCTTTGAGCCAGTTCTCCGTCCAAATGGCTAATTTTCTCTGTATTCCATGAGATCTAACCTTGCTAATCAGTCTCCCATGGGGAACCTTGTCCAACGCCTTAGTGAAGTCCGTATAGATCACATCTACTGCTCTGCCCTCATCAATCCTCTTTGTTACTTCTTCAAAAAACTCAATCAAGTTTGTGAGACATGATTTCCCACGCACAAAGCCATGTTGACTATTCCTAATCAGTCTTTGCCTTTCCAAATACATGTACATCCTGTCCCTCAGGATTCCCTCCAACAACTTGCCCACCACTGAGGTCAGGCTCACCTGTCTAAAGTTCCCTGGCTTGTCCTTACTACCTTTCTTAAACTGTGGCACCATGTTAACCAACCTTCAGTCTTCCGACACCTCACCTGTGGCTATTGCTGATACAAATATCTTAGCAAGAGGCTCAGCAATCATTTCTCTAGCTTCCCACAGAGTTCTAGGGTACACCTGATCATATCCTGTGGATTTATCTACCTTTACGCGTTTCAAGACATCCAGCACTTCCTTGTCTGTAATATGGAAATTTTGCAAGATGTCACCATCTATTTCACTTCAGTCTATATCTTCCATATCCTTTTCCACAGTAAATACTGATACAAAATACTCATTTAATATCTCCCCCATTTTCTGCGGCTCCACACAAAGGCTGCTTTGCTGGTCTTTGAGGGGCCCTATCCTCTCCCTAGTTACTCTTTGTCCTTAATATATTTGTAAAAACTCTTTGGATTCTCCTTAATTCTATTTGGCAAAGCTATCTCATGTCCCCTTTTTGCCCTCCTGATTTCCCTCTTAAGTGTACTCAAACTTCCTTTATGCTCTTCTAAGGATTCATTCATTCTATCCTGTCTATAACTGGCATAAGCTTCCTTCTTTTTCTTAACCAAACTCTCAATTTCTTTAGTCATCCAGCATTTCCTATACCTACCAGCCTTTCCTTTCACCCTGACAGGAATATACTTTCTCTGGATTCTCGTTATCTCATTTCTGAATGCTTCCCATTTTCCAGCCGTCACTTTACCTGTGAATATCTGCCCTCAATCAGCTTTTGAAAATGCTTGCCTAATACCATCAAAATTGGCCTTTCTCCAATTTAGAACTTCAACTTTTAGATCTGGTCTATCCTTTTCCATCATTATTTTAAATCTAATAGAGTTATGGTTGTTGGCCTCAAAGTGCTCCCCCACTGACACCTCAGTCACCTGCCCTGTCTTATTTCCCAAGAGTACCTTGTTCTCTGCTTTGTCCCTGTCTGCCCTGACTGTTTGACTCACTTCTGTTCTCAACTGTACTAGTCTCAGATTGATCTCTTTCCTCACTATCTCCCTGAGTCCCACCCTAACACCCCCCATCTTACTATTAAATCCTCCCAAGCAGCTCTAGTAAATCTCCCTGCCAGATATTAGATTAGATTAGATTACTTACAGTGTGGAAACAGGCCCTTCGGCCCAACAAGTCCACACCGACCTGCCAAAGCGCAACCCACCCATACCCCTACATTTACACCTTACCTAACACTACGGGCAATTTAGCATGGCCAATTCACCTGACCCACACATCTTTGGACTGTGGGAGGAAACCGGAGCACCTGGAGGAAACCCACGCAGACACGGGGAGAACGTGCAAACTCCACACAGTCAGTCGCCTGAGTCGGGAATTGAACCTGGGTATCAGGTGCTGTGAGGCAGCAGTGCTAACCACTGTGCCACCGTGCCGCCCATTAGTCTCCTTCCAATTTAGATGCAATCAGTCCTTCTTGTACAGGTCACCTTCTACCCCAGAAGAGATTTCAATGATCCAAGAATGTTGACTCCTCTGATACGCCAGCTCCTCAGCCATGCATTCATCTGTTCTATCCTCCTATTCCTGCCCTCACTAGCTTGTAGCACCAGGAGTAATCCAGATATTACTACTCTCAAGGGCCTCCTTTTAAATTCCTGCCTAACTCTTTGTAATCTCCCTTCAGAATCTCAACCTTTTCTCTTCCTATGTCGTTGGTTCCAATGTGTACAATGACCTCCTGCTGGCCCCTCTCCCCCGTGAGAACATTCTGCACTCTCTCTGAGACATCCATTAGCCTGGCATCAGGGAAGCAACACACCACTGCCGGCCACAGGAACATCTGTCTGTACCTTGGACTAGAGAGTCCCCTAACACAATCGATCACTTGGAATCCGATGTGTCCCTCATTGCATTAGAGCCAGTCTCAATACCAGAAACTTGGCTGTTCCTGAGAATCCATCACCCTCTACTTTTGCCAAAACAGCACTCTTGTTTAAAATGGGGATAGCCACAGTAAACTCCTGCACTAACCGCCTACCTCTCTTACCTTTCCTGGAGTTAACCCATCTATGTGACTGTATCTGCAACTTTTCCCCCTGCCATCCATACATCCCTTTGCTCTTGTAAATTCTTCATTGCTTCTAACTGTCTCTCCAACTGGTCCATTTGATCTGATAGGATTCGCAACCAACAGCATTTATTGCAGATATAATCCTCAGTAACCCGTAAACTCTCCCTAACCTCCCACATCCAACAAGAAGAGCGTGTCACTCTACTGAAGGCCATTTTTGCTCCTTCACAATCTACAGACCCAGAAAATAGCGCTGTCTTATTCCTTTACAAAACACTGCTCCAGATTAAATTAATAGTTATGGTTTATATTTTAAGTTTAATCAAGGGATGTATCTCAATAAACATATAATCAAGAAAGAACCACTCTACTCACTACTGCAGATCTAATGTAAGGCCATGCTTAAATATTCACTTCTGTTTCTGTGCTGTGACCTCTCCCAAACAGTTCCTCCAAGATTAGTTGTGAATTTCACTGTTTGTTAATTTTCCCAGACACACTCCAATGTCCGGCGATACATGAATTCAAACAGCAAAGGCAGTAACTGTGCAGGTTCACTGCTGTGTCAGAGAGCAGTGTGGGTTTCTCTCTCTCTCTCTCTCCTGCACTGACCTCAACATGTGCTTCCTTTGTCTGTTACTCTTCATTTTAAAACTGTTGTTGTTTTGACTTTTTTTTCCAAAGTTCAAAAACAATGCACCAGCGTATAAAACAGGAATCGCTGCTCCTGGAATTCGAGGAAATCACCTCCAACATCTTAAATACCTCAAAAAAGGAGCAACTGTTGCAGCCAGAATTTTTTCCCATCCTCCACCTTGGATTAGCCAGCTATAAAATTAGCTGAACAAAACCAAAGAATGTGGGAGAGTTCAATTATTTCTTATTAAGGGCTGAAGATGGATATCCTCACTAAGTTAACTTGTACCAAGCAGTTCAAATTTTCATTTTGCAAATGGTATATGGGAGATTTACAAACAATCGGGTAACAGAAAACCATTCCATTTATAGGTTTCAAGTGAAAAGATGTATTAGAAACAAAAAAAAACTACAGATGCTGGAATCCAAAGTAGACAGACAGGAGGCTGGAAGTCCACAGCAACCCAGGCAGCATCAAAAGGGGGAGAAGTCAATGCTTCGGGTATTTACCCTTCCTGAAGAAGTGTTACACACGAAACATTGACTTCTCCACCTCCTGATGCTGTCTGGCTTGCTGTAGTCTTCCAGCTTCCAGTCTGTCTACTACAAAAAAATTTAATGTGCACTCTTTGATATTTGGATTATGTTACCTTTCTATGGAAGAACATCCTAGTGTTAACTCAAATACAGAAAGTGAAGCTATGATCTGAGTGTGACACCTCACAAAAGAATGGTGAGAATGAAATAGGAGCCAGGGAAGACCAAACAAAAGCTCCTTGAAGAAATTCACAAAGAGCCTTCAGGAGAAAGAGAAATTCCACCCCCACCTCCCCCCACACACCCCCCCCCCCCCACACCCCCTCAACCATTGGGTGTGGTTAGAGTAAAAGAAATATAAACAAACTGCAAATTTGTGACTGCCAACCATTTGAAATTACAGTAAATAAAGCTTCTGTTCAAATATACAAAATTGTGTCATTTGCGCATATCTCTGAGGCATAACCCAGCAGGAAGAAATTAAAATCTGTGTGACTCAAAGGAAGAATATTTAGGGGAATGGGGATACCTTCTATCCAAAGCAACTCTGCATAATCTCAATCCTAGAGAATGGTGACCACTAGCAAGTCATTGACACCATCCTGATGTCTAGAAGAAAGTGAGGACTGCAGATGCTGGAGATCAGAGCTGAAAATGTGTCGCTGGAAAAGCGCAGCAGGTCAGGCAGCATCCAAGGAGCAGAAGAATCGACGTTTCGGGCATAAGGCCTTCCTCAGGAATGAGGAGGGTGTGCCAAGCGGGCTGAGATAAAAGGTAGGGAGGAGGGACTTGGGGGTGGGGCATTGGGAATGCGATAGGTGGAAGGAGGTTAAGGTGAGGGTGATAGGCCGGAGTGGGATGGGGCAGAGAGATTGGGAAGAAGATTGCAGGTCAAGAAGGCGGTGCTGAGTCCGAGGGTTGGGACTGAGATAAGGTGGGGGTAGGGGAAATGAGGAAGCTGGAGAAATCTGCATTTATCCCTTGTGGTTGGAGGGTTCCTAGGCGGAAGATGAGGTGCTCTTCCTCCAGACGTCATGTTGCCATGGTCTGGCGATGGAGGAGGCCAAGGACCTGCATGTCCTTGGTGGAGTGGGAGGGGGAGTTACAGGGCGGTTGGGTTGGTTGGTGCGGGTGTCCCAGAGGTGTTCTCTGAAACGTTCCACAAGTAGGCGGCCTGTCTCCCCAATGTAGAGGAGGCCACATCGGGTGCAGCGGATGCAATAACTGATGTGTGTGGAGGTGCAGGTGGATTTGGGAAGGATGTCATTGATTTTGGGAAATAAGGGGTGGACACAAAATATTTATATTTATTTCAGACTGAGACCATCAAATTCTAGAAGTTTGAAATCAACCGAATCTCAGCATTTATTAGTGCTGTTCATATAAGTCCAATCTTTTTCTATTTCATGACCGATTTGAAGCTGTAAGTGGTGGAAATAATTAGAAATCGGAATCTCATTTCATGGATAATGTATTTATAAAATTGCACATTGATTCCTATTGCAGATCTCACAGCAGTGTGTAATGGAGTGACAATAGAGTTTTATGTTCTCACTTCAGTCTAATGCACTGAAAGTGTGGCTGTACCAGCATCTGGCAGTTTGCAAATCAATCTGGTGCTAATTCATCAAATCAGCTTTTTCTTCCCTGGTATGGAAGGATTGTCTTATGAGCAAAGGTTGAACAAGTCGGGACTCTGCACAGTTCAGAAGAATTTGGGTGATTTTATTGAAGCATATAGGATTCTTAAGGGGCAAATGTTTGCCCCGTTGGGGGACTCTAGGACCAGAGAGCATAGTTGTGGAAAAAAGACCAATTTTCAGACTGAGATAAGGAGGAATTTCTTCCTTCAGAGAAATCTTTGGAACACAGAGAACTTGTGTTTGTTCAAGACTGAAATGGATAGATTTTTAGTCAATTGGGGAATCAAAGGTTTCAGAGAAAGGGCAGGAAAGTGGGCCTGAGGAAAATTGGATCAGTCACAGTCCTGTTAGATGGTACAGCAGGCTCGATGCTGTGCTGCTGATATTTCCCAGGGTCCTCTAGTCTGGAGTAAGGGGGAAGTAAGAAGGGGAAGTTGCATTTATGTGGCCACTTTCACGAGTTCCCAAAACTCTTCTCAGTTAATAAAGTGGTTTCAACCTTAAGTCATTCTTGGAGGAAATATGGCGGAAAAGTTTCATGAGGTAAGCTCTGACTATGTGCAGGGATATAAATGATTGGAAAATCTGTTTTTGGCAATATTGGTCATGGTATTAAATGGTAGTCAGGACTCTGGGGAGATCTCCCCTAACCTTTCTGAAAACAGTGTGATGAAATCCTTACCATCCATAAGGAATAAGGTAGGTGAACTTGCAGCATGGGTTGGTACCTGGGACTTCGATGTTGTGGCCATTACAGAGACGTGGGTAGAACAGGGACAAGAATGGCTGTTGCACGTTCCAGGGTTCAAATGTTTTAGTAGGATCAGACATGGGGGTAAAAAAGGGGGAGGCGTGGCATTACTTGTCAAAGACAGTATCACAGCAGTGGAATGGACGATGGAAGAGGACTTGCCATCTGAGGTAGTTTGGGCTGAGGTTAGAAATAGGAAAGGTGAGGTCACCCTGTTAGGTGTTTTCTACAGGCCTCCTAATAGTCCTAGAGAAGTAGAGGATAATATTGCGAGGATGATTCAGGAAAAGAGTGAAGGTAGCAGGGTGGTTGTTATGGGGGACTTTAACTTCCCAGATATTGACTGGGAGAGCTATAGCTCGAGTTCATTAGATGGGTCGGTGTTTGTACAATGTGTGCAGGAGGGTTTCCTGACACAATATGTCGACAGGCCAACAAGAGGGGAGGCTATATTGGATTTGGTTCTAGGTAATGAACCAGGCCAGGTGTTAGACTTGGAGGTAGGTGAGCACTTCGGGGACAGTGACCACAACTCGGTGACTTTTACTTTAGTGATGGAGAGGGATAATCGTGCGCCGCAGGGCAAGAGCTATAGCTGGGGGCAGGGAAATTATGATGCAGTGAGGCATGACTTAGGATGTGTGGATTGGAAAAACAGGCTTCAAGAGAAGAACACTAATGAGATGTGGGGATTGTTCAAGGAGCAGCTACTGCGTGTCCTCGATAGGTATGTACCAGTCAGGCATGGTGTAAAGGGCCTTGTGAGGCAGCCGTGGTTTAGTAAGGAATTGGAGTCCCTTGTGAAAGGGAAGAAGGCGGCATATGTAAAGATGAGGCGTGAAGGTTCAGTTGGGGCGATTGAGAGTTATAAGGTAGCCAGGAAGGAGCTAAAGAGGGAGCTAAGAGAAGCGAGAAGGGGACATGAAAAGTCTTTAGCTGGTAGGATTAGGGAAAACCCAAAGGCTTTCTATAGGTATGTCAAGAATAAAAGGATGACTAGGGTAGGTATCGGTCCAGTCAAGGATAGTAGTGGGAAGTTGTGTGTGGAGGCGGAGGAGATTGGAGAGACATTAAATCAGTACTTTTCATCAATATTCACTCAGGAACAGGACACTGTTGCTGATGTGAATATGGAATCACAAATAATTAGAATGGATGCCCTGGAAATATGCAGGGAGGAGGTTTTGGGAATATTGGAAAGGATGAATATAGATAAGTCTCCTGGGCCTGATGGCATTTACCCCAGGATCCTATGGGAAGCTAGGGAGGAGATAGCAGAGCCATTGGCCTGGATTTTTATGTCGTCATTGTCTACGGGAATAGTACCAGAGGACTGGAGGATAGCGAATGTGGTCCCATTGTTCAAGAAAGGGAGTAGGGATAGCCCTAGTAACTATAGGCCAGTGAGTCTGACTTCAGTGGTGGGCAAAGTCTTAGAGAGAATGGTAAGGGATAAGATTTATGAACATCTGGGTAGGAATAACGTGATCAGGAATAGCCAGCATGGTTTTGTGAAGGGCAGGTCATGCCTCACAAACCTTATTGAGTTCTTTGAGAAGGTGACTAAGGAAGTGGACGAGGGTAAAGCAGTAGATGTTGTGTATCTGGATTTTAGTAAGGCGTTCGATAAGGTTCCCCATGGTAGGCTAATGCTAAAACTTCGGAGGTATGGCATTGAGGATACATTAGAGGTTTGGATTAGGAATTGGCTGGCTGGAAGGAGACAGAGGGTAGTAGTTGATGGATTATGTTCATCTTGGAGCGCAGTTACTAGCGGTGTACCACAAGGATCTGTTTTGGGACCATTGCTTTTTGTTATCTTTATAAATGATCTAGAGGAAGGACTTGAAAGCTGGGTAAGCAAGTTTGCGGATGACACAAAAGTCGGTGGAGTTGTGGATAGTGAGGAAGGAAGTGGTAGGTTACAGCGGGATATAGATAAGTTGCAGAGCTGGGCGGAAATGTGGCAAATGGAATTCAATGTAGCTAAGTGCGAAGTCGTTCACTTTGGTAGGAATAACAAGATGATGGATTACTGGGCTAATGGTAGGCTACTTGGTAGTGTGGATGAGCAGAGGGATCTTGGTGTCCATGTACACAGATCTCTGAAAGTTGCCACCCAGGTAAATAGTGCTGTGAGGAAGGCATATGGTGTACTGGGCTTTATTGGCAGAGGAATTGAGTTCCGGAGTCCTGAGGTCATGTTGCAGTTGTATAAGACTCTGGTGAGGCCTCATCTGGAGTATTGTGTGCAGTTTTGGTCGCCTTACTATAGGAAGGATGTGGAAGCTTTAGAACGAGTGCAGAGGAGGTTTACCAGGATGTTGCCTGGAATGGTAGGAAAATCTTATGAGGAAAGGCTGAGGCACTTGGGGCTGTTCTCATTGGAGAAGAGAAGGTTTAGGGGAGATCTGATAGAAGTGTATAAGATGATTAGGGGTTTAGATAGGGTAGATACTAAGAACCTTTTACCGCTAATGGAGTCAGGTGTTACTAGGGGACATAGCTTTAAATTAAGGGGTGGTAGGTATAGGACAGATGTTAGGGGTAGATTCTTCACACAGCGGGTTGTGAGTTCATGGAATGCCCTGCCCGTATCAGTGGTGAACTCTTCTTCTTTATGGTCATTTAAGCGGGCATTGGATAGGCATTTGGAAGTTATTGGGCTAGTATAGGTTAGGTAGGATTCGGTTGGCGCAACATCGAGGGCCGAAGGGCCTGTACTGCGCTGTATCCTTCTATGTTCTATGTTCTATGTTCTAGTAGATGGAACCTTACTTTGGTATCTGATCTGAAAGATATTACCCCTTCATCAGACTTTTGCCTGAAACATCAATTCTCCTGCTCCTCGGATGCTGCCTGACCTGCTGTGCTTTTCCAGCACCACACTCTCGACTTTGATCTCCAGCATCTGCAATCATCAATTTCTCCTGAGTGTCAATGAGACTGTGTGCGCAGGACTCGAAGCCACAGCCCTCTAACCAGGAGCTAGAATTGGGCTATGATGGGAAGATTAAATGTGACCTACGCTAAAATTCTGAGACCAAGAACAAAAAGGTGTGAAATGAGTGATTTTCCAGAGGCTCTATCAGAAAATTCATAGAGATTAGTGTTTTGCTTTTCAAGTTCCAGAAATATTGTTGACTCAATTGCATATAAGCACAAGGTTATAGACTTTCATTTTCTCTCAAATAAAGATTCATCAGATTCAATTTCATTCAAGTTGAATGACATAACATTACATGAACGATGCATTGACTAAACTGAGCAGCTGATGACTTTATCACCCATCAATCTGAGTAAGAATACCCCATGGAAAATGACTATCGCATGCATCATTCATTGTAGCAACTACTTTAGTAGAGAAAGGGTCTGGCATCTTAACATTTTATCAGCCTGATAGCCTAATCTGAGTATAACAGAATTAATTACATTCTTAGAAGCTAATCCCTTTATTTGAGTTGAATTGTGAACTTCTCAACATGTTCCATATACATGTTTAATCACCTTTTACTTCTATTTTATCTAATCACTGAGCACAGAATCAACATTGCCCAAGCCATTGAGAAAAATCGTTTATCTCCTAACAGCTTTGTTGGTGAGGATGGAACAGAGCCACTTTAACCAAAAAGGTTGTGGGGTCATTGGTTTATAGCCGGGGTGGGGGGGGGGGGGGGGTTGGGGGGGGGAAGGTACAGTAGATCTTCTCTGAGCAGCCTCACGTATCCTGGATTGGGAAAAGAAAGTCAGTCAGCAGTCATTATAAGGAAACTGCAGCTAGAGAGTGACAAGGAGATTGGGTCCTGTTGAAATCTCTGTTGACACCAAGCCTGACCTCCAGTATGTTTCAGCTGATAATCTCGAAGTCAGTGAAAGGTTACCGCACTGACATAGGGCAGGTGGGAACAAGCATCGTAAGTATTATCAGTCACAGAAAGTTCGCCATTTATTTTCTGAATGGAGAGGTTGCCCAGTGCAGACCCTAAAATCCATTAAGACCTGAAAATCTTTGGTTTGATTTGATATATTATTGTCAGATAACAGAGATACAGTAAAAGTATTGTTTTGCATGCAATTCGGGTAAATCATATCTTATATAAGTACATCAGGATGAGAGAATAGTATGCACAATATAGTGTTAAAGCTACAGAGAAGGTGCAGAGAAAGATCAACTCTAACATACAAGAAGTCCATTCAAAAGTCTGATAACAGCGGGGACGAGTTGTGTTAGGAAGAGTTTTCAAATTTTTGTATCTTCTGTCCAAAGGAAGAGGATGGAAGAGGGAATAACTGAGATGGGAGGGGTCTTTGATGATGTTGGCTTCCTTCCTGAGGCAGTGGGAAATATAGATGGTGTAAATGGGAGGAAGGCTGGTTTTCATGATGGACTCAGCTGCATTCATATCTCTGTGTCATTTCTTGTGGTCTTGGATAGAGCAGTTGCCATACCAAGCTGTGATGCCTCTAGATAGGATGCTTTCTATGGTGCATCTATAAAATTGATAAGAGACATTGTGGACATGATGAATTTCCTTAGCCTTCTGAGGATGTAGAGGTGTTGGTTTACTTTCTTGACTATTGCATCAATATAGATGGACCGGGACAGAATGTTGGTGATATTTACTCCTAGGAACTTGAAGCTCTTGACCATCTCCACCTCAGCACCAATGATACAGACAGGGGCATATCCTCCACTTCACTTCCTGAAGTCAATGACCAGCTCCTTCATTTTATATTAAGGGAAATTTTGTTGTCTTGACACCATACCACAAAACTGTCTACCTCTACCTTGTGCTCAAATCTCCCAAATGGCTGACAAGCAAAGAATCTAATCAAACAAGTTTTGCAAGAAAAGGCAATTTTATCTTCTGTGGAGGTTGAGGCCTGAATCTTTGTACACACCCTGTGTAAGTCACCACTAGCCTGCAATTTCACATCCTGACCAATATGGTGACTTCAGGTGCCTTCTGTGATACAATTGGTCCCCACATTCCTTGAGTACTGTTGAGATTACTCTTCATTTCCCCTTGAGGATATACTTGTCATTAAATATTGTTCTGTCTTTATAATATTGAAGGCAGAATAGTTGGTGGCAACTAGCTCTGCATTTTCAACTAAATCTCTAGATCCTATGTGCATTCCATTCCACTTCCCCTCTTCCCTTTGCCTTATTGACTCATGTATTTTGAATCCTTTGATGTGGAATTCTCTCCTTAACCCCACCTCCTCTCTATCTGCATCACTTTTTTGATGTAACCACAAAATTCTCAGCCGACCTTCCAATCTTGCATTGTGGGGTCACTATTCAGATGAGACATTAAACTGAGGCCCATCTGCTCAGATGGGCATCAAATGTTCCATGGCATTAGTTTGGAAAAGGGCAGAGAAATTATAGTTGGTGTCCCAACCAGCGTTTATCTCTTAAAGTCACTGAAACAGATTATCTGGTCATCACCACAAAGCAAGAGAAAGTGAGATTTGCAGATACTGGAGATCAGAGTCGAGAGTGTGTTGCTGGAAAAGCACAGCAGGTCAGGCAGCATCCGAGGAGCAGGAGAATCGATGTTTTGGGCATAAGCCCTTCATCAAGAAGCCCAAAACATTGATTCTCCCGCTCCTCGATGCTCCAGCACCATACTCTTGACATCATCACGAAGTAGTTTGTGGAAATTTTTAAAAATTTGTTCTTGGGATAATGGCATCACTGGTGATGTCTTTCCCACCGCCTTCTCCTTGCTGTGTGCAAATTGTTGCTACATTTCTTACATGATACCTGTGACCACATTTCCAAAAGTACTTCATTGACTGTAAATTGCTTCAAGATGCCTTGTCAACATGAAAGGCATTACTTAATTGCACATCTTGCTTTTCTTTTCTTGCATGGGCAAGAACTCTGAGCCCAGGGAGTCCCTTAATGGTCCTGCCCCATTATTGATGAAAGCAAATGGATGTTTCTTTCATTTTAAATCAGTGTAGAAATTCCTGGAAAAGGTGTGGGCTAACTCATTGTGGGTCAACTACATCTGCGGTGCCTCTCCAGGAATTCCTCTGGTGGAAACCTAAAGACATTCCCCAGGAACTCAAAGCTTTAAAATCCTATAACACCCCAGTTAAAGGCCTGATTTGGAGATGTCAGTGTTGGACTGGGGTGTACAAAGTTTTAAAAAATCACACAACACCAAGTTATAGTCCAACAGGTTTATTTGGAAGCACTAGCTTTCAAGGCACTGCCTCTTCATCAGGCAACCGTGGAGCAGGACTTAAAGTCTGTTCCATTGTTGAGTCAGATTTATTTTTAAAGTGGGATTTACAGAATATAACATGGATTTATGCAGTCTTTGAGCAAAATAAAATGTAATTCTGTAAATACAGATCCACCCCAGGACAGACAGAGTGGGTGTGTGCATGTCGGTGTGAATGCATGTGAAAGTGTGCGTGTATGTAAGCTTGGTCAAGTATGTGTGTGAGTGTGATGGGGTATAAACCTGTGAAAGGGTGCGTATGTGGGTGTGAGTGCGGGGGTTGCTTGTGTGTGCGCATGGGAGAGAGCTTGTGCATGAGAGAGGGTCTGCGTGAGTGTGTTGGGACAGACTTTAAGTTCACACCATTAACATATTGTCTGAGCTAAGATAACACTAATTGTTAGATAAACTGAAGCCACCTAGAGAATGTAACTTAAAAGGAGTTCTCAAATTTACAGCCCAGTCCAACACCTCCAAATCTTAAAAATCCTGAATGAGTGCGATTTCCATGGGCTCTCATGAAAAATTAGTACAGCAAGTGATCGATTGTGCTAGGGGACTCACTAGTCAGGGGCACAGACAGACGTTTCTGCGGCCAGCAATGAAAAATTAAAATGGTGTGTTGCCTCCCTGGTGCCAGGATAAAGGATGTCTCAGAGAGGCTGTAGATTGCTCTCAAGAGAGGCCAGCAGCAGGTCATTGTACACATTGGTTCTAACAACATAGGAAGGGAAAAGGATGAGATTCTGAAGGGAGAATTTGGAAAATTAAGTAGGAATTTTAAAAAGCGGTCCTCGAGGGTAATAATATCTGGAGTACTCCCGGTGCAGCGAGCTAGTGAGAGCAGGACTAGGAGGATAGAACAGATAAAGGCATGGCAGAGGAGCTGGGGTATGGGAGAAGGATTCACATTTTTGGATCATTGGAATGTCTTCTGGGGTAGAAGTGGCCTGTACAAGAAGGATGGATTGGAAGGGGACTAATATACTGGCAGGGACATTTGCTGAAGTTGCTCAGGAGGATTTAAACAAGTAAGGAGTGGATAGTGACCCAGGGAGATAGTGAGGAAAGAGATCAATCTGAGACTGGTACAGTTGGAGAAAAGAAGTCAGTCAAGCAGTCAGAGCAGGCAGGGACAAAACACAGGGTAAAAACAAGGACTGAGGTGCTGGAAACCAGATTCTAGATTAGAGTGGTGCTGGAAAAGCACAGCAGGTCAGGCAGCATCCGAGGAGCAGTAAAATCGACGTTTCGGGCAAAAGCCCTTTGTCAGGAATACAGGCAGAGAGCCTGAACGGTGGAGAGATAAATGAGAGGAGGGTGGGGGTGGGGAGAAAGTAGCATAGAGTACAATAGGTGAGTGGGGGAGGAGATGAAGGTGATAGGTCAGAGGGGGGAGGGTGGAGTGGATAGGTGGAAAAGAAGATAGGAGACCAAACAGAACAAGGTAGGACTGCATTTATTTCAATGCAAGAGCCCTAACAGGGAAGGCAGATGAACTCAAGGTGTGGTTAGGAACATGGGACTGGGATATCATAGCAATTACAGAAACATGGCTCAGGGATGGACAGGACTGGCAGCTTAATGTTCCAGGATACAAATAGAACATAGAACATAGAACAATACAGCATAGAACAGGCCCTTCAGCCCACGATGTTGTGCCGAACATTTGTCCTAGCTTAAGCACCTATCCATGTACTTATCCAATTGCTGCTTAAAGGTCGCCAATGATTCTGACTCTACCACTCCCACAGGTAGCGCATTCCATGCCCCCACCACTGTCTGGGTAAAGATCCTACCCCTGACATCCCCCCATACCTTCCACCCTTCACCTTAAATTTATGCCCCCTTGTAACACTCTGTTGTACCCGGGGAAAATGTCTCTGACTGTCTACTCTATCTATTCCCCTGATCATCTTATAAACCTCTATCAAGTCACCCCTCATCCTTCGCCGTTCCAATGAGAAAAGACCTAGCACTCTCAAGCTATCCTCATACGACCTATTCTCCATTCCGGGCAACATCCTGGTAAATCTCCTCTGCACCCTCTCCAAAGCTTCCACATCTTTCCTAATGTGAGGTGACCAGAACTGCACACAGTACTCCAAATGTGGCCTTACCAAGGTCCTGTAAAGCTGCAACATCACCTCACGACTCTTGAATTCAATCCCTCTGCTAATGAACGCTAATACAGCATAGGCCTTCTTACAAGCTCTATCCACCTGAGTGGCAACTTTCAAAGATCTATGAACATAGACCCCAAGATCCCTCTGCTCCTCCATCTTACTGAGAACCCTACTGTTAACCCTGTATTCCGCATTCTTATTTGTCCTTCCAAAATGGACAACCTCACACTTGACAGAGTTGAATTCCATCTGCCACTCCTCAGCCCAGCTCTGCATCATATCTAAGTCCCTTTGCAGCTGACAACAACCTCCTCACTATCCACAACTCCACTTATCTTCGTATCGCCTACAAATTTACTGACCCACCCTTCGACTCCCTCTTCCAAGTCATTAATAAAAATTACAAACAGCAGAGGACCCAGAACTGATCCCTGCGGAACTCCACTTGTAACTGGGCTCCAGGCTGAATATTTACCATCTACCACCATTCTCTGACTTCGACCGGTTAGCCAGTTCTCTATCCAACTGGCCAAATTTTCCACTATCCCATGTCTCCTGACTTTCCATATAAGCCTACTATGGGGAACCTTATGCTACAGGAAGGATAGAAAGGGAGGCAAGAGAGGAGAGGGAGTGACGTTTTTGATAAGGGATAGCATTACAGCTGTACTGACGGAGGATATTCCCAGAAAGACATCCAGGGAAGTTATTTGGGTGGAACTGAGAAATAAGAAAGGGATGCTCACCTTATTGGGATTGTATTATAGACCCCCCAACAGTCAGAGGAAAATTGAGAAACAAACTTGTAAGGAGATCTCAGCTATCTGTAAGGATAATAGGGTGGTTATGGTAGGGGATTTTTACTTTCCAAACATAGACTGGGATTGTGTTAAAGGTTTAGATGGAAAGGAATTTGTTAAGCATGTACAAGAAAATTTTCTGATTCAGTGTGTCGATGTACCTACTAGAGAAGGTGCAAAACTTGACCTACTCTTGGAAAATAAGGCAGGGCAGGTGACTGAGGTGTCAGTGGGGAAGCACTTTAGGGCCAGCAACCATAATCCTATTCATTTTAAAATAGTGATGGAAAAGGATAGACTAAATCTAACTGTTGAAGTTCTAAATTGGAGGAAGGCTAATTTTGATGGTATTAAGCAAGAACTTTCAAAAGCTGATTGGGGGCAGATGTTTGCAGGTAAAGGGACAACTGGAAAATGAGAAGCCTTCAGAAATAAGGTAATGAGAATCCAGAGAAAGTATATTCCTGTTCAGGTGAAAGAGAAGGCTGGTAGGTATAGGGAATGCTGGATGATGAGAGAAATTGACGGTTTGGTTAAGAAAAGTAAGGAAGCATATGTCAGGTAAAAACAGGATAGATCAAGTGAATCCTTAGATGAGTAGAGAGGCAGTAGGAGTATACTTAAGAGGGAAATCAGGAGGACAAAAAGGGGACATGAAATAGCTTTGACAAATAGTGTTCAGGAGAATCCAAAGGGTTTTTATAACCACATTAAGGATAGAAGGGTGACTAGGCAGAGAATAGGGCCCCTCAAAGATCAACAACGCAGACATGGTGTGGAGCCACAGGAGATGGGGAGGTACCAAACAAATATTTTGCATCAGTGTTTACTGTGGAGAAGGACATGGAAGAATGTAGGGAAATAAATGGTGACATTTTGAAAAATGTCCATATTACAGAGGAGGAAGTGCTGGATGTCTTGAAACGCAAAAAGGTGGATAAATCCCCAGGACCTGATCGGGTGTACCCTAGAACTCTGTGGAAAGCTAGAGAAATGTTTGCGGGGCCTCTTGCTGAGATATTTGTATCATCGATAGTCACAGGTGAGGTGCTGGAAGACTGGAGGTTGGCTAACGTGGTGCCATTGTTTAAGAAGGGCGGTAAAGACAAGCCAGGGAACTATAGACCAGTGAGCCTGACATCAGTGGTAGGCAACTTATTGGAGGGAATCCTCAGGGACAGGATTTACACGTATTTGGAAAGGCAAGGACTGATTAGGGATAGCCAACTTGGCCTTGTGCATGGGAAATCATGTCTCACAAACTTTTGATTGAGTTTTTTTTGAAAAAGTAACAAAGAGGATTGATGAGGGCAGAGCGGTGGACTTGATCTAAATGAATTTCAGTAAGGCGTTTAATAAGGTTCCCCATGGGATACTGGTTAGCAAGATTAGATCTCATGGAAGACAGGGAGAACGAGACATTTGGATATAGAACTAGCTCAAAGACAGCGGGTAGTGGTGGAGGGTTGCTTTTCAGACTGGAGGCCTGTGACCAGTGGAGTGCTACAAGGAGCGGTGCTGGGTCCACGTCTTTTCATCATTTACATAAATGAATTGAATGGGAGCATAAAAGATACAGTTAGTAAGTTTGCAGATGACACCAAAATTGGAGGTGTAGTGGACAGCGAAGAGGGTTACCTCAGATTACAACAGGATCTTAATCAGATGGGCCAATGGGCTGAGGAGTGGCAGATGGAGTTTAATTTAGATAAATGCGAGGTACTGCACTTTGGGAAAGTAAACCTTAGCAGGACTTATACACTTAATGGTAAGGTCCTAGGGAGAGTTGCTGAACAAAGAGATCTCGGAGTGCAGGTTCATAGCTCCTTGAAAGTGGAGTCACAGGTAGATAGGATAGTGAAGAAGACATTTGGTATGCTTTCCTTTATTGGTCAGAGTATTGAGTACAGGAGTTGGGAGGCCATATTGCAGCTGTACAAGATAGGCCACTTTTGGAATATTGTATGCAATTTTGGTCTCCTTCCTATCAGAAGGATGTTGAGAAACTTGAAAGGGCTCAGAAAAGATTTACAAGGATTTTGTCAGGTTTGGAGGATTTGAGCTATAGGGAGAGGCTGAACAGGCTGGGGCTGTTTTCCCTGGAACGTTGGAGGCTGAGGGGTGACTTTATGAAGGTTTATAAAATCATGAGGGGCATGGAGAGGTTAAATAGACAATGTCTTTATCCTGGGGTGGGGGAGTCCAGAATTAGAGGGCATAGATTTAGAGTGAGAAGGGAAAGATACAAAAGGGACCTAATGGGCAACTTTTTCACACAGAAGATGGTGCATGTATGGAATGAGCTGCCAGAGGAAGTAATGGAGGCTGGTACAATTGCAACATTTAAAAGGCATCAGGATGGGTATATGAATAGGAAACGTTTGGAGGGATATGGGCTGGATGCTGGAAAACGTGAGTAGATTGGATTGGCATATCTGGTCGGCATGGACGAGTTGGACCCAAGGATCTGTTTCTGTGCTGTCCATCTCTATGACTCTGTGACTCTGAGAGGTGAACCAATAAAACAGCTACATTCGCAAACTTGCCTTTGAAAAAATATTTGCTGCGACTGATGCTGTTAAAGGCATCGGCCAATTTTTCAGTGACTTAGCCACAATGCACATTGATTTTGCAAATCTGATTAACATTTCTAGGTAATTGCAAAGTTATGCTTTTTCACAAAGTATATACACACCCAAACAGTTGATTGGTTTACTCTCTCCAGGGAGACCCATATTAAACTCTCACTTGCTAGTTACAAAACAATCAGTGTCAGCATAAGAGTGCGATTAATGATTAGAAACAGTGAGATAGTTTACCTGCAATTAAGTGCAAGAAGCTTTTTAAGAGGGAGAGCTGTGTTTATAAATCAAAGCAAATGTCTCACTTTTATTGAGGGCCAGAGAGATGGTACATTTGCTTGTTTTTTTAGTCCGTGCTTAATAGCTCTGTTGTTCTGGGTTCTGAGTTCATGTGGCAGCCACTACAACAGGGTTTTGAGATCAATTAGCCCAGGATTGAGTGGCATTTATTAGCTTGTCGGTTGAGCTAAGGGGACTCAGATTGTTGGCTCCTTTTAATCGTTCAGAGACAAGTGTCTGCCAACAGGAGAGGCTGAAGGTGGAAAAGGACAGAGAGATGAGGTTGCACTGTGAAGGAAGCCTTTCATTTGATCTGCTGTGATTCAGTGCATATGCACAGGAAGGATCAGTTTCTGCAACATCAGGCCCATGAATTATTCAGCGATGTAATCAGCATTTCAAACTGAAGTGATTCAATTTCCTGCAGTGAGTTTCAGAACGTTATGATATGAATATTCGAAAGATGACTGATATAGTCCATCGTGTTACTCCCTTAATGAGACTTAAAAATAAGGTATTTGTTTACTTTGGGAGGGGATAACTCTCTGTGAGGTTAAAGTCTGACTGCCCTGAATGTTGTACTGTTAAAGAACTCATATCTCCAATACAATAATGCATTCACTTCATGTAAATACATTAGGTTTTCCGGACATAACAATACACCGTGCAATTACTAAGTTTTCATTTTTGCTTCTTATTCAAAAGTTAATTATGTTTGGAACTTTATACAAATTAAATTGACGTGTTGTTGGGTGTGGGTGTGGAAATGCATTTTGCTTAATTAATGCTGTGCAAGAAACAAAGAGTTGCATTTATCCAGCCCACATCACAATCTCCCAAAGATCGTTGAGGCCATGTCAGCATCTTACAGCCCTCTGGTCTGTTGAGATGCCACCTAGTTGCTCATGTTACTAATCAGGACTTTTGGAGTTCATTGTCTTGGGCCAGTCTTAATCACAGATCTCTGTGATCTTCAGCCTATGCATACTCCCTTACTGCTGAGCAATTTATTAGAAGGGTTCAGGAGAGTTTTTGAAACAGTATGTGATTGGTCCAATGAGGGAGGGTGCCATACTGGATCTGGTGTTGGGAAATGAGTCTGGCCAGGTGATCAAAGTTGCAATTGGCGAGCATTTTGGGAATAGTGACCATTATTTGTAAGTTATCCAATACTTGTGGGTAGGGACAAGAATGGACCTCGAAGTAAGGTGCTAAACTGGGGGAAGGCAAGAATTGGAGAATGTGGTTGTTTGAGGGTAAGTGTACAGCTGACATGTGGGAGTCTTTTAAAGACCAGTTGATAAGAGTGCAGGACAGGGATATTACTGCAAAAATGAAGGACAGGAATGACAGGATTCGGGAATCTTGGATAAATTTATGAAAGTTGGCAAGTTATGTTACAACTGTATAAAACTTTGATTAGGCCACATTTGGAATTTGCATGCAGTTCTGGTCACCACACTACCAGAAGGACATGGAGAAGGTGCCGTTGCCTGGTCTGGAAAGTTTTAATTATGAGGAGAGGATAAACTCGGATTGTTTTCACTGGAAGTATGGAGGCTGAGGGATGACCGGATGGAGGTCTACAAAAATACGAGAGGCATAGTTGGGGTGGATAGTCATAGTTCCCCAGGGTGGAAAGATCAACTACAAGGTGGCACAGTTTCAAGGTGAGGGGGGAACATTTAGGGGGAAAGTGCAGGGAAGATGTTTCACTCAGAGGGTGGTGGGTGCCTGGAATGTATTGCCAGTGAAGGTGGTGGAAGCAGGCACAATAGCAATGTTTCAGGTGCATCGTGATCGACACATGAACAGAAGTCAAAAAGATGGATAGAAAATGCACACGGACAATAAGTACCAGATCAAAATATGGATTAGGATCGGCACAGGCTTGGTGGGCCAGAGGACCTGTTCCTGTGCTGTATTTTATCATTATATTGTACGATCTAAATCAACAATTGGAGTCCAAGCACTGATCCCTGCAGTGGCCACCGTCCACCACTTGGAAAAAGACCCATTTATTCCCACGCTTTGTTTCCTGTCCACTAACCAGTTCTCTTTCGATGTGAGTACACGACCCCCAAAGATGTGCTTTAATTTTACATCTGAATCTTTTGTATGGAACTTTTTCAAAAGTCCACCGAAAGTCCAAGTAAACCACATCCACTGTCTCCTTCTTATCAACTCTGCGATTTACATCCTTGAAAATTTCCAGTAGGTTTGTCAAGCATGATTTTTCTTTTATTAATCCAGGCTGATTCTGTCACTGTTTTCCAAGTGCTCTGCTCGAGCAATTTCCTCACTACCGAAGACAGGCTGATTGATCTATAATTCCATTTTCTTTCTATCTCTTTTTTTATAAATGGTGGGATTATAACCTCAATCCATGGAACTGTTCTATAGAATCACAGGATCCCTGCAGTGTGGAAGCAGGCCATTAGCCCATCGAGTTCATGCCGACCCTCCAAACAGCATCCCATCAGAACCACCTCCCTACCCAATCCCTGTAACCCTGAGTTTCTCGTGGCTATCCCACCTAGCCTGCACATCCCAGAATACTACAGGGCAATTCAGCATTGCCAATCCACCTAGCATGCAAATCTTTGGCCCGTGGGAGAAAACCCACAGACATGGCAAGACACAGACACTCACCCGTGGCAGGAATTGAACTTGGGCCCCTGGCACTGTGAGGCAGCAACGTTAGCCACTAAGCCACTGTGCCGCCCCTCTGTTCCAGCAGCTATAGAATCTTGAAAGATAACTACAATGTATCCATTATTTCTGGGGCCACATATTTAAGCACTTTAGGATATAGATTATCTCGCCCTGAGAAGTTACTGGACTTCTATCCCATCAAATTCCCCAACATTCTCCTACTAATACTGGTTCCTTCAGTTTCTCCATCTTACTCGACCCTGTGCTCCCTAATATTTTCTGGACATTATTTGTGTCCTTCTTTGTGAAGAAAGAACCAAGATGTGTATTTAATTCATCAGCCATTTCTTTGTTCTCCATTGTAGCTTCTCCTGCCTCTGCCCGTAAGGGACCAATGACAAATGTTTTTCTCTTCACAATTGCAGCTGGACGTCGCTGTTCCTGTCTTCGAATCCTCTTGCTATGAAGTCCAATTTTGAAACCCAAGGTGTTGAACAGGACATTATCTTTGAACTCTGTGTTTGATGGCCTATAGACTAGACCTACAATCCCTGCAGTTTTGAAGAATGAGAAGCGTTCTAACCGAAACATAAAAGTCTTAGAAGGAATGACAGGGAAGATGATGGGAAGATGTTTTTCCTACATTGTGGGAGTCTAGAATGTGGAATAATAGTCTCACAGCATGAGTTTGGTCGTTTAGCACTAAGATGAAGAAGAATTTCTTCAATCACATTTTGTACATTCAAGACAGAGTTCGGTAGACCTTTGGATACCAAGAAAATTAGGGGATAGTATGGAAAGTGAAGTTGAGGTAGAAGGGCCAAGTGGACCAATGTTTCTTTCATTCTTATGATAATGCTAGAGAGGCCTCTTGTTTAAAATGTCCTGTACTTACAGCAAGAAGAGGAAGTGGAGATAAAAACATCTTTTGATGTGAGTATTAAACAGACTTTACTGGATTAGCTTTCCAAGATACACTTGCAATGAAGAGGGAGGTCAGGAAAGGTAATGAATTGGGTGCTCGATTCAGTATTGTATATTTTACACAAACATTGCCTGCTTTGGGAATGAAGGAAATACAGAGAAAATTGAAATGCTTTAAATTAAAATTTTTTTCAACACTATTTCCTGTGGGATAAGAAATGAACAGAACAGTTTTTTTTTTATCCTGGCCCCCAACCTGGAAATGATGTTTTTTAAAAAAAAGGTTAATTGAATGAGCAACTCAAAATCAAAACTAACTTTATGGAAATGCAATGCATTGGTAGATGCTGAGTAACATGGGGGAAGTGTGAACGTATTCAATTTGATCATAAGAGTAGAAAAGCCAACTGTTTTTTAAAAGATGTGGAACTTGAAATATTAATGTTCAGAGATGTTGAGGTATGCAAAGTTGACTTTGATTAACTCACTGTGACAATGCCAGCAGGTACGGCTGAGGTCTCTGAGTTTTCCAGTTTTGCTGCCAGTTCAAATAGAGGTTAAAGTAACTAATAAAATGTCTATTATTGTTTTTATTAACATTATTGTAGGACATTGTAGCCTTTTGGTGTAATGCACTGAAGGGTCACATTATTAATGGCTGCACCGTAGAAAATCAAAGCCCTGTTGTTCTCGCCAGGAGTAGCAGAGTCTGTCAAGAGCACCATCCGCAGTTATGGATAGAATGACAGTGTTTACAGGAAACATCCACACAATAATGCAAAAAGATCATTTAGCAATAATCAGTGGAAAAACTGTATGCAGGTTTGCCTCAAGAACCTCTGTACTGTTCCCATTATAAAACTTCCAACCATATAGTCACAATTGTAGTTTCTGAGTGTGGATATTATCAGAAATTGAACCTTAAAGCTTTCATTGTAGCCCAGTTCCTCAGGCAATGCAAGGGACGATTAATTACGAACTGTTAGGAGCAAGCACTGTTTACAAGGAGTATTGGAGTATAACTGTGAGGCATTTTCTATACCATTTTCTTTTTAATTGAGAGTGTTTCACTCCTCAATTTTCTAATTGAAAGGCCGACCTATCCTCAGGTTTACTTAGAGTCATAGAGATGTACAGCACGGAAACAAACCCTTCGGTCCAACTCATCTATGCAGACCAGAAAACCCACCCGAACCATATCCCTCCAAACCCTTCCTATTCATATACCCATCCAGATGCCTTTTAAATGCTGCAATTGTACCAGCCTCCACCACTTCCTCTGGCAGCCCATTCCACACACGCATCACCCTCTATGTGAAAGAATTGCCCCTCAGGTCTCTTGTATATCTTGCCCCTCCTACCCGAAATCTATGGCCTCTAGTTCTGGACTCACCCACCCAGTGAAAAGACTTTGTCTATTTATCCCATCCATGCCCCTCATGATTTTATAAACCTCTGTAAGGTCGCCCCCTCAGCTTCTGATGTTCCAGAGAAAACAGCCCCAGCCTGTTCAGCCTCTCCCTGTAGTTCAAACCCTCCAACCCTGTCAACATCCTTGTAAATCTTTTCTGAACCCTTTCAAGTTTCACAATATCTTTCTGATAGGAGGGAGACAAGAATTGCACACAATACTCCAACAGTGGCCTAACCAATGTTCTCTACAGCCGCAACATGTCCTTCCAACTCCTGTACTCAACACTCTGACCAATAAAGGAAAGCATACCAAATGCCGCCTTCACTATCCTATCTACCTGTACTCTATTTTCAAGGAGCTATGAACGTGCACTCCAAGGTCCCTTTGTTCAGCAACATTCCCTAAGACCTTACCCTTAAGTGTATAAGTCCTGCTAAGGTTTGCTTTCCCAAAGTGCAGCACCTCCCATTTATCTAAATTAACTCCATCTGCCACTCCTCAGCCCATTGGCCTTCTGATCAAGATCCTATTATAATCTGAGGTAACCTTCTTTGATATCCACTACATATCCAATTTTGGTGTCATCTGCAAACTTACTAACTATACGTCTTATGCTCACATCCAAATCATTTATATAAATGACAAAAAGTAGTGGATCTAGTACCGATCTTTGTGGCACTCCACTGGTCACAGGCCTCCAGTCTGACAAACAACCCTTCACCACCACCCTCTGTCTTCTATCTTTGGCCAGTTGTGTATGCAAATGGCTAGTTCTCCCTGTATTCCATGAGATCTTATAACCTCATATTAGTTAGAGACAGGGCTAGCTCACTCTGTTGCTCATGGTGAAAGCTGTTGTCGACATCCTCTTTCAAGCTTGGAAACTATAGGGCTTGCTTGGCCAAATGTAGAGGAAAACCACAAACCAGATCTAGCCAGACAATTCTCTTGTGGTTAGCTAGATATTGTTTATTATATGTTAGCAACCAGTTACAGGTTACACTGATATAATAGTCATTGTTTGACGGGCTTTAATAAGGACCAATGTTTAGGTCTCACTCCTTTGAGTGCTGCTCACATGTTATGATGTGCATAAGATGCTGCCATATTGGTCGGTACTTATGGTAGTCCTCAATGTTAACTCTTTCAAACCCACTGATTGAATTTATAACAAGTTAGGCTAACAAATAGCAGTGATCCTCAGTCACATTGTTGGTCTGTGATGCCATTATGTTAATCAAGATACTGGCTAGTGGTTTAACATGATGCACCAGTAACTTTACCCCTTCCCTATCAAGTCAAGTGCATTTAGATAATGTTTTTCATGAGGCAATAGCCCTAGTGGTATTATTGCTGGACTGTTAATCCAGACACCCAGGTAATGTTTGCCAGACTGAAAACAACAAATGCTGGAGATCACAGCGGGGCAGGTAGTGTCGATGGAAAGAGAGCAAGCTAACGTTTCAAGTGTAGATGACTCTTCGTCAGAGCTGAAGTGATCCATGCATGCTTCCTGACCCACTTTGATCTCCAGCATTTGTTGTTTTCAGTACAGATTCTAGCACCTGCAGTAATTTGCTCCTACAATATTCTCCTGACATGGATTTGAATCTTTCCACGGCAGATTGTGGAATTGCAATTTAACGAAAGTCTGGAACTAAAAGTCTCATGATGACCATGAATCCATTGTTATTGTTGGAAAAAATCCATTTGGTTCACTAATGTCCTTTAGAGAAGGATACTGCCATCTTTACCTGGTCTGGCCTACATGTCACTCCAAACCCACAGCAATGTTGTTAACTGTTAACTGCCCTCTGGGATGGGCAATAAATGCTGGCCTCGCCAATGATGTCCTCATCATATGAACGAATAAAAGAAACAATGCTTTATTGGCACAGCAAGTAAATACCATCCCTGTGATCAATTTTGACGCTGGTTTGTTCTGAATTGTGTGATCTGAATTTGGTAGCAATGAGATGCAACTTCAAGAACCCTAGGTGAGATTCTTTGAGGGTTGGGCTGAAGGTTTGAACTGATAGGTAGTCCTGTGATCCCTGCTGGAAGATGTGAATATATGAGAATCAACTTAGGACAGGACTGGTCTCAGCTGTGATGATCTCACAGTTACTTAACTTGCTGCTGCTGAATGTAAGGAAGATAACAGGTGAGGACAACTACAACTAGATGAGGAGCTGAAGAGTTCCTGCTACCATTCAGCTTGATCTGTTGCATAAGGTAAATGATGAGGCAAAGTTAATGCTGTCTGATTGATGCCGAAAAATGTGAGAAGCTCAGAAAATGCTGGAAATACTCAACAAGTCCAGCAGTATAAAGTTAAAAGTCACACAACACCCGATGATAGTCCAACAGATTTATTTGGAAGCATTAGCTTTCAGAGCACTGCTCCTTCAACTGACTGATGAAGGAGCAGCACTCCAAAAACTAGTGCTTCCAAATAAACCTGTTCAACTATAACCTGGTGTTGTGTGATTTTTAACTTTGTACACATCAGTCCAACACCGGCATCTCCAAATCAAGTCCGGCAGTGTTTGTAAAACATGAAACAGAATGAATCTTTCAGGCTGGTGAACTCCAGTCAGAACTGGAAAATGTTTGTGACATAATTGATTTTAGAAAATATAGGGTGTTATTATTGGTCTGTGGAGCTAAGTTGGTCACAATAAGTTAATTTAAAAAGGACCTATTCCCTCACAGGTCCAGTCTGTTTGGATATAATGCAATAGTACAGTTCCCATGTAACCCTGCCTTATTAGAAAATCACATAATAGCAGCACCGTTTAAACTAATAGGGCCGGAATCACATTATAGCCAATACGGGTAAGGAAGGCTCACATTCTACAAATAATGGTCTAAGTTCTGTAATCGCATTGGGGTTAATTCGTTTTGAAGAAACACGTGTTATGGCAGAATCAACTGTATCTTTTCACAGTCCGAACATATGCTTTCAAAGGAGTCAATTTAAACAGATTCTTTTGAGGTTAAAAAAAAGTGAACTTGTTACTTCAATGCAAGAAAAGATAATAAAATATGAAACACTTACTTCCAGATTAGAAACAACAGCTGAGTCCAAAAAATAAGAGAGAGAAAAATCCTAATCATTCCTTGGCTTGTCTGACAAATAGATTGTGAAACATTGCAGCCATGAGGGGTGGGTGGTTCTGGAAGTGCTGACATTGGCAATTGAGGTGGTGTCTGAAAATTCTTGTTCTGCTGTTAGCTGAAAGGGGTTTGTCCAGTTTCCTTCAGCAGTGGCTTTGCCCATGACTTGCTTTCAGCAAATGATGCTTTATTGCTTTTTACCTGCACACACATGGTATCTATTGGAAGTTCTGAGCTGTTCTCCTTCACAGAAAACTCTAGCACATTGAGACTTTCACCACAAACTCGAACACCAGCTCTCTAGCACAGTGGCAGCTGGTTTTAACCGCCTTTCTTAGTATTTCTGCAGATAAACTCAAAAAAATTGTTTGCTCAGAACAAAATCATTTTCCCACTTTTAACTCATATCATGTAAACAGTCTCAGGCACAACTCCAGTTTAGTTTTCTTTAATGTCATCTCTACCTTTGAAGTGTTTCTGCTTGAGGTTCCCTTGGTACACTTCAGGTGTGACATTCCCCGATTCCTCTTGGGATTCAATATAATCAGTTGGGATTTTAGAAAGTTATGGAATTTACATTCTCAGCCATCTTTCGCGGCATCAGCTTTACTTTTAGTCTGAACACATGCCATGCTTAGAAGTTTAACATATCCAAACGTAATCCAGAGTTTATGATCTTTTTTCATGACAAGAGGCTGAAAACGAAGAACAGGTAGAATGAAAACAGCAACAGGAAGGTCTGTAGTTTGGTTGAGAACAGTTGTGAATAAGTAGATTAATTAGTGACTATTTTACCTTCATGATCCCCAGCTTTGGATGTTCCCAGCCGTCTTCTCCATCACTTTGAGAGAAAAAAAGGAAGAAAATTACAATAATGTCTCAAAGAAAAAAGGAACCAGATGGGCAACCATATGTTGACTTAGGCATTAGAAATAACCACAGCAAATCCAGTCCTGTCAATACTGCAGAGTGCTCCTTACCAACATCTGGGGCTTGTGCCAAAATTGAGAGCATTGTTCCACAGACGAGTCAAGGAACAGCCAGACGTAATGATGTTCATGGAATCGTAGCTTACAGACAATCAGCACCAGCACCATCAGGGGCACCAGAAGAGGTGGTAGTGATGTAAATGGAGTCGTCCTGAAGTTGTCAATGTTGCCTGCAGGCCTCATTCATGATATCAAGTCATTTATAAGCCAAGAAACCTCCTGCCGATTACAATTATAAACCAACCTCAACGGCTGAATAAATAAATCTCCTTATTCAATTTGATTGATTTATTTATTTGGTGTTGGTAATGATAGATAAGGAAACACTGAAGACATCAAATGTACAGGGTGCACTCTGGGTTGGGAGTGGGGTCTTACTGTACATCACTAAGAATGAGTCTGTAGCACCACTACTAACTGAGATAGCTGAGTCCTAAAGGACACAGCCATTAGTGTGGGTCTACCTAGATGGTGAAGGAGTCAACAAGATTGAGCAACCTACTTGAATTTGTCTTTAACTATCAGTCACAGATATGCCCATCCATGTCAGCATCAGTAAGAATGACCAGTGGACAATCCTGTGGTGGGTGACAAAATCCCACCTTCACGTGGCGACATGGTGGCTCAGTGGTTAGCACTGCTGCCTCACAGTGCCAGGGATCTGAGTTCAATTCCTGCCTTGGGCAACTGCCAGTGTGGGTTTCCTTTGGGTGCTCTGGTTTCCTCCTAAGTCCCAAGGTGTTCAGGTTAGGTGAATTGGCTATACTAAATTGCCCATAGTGTTAGGTGCAGGGGTTAATGTAGGGGAATGGGTCTGGGTTGGGGACTTGCTTTTTGGGGGGTCGGTATGGACTTGTTGGGCCGAAGGGCTTGTTTCCACACTGTAGGGAATCTAATTTAATCTAGTTAGTTGTGGATGCCCCATCCTCATGTTGCTTGGCACTACCAATGTGCTGTAGGAATATAGAATGGATTATGACCTTTTACTTAACAATGAGACTCAATAATCCAATTGTATGCAGACCATCATATCTTGTAGCACAATATCTTCTCCAAAGTCCCTCCCATTTTGCTACTTTTTTATAAGGTTGGTCTTCATGTTTATTGCTAAATCCGATTCCAGTAAGATTGCTGGAAAATGATCATTTAACCAGTTTGATTATGCTGTCGAAAGGTGCTCGTTTTTCTAAGTGTATTGCTTCTAGAATCTAACATAAATGAGCACCAGTTTAACAATGGTCAAAATTAAACTGCTGACTTAATGTGAATTTTCTCCTAACTACTTGTACATTGGTCAGTTAATCCTCACCCATTAACCTGGCACTGCCCATTTCATTTTAAGCAGTGAGGTGAGGTACTATTCTTTTTATAAATAGCTGAATGAAATCCTATCGTGGTGAAAAAACCATGAATCTTATCATTTGTCATTCATTCTTCCTCAATCTGGAATTCTTTTTAAAAATCTTCATATTTTTTTCCTGAACAGTGATTGGCATCAGGGCACCTTGACTCATTGGGAAAGGATGATCCATGGAACTTGGGTTAAATAGCAAGAGTAATCACTGGCGATGGGACTCTTGGAGAGGATAATTTATAAAACCCAATTTGGAACTTCAAAATGTTTTATTTCACTCATACTGTCTTACTAGTTTGAGGACATATATAATGTCACAACACAGAGTGACAGGAGAAATAAATTCCACCCCAACCCCTATACTTTCTCTACCAGCACATAGACACTGTGTGAAATGAGCCCTGAAAACATGTTATATATTTCAATCAGGCAGAGGAGGTTAATTTTATGTCTGTCATATTCCTGCAAGCAATGGCAATGATAGATGAGAAAGTGTCAAATAATCAGATAAAGTGCAAAACGTATTTCCTGACTATATGGAGAAACCAAGTTGTGCTGAAGCAAAACAAATAGTTCCATACAAAATGTATGAGAGCTTTGTGGAGCATTCGCAACAAAGACATGATGTGGAGGAGCCGGTGTTGGACTAGGGTGGACAAAGTCAAAAATCACATGACGCCAGGTTACAGTCCAACAGGTTTATTTCAGAACGCTGCTCCTTCTTTAGGCAGCTAGTAAGAGAGAATACATTGGACACAAAACTTATAGATAAAAGATCAAATAGTCACAAATCATCTCCTGCCAACCAAAGACTCACCCCCCAATCCTTTTCCTCTTCCTGAAATGCTGACTAACGGTGATCTTCAGCACAAAGCAGCTATCATTTGGTGCATGAGTCTTGATAACCAAAGCAGTGTCTGTCTTTGCTCACCAAAGGAATCTGGGAGGTCTCCTGTTTTAATTCTGGTTTCTCCAATCCTTCCCTCTCTATCCTTCTGACCAGTTTCTGTTACAGGTAGTTCTTCTATAACATGATGGTGGCTTTCTTGTGTGACCCCACACTATATACAAATCGCGCAATAAAAATAGCACTTAAAGTGTTGCCGATGCAATCACGTTATAACCAACACACGTTTAAAAAGTTAGTGCTTTAGAAACAGCATCCCCTATTTGTCAATTGAGTTACAGCCACTTCGCACTGACAGATCATGGTATAGCAGAATGACAGGTCTTCCACCAGAATGTCAAGTCTTCTTCCTATTCAGTTTCCTTTAACATCCCAAGTGAATCACAATCATGAGCAATGGGCTTTTAGCTAGTTCTCCATCAATAGACCAATAAACTGGTTAATGAATCAAATAGAAATGGTATTGACTGGCAAGCTGTTGAGTGTGGTAATGTTTACATTGAACATTTTGCTTTATTTTAGAGAGTAGACATCACAAAGTTTGGGAGAAGATTTGTAGCTCGGGTGCTTCTTGTTGTGGTTCTGTTCGCCGAGCTGGGAGTTTATGTTGCAGATGTTTCGCCCCTTTCTAGGTGACATCCTCAGTGCTTGGAAGCCTCCTGTGAAGTGCTTCTGTGATGTTCGTATGTGGCACTTAGGCTGTTGGCACAGGATTCCCATTTCCTGGCTTGTCTTAGCGTCTCTCGCCCGTAGGTGTTTAAAGTTTGGGAGAAGATTTGTAGCTCGGGTGCTCGTTGTTGTGGTTCTGTTCGCCGAGCTGGGAGTTTGTGTTGCAAATGTTTCATCCCCTTTCTAGGTGACATCCTTAGTGCTTAGGAGCCTCCCGTGAAGCGCTTCTGTGATGAGCATTGTGGCATTGGTTGGAGAGCTGGATTGTTCTCCTTGGAGACCAGAAGGCGAAGAGGAGATCTGACTAAAGGTTAAAATCACGAGGAGGCTGGATCAAGTAGATGGGTAGAATCTGTTCCCAATCATGAAAGTATCAAGAACAGTAGGGCATGGATACAAAGGAATTTGCAAGAGAAGCAAGTGTGATGTGAGAAAAAAATCTTTTCATATGGGTTGTTCAAATTTGGGGTGCACTGTCTAGAAGAGTGGTGGAGACAGGTTCAACTGAAGTAATCAAGAGGATTGGATGATTATTTAAATAGAAACAATGTCCAAGGAATGGATGAAAGGCAAGAGAACGGTGTAAGACATGACACTTATTTGGAAAGCTGGAACAGGCATGATGGGCTGAATGGTCTCCTTCAGTAACATTTCTGTAATTCTGCAACTTGCAGCGGGTGAGTGACTTGATTACATTTGTGCAGTTCATTTCTCACCTTCTGAAAGAGCTCATGTCATATTTAATTTATTTTTCTGCACATTCAGTCCATTTGAACGGACCCTGGTTATGAGAGAGTGTCTCAATCTTGTTTTTGATGAATGGCAAACAATGAAAAATCACATCCCCTGAGAGATGCAAAGGTACTCATTTCTAAAAGCATTGCTAGGCCACACGAGGTTTAAAGTAGTTATTAGAGAATTGTGAGTGAGCCTTTAGAGAAAACTAACACTTTGAAATTTGTGATGCCAGTGTTTTGAGGCAGGTTTGTACTTGCCCTGTTTGGTTTAACTGGTGTAACTAATGTAAACTACAAAAGAGGGCATATATCACATTGCAGGACATTGCAAAGCAATGGAATGGAATGAGTACACATAATGAGGGCTTGGAATAGAATATGGAAAATGCAGCCCTTCCTGACCTGAAACATAGAAAGTGCATTTGCTTTCTAAGCCAGGCAAAATTGTTCTGGTTCCTTATGTTCCTACTGGCATTGCACTAAGTTTTCTGAAAGATTACTAACAATGTCTTTGAACATGTTTCAAATAATTACCTTAAAAATGTTAACAATCAGGAATTGCTGTTCACTTTTAGTAGAAAATTAGACCATGATTTATTCTTGTTAAAAAGGCCATTAAAAAGGCAGAGAGTATAAGAAAGTTATGTTAAACTTTCATAAGAGACATGATTAGTGAAATAACTCCACAGAGGCTAATATTCTAACACAACGTCACTATTTTCACGTGTACAGTTCTTGGCCCTGAGAGTCAACTCTCAGAGTGAACAGAGCTTTTGACATTCGTGTTTATATCTGTCAGCCAGGGCTCTGTGACTGGAACAGGTTAACAGCCCCAATCAGGGAACTCATATTCTATGCTGGCTGGCCTCATTTCAATTGTTACAGTTAACTCCCAAGTGGAAACATGGGCAATTCGGGGCACTGCACATTTGGAAGGATTTCTTGGCCCTCGAAAGGGAACAAAGGAGGTTTGCTGGAATGGGAACGGGACTCGGGAAGCTGGATTGCTGACCAGAGAAGGTAAAGGGAGATTTGATGGATGTGTTCAACATCATTACATTCTGTCCTGTTGAAGATGGTCATTGTCTGGCATGTGCACTGTGAATATTATTGCCACTTTTCAGCACAAACTTGGATATTGTCCAAATTTTGCTGCCAAAGGGTCAGGAACTGCTTCAATATCTGAATGGTTGGGAATGGAGCTGAACATAATGCAGTCATCAGTGAACATCCCCACTTCTGACCTGGTGGTGGAGGGAATGACTTTAATGAAGCAACTGAAAATAGTTGGCCTAGGGCATTATCTTAAGGAACTCCTGCAGAGATGTCCTACATCTGAGATGATTTTTTGGGCATTGCTGTCCTATCTGGTTGCCCTTCAGAAGCTGGTGGTAAGATGTCATTTTAAACTGTTGCTGTTCATTTGGCTATAGTACTGCTAGGGAGGTAGTTCCAGGATTTTGACCCAGCGACAGCAACGGCGATATATTTCCAAGTCAGCATGGCGAATGGCTTGATGGAGAATTTGCAGGCAGTGGTGTTCCCATGTATCTGCTGCCTCTGGTCCTTCTAAATGGTAGAGGTCGTGGATTTGAAAGCTTCAGTCTGAGGAGCCTTGGTGAAATTCAGCAGTGCATCTAGTAGATAGTACACACAACGTCAGTGGTGTAGTGAGTGGATGCTCATGGGTGAGGTGCCAGCAAGTGAGCTGCTTTGTCCTGGATGTGTCAAGTTTCTTGGAGCTACACCTATTCAATAACCTGTAACAATCGCAACCATCTTCCTTCAATCATGGTTTTCTGTTTCCCATCCAGTTTTTTTTCCCAAGTCTCCTTGGCGTTTGATTGCCGTGATGTCAGTGTTGGTCACCCTCAGCTCAGTACATTAAATGGGAGAATTTGCAGTGCCGTTAGAAAAGAACAGTGATGTGGGGCTAATTAGATACTTCTTTCAGATAACCAGTACACAAATGATTGAGGGATCGAATGGCCTGTCTCGTTCTATGTTTCTCGGTGTTAAAATCCCAATAATATTAACAGCAAGAGACTGTGTGAGCTGGGGGGAGGGGGTAATCTTGTGTCATGTGTTCATTGTATTATGTGTTGCTATTCCTCAGCATTGCCATGGAAAAGAAAGGTGGAAAATTAATTACTTGTTATCTCCCCTTGATTCTGGAGAAGGTGGCTGTACAAGATTGAACCAGCCTCAGATACTTAGCTCAAGTTGAATGGAAAGAGAAAAAGAAAGAGTTGCATTTAATTTTACACTGGGTGCCATGGTCCCTCAGTTATTAGCACCGCTGCTTCACAACACCAGGGACCCAGGTTTAATTCCACCCTCGGGCAACTGTCTGTGTGGAGTTTGCACATTCTCCTCGTGTCCGCATGGGTTTCTACCGGGTGCTCCAGTTTCCTGCCACAGTCCAAAGGTGAGTTAGCCATGGGAAATTCAGGGTTACAGGGGTAGGTCTGGGTGGACTGCTCTTTGGAGGGATAGTGTGCACTTGCAGTCATAAAGTCGTGGAGATGTACCGCACGGAAACAGACCCTTCAGTCCAACTTGTCCACGCCGACCAGAGATCCCAACCCAATCTAGTCCCATTTGCCAGCATTTGGCCCATATCCCTCTAAACCCTTCCTATTCATGTAGCCATCCAGATGCCTTTTAAATGCTGTAATTGTCCCAGCCTCCTTTGTGCTATGTACAGTTCAACTAGACAAACGTTTTCCTGGTACCCATTCCAGCTTTTTTCTGAGGTTCCTTGATGTGATACTCCATACCACTTCCTCTGGCACCTCATGCCATACACACACCGCCCTCTTCCCCTTAGGTCCCTTTTATATCTTTCCCCTCTCATCTTAAACCTATGTTGGGACTAGGTTGGGACTCCCCCACCCCAGAGAAAAGACCTTGTCTATTTATCCTGTCCATGATTGTATAAATTGAGGGCGGCACGGTGGCACAGTGGTTAGCACTGCTACCTCACAGCGCCAGGGACCTGGGTTCAATTCCCGCCTCAGGCAACTGACTGTGTGGAGTTTGCACATTCTCCCCGTGTCTGCGTGGGTTTCCTCCGGGTACTCCGGTTTCCTCCCACAGTCCAAAGATGTGTGGGTCAGGTGAATTGGCCATGCTAAATTGCCCGTAGTGTTAGGTAAGGGGTATATGTAGGGGTATGGGTGGGTTGTGCTTCGGCGGGTCGGTGTGGACTTGTTGGGCCGAAGGGCCTGTTTCCACACTGTAAGTAATCTAATCTAAAATCTTTATAAGGTCACCCCTTGGCCTCTGACACTCCTGGGAAACAGCTCCAGCCTATTCAACCTCTCCCGATAGCTCAAACCCTGGCCACATCTTTGTAAATATTTTCTGAACCCTCTCAAGTTTCACAATCTCCTTCCAATAGGAGGAAGACCAGAATTGCATGCAATATTCCAAAAGTGGACTAACCAATGTCTTGTACAGCCGCAACATGACATCCCAACTCCTGTACTCAATACACTGTTCAATAAACAAATGCATGGACTTGATTGGCCAAATGCCTTGCTTCCACACAGTAGGGATTCTATGATCCTGCATAATGATTTTCACAATCTCAGGACATCGCAAAGTACTTTTTAACCAATGAAGTGCTTGTTGAAACATGGCAGGTATGGCAGCCAATTTGCACACAGCAGGATACCACAAATCGCGATGCAGTAATGACCAGATCATCTGGGTTGTGGTGACATTGGAGGAGAAGAAAAATGACTTATGGTTCTTCAGATGTGAGTCCAGGATGTGTAGATTGGAAAGCTACGCTAAGTGGGCCAACCCTGCTCCTTTCCTGCTGTCTGGATTACACCAACCAAAACTGTCAATAGTAAAATACAATTAAAGAACTGCAGATGCTGGAAAGCTGAAAAAAGATGGAAAATGCTGGAGCAACTCAACAGGTCTGGCAACATCTGTGGAGAGAAAAACAGATTAATATTTTGAGTCTGGTGAACCTTCAGCAAAACACGGTATGGATTTAACTTTGAGTCCACACACTGTATCAGTTAAAGCATCTGGATTAGAGCCAATTCTTTTCACCTACTTCTTGCTAAGTCATTGCAGATAGTACAAACAATGCTCTACTATTAACTAGTTCATTGCTCGAAGCAGCAACCACACTAGGACAGAATGGGGGCAACTGAGGAAAACTGAAAGGAGTAAACTAGAATGATGCACTCACTTACTTTGTCAGAATAAGTATGTTGAAGCAAAAAGTGATCAGATTCTGACTAACCCCTGATTATGCTGCTTTGGACCAGTCCTGGTCTCTTTAAAGAATAAAAGGGAACTTATTTGCTGCATGAGCAATTTTGATACAAAATGTTTGGCTTTTTAATGACTTTTCCATTTGTTGCTATGTATAGTAAACATGATTGGCAGCTTCACTAGGCATCCAGTCCCATACCATCTGAAGGTTTTTACTACTGAAGTTAATTATGTTTTAAGACAGCTTTCAGTGTGATGACAATCCTGGATTGTGGAGAAGCCTCAGTTGGGTAGGCACTGAACACATCAAGAGATTTTGTCTGGGACATGTGGAGGTGACATTGAGGTCTTAGAGGAAGAGCACAATTCTCGAAATTGGCCATCTACCCAATCCTTAGCACAGCCTACTCCAACGTATGGCTGGGTCGACCTGCACTTCCACACATGTCATTTATTGTACCTGTTGCTCCCAATGTGGTCTCCTCTACTTTGGGGAGGCAGGACGCCTACTCGCAGGCCACCTCAGAGAACATCTCCAGGACACCCGCACCAATCAACCCCACTGCCTCATGGCCGAACACTTTAATTCCCACTCCGCCAGGGACATGCAGGTCATGGGCCTCCTCCATTGCCACTCCCTTACCACCCGACGCCTGGAGGAAGAATGCCTCATCTTCCACCTCGCGACCCTCCAACCCCATGGCATCAATATGGATTTCACCACTTTCCTCATTTCCCCTTCCCCCCCCCCCACTTTATCCCAGTTCCAACCTTCCAGCTCAGCACCACCCTAATGATCTGTCCTACCTGTCCATCTTCCTTCCCATCTATCCGCTCCAGCCTCTCCTCTGACCTATCACCATCACCCCCACCTCCATCACCCTCTCAGCTACCTTCCCCACAGCCCCACCCCCCTCCCATTTATCTCTCCATCCCCTTGGCTCACAGCCTCATACCTGATGAAGGTTTTTTACCCGAAAGGTCGATTTTCCTTTTCCTCAGATACTGCCTGACCTGCTGTGCTTTTCGAGCACCACACTCTCGACTCTGATCTCCAGTATCCGCAGTCCTCCCCTTCGCCAGGTATTGGATGCATCAGCCATCTCATAACCCACTGAAACAAAGTGAAAACAAATCATTCTCAATCCCCAGTGACTGCATAACAAAGATTATGTTGATTGAGATCACTTCTGTCTCATCTCCACAATGCCACAGCATTTTCCATCCTTGTCCACATACACAGCAACTTCTGTCCTAATGTGTAAAAACAGTATTAAATGTGCAAAAGTTTCTCATGTAATGTGGCACTAAAGCACACATGACTTTGGCGAGTGGGTGTCTGTGGTGCATCAGAGCTAATAGATTTCAGCTCCTAAAGGTTGAATCAAGATTAACTGCAACTACAGGTAGATGTATCACATGGTGTTAGAGGAGAGATACTGGGGAAACACAAGAGTAACTTTGATTATTTTAAAGAAGGTGGGGTGTTTTGTTTTCAGCTACCGTTCCCTTCCAGATCATATGATCGCAGCTTTGAGACTCAATATCCCAAATCCTAACGCAGAAATTCTTGACAGGAATGTCCAATAAAGACACACGAGTATGTCTTGGTGTGATTTCTAATTTATCATGTCCTAACGACAAAGTTTTATCTCCCAAAGCTGAGATTGAGTTATGAGATTTTCAGACATAAAGGGGGAAGGAATAATGATTGCCCCCGATAGAGTCACTGCCTGTCCCTTTTGTCACTGACACCACCAAACTCTGTAAAGGAAGACTCGATTTCCAACTTCAAAAAGAGTGTGTTTTATTCTTCAACTGTCTTCCTGATCCTCTCCAGGGTACAAGCCAACTCTTCAGAGTTGTCCTGGAGTTTTGCAGAATTAAAAATTAATCTTCTGAGCAGCAGGCAAATGCAAGAGAATGATAACTGAGGGGTTGAAAATATTGTGGGTTTTCTTTATTTTAATATTTATGTTTCTACAAATAAAAATATTTGATTGGAGAAAAAATGTCTGTTTGGCTGCAGGTGTAAAATCATGTGATAAAACCTTCAGGAATAAATTCAGACAGAATTGGCAACTCAAACATCTACCAGGCTGAATAAACTCTGCACCCAATCCCTTCACAAGGTCCGTGTTATCTGATTAAATGCTCACCAATCATTAACACGACAGGTCTGTTGTTTCTTCTGTATTATTATAAAGTACCTATAGAATTATGAATGTAAAGCAATAACAGACATTATCAAAATTAGAATGCTTCCACATATTGCTAACCCCAGTCAGGCATGTGAATGTTGCTGGATTGATTTTAAGGAACAGCCAGAGATGTCAATGAGCCAAACTAAAATACCTTCTAAATGCACGCATGTCTCATGTAGGAAAACTCAGATTTGTTGAGCTGCCTTCCTGGTTTGTGACTAACCATTTTCCTTTCCCTGAACGTACGTTAATAAGTGTGAGCAAACTGACAGGCTTGAGAGTTAATGTTTTGACAAGAAGCAGGCGAGAGACAGTCTGTGCTTACGTGATGATAGGAACGTTATGTTTCTGGCATTTTCAGAGGGACTGCTATTTGTGCAAGGAAGAGGAAGCAATGGGAAGGAGCAGTGCTGTCATCCCTTCGCCTCTTCTGGGTGTCAATATACATCTGCTTTTTCTAAAGACCCCTGCTCTGCTGAGAGTGAAAGTATAAGTCTGTGAATTCTTTAGTTAAATGTTCAAATGTCAATATCTGAGCAACAGGAATTTTTAACAAAGAGGCAGCAAACAACAAGATCTGATTGTTGTCAAAGTGCAAAATACAGAGCAAGAAATCTGAAAATAAAAACAGAAATAAGTTAGAAATGGTCAGCAAATAAAGTGGTATCTTTGAAGAAACAGTCTCATACCTAAGAGAAGGCCTTTTGATCTGTGAAGCTGACTGACTGACTTCCCTGTTTTTCCACAGATCTATGTTCCTGCCTTTCGTTGTTCCTTTATCCTCATCATTTCCACTGGGATTTCAAATGTTATTGATGCTAAGCTGTAGTCCTCCCAAACATTTCATGATCAATTCAAGCTGCAACAGTTAACAGCAACCATTTATCGAGTAGAAACAGACTCAGATGAATTACATCAGATGGAGGGAAGTGGAGAATTAAGTGTCTAAGGTTCAGCATTGGCTACAATGTTATCTTCCATCTGCATTAATGACTTAGACTTTGAAACAATGCAATATCGTCTAATCTGCCAACGTCACCAAATTGGGTGGAAATAGTGGAACCAGTATTGAAATTACAGAGCAAGCTGGACCATGTAAGTAAGTGGGCAAACACACATTTCTGCAGATGCTGGAAACCTGAAACAACCAAAAAGGCTGGAAAATATTAGCACATTTCTGTGGAGAGAAACAGTTATAGTTTCAGCTCAATGACTTTCCATCAGAAATAATGTGGGAGGTCAGAGTTAGAACCAATACAACACAGATATAGGGAGCGTCGGATAGGTTGGGCAAGAAAACATATTGCCTCCATGAATGGCTTTGAATTAATGTTGAAGGGCTTATGCTCGAAACGTCGAATTCTCTATTCCTGAGATGCTGCCTGGCCTGCTGTGCTTTGACCAGCAACACATTTGCAGCTGTGATCTCCAGCATCTGCAGACCTCATTTTTTACTTGAATTAATGGAAAGCAATCTAGAGCCCAAAAAAGTCTAAGGTAGTGCCACTGTTTAAGAAGCATGGTAAAAACAAGCCAGGGAACTATAGACCAGTGAGCCTGACCTCGGTGGTGGCCAAGTTGTTGGAGGGAATCCTAAGGGACAGGATGTACATGTATTTGGAAAGGCAAGGACTGATTCAGGATAGTCAACATGGCTTTGTGTGTGGGAAATTATGTCTCACAAACTTGATTGAGTTTCTTGCAAAAGTAACAAAGAGGATTGATGAGGGCAGAGCGGTAGATGTGATCAATGTGGACTTCACTAAGGCGTTCCACAAGTTTCTCCAAGGGAGACTGATTAGCGAAGTTAGATCTCATGGAATATAGGGAGAACTAGCCATTTGGATATGAACTGGCTCAAAGGAAGAAGACAGGGTGGTGGTGGAGGGTTGTTTTTCAGACTGGAGGCCTGTGACCAGTGGAGTGCCACAAGGATCATTGCTTTTTGTCATTTACATAAATGATTTGGATGCGAGCATAAGAGGTACAGTTAAGAAGTTTGCAGATGACACCAAAATTGGAGGTGTAGTGGACAGCGAAGAAGGTTACCTCAGGTTACAACAGGATCTGGACCAGATGGGCCAATGGGCTGAGAATTGGCAGATGGAGTTTAATTTAGATAAACACAAGGTGCTGCATTTTGGGAAAGCAAATATTAGCAGGACTTATATACTTAATGGTAAGGTCCTAGGGAGAGTTGCTGAACAATGAGACCTTAGAGTGCAGGTTCATAGCTCCTTGAAAACAAAGTTGCAGGTAGATAGGATAGTGAAGAAGGCCTTTGGTATGCTTTCCTTTATTGGTCAGAGTATTGAGTACAGAAGTTGGGAGGTCATGTTGCGGCTGTACAGGACATTGCTTAGGCCACTGTTGGAATATTTTGTGCAATTCTGGTCTCCTTCCTTCTTTTGGCTGGTGTTGGAAAGTCCAGGGCATAGGTTTAGGGTGAGAGGGGAAATATATAAAAGAGACCTTAGGGGCAACTTTTTCATGCATAGGGTGGTACGTGTATAGAATGAGCTGCCAGAGGAAGTGGTGGAGGCTGGTACAATTGCAACATTTAAAAGGCATATGAATAGGAAGGGTTTGGAGGGATCTGGGCTAGGTGCTGGCAGCTGGGACTAGATTGGGTTGGGATATCTGGTCGGCATGGATGGGTTGAACTGAAGGGTCTGTTCCCATGCTGTACACCTCTATGACTCCATGACTCTAAGTCAATGATATCCAGCCAATGCAGGACAGCAATTAATAAGGCCATTCAAACTACATAGGAAAATCAGTCAGATGTGAGATAAGAGTCAGTTATGAATAAATTGTAAAGTGCTCCAATGAAACCTTAATTTGAATACTGCACCCAGCTCTGGTCATGGTACAACCTGGAACGGGACGTGCTGTCCCTGGAGATGAAGTATGCAGTGTCTACTAATACTTTTGGCCTCTTTAGGGAAACTGGGCACCGTGAGGGATAGATTGCTTTACTTCCCCCTCCAATTCTTTTTTTGATTTAGACCCTACCGTCCCCATCAACTTTTTCAATCAGCATTGCTCGCTGTGAGCTCTGCTTGTCACTGGGACATTGTCCACATGGGTGACCTTTCTGGTGATAGAATATTAATAAAGTTATTTTCACTTGGTGTCTTTCACTGTATCTTGCACCTGCACACACGCAAACATGAGGAGAATAAAGAAAACAAAGGAGAAAAAGAAATGTAACCAGGAAATCAGATTGTCCTCAGAAAAAAGAACAGAACCACTAGGGAAACATAAAAATGCAAAATGTAGCAAGATGCTCATCCTTAATATCAAGAGGTTGAAATATCAGAGAAAACCCGAAACGTTTTGAGGCATCAATGAAGCAGTTTTACAGGTTAGTGAGAAAGTAACTGGCCCAGAAATGTCTATAACTTCAAAATAAACCATAGGAAATGACCAAGGAGACAATGGTTTTCAATGTAAGGCTGGCTTTTGAATGTTCTTTCTCATTCAGAGAGTAGTCGGGGTGGGAGATGTAAATCTAGGATATGCTTAAGAAGGATTCACGTGCTACAACGGCCAAAGTGTCAAGTATTGCCGGAAATGAGTTCTGATAGCTGAATGACTTTTCCGATTCCTTAATGAACTTATGACTTTAGGAAGCTCTGAGTCACCTGTTATAATTGGGAACATTGCCTATTACATCACAACCACCACAGAACGATAGCATTCACAGATTCAGTAAAATTGCTGTAATTTAAAATGTTTGTTTTCAGTCAGCACCTAAAGAAGTGCAATGGACACCCCGCACCTCCCCCCCCCCCCCCCCCACCCCCACCACCACCACATGTTTCCTGAATGTATTCAGCTTCTCACACATTCCTACTTTATTGTTTCTCACTCCTCTGCTTGAAACACATTTAAAGCAATCTAGTGCTGAAGCCTTTATCAAAAGCACAATCAACATCTGAATGAAGAGCTCAGAGCTGTGATTGCCACTGCTTTTCAAAGTCCATTGTCTTCTATTTTGATCACTGCACATTCTTCAAGCATAAAGGTTTGAAACTCTGTCTCTCTTTATTACTGGCCTTGAGAAAGTTTGTTCCCTTTCTGGTCAGATTGCTGTCTGTGTAGAAACTACAGATAAAATTGATATAATGTGACATTTACACACCATGTTCCTTCTACCTACGCGTTTTCTGCAAAAGGTAAAGCTATTCATGATAGAATTTACTGCTATTTTGGACCTAATCTGTGAAGGAACATGTAGTATATTTTTCCATTCCTCTCTTTATTGCATTTATGCAAGGCCATCTGCCATCAAACACAAAGAACATGATCATTAGCTGCACTAACCGTAGCCTAGTTCACGTCACAAAGTGATTTATCCGTTGACTTTCAAGTACATTTCACTGAGTGAAAGACTGAATGAACAATAATGGGCATGTGGTGTAACATATGACCGGGAGAAGCTAAGATACTTGGTTAGAATTAATTTATTGGTCGGTAAACCAGTCAAAAATGACTGTGTAAGACAGTTACCCACCTCAAGTCCATGTAACCAAGGCAAAGAACATTAAGTCAATGCAGTTTTTGTTTTTATTCCATGGCAATCCAGACTGTCACAGGATCTTTTTCCACAATTCTACCCATTGTTCCATTGTGATTGCAAATGCGTGTCTTTGAGCTTGGGCTAATGTTTCCTCTTTATGTGGCCTCCCTTTAATCCCCATTGTGGTGAGTGATCTAGTTAAAACTGGGCTCACATTATAACTTATTGTAATATAGTGTTCCTGTGAAGTTAAGAAGCTGTTAACAGAAGCTCAAGAATGTTGTCTGGTAAAGAAACACAGGCACTCCACACAAGCTACTTACATTTTACCCATGTAACAACATCCATTTCAAACTGAACAAGGACAGTTAGAGATGGGAAACAAATGCAAGCTTTGCCAATAGCCCTCACTTCCCATAAAAGGATATATTTCACAAAAAGGGGTCACATATTTAAGACAATCAGACATAGGAGCAGAATTAGGTCATTTGGCCCTTTGAGTCTGCTCCGCTAATTGATCACGACTGATATGCTTCTCAACCCCATTCTCCTCCCTGTAACCTTTGATCCCCTTACTAATTAAGAACCTATCTCTGTCTTCAATACACCCAATGACTTGGTCTCCACAGCCTTCTGTGGCAACGAGTTCCACAGATTCATCAGCCCTGACTGAAGAAATTCCTCCTCATCTCAGTTCTGAAGGGTCCTTCACTCTGAGGCTGTGCTCTCAGGCCCTAGTCTGTCCTACCAGTGGAAGCATCTTCTCTGTGTCCACTTTATCCAGTCCTCTCAGTGTTCTGTAAAATTATTTGAGAATCCCTTCTCATCCTTCCAAACTCCATTGAATGCAGACCCAGAGTATTCAAACGCTCCTCATATGACAAGCCCTTCATCCCCAGGATCATTCTTGAAAATCTCCTCTGCACCTTTCCCAAGGCCAGCACACTCTTTCTTAGATGTGTGATCTGTAATGTTCAGAATATTCCAGATGCTCTCTGACCAGAGCCTTATACAGCCTCAGCAGCACATCTTGCACTTGCATTCTCACCCTTTCAAAATGAATGCTAACATTGCACTTATCCTCCTTGTAAGAGGATTCGCAGTAGGTTAAAATCTTCGGGTAAAAAATGAGGTCTGCAGATGCTGGAGATCACAGTTGAAAATGTGTTGTTGGTTAAAGCACAGCAGGTTAGGCAGCATCCAAGGAATAGGAAATTCGACGTTTCGGGCATAAGCCCTTCATCAGGAATGAGGAGAGGGTGCCAGGCAGGCTAAGATAAAAGGTAGGGAGGAGGGACTTGGGGGAGGGGCGATGGAGATGTGATAGGTGGAAGGAGGTCAAGGATTTCAGTGAGTCTCTCTCTCACTGCACCCCCCAGGTCATCTCCTCTGCACAGAAACTCTTCAGCCACGTTCTCAAACAGACTCGATCACCCTCACCTTGACCTCCTTCCACCTATCACATCTCCATCGCCCCTCCCCCAAGTCCCTCCACCCTACCTTTTATCTTAGCCTGCCTGGCACCCTCTCCTCATTCCTGATGAAGGGCTTATGCCCGAAACGTCGAATTTCCTGTTCCTTGGATGCTGCCTAAACTGCTGTGCTTTAACCAGCAACACATTTTCAACTCCTTCTGCAGCTTCCCTGCTTCCTCAGTAGTACATGTCCTTCATCTATCTTCATGTCATTAGCAAATTTGGCAAACATGCCCTCACCTCCTTCATCCAGATCAGTAATGTATGACGTGAAATGGCTGTGGTCCCAACACTGACCCCTGTGGAACTCCACTCGTCACCAGCTGCTGGTGTCATCTCAAGACAGTGATGAGGAGCAATGTTGTCTCTGAGTGTAGTCAATCTCTGGAATTCTTTACAGCACAGGGCTGTCGAGGCTGATTTGTTAAGTATTTTCAAGGCTGAAGTAGACAGATATTTCATCTATAAGGGAACAAACAGTTACAGGGAAAATGCAGAAAGTGGAGTTGGGGATTATCAGATCAGCCATGACCTCATTGAATGGCAGAGAAAATTCAACGGGCTGAATGAGCTACTTCTGTTTTTACATCTTATGATCATGACCAACTATGTATTAGCTATTACTTATTTCATTATAGAAACTCTACAGTGTGGAAACAGGCTCTTCAGCCCACACCAACTCTCCAAAAAGTAACCCACCCAGACCCAATTATCCTCCATTTGCCCTGGACTAATGCACCTAACCTAACATCCCTGAACACTATGGGCAATTCACCTAACCTGCACACTTTTGGATTGTGGGAGGAAACCCACAAAGACAGTCACCCAAGATTGGAATCAAACCTAAGTCCCTGGCACTGTGAAGCAGCAGTGCTAACCATTGAGCCACTGTGCTGCCCTAATTCTATAAATGTTAATCAGTGCTTATCTACTAATACACAATTTAACATGGTTTTCCAAATATGCCACATCTAACTCACCTCTCTGAACTCTTGTCACTTTCAGACTTAACGTGAAATTTTATGGTATTATAGTAATCCTTTCAGAAAGAATCTTCTATTTAAAAAATGGAATAAAATAGTTTTTGGTACATAATCTTGGACCTAATTTAATTCATTCCCTGGTTGGTTCCTCAACATAACACTCCAGAAAAGCATCTCGCAGACAATCCAGTAATTCATCCCATAACCTTAGCATGAATCAGTTTTACTCAGTTTGCATGTAGAGAGGTAAAATCAAACAAAGAACTGCTGATGCTGGAAATTCAAAATAAGCACAAAAATTGCTGGAGAAACTCAATAGGTCTAGCAGCATCAGTGGAGGGGTTGGTTAGCTCAGTTGGTTGGATAGCTGCTTTGCAATCAGAGTAACACTGACAGCGTGGGTTCAATTCTGCACTATCTGCGGCTACCTCTCAGGAGTTGTTTTAGCTGCTATTGTTAATCTTGAAGGACTCTCCTTCTCAACCTAGTCCCTCAACTGAGGAATGGTCACCCTCAGGTTAAACCACCACGAGTCTTCTCTCTCTCTCTCTAATGAGAAGTAGGATGATATCAACTTTACTTTGTATTCCCCTTGTTACACCATCTCAAATTTCTTTATTAGTCACGATTTGGAGATGCCGATGTTGGACTAGGGTGTACAAAGTTAAAAATCACACAACACCAGGTTATAGTCAATGGGTTTATTTGGAAGCACTAGCTTTCTGAGCACTGCTCCTTAACAACCTGATGAAGGAGCAGTGCTCCGGAAGCTAGTGATCCCAAATAAACCTGTTAGACTATAACCTGGTGTTGTGTGATTTTTAACTTCCTTATTTGTGTTATGATAAACATCACCACTGCTGTTTGGTCACCTAGAAACAAATCCCACCAATGTTTTCTGCACCTTGCTATTTCCAACTAATCTAATCTAAACTCTAAAACGAGGGACATCCATCCCTACAGTATACCAATGCCCCTTTAATTTATTATAGTGTTCACCTAACCCTGGAGTTGGAGACATTTGGGGATCCCTGAAAAATATTGTACAAATGTGCAAGGACATTGCTGTCTCAATTGTCGCTTGTCTTATACAGTTACACATTTTATAATTCTGCACAGCACTCAGAGATTCAGATCAACATAGCAACTGAAATTATTCCAGTGCTTTGCTGTGTAAAACCAGACACGTCTCTGGTCGGTACAATTATGTACTTTCTAAAGTTAATCAATCCTTTCACATTCCACATTCCACAGTAATCTTGCCTCTTTATGGTTCTGAACAGTTCTTTGCTGTATCTGCTTACAGTGATTATTCCTTAAGACGGTGTGTGACTTTTCTTTGTGATTCTAAACTGGTTTTGCACCGTCTGCTAACTGCAATCATTTTGTTGGGTGAGGTTAAAAAGCCTCACACATTTTTGTGGTTTGCCGTCCTTTATAATTTTAAAGTAAATGTACCTTGCATCCCTCCAGCTTTCTCGATTCCTGCATCCATGTTGCACCCTTTTAATTTAGTGATTGATTAATTTCTACATTCTTTCCAATGACGAGAGCCATACCAGCTTTTCCTGACTTTCTGTCCTTGTTGAATGTCACATTTTCTTGGACTGTAAAGTTTCATCCTTGATCTCCTAATAATTAAACTTCTGTAATTCTTATCCGGTCATGTATATGATTCTCTATTGACAATTCATCTGTTTTAATACAAATGCTATAATTACCTAGGTACAGAAACCTTACTTCTGTTTTGTTTTACTTTTTTTTATGAACTTAGGCCCTATCTGTTGTCACACTGTTCCATTCACTGTCCCTTCCTGAACACTACATATCATCACCTTTATTGCTTACTTGATTTAGTGGCTTGCCATTTCTCTTTAAGTTACTCAATTTTTTCCCATATTAGCCCATCCTTCTCAAGTCATATAACTTGCCAACACGCTGATCTCAGATCCCTCCTATCAGTACAGTCCCCATTTTCCCCAGGTATCAGTGCCCCACAGACTGTAACCCCACCCCAACCTCCTTTCAACCACCCATCCACTTCTCTCATTTTATTTACTCTATGCAAACTTGCATGCGGTTCAGGTAAAAATCCAGAGATTGCCACCTTTGTGCTTCTGCTTTTTCTAATGTAGTGCCTAGCTCCTCAGACTCTATGCAAACTCTTTTGCCTGCATTCAATCGAGAAGCCCCACTCATCTGTCCTCACTATGTTTGCTAACTTGCATTGGCTCTCAGCCCCTCACGGTTTGGATTTTGATCCTTGTGTTTAAACCACTCCATAGCCATTGTGCTGTGCCTCGGTAACCTCCTGCAGCCTCACTAACCTAAAAGAAAGTTAAAAATCACACAACACCAAGTTATAATTCACCAGGTTTATTTGGAAGCACTAGCTTTCAGAGCACTGCTCCTTCCACAGGTGGTTGTGTCAGAAGGAGCAGCGCTCTGAAAACTAGTGCTTCCAAATAAACCTGTTTAACTATAACCTGGTGTGGTGTGATTTTTTAATTTTATACACCCCAGTCCAACACCTGCATGTCCAAATCATAACTTAAAAGAACTCTGCATTGTTCTAATTCAAGCCTCTATTGAATCTCTCACTCCCTTTATTCTATCTTTTGAAATGATTCGAATTGATTATTGTCACATGTACCTACATACAGTGAAAAGTTTTGTTTTGCTTGCAGTATAGACAGATCATACAAACAAAGTGTATTAGGATAACAGAACAGAGTGAGGAATACAATGTTACAGCTGCCGAGAAGGTGCACAAGATAAGCATTAAATTTAAAATTTGGGAAGTTCATTCAGAAAGCTAATAACAGTGGGGAAGAAGCTGTTCTTGAAACGTTGTGATTTTAAGCTTTTGTGTCTTCAGCCTGACAGAAGAGACTGGAAGAGATTATTATTGGGGGTGGGAGGGGGAGGGGTCTTTGATGATGTTGGCTGACTTTCCAACCCAGCGAGAAGTGTAGATGCAACAACAATATTGTTGTTTCCATGAGAAGTGTAGATGGAGTCAACAGTAATCATGTCTCCAGGCATAAAGCCCTAAGCTCTGGAATCCCCTCTTTAATGGCTCTATCTCTTCATCACTTGCTCTTCTTTTAACACTTTCCATAAAGCCTACGATGAAATTATTTAGTCACTACTCCTACCTCTGCTTCTTTGGCTCAGTCCAAAATTTTGTCTGATGTCTTGTGGAGCGACCAGTCATGTTTCATTAAAAGTGCTATGTAATTGCAAGTTGTTGTTCTAATCTAAAGCACTTGGACTGACATAACATTTTGTTGTTGTCACCTTGTCTCCCAACTTGCTCTGAAATCATTAACACTTCATTTCATATGTATGCTGGGAGCCTGACAAGTCAGAGCTAAGGTTCTGTAAAATCCGTAACAAGAACACCATTTGGTGCTTTATAGACTTGCGAACAAATCAAAGTGATAGCCTAAAGTGCAAAATAATATCATTTTGCCTCATTCCTACACCCTGTGGATGTTCAGTGATGATCCAGGTTTTCTGTATGTATAAAGGGAGATTCCCAAACACTCCTCTACTTCAGTAAAATACTGACACAGATAGTTTAAACCAGTTTACTCAAAAATAGGCATATCTTAAAACTCTTCACTATGCCATGTATCACTTCCACTTAATTCACAAGGGAATGAATCTTCTATTCACTAACACAGTTCATTAAACTCAACCCCTATCCGACCTCAGGCTACACCTTCTGCTACACGTCAAAGACAGATTCCACGGTTAATTATACTTTTATTAGCTCTAGTTTATTTATCATTCACACGTTGGCAACAAACCATTTCACCCAGCCTCAAAGTGGTATCACGGTGGCACAGTGGTTAGCACTGCTGCCTCACAGCGCCTGTAGACCCGGGTTCAATTCCCGACTCAGGCGACTGACTGTGTGGAGTTTGCACGTTCTCCCCGTGTCTGCGTGGGTTTCCTCCGGGTGCTCCGGTTTCCTCCCACAGTCCAAAGATGTGCGGGTCAGGTGAATTGGCCAAGCTAAATTGCCCGTAGTGTTAGGTAAGGGGTAAATGTAGGGGTATGGGTGGGTTGCGCTTCGGCGGGTCGGTGTGGACTTGTTGGGCCGAAGGGCCTGTTTCCACACTGTAAGTCTAATCTAAGCTAACTCTCAGACTCCAGATATTAATTACTGTTCACTCAGTCGACAAAGCATGTTCCAGACTCCTGGGTGCTGTCAGTTAATTGCTAGTATGTTTCAGGAAGAAAAATTCATAGTCTGTCAATACGTTAGGGTTCACCATATTTATTATCATTGATTATATAACCTCAGTATTAATTTTATCTGAGTAACACTTTACAAAGACGTGCTATTATTGAGTTCCGCCTTCTCCCAAGGGTAATTAAACAAGGTGAAATTGCACGTTGTTAAAAGTCTGATGGAAAATGCCCAGAAGGAAGGCGACTGTTGGGATCATTGTTGTTCCATTAGTAATCACACAGCGATAATTTCTGAAAGGCTTCTCCACAAAATGTTGACTGACATTCAATGAATGTTTAATCATAATTTAAATGTAGTTCGTGCAGAAATTCTGGACAAAAGCCCAGAGAACATATAGCGTAGACCTACAAGGAGCAGGCATTGTTAAAACTATGAAGGGTCTGGACAGAGCAGATAAGGGGAAATTGTTCCCACCTGTGAATGCTACACAAACAAATGGGCATTGATTTAAAGTAATTGGCAAAGGATGCAAAATGACTTGAGCAAAGAAATGGTTATGGTCTGGAATGCGCTGCCTGAGAGTGCAGTCAAGACAGGTACAATTGAGTTTTGAAAAGACACTTAAATGGTTAATTACATGAAAAGAAACTATACCCAGGGCTATAGGACAAAGGTAGGAGAATGGCATTATGTGAAATGCTCATTTGGAGAGCTGATGTAAACTCAGTGGGCCGAATGGCCTCCTGTGCTGACAGCTTTCAGAGATTCTGTGGTACTGCTTGATTCAGACTACAGGAGCCAGAAGGAAATAGTTATGCCAGCAAGCAATCAACAAAACCAGCAAGCAATCGAGTGCAAAATCAGAACATAGGAGGAAACAGGGTCATCTCTTGGTCTGTGGCACTTGGAGGATTTCTTAAATGTGATGAGTGTTTACTGCCTTTATTATCCTTGTAGGCAGCGAGTTCCAGATTCTCATCAACCTCAAGTGAAAAAACATTCTCTTAAACTCCACTGTAATTGTTCTGCCAGTACTTCCAATTTATGGGCCCATCTCGTGATGTCCCTAAAGAGTATATTTCCACCCTATCTCCTCTTTCTAGGCCCCTCTATTATATTTCCATTGCACCTGCTCCATTCCAAAGATAAAGAACATAGTCTTCCTGAAAAAAAGTCAGACCAGATTTGATATGTTAACTCTGTTTCTCTCTCCACAGTTGCTGTAAGGTCTGCTGAGTTTCTCCAGCATTCTGTCTATTTGTTTAACATAACCAATCCAGGTGATTCCATCAGCTATAATTTCCCATTCCTGGCAATATTCTCCTAAACTTCCTTGACCCTGGGTGGTGTGAGACTATCTTTCCTGCAAGTGGTGACCAGAATTGGACACAGTGTTCTAGCAGTGCCCTCATTTTTGTCTGATCAAATTCGAGTATTAAGCTCTCTGCTATTTTCTGAGCTTTGGCTAATAAAGGAAATCATAGAATCCCTACAGTGTGGAAATAGGTCATTCGGCCCAACAAGCCCATACCAACCCTCCAAAGATTAAACTACCCAGACCCATTCCCCTACCCTACATTTGCCCCTAATGCACCATACCTACATATCCCTGAACATTACGGAGCAACTTAACTTGGCCAATTAACCTGACCTGTACATCTTTGGATTTTGGGAGGAAACTGGTGCACCCGGAGGAAACCTATGCAGACATGGGGAGAATGTACAAACTCTACACAGACCATCACCCGAGGTGGGAATCAAACCCAGTTCCCTGACACTGTGAAGCAGCAGCGCTAACCACTAAGCCACCATGCTGCCCACTGTCATCACCTATGCTTTCCTAACCACTTTGCCCAAATGTCCTATTACCTTCTGTGGAGTCATGGTCATTACTCCAAGACAAGCCCAGTTAGTCAACTAACCATTTATTGTGTATGAAAGAAATACTGTGGGTGATGGAAATCTGAGGTAAAAATTTAAAGTGTTGAGAAAATTCAGGCAGCATCTATCATAGATTCATAGAGATGTACAGCACAGAAACAGACTCTTTGGTCCAATCCGTCTATGCCGACCAGACATCCCAACCCAATCTAGTCCCACCTGCCAGCACCTGGCCCATATCCCTCCAAACCCTTCCTATTCATATACCCATCCAAATGCCTCTTAAATGTTGCAAAGCTAATGGGTGAATCTTATAGGGGCCTGAGTAACATGGACTGAGCAAGATTTGTGACAGAATCAAATGAGAACTCTGGTGAGGCCCATCTTGAGCTACTTGCATCATCTTGTAAGTGATAAGATGAGTTTCTTGCTAGGCAGGGACACATTTGCAATGAAGGGGTTTACAGCTGGTTAAACACCTTGTTAATGACTCAAATCACCTCATTCAGATTCTTTCACATCGATTTGGACATGGAAACTGGGTGAGGGGGTTATTTGGTGAATTCAACTCGGATCTCCAAGTTGCATATGGCCAACTTGTCGGGGTATGAAGGGCATGATCTTTGGAAACCTGCTGTATGCATGTCTTGTCCATGGACATTGGCATCTGGAACGTGCCAATCCTTACATTTTCCAATGCAGTAATATGGGAGGAGGCCCAAGGGGATTGAGAGATAATTGGGAGGGGGCAAGGCTGTGGGGGGGGGGGGGGTGGGGTGGAAGGTAGCTAGGAATGCAGTAGGTCATGAAGGTGGCGGGTGATGGTGATAGGTCGGAGGGGAGGGTGGACTGGATAGGTGGGAAGGACGATGGACAGGTAGAACATTTCAAGAGGGCGGTGTCGTGGTGGAGGTTTAGATATGGGATAAGGTAGGGGGTTGGGTCATGAGGAAACTAGTGAAATCGACAGTGGATTGGAGGGTAGAAGATGGAAGATGAGGCATTCTTCCTCCAGTTGTCAGGTGGCTAAATTTGATGGTGTAGGAGGCCCAGTACTTGCATGTCCTTGGCAGTGTGGGAGTGGGAGCTGAAGTGTTCAGCCACAGGACCACGAGACTGATTGGTTTGTGTCCCGGAGATGTTCTCTGAAATGTTCTGCAAGTTGGTGGTTTTTCCAGGCAGCTTGGGTAGCTTGGTGAAAGTGAGGACTGCAGATGCTGGAGATTAGAGTCGAGAGTGTGGTGCTGGAAAAACACAGCAGGTCAGACAGCATCCAAGGAGCAGGAAAATTGACGTTTCAGGCAAAAACCCTTTATCAGGGATGAGGCTGGGAGCCTAATGGGGTGGAGAGATAAATGGGAGGTAACTGAGAGTGCGATAGGTGGATGGAGGTGGGGGTAATGGTGATAGGTCGGAGGGGATGGTGGAGCAGATAGGTGGAAGGTTAGATCCGGGATAAGGTGAGAGGAGGGGAAATGAGGAAACTGCTGAAACCCACATTGATGCCATGGGGTTGGAGGGTTCTGAGGTGGGAGATGAGGCGTTCTTCCTCCAGGCATCAGGTGGTTAGGTAGTGGCAATGGGGGAGGCCCAGGACCTGCATGTCCTTGGCGGGGTGGGAGGAGCAGTTGAAGTGTTCGGCCATGGGGTAGTGGGGTTGGTTGGTGCCGGTGTCCCGGAAATGTTCTCTGAGGTGGTCTGCGAGTTGGCATCCTGTCACCCCAATGTACAGGAGACCGCATTGGGAGCAACAGATGCAATACATAACATGTGTGGAAGTGCAGGTGAAGCTTTGATGGATGTGGAAGGCTCCATTGGGGCCTTAGACAGAGGTGAGGGAGGGAGATGTGGGTGCAGGTTTTGCAATTCCTGCGGTGCAGGGGAGGATGGCTGGAGGGGAGGGTGGGCTGGTGGGCGGACATGGACCTGATGAGAGAGTCGTGGAGGGAACACAGATAGGGTGGGGAGGGAAATATATTTCTGGTGGTGGGGTCTGTAGGTAGCAGAAATGGTGGAGGATGATGCAATGTATATTGAGTTTGTTTGGGTTGTAGGTGAGGACTGGGGGAGGGGGGGGTGTTCTGTCCTTGTTGCATTTGGAGGGGTGGGGTTTGAGGGCGGAGGGGCGGAAAGTGGATGAGATGCCCTGGATGGCATCACCAACCACATGGGAGGGGAAATTGTCTTTAAAGAAGGAGGCCATCTGGTGTGTTCTATGGTGGAACTGGTCCTCCTGGGAGCAGATGCGGTGTAGGTGGAGGAATTGGGAATAAGGGATAACATTCTTGCAGGAGGTAGGTTGGGAGGAAGCATAACCCAGGTAGCTGTGGGAGTCGGTGGGTTTGTAGATGGCAGTGTTGAATCAGTCACTGTTGATGGAGATGGAGAAGTCCTAGAAGGGGAGGGAGGTGTCAGAGATGGTCCAGGTGAATTTAAGGTCAGGGTGGAATATGTGTTGGTGAAGTTGATAAACTGCTCAACCTCCTCGCGGGAGCACGAGGTGGCGCCAGTGCAGTCATCCATGTAGCAGAGGAAGAGGTGGGGACTGCGGAAGATGGACTGTTCCATGTAGCCGACAAAGGGACAGGCATTGCAGGGGCCCATGCAGGTGCCCATGGCTACCCCTTTCATCTGGAGGAAGTAGTAGGATTCAGAGGAGCTGGGCAGCGGTCCACAGTCAATGTCCACAGGGATGGATATCTTACTAAAAATTAATCTTATGGCTGCTCCATGTGCCAGTAGCTTGTACATCCTGCCTGTGCAGCAAGCAGGGAGTGGGCAGTGGCCCTCACTGAAGTGCATGGTGGTGGTGGGTGGGGTCACCTATCAGTCAGGGCAGTCCTGGCACAGCAAGACAAGGGCAGCCTCCCATACCAGGCCAGGGGATTGGTCACAGTCAAAAGATCAACTGGGGCGTCGGCTAGGCGGGGAGAGGTTGCTGCAGTTCAGAAAGCGTGGCACAGTCAGTCCACAGCTGCCAGTCTGCTGGCCACAGCTAACTTGGCCAGTGTGATGTACTGGCATCAATCAGGGGTCTGCAACTGTCCAGTTACATCACTAATGGGGTTTTGCCCCAGTCAGTCTGCAGAAACTAAGGGGAAAGGGCTCTCTCCCTCCCACAACTTTTCAGTGCAGTCCCAGGATGAAAGGAGCCTGCTTGAGAGTATTGGGTTAGTCATACCGAGGGTTTCTCAGGCTCTACACAAGAGGATCCTCATTGACAGGAACCTCCATGGATGGCTGGATGTGGAGTGCCCTGACATCTCTGTAGCATCCTGAGTGGAGACGTCTGAAGGGCCTGTGCTTGTTCTCCTCCTGCTGGGTGCCTCCTGGCACTTCCCTGTCTCCTTATGAGGATGGGGCACCTGGAATGTATCCTATGTTCCATATATCCCTGCCCTGGGATGACAGGACTGACGCATGAAGAGAGACTGGATTGGTTAGGATTATTTTCACTGGAGTTTAGAAGAATGAGGGTGATCTAACAGGGCCAGACAAGGTAAACGCAGGAATGATGTTCTTGATGACCATGAGTTCAGAATCAAGGGCCACAGTCTAAGGATACCGAGTAGGCTATTTAGGCCTGAGAGAAATTTCTTCACCCAGAGAGTGGGGAGCCTATGGGATTCTCTTACACGGAAAGCAGTTGATGCCAAAACATTGAATATTTTCAAGGAGGAGTTGAGTATAATTCTTAAGGCTAAAGTGGTCAAAGGATATGGGCAAAAGAGAGAACAGGATACTGAGTTCAATAATCAGCCCTGATCGTATGGACCGGAAGGGGAGAATCAACAGGCAGAGGGATCTACACCTTCCCTATTTTCTATGTTTCTCTGTCACCATGCTTTTGGTCCTGAAGAGAGTGGCTGGGGGCAATCAAAGGTGGATCTGTGCACATGTCCAGTGACCCCTGAAGGGCATGAGGCCTGGATCTCCATGGCAGCTGCCAACCTGTCCAAGACTGTCATGTGACTTCCTGTTCTGCTGCATTGTGGGCCATTGCAACCCACAGACCTGTCACCACCCTGTTCTTGTTGAACTTGTCATTGTTCCAACTTTGCTCTCTCCTGTTGCCCCGACAGTCGTTAATGTTACAAGATGTACGTAAGAATGGAGCAGGCGGACAGCTTGCAGTTATATTGTTTTCATTCACTCAGCATGCTCCCTTACCTCAATCATCTCTCCAGCAGAGATTTCATGTGAAAATCATTCCTTCCTCTCAAACATGACAACTTTCATACATGGCTCGGTACCATTACAAATGAAGAACTCACACCAGCAAATAAATTGGCATAAACCTCATTATTCTTTGTGTTTGTCAGGCCTCACAGAAAGGATTTTACAACCATCCATTCATCAGATTGGCAGCTATATGAATATTAGCAATGAGTGACAACAGATTGGAAAGCCATTTATTAATCCCAGGGAGTCTTGTATCTGCTGCACCTACTGTTCACTTGGCTGCATTTGCAGTAAAAGTCATGTTTCTATCTAAACAGCAGGCTGATTTAGCAGCAACACTAGTGCAGTGGGAAATGAAGGAACTCTTTGAAAGAATTAGGCACTTCAGCACTTTATACATCCCTGGTATAAATACTCGAAGAATGATTGGTACCAAGGGGAGCAAGGGGATTTCCAAAGGTTGGAGCTGAACTGTTCCAACACTGTGAATGCAAAAAACAGGCTTGCGTCATCAAGGACTAAAATCTGGCTCAGGTTATACAGCAAGCACAAGAGTGACCTCAGAGGTCAGTTTGTTCGACATTACGTGTAGAACACAGGACATAGAACAGTGCAGCACAGTACCAGCCCTTTGGCCCTTGATGGTCTGCCAACCTTTTATCTTACTCTAAGATCAAAGTAACCTACATACCATTCGTTCTATTATCATCCATGTGCCTAGCCAAGAGTTACCTAAAAGTCCCTAATGTATCTGACGCTACTACCACTGCTGGCAGTGTATTCCACCCATCTCCCCTAAACCTTTCTCCAATCACCTTAAGGTTATGTCCCCTCATGATAGTCATTTCTCCCCCGGGAAAAAAATCTCTGACTATTCACTCTATCCACGCCTCTCGTCATCTTGTGGGTTGACTGCACACACTCATACAGTCAACCCACACTCCTCACAGAAAGCAGGAAATATTATTTGTGGTGTGTTACATCATTTGAATTGGAATTTCAAACATTGTGTATATTTAATAATAAAACTGATAAGAAAATTCTCAGTATCAAGGTGTCCTTACTAACCAGGTGAAACCCTGACAACTTTTCAGGCTGATTAACTGATTAATATATGTATGCTGAGTGCTCAGTGTTTGTATATAAGCTGTAATGTACTTTACACTTTCGTTCCTTTTAAATAACAGAACATCAAAGAAATATTATGTTCTTGCACACAGCATTGGTTTTTACCAAGCTCAGTTAGAGTAACAGAAATATGTAATAAAGGTTTCTCTACAGTAATGTTACTGTGGTTTAACTCCAACCACAATACTTCACTCTCCACTCTATCGTATCATTGTTGCTTGTGGCCTGTGTCTATGTTGGTTTTGGACAATAGCAGATGTTGGCTTTCACAAATTATTAACTGAGACATCTACACTGCAGTTTGATATAAAAGAAATCCACAGCACTATTTCAAAGGGAAGCCACAAGGGTTATTCTCAGTTCCGTTGGCCAATAGAGATCTCTCAAGCAACATGATCTGGCCATTAAGGTCACCATAGTTCTAACAGACTCTAAGGTTGTATTCTCATTAGAGAGAGATGACTGCTGCTGGTTCAGCTATAGGGTTAGGAGAGACCTTTATGGTAACTTCAGCTGGAGTGAGAATTGAACCCATGCTATACGTAACAGTGTGTATTGCAAACCAGGCATCCTGCCAACTGAGCTGACCAATCCCAGTGTTAAGTGGATATTATCACATTACCAAGTGCAGCTTTGGTGCAGTGCTTTCCTTTGGCTGCTCTTTGATTTCCTGAGGTAGTTGAAGGCACCATAGAAGTTGCATGTTCCCCTCTATTTATTCACACCAACCATGTGCATTCTATGAGGTAGCTGCTGATTCAGCAGTTCTTTGCTTAGGGCCTATGTTGCTCAGCAACTGATGAAGAACCATCTAGACTGGAAATGTTAGCTTGCTCTCTCTCTCTCTCTCTCTCTCTGTCCATGGTTACTGCCTGACCTGCTGTGATGTCCAGCACTTTTTGTTTTCGTGCTCAGCAACCTGATTGGGACAGAGCAGGTCGACTTCAGCACTGAACCAGCCAACCTGTGAGGTGAGACCTTGTCTACTGAGGTGAGGGACTCCACTAATCCTCAGCTTCGAGCTGTTGAATACTGCCATCCAATCATGCTCAATGTAACCAGACTCTGTCTCTTAGAGATGAGGAACTACACAGGAAGGAGAACAGCATTAAGGCGGAATATGCAGTACACCTGATCAGATTTCTTGGTGATGCTAAATCTCTATGGGATTCATTTTTTTTTAAATGAAGTAAATGGAGAACATGCAGCACATTAGATGACGAAGTCAACATTCACACTGGTTCTCATTATTAGCCAGTAAGACAGATGTTTGAAACCCTTCAGGAGTACAGCTTATTTGTTCATTGTTCTGAAGGTAATGTAATATGTTAACTAAGGACATGGATCAGTTTTCTGCATGTTGATAACTAATGCTTGGCAAGTACTTTGATATTTTGTTGTTCATTTAAATTTACTTATGTGTTCATAAAAGGTATTCTCATTGTGAGAAACAAAGCTCACTCACTTCAATAATTTCAGTCTGAGAAGTAACTCTGCTTTACCTATATCCCATATTATATTTTTGGGAATATGGTCAGAAGTCACATGACACCAGGTTATAGTCCAACAGATTGATTGAAATCCCAAGCTTTCAAAATACTGCTCCTTTGTCAGGTGAAGTAAAGACAGCACCCAGGCACAGACGTTATAATCAGACCGATCAAAAGATCCTCCAAGTGGTGTGAGTGAAGTGTGAACAGCTGAATAGCAAGTGAAGGGATGACCTATAATCTGATTAATTAAGGCAGAGAGATAATTATAAAAAAAATTTAAAATAAGGTGTTGCTGGAGACAAACCAAATGGCTGGAATAACATGGTAGATATGAGTCACATGCCAAGAGTCTAACCAAATTAACAAGTAATCCAAAACTGTACAAACTAATTAAGGTAGAGAGATCACAACAACTTATCAAGGGAATGCTGTCAAAACAGGTCAAAAGCAGTGTCATGCAATTAAAACGATATATTGAACAAACCTGTGATCTTTTGCTATGAATTTTGTGTCTTATGATCTTGCCCAACTAGTTATGTGATGAAGGAGCAGTGCTCTGAAAGCTAGTGCTTTCAAATAAACCTGTTGGACTATAACCTGGTGTTGTGTGATTTTTAACTTTGTCCAACCCAGTCCATCACCAGCTCCTCCACATCAGTAAAACAATACAGTAAGGGAGATTTTACAGATACAGAACAGTGTGGTAGGGTTATATGTAGCATGATAGGAACCCAAGATTATAGTTGAGGCTCTCTTTATGGGTACAGATCCCTTGGCATGTGACTCTTATACCTATCGTGTTATTCTAGTCATTTGGTTGTCTCCAGCACCACCTTATTTTTAATTTTTTGTAATAATCTCTCTACCTCAATTAATCAGATAATAGGTCATCCCTTCACTTGTTGCTCAGCTCATGACACTCTACTCCACTACCTGACACTCTCGATCACCGGCAGAGATTATTATTCAGCCTGTCAACACTCCACTCACACCATTTGTAGGATCTTTTGATCTCTCTGATTATAAAGTCTGTGCCTGGGTGCTTTCTTAACTTCACTAAACCTGTTGGACTATGACCTGGTATCGTGTAACTTTTGACCTTACCCACTCCAGTCCAACACTGGCACCTCCACAATTTAGTATCACGCCAGAGAGAAGAGAAAGGTGTCTGTTGTTCTATACAGGCTGGGGAGCTGAAGGTAATTGCAACATTACAAAAGGCAAGTGCTGCACACCCAGCTCAACATGTATGACCCTGACACTGTACTTCTCCCAGAAGTTGGAATTTTGCTCATTGTCCTTCCTGCAAGGACCCATCTGCCCTTCCTCCACACAGCATCAGATTGGGAGCTATGTATCCGAGCTGAAAATGTGTTGCTGGAAAAGCGCAGCAGGTCAGGCAGCATCCAAGGAACAGGAGATTCGACGTTTCAGGCATAAGCCCTTCTTCAGGAAGGGCTTATGCCCTTAACATCAAATCTCCTGTTTCTTGGATGCTGCCTGACCTGCTGCGCTTTTCCAGCAACACATTTTCAGCTCTGATCTCCAGCATCTGCAGACCTCACTTTCTCCTCCAGCTATGTATCCGAGCCAGTGTGTGGAACAGGAAGCCTGTGTGAAGGCTAGGTGAAGAGACCAGTGTTTATTTGTGATGCGCTCTAGCCCTCTAGCCCTCTGAACAAACCTGGCCAAACAGCTTACAGCAAACAGCAATAAAGGATGGCTGTTTGAATGAGGTACTGGGAGCCTCCATTGTTCAGCACAGAGAGGTGACTATAAGCAGGAAGTGGATAAAAACGGAGGGAGCTAATGTGGAAACAAAGTACAAATAGTGATCCCATTCAGCTGTACCGTATAATACATCGCAGGTTTTGAGTCATACAAACAATGTATCACATCCCCTCCCCCTCTCCAGCACATTTATCCCCTACGCCTTCATAAGTTTATGCACGTAGTGGTGAGAAATCAAGACATTCTCTCTTAAATTCCACTGACACAAATCTTTACAATTTAACAGCTTGCAATGTCTTTGGTCCTGCAGTGTTCACATTATCAGCTGAAAGAGGTGTAAAAACTGTGTGTCGGTGTCTGTTTGGTGAATCTTTTTCACTTAAGCCTGTGGAACCCCTGCCCCCTCATTGACCCGAGTTATAAATGGCTTCAGTGCCTTGAAAAATAACCTATAAATATCATAAACCGTGGGAGACCATTTCCAACCCAACTCACACACATTAACTTTGGCACACTGAACTTATTGAATACCAGGAGCACATTCAAATGATTAATATTAATTCATTCAGCCACGCATTACACTTTATTCACTATTTTTTCAGAACGCTAGGCAAGAAGGTGCTCAAATAAAACATGGATCTCTAAGCCATGCCATTGGCTCAGGGAAGTGCCTATATTCAGTTTTGATTTGATTTGATTTATTTATTCTCAGTAGAGTATCTTTTATTTATTTCTACCATACACAACTGATACAGTAAAAATGAGACAGCGTTCCTCCAGTACCAAGGGTATTGCATGGACAGCACAAAATACACAATTATGTATAATGTGCATAAGAAGTGCAAAACACACATGTTACAGTGTAATAGAAGAATGATAAATAATAGATATTTTTCCAGCAGCAATTCAAACTTGTGCAAAGAATTACAAAATACAGTCTTGTTATCATGTTGCCATTCTCCGGTGCCACCTTTAAACACAGAAAAATAAAACCAAAACACAGAATATAAAGGCAGAATACTAAAGAAATAAAGAAAAAACAGTTCAACTTTATGGTCCTTCTTGTTAAGTGCTCCGTCATGGGTCAGGGCCTGGTGGCCAGGTGTGAGACCCCTTCGCCATTCCATGCGCTGGAATGTAAGTTGCCACCATTCAATGCCATCTTGCCTCCATTCATGCCCTCACCACTAAGTGCCCTCGATGGACCTTGCCAACGCCAACACCACAGATGCCACTGTACTGTACCAGCCCAAACTTGACTCTACCATCACCATGAGTCCGCTTCAGGCCCACCTCACCAATGCAGATACTGCCAGAGGCACTGGGTCATGTCCTCAACCCAAACTCACCTCCGACAGCACCATCACGAGTCTGCCACAGATCTGACCAAACTCTTCAACAAGCAGCGAGTAAACTGAAAGAGAAATTAAAGAAATAAAAATGAGGAAAGAGAGTGAAGAAATGAAATGAAGAGGAAAGCAGATGGACTATACGAGTCCCAGGCCCGGAAGCCCGAACCACCACCGTGGTTCCTGGAGCTGTCACAAAGGCTGGAACTGGCCAGTTCTAATTAGCCTCAGTACCTCTGGGTTAGAAAGAGATTCAATAAATGTGACCTTTCCAACTTCACTTGCAACTTGAGAAGATGTTAAAAAGTAATTGTTCTAGGGATCAACAGATCACCTTTAAACCCTATGGAAACAGCACTCATGTTGCCATTAGATGAGAACAAAGTAAAACTCAGCTATGATGTCCTCTGCAGTGGAATAGCTTATCAAAACTCATGGTCTAGCTCTACACACTTGATCATGACATCTAAGAATTGAATTGAATTAGCTTTATTGTCACATGTACTCAAATGAGGGAGTGAAAACGTTACAAGTCACCACCTACAGCACCATCTTATGTACAAAGGTACCTAGGTACAGATTCTTTTGTAGTTCTCAGGAAAGAAAATTTGAAAAATAAAGAAATAATTGCAAAAATTGTAAGAATAAATTAGAAAATAGAGAAATAAAAAATTTAGAGTAACAGTCCTTCCAATCCAATCCACGCAGAGCACCTGGCCTCCAGTCTGCACTGGGCTTTGAGTCCAGACGAGGAGCCCTCCTTGAGACCAAGAGTCCACTGCGAGGCCACACCAGGCCGAGAGACCGTCACACCAGGCTAACAAACCACCATGCTGGGCCGGGGGAATAGTCATACCAGGCTGAGAGACCGTCACACCTGGCTAACAAACCACCATGCCGGGCCAAGCTGGGCCGGGGGGATAGTCATACCAGGCCAAGAGACCGCTATGTCAGGCAGACAGACCATCATACCGGGCCAAGAGACCATCACACCAGGTTGACAGACCACCACACCGGGCCAGAGGCCCATCATGCCGGGCAGAGATACTGCCATACCGGACAGAAAGTCTGCCATGTCTGGCTGTGAGACTGTTATGCCAGGCCGAAAGACCACCACACAGGCAGAGAGACCGTGATGCTAGGCTGAAAGACACCATGCTAGGCTGAGAGACCACCACACCGGGCCAAGAGACTGTCATGCCAGGCTGAGAGACCACTATGCCAGGTCGAGATACCAGGCCAAGAGACCACCACGCCAAGCTGAGAGACCACCATGCCAGGATGACAAACCATCATGCCAGGCTGAGAAACCACCATGCCAGGCTGACAAGCTGTCATGCCAGGATGCGAGGCCACTATGCCAGGCCAAGAGACCACCACACTGAGCCGAGGAACCAGCATGCCTGGCCATGAGACCACCATGGCAGGCTGAGAGACAATGCCAGGCTGAGAGACCACCATGCCGGGCAGACAGACTGTCATTCAGGGTTGAGAGACCACCATGCCAGGCTAAGATGAGGCCAAAACACTGAACTTTTTCAAGACGAGTTAGAAACAATTCTTAGGTTAAAGGGATCAAAGGGTACGGGGAGAAAGTGGGAACAGGGTATTGAGTTGGATGATCAGCCATGATCATATCGAGTGGAGGAACAGACTAGAAGGGCTGAATGGCCTACTCCTGTGTATGTATTCAATGTTTCTACGTGTCTGTTTATCAGCAAGGGATCAGTTAATCCCCATCTTGTATCACCGTCTGTTCACAAAACTGATTACAAAGGTTCCTTGCAGCTGAACTACGTTTTTGAAATTCCAGTTGCTGTTAATCTGTCGAATAAGGAGAGGAAACAAACCTCGCTGCCTTTGAAACTGGATCAGTATCCATGCCCGAGGAAAGGTGCCGACCCAATGGAATTAGGGCTTCGCTGCAGATAACAAGGATGTGTACTAGAGTTAGAAAGTATCATTACAATATTTAAACAAGAGTTTTACACTTTTTGTCCTTTCAGGCCAGAGTTTAATTGTAAGGCACATGTTGACATTTTTGTGAAAATTAACTTATGCTGATTTCTGCAGCAACCCTCAGTCAGTGCTGCACTGTTTGCTTTGATCTGTGTCCAAAGCAGTTTTGTTGCATTCCTGGGTGGTCCAGTCAGTCTGTCTCTGAGTCTGAAAGATTAAGGGGAAGCTGTAAAAAAAATGGATAGGAGAAAGCAGGAGGCACTGCCCTGGACATGACATCTATATAGGATCATCGAAGAACGCTGTTGGACTCAAGAAAATGGCCCTGGGCACAAACACTTCACAGAGAAAGTAAAACTCAAACCTCGAACCTGGGGCACTACCTGTGGCCATCAAGGTCACTATGGGCCATTGCTTTTATGTTACGGGATCATTTCAGGATACAACTCCCGATGTGTCAAAGAAGACCAAGTCTCTCTTCCATGTCGTTCTCTAATCTGCCATGACCAAGGGTAGCACAGAGATGTTTCTCTCACATTGCAAGTATCCTTCTGGGGCAAGGTTCACTGTCCTGGACTTCCCATGTCACTGCCATGGGGAAGAAGGCTCAACAATGCCTCTTCTTCCTCAGGTGGCTTAGGAAATTTAGCATGTCCAGAAGGACCCTCACCACCTTCTACAGATGCATCATTGAAAGCATACTGTCTGGGTGCATCACAGTCTGGTATGGCTCTGCCCAGGACCTTAAGAAACCTCAGAAGGTTGTGTGCAGAACCCAGACCATCATGGAAGCCAACCTCCCATCCATGGACCCCACTTACCCTTCTCATTGCTGCAGAAAGGCTGGCAAAATCAAAGACCCATCGCACCCCAGTAATGCTCTCCTACAACCTCTTCCGTCAGGCAGAAGATGCAGTAACTTGAACACACACACCAACAGGTTCAGGAACAGCTTCTTCCATGTTATTATCAAACTGTTGAATGGACTGTCTAACTTCAAATAATGTTGATCTTGCAAATGTTGATCTTGCTTTGTGCACCTTCTGGGCAGCTGTAACCTTGTATTACCTTGCCCTGTCTAAGCACCCTGTGATCTGTATACCTTTGTTTGCTATGATCTGCCTGTACTGCACACAAAACAAAACTTTTCACTGTATGCAAGTACATGTGACTACAATAAATCAAGTCAAATTAAAATCAAATCAGACTGCAACCACATTGCCTTGATGCTCCCCACTGTCTCCATCCTAGCAGATTCCTCCCCCCCCCCTCAATCTGTCAGAGTCCATGCTCATTTGACAGCTATCCTTTGACACCTTACTATGTAACCAGGGACATTGAATGGGCTCAGTCTGGGATTACGCTCCATCCTGCCCTGTTTGAATTATTTAGTGAAACTAATTGTGGCTCCCAGATTCAGTCCTAGGAGGATGTTCCCAAGACAGTGGGATGAGTTCACAGCATCTCTGAAGAGGTTATAGTCAATCCAGGCAACACATGGGAGTCCCATGACTAATCAAACTGAAGATTTGAGAAGTCACCAAAACCATAGAGACTTTGTTGGAAATACAGAACAGCAGAGACAACACATCAGAGAAAGTACCTCCCAAGCATTCATCTAGCTAAATCTCCAAGCACTACCTACCCAGTTTGTGGCAAAGTTTGCAGATCACCCATCTACCTTACCATCCATCTCAGGACCCACTGAGCCTAACGGAACCAAGGCACGCTGGATCCCAGGGGACTGGCTGAGACTGAAGACTGATTTTGGTCAGTTTTGAGACAGCCTTCCCAATATTGTCAATGAAAACCTTTGGACCTTCTGTGAAGCCCATATCACTCACTGTCTATCAGTGATGGCCTAAAAGTGGAAGTTATGGAAAAACAAAGAGTCCAGGAACAAATTCATTAAAGAAGAGAATTTACTTTTGTAGTTTGTATTCTCCAGACCTGACCGAGTAAACAGTGTATGAACAGGTTGAGGCTCGATCGTTGTATATTATTTGACATCTGCCAGAACTCATTTTACATGATCCTCTTTAAACACGATAAGTTTGAACACATGCTGCAAATGTAATTCTTTTTTAATGTTTTTCTTTACCCTGCCGTGTCACGGTTGGCTATTTAATTACAGTCCAGTAAGGTTGTAAGATTGGAATTGGCTCATATTACAGATAGTAATTAGATAGTTTTACTGAATAGTTTAATTTCACTTCAAAAAATTAACTTTGAAGGGGTCACAGTCAACTAATACATCTGTAGTCAAAAATACAGCAGAATTTTACAAACTGTACAATTTAGAAACAGATTGATTTCTTGGGTTCTCAAAAGTAAAGGAGAAGCATTCTTGGGTGAACTAATGGCTGAATGACATTATCACTAGACTACAAATGTTTTGGGGATCTGAGTTTGAGTCCTGCCAAAGCAGATGATCAAATTTGCCTTCAATAAAAATCTAGAGTTAAGAGTTTAATGATGACCATGAAACCACTGTGGGATAAACCCATCTGCTTCACTAATCACCTTTAGGGAAGGAAACTGTAGGTTTGGCCTACATGTGACTCCAGACCCACAGCAATGGGGTTGACTCTCAACTGTCCTCTACAATAGCCGAGCAAGCCATTCAATTCTATCAACTGCTAAAAAGACCCAAAAATGGATTACAATCAGTCAGATCATTTGGCCTCAACAAAGGCACTGGAAATGACAATAACAAACTCAACCCTGGTGACTCTGTCTTCCTAACTAATACCTGGAGGCTAAAATTGGTAAAGCAATCTCACAAACTAGTCAAGTCACAGCCTGACATAGTCATACTCACAGAATCATGCATTACAGACAATGTCCCAGGTAATACTTTCACCATCCCTGGGTATGTTATGTCACCCATCAGCGGGACAGGCTCAATACAGTCAGGAAGAGGTTGCCTTGGGAATCTTCAGCATTGACATGTGCAAAAATAAGACTGAAGCATTTGCAACAATTTTTCAACCTGAAGTGTTGAGTGGATGATCCATTTGAACACCTCTTCAGGCCCCCAGCATCACAGATGCCAGTCTTCAGCCAATTTGATTCACTTCACGTGGTATCAAGAAATGCCTGGAGGCCCTGGACTTTGCAAGGGCTATGGGCCTTGACAACATTCAATACTTGTGCCCAGAACCTGTCGTATCCTGAGGGGTTTGTTTCCATGCTGTATGTTCTGATGACTCTATGAGTCAAGCTGTTCCAGCACAGCTACAACACTGGCATCTATTCAACAATGTGGAAAATTGCTCAGGTACGTCTTGTACACAAAAGGTAGGACAAATCCAACTTGGACAGTTACTGTCTCACCAGTCCTATCTTCATCATCAGAAAACAGTTGGTAGAGGTCATCAATATGCCATTAAGCAGCAGTTGCTTAGTAATAATCTGCTCACTGTTTTGGGCTCCACCAGGAGCACTCATCTTCTGACCTCATTACAGCCTTTGCTAAAACATGGACAAAAGGGCTGAATTGCAAAGTTAGGGTGAGAGTGATTGCTCTTGACATTAAGTCCATGTTTAACCAAATGTGACATCAAACTGGGTCTAAGAGTCTGGAGCTGGCAAAGCACAGTCAGACAGGCAGCATCTGAGGAACAGGAGAGTCGATGTTCCAAGCATAAGCTTTTCATTGGGAAATGAAATCTTGATGAAGGGCTTTTACTCGAAATGTCAACTCTCCTATTCCTCGGATGCTGCCTGTCTGACTGTGCTTTGCCAGCTCCACACTTTTAGACTCTGCTACAGATATCACTTCAGAAATAAATATAATATTCTATAAAATATTGCTGGAAAAAAAAGCTGAGGTCTAAAACTGTGGACTTTATCCACTCTCTAACTTTAATGAATTTAAAATGACCTTGTTCCTAATAGATTTTGATTTACATTTGTCTACAAATATAAGGGGAAAGCATCGATTCTGTCTGTGACCTACAGCATCAATCACCCTGAATAAGGTCATGGACCTCAACTTCATCCTTCACTGAATGTATGGGAGAGGAGCGAGTCAGCGGGTCTGGCTGTACCTGGAGAAAGAAGGCAAAGTTAACATGTTGGGCCCAGTGACCCTTCTCCAAAAGATGCCTTCAAGAAGGGTCCCTGGATCTGAAACGTTAACTCTGTTTTCTCTCCACAGATGCAGTCAGACCCTCTGTGTTTCTTCAGCAATTTCCACTTTTGTTTCAGGTTTCCATTATCCGCAGTTTGTGGTTTTATTTTACGAGAGGGGAATTATCTGTTTTGCTTCCACAGCTAAGTCTGTGCCCTACGAGGTCTTGTGATGCTGTGGTAGTTTTCCTAGCTCAGGATAGGTAGCTCTACATTCAAGCCTTATGTCAGGACTTGACAGCCAGACCAGTTATATTATAAGGAAGCCAAACATGTTGATTATCAAGCTCTTAATCCTTCTCTAATGCCTTTGACATGTGGTAAGAGTAGGAGAGTTTCCTGATCAGCCAGAATCCCATTGTAGCAGCAACACATTACAGGACTCTGCATATAGGTTCTTGCCATGAGCAAAAGGCACCCTCATTGCGTGAGTGGGAATTCACCAACAATAAAGTTATGTTGGAGCATCAGAGGCTGAGGGGTGACCTTGTAGAGGTTTATAAAGTCATGACGGACATGGATACGGTGAATAGACAAGGTCTTTTTCCCAGGGTTGGGGAAGTCCAAAACTAGAGGGTGTAGTTTTAAGGTGAAAGGGGAAAGATTTAAAAAAGGACCTGAGGGTCAACCTTTTCACACAGAGGGTGGTGCATGTATGGAATGAGCTGTGGGAGGAAGTGGTAAAGGATGGTACAACTACAACATTTGAAAAGCATCTGGATAAGTGCATGAACAGGAAGGGTTTGGAGGGATATGGGCCAAATGCTAGCAAAAGGGTTCAGGTTAGATTGGGATGTCTGGTCAGCATGGACGAGTTGGACTAAAAGTCTCTGACTCTGACCCCATGACTTAAAGACCTTCTGAATCCATTGTTATAATTTCTCCCCAATTTCTCTTGCTTTCTAAACAAACTGGCCCTGCAATAGGAGCACAAAGTTGAATCTGTACCCATGTGTTTTCCCTGTGAGTCACAGTTGCAAACAATTAGCAACTGATGTTGAATCTCCAGGGATTAAAGATTAACTTCCTCGATGCACACTGATGCAAACAACCCAGGACAAACACAAATGGGATATGAATAAATGCTCGAGGTGGAACTTTTAGTCCCAGTTTGGGGAAGGAGTGGGCTCAGAGGTGGTAAAGTGCCAATAACAGCAGTACCTTTAGGGTGCTGTTGCCCCCAGCAGCAGTAGGATAAGGGATGGCAGAGCTGACCTCTGTATGCAGCAGGCAGCCAAGCGAATTAATGAAAAGCCTATTGCTGGGACGTGGACGTGGACAGACAGTGAGAGAGATGATACATCTACCTGGAGGTGACCTCCCAGCAGCACACTGCGGGGATGGGCAGTCCTGCAATCGGAGGGGTTGGCGGGAGACTGGGGAAGGTGCCCAGCACACACCAGTTGGTGATACGCCCAGTCATCAAAGGACCAGACTTGCTGCCCTACAAGGAGAAAGTGAGGACTGCAGATGCTGGAGATCAGAGCTGAAAATGGGTTGCTGGAAAAGCGCAGCAGGTCAGGCAGCATCCAAGGAGCAGGAGAATCAACGTTTTGGGCATGAGCCCTTCTTCAGGAATAAGCCCTAATTCCTGAAGAAGGGTTCATGCCCGAAACAACGATTCTCCTGCTCTTTGGATGCTGCCTGACCTGCTGCGCTTTTCCAGCAACACATTTTCAGCAGTTGCTGCCCTACATCCAGGCCTGAGATTTTAGAATTTAGAACTTAGAATCTCTACGGTGTGGAAACAGGCCATTCGGTCCAACAAGCCCACACCGCCCCTCTGAAGAGCATTCCACCCACACCCATTCCCCATCCCTATTAGTTTACATTTCCCCTGACTAATGCACCTAACCTACACACCCCTGAACACTATGGGCAATTTAGGATGGCCAATCCACTTAACCTGCACATCTATGGACTGTGGGAGGAAACCGGAGCACCCAGAGGCAACCCATGCAGACAGTCGCCTGAGGCTAGAATTGAACCCTTGGCACTGTGAGGCAGCCGTGCTAACCACTGAGACACTATGCCAACCACTGAGCCACCATGCCACCCCAAATGGAATGAGATGCCTGCCCAGTGGAAGCCAAGCACTGGCACCATGTCAGAAATGGCGAAAGTGAGGACTGCAGATGCTGGAGATTACAGTCAAGATTAGAGTGGTGCTGGAAAAGCACAGCAGGTCAGGCAGCATCTGAGGAGCGGGAAAATCAACATTTCAGGCAAAAGCCCTTCATCAGGAATGAGATTGGGAGCCTCTGGGGTGGAGAGATAAATGGGAGGGGGTGGGGAGGTTGGGGCTGGGCGGAAGGTAGCTGAGAATGCAATAGGTGGATGGAGGTGGCGGTGAAGGTGATAGGTTGGAGGGGAGGGTGAAGCAGATAGGTGGGAAGGAAGATGGACAGATGGGATGGTCATAAGGACAGTACTGTCCTGGAAGGTTAGAACTGGGGTAAGGTGGGGGGAGGTGAAATGAGGAAATCCGATGTTCCCTGCCTCATTCCTGATGAAGGGCTTTTGCCCAAAACATCAATTTTCCTGCTTTTTGGACCCTCCACGACTACCTGGTCAGGCCCACGCCCCAACAACTCACCCTCCCCTCCTGGCACCCTTCCCTGCCACCGGAGGAATTGCAAAACCTGCACCAACAACTCCTCCCTCACCACCGTCCAAGGCCCCAAAAGCGCCTTCCACATCCATTAAAGTTTCACCTGCACTTCCACACATGTGGTTTACTGTATCTGTTGCTCCCAATGCAGTCTCCTGTATATTGGGGAGACAGGACGCCTACTCGCAGAGCACTTCAGAGAACATCTCTTGGACACTCACACCAACCAACCCCACCGCCCCATGGCCGAACACTTCAACTCCTCCTCCCACTCTGCCAAGGACATGCAGATCCTGGGCCTCTTCTATCGCCACTCCCTTACCACCCGACGCCTGGAGAAAGAACGCCTCATCTTCTACCTCGGGATCCTCCAACCCCATGGCATCAATGTGGATTTCAACAGTTTCCTCATTTCCCCTCCCTCTATCTTACCTCCAGCTCAGCACCATCCTCATGACCCGTCCCATTGGTACATCTTCCTTCCACCTCTCCGCTCCACGCTCCCCTCTGACCCATCACCTTTACCCCCACCTCCATCCACCTATTGCGCGCTCAGCTATCTTCCCTCCAACCCACCCCCTCCCATTTATCTCTCCACTCCCGAGGCTCCCAGCTTCATTCCTGATGAAGAGCTTTTACCCGAAATATCAATTTTCCTACTCCTCGGATGCTGCCTGACCTGCTGTGCTTTTCCAGCACCATACCATGTCAGAAATGCCTATAATTTGGTCATGCCATTGGAGATTGGACGTTCACGTCATTTGAAAGTAAAATGAGACTCTGATGCCAAGTTGACCCAGAAATTATTATCGGAGTGTGGATGCCCACAGCATTTGCCATTCATCTGTTTGTTATGCAAGCAAAAGCATTTCCCTATTCAACATTAATGTATAGGTGCTATGTGAAAGCAGCAGAAAGAGGAATGTCAGATGAACGTGCTAGAGTCTTCTCAAAGTCGCATCGCAAACAGTAATATCCGGGCTGCAGAGGTTGTCGTTTGGACAAATTTGATTTGCCAGGTAACTTCTGTGTCCCCTAAATTTCAGGAATCTTCAGTAACATATTGAGTATTCTTTTGTTTGTTCATCATATACTTTAACATGTCAGATGTCAATCAGGGGTAGTGCTTTCAGATAGACATTAAACCGAGACCCTCTCAGATGACATTAAAGACCGTGTCATGTGATTTTTCTTTTGAAGAGCTCCCTCTGGTGTCCTGACCAATATTTGTGTCTTGACCAATACAGTACCACATACAGATTATCAATGCATTGGCACTTGGTATTTATAGGGACCTTGCTGTAACAGAATTGGCTGCTGCACTTTCTACCTAACACCAGTGATCATCATGAAGATGTAATTCTGTGTAACTGGGATGTAACTTCATTGTTAACTGTTTACTCCACCTTGATTTGGAAACAATTCTGTTTGTGAAGCGAAGGCTACATTTTTTTAGATTACTTACAGTGTGGAAACAGGCCCTTCGACCCAACAAGTCCACACCGACCCGCCGAAGCGCAACCCACCCATACCCCTACATTTACCCCTTACCTAACGCTATGGGGAATTTAGCATGGCCAATTCACCTGGCCCACACATCTTTGTGACTGTGGGAGGAAACCGGCGCACCCGGAGGAAACCCACGCAAACACGGGGAGAACGTGCAAACTCCACACAGTCAGTCACCTGAGGCGGGAATTGAACCCAGGTCTCTGGCGCAGTGAGGCAGCAGTGCTAGCCACTGCGCCACCGTGAGGTTCGTTCTATCGTTGATGTGTAACCAAAGCTGTGCATTAAACTCCAGATTTCAAGGAATACTATTTGTGTTTCCAGGGTTTATTATACACTCACAGGACCTGTTCTTTGTAGCTGACAATGTTAACAGGAAAAATAACAAGTTATTTCTTGCTCCAGGTTACTTATTTGGTAAAAGTTCAAATTTTTTTTGTTATTAATTCACAGAACAAACCAGAATTTATTGCACATCCCTAATTGCTCAGAGCAGTTCAGAGTCAACCACATTACTGAGGGTCTGGAGTCATGTGTAAGCCTACCTGGAAGGGATGGCAGTTTCCTTCCCTAAAGGGCATTAGAATTTAGAATTAGAATTAGTTTTCATTGTCACGTGTACTAAGAAGAGGGATACAGAGGTACAGTGAAAAGTTTACAATGTCAACATTCACGATACCATCTGAGGTACAAGGTACCTAAGTACAAAGTCTTCGGTTAAAAAACAGAAAAATAAAGAAAAAAGTTAAAAATTACGGTTCTCATCAGTGTAAAGTAGTAAATAGTGAACCTGATGGGTTTCTTCTGACAATGGATTCATGGTCATCATTAGACTCTTAATTCCAGATTTCTGTTTTGAATGATTGAAACCAGGTCCTCAGGAGATCATGTGGGTTTAGGATTAACAGCCAAGTGATAGTACCACTAGGGCTGTTGCCTTCCCTATAAATAAGACTCAAAATTATTTTATATCCCACTGATATTTAAACAGCTCTTTCAAAAAGGTCTCTTTAGCAGAGTAACAACAACTTTGATTTATACAACATCTTTATTGTTGTAAGAAGTCAGCAGCATTATCAGTCATGACTTGAGCCACATTGGGAAAACACACAGATTTTAAGGAACAAATCAAATAAGGAGAGAGAGGTCGAGGTGCACAGAGTTTAAGAATAGGATTCCAGAGTTCAGGGCCCAGACAGCTGAAGACACAGCTACCAACTTTGGCACATTGACCAAGCTTACTCTAGTCATTCAGCTTCACAGAAAAATAACCAGTCTGGTTTGGTGCAACTTATTTATGGGAGAAAGTGAGGACTGCAGATGCTGGAGATCAGAGCTGAAAAATGTGTTGCTGGAAAAGCGCAGCAGGTCAGGCAGCATCCAAAGAGCAGGAGAATCGACATTTCGGGCATGAGCCCTTCTTCAGGAATGGAGAATGATTCCTGAAGAAGGGCTCATGCCCGAAATGTCGATTCTCCTGCTCTTTGGATGCTGCCTGACCTGCTGCGCTTTTCCAGCAACACATTTTTCAGCTGCAAATTATTTATCTATAGGTTCCAGATCTGGTTACTGAATAGGAAAAGTAATGACACATCACACAGGTCCTGGTAGCTGGAGGAAGGGGAGGGAGATACTATATTAAACGTGAACACAACTAAATACTACATCTGACCTTATAGAGGTTTGTAAAATCATGAGGGGCATGGATAAGGTAAATAGACTAGGTCTTTTCCCTAGGGTGGGGGAGTCCAGAACTTGAGGGTTTAGGGTGAGGGGGTAAGATGTAAAAGAGACCTAAAGGGCAACTTTTTCACACAGTGGGTAGTGCTTGTATGGAATGAGCTGCCAGAGGAAGTGGTGGAGGCTGGTACAATTACAGCATTTAAAAGGCATCTGGATGGTTATATGAATAGGAAGGGTTTAGAGGGATATGGGCCACATGCTGGCCAATGGGACTCGATTAGGTTAGGAACTGTGGTCGGCATGGACTTGTTGGACCGAAGGGTCTGTTTCCCTGCTGTACATCTCTATGACTCTATATCCCAAGGATTACTATAGACCAGAAACTGGACTGGATCCACCATACCTTGGGAACAAAAGCAAGTCAGAAGCTGGAAATTCTGTGGTGAATAACTCACCTCTTGTCTCCAAAATAACTGTGCAATATCTACAAAGCACAAGTCAGGAGTGTGATGGAATATTCCTCGTTTGCCTGCCGATCTAACAGCACTTAAGAATCTGGAGGACATCCAAGACAAAGCTTGACTGGCACCCCATCCATCATTTGCTTCTATCACCACTGACACAGTGGTAGCATATACAGGATACACTGGAACAACTCACCAAGACTCCTTAGATAGCACCTTCCAAACCTGCAATGTCTAACACCTAGAAGGACAAGGACAGCAGATCTATGGAGCAGCATCAACTGCAAGTTCCCTGGCATGTCACAGAATATCCTGACTTGTTACCATATCACTGTTTTCACTGTCATTGGATTGAAATCCTGGAACTCCTTCCTAACAGAACGGAGACATGTCTACGCTCTAAGGACTGCAGCAGTGTAGAAGGCAGCTCACTACCAGTTCCTCAGGACATTTAGGGACAAGTAATACATGCACATCTGGGTTGGCACAGTGGCTAGCACTGCTACCTCACAGTGCCAAGGACCTGGGTTCGATTCCAGGCTTGGGTGACTGTCTGTGTGGTGTTTGCACATTCTCCCCGTGTCTGCATGGGTTTCCTCTGGGTACTCCAGCTTCCTCTCACAAGGTGTGCAGGCCAGATGAATTGGCCATGCTAAATTGCATATAGTGTTCAGGTATGTGTAGGTTAAGTGACATTAGTCAGGGGAAATATATGGGAATAGGTGGGATACTCATCAGAGGGTCAGTGTGGACCAGTTGGGTCAAATAGCCTGCTTCCACACTGCAGGGATTTGATGACATCCACATCCCAAAACCAAATAAAAAATAACGTCTAATATACGCAGGTTATGAATCCGGTTACAATGATGTGTCTTACAGACCATTCAGAGGATGTGGTATTGTCAGAAAAGCCAACAATCACTGTCTCTCGAAGCATCCTGGAAACTAGGAGCTGTCGGACTGTCCTGCTAGTCATTTCGAAAGGCAGTCAAGTCAAGCACATTTCTGGGAATCTAGAGTCAGATCTATGCCAAGGTTTCCTTCCATTTTTTAAAATATATTTTTATTTTAAAAATACATTTTTAAATATTACAACAAATACAAAACAATACAATTCAAAACAGTACAAAAAACAAGTTTAAAAAAGTGCATCCTCATGTACAAATGTATAAACATATATAGAAAAATATAGAATAAAAAAAACCAAATTAACTGAATAAATAATAACCAACAACAAACTAATAAATAGTAATAACTCAGCTCAGCCAAACAAGACACCCATATGTTCACAGATCCTCCTCCCTGGATATTGGACTTGTGAACACAATTGTAATGGCCATATAAAAGCCCTTGTTAGTGTGGCAGATATATCTCTGTCCAGGTGTTCCAAAAAGGACTGCCATGTCTTACAAAAATTCTCAGTTCTGTGGTGTACCATATTTGCGAGAAAATCCAAGGGAAATGGTTTCCTTTCTTAAAGAAAAATAGTAAATGATTTAGGATTTATTACAACACTAGCTTCATAGACTTATATTACTGAAACTAGCTCTTTAATTACAAATGTAACTAATTAAATGAATTCAGTTCACAAATTACCATGATGGGATTTGAACTCACATCGACAGTTCTTTTAGTGTAGGCCTCATTCACACTGTGAAATAACCACGCCACAATCATTGAGTCAATGAGCATCCAAAAACTTTATAGCTACATTAACAAACACAAGCCTCAGGACCACTAAATTATTTCTGAATTTGAAAAACAACTTGTATTTATATAAGGGCCTGTAATAAAGCATTGCAAAGTGCTTCATGGTGATGCCGTAAAGCAAAATTTGACACTGAGCCAGAAGGCAGATGGTCAAAAGCTTAGTCAATGTTAAATTAGGTAAGTTTTAGAGCATGTCTTAAGGGGGGGGAGTGAAAGAGAGAGTCAGAGAGATTTGGGGAGAAAATGTCAGAGTTTAGGGCCCAGGTGGCTAAAGGCACAGTGTTGGAGCAATGAGAAATTAAGATGCAGAGGTGGCCAGACTAACATTTGCATAGATACCTCCGTGGGCTATATAGTGAGAGGAAATTACAAAGATAGAGAGAGGCAAGGTCATAGAGCGCATTGAAAGCAAGAAATAATATTTTAAAGTCAAAGCATTGCTGAAATGACAGTCAATAACCACATCAGTGAGTTTAAGGGTGATGGGTGATCTGAACTTAAAAGTGTAAGTCTTGACATGGGCATAGGCATTTTGGATAAGCTTAATTTTATGCAGTGTTACTACAGATTTCTTTGCACTCCAAAGCACCTTACAGTAAAATTGATACTATTGTAAGATTACAAAAATAACAGCCAATTCCTGCACTAAGATTCTGCAGACAGCAATGAGATAAGAACCACATAATCATTGTTGGTCATGTTGGCTGGAGATATTTGCAAGAAGTCCTGGGAGAAGAAGCAGAATGAACTCACATTGATTTAACCTCTGTGTTCTGAGGACATCCCTAGACGCTTCCATGTCAGTGAATTGTATTTACAATATAGTGTTAGTCCCACATCCTAGGTAAGGTTCCTCAGTTTGTTACAGTTCCAGATAGGATATCCCTAGATCATTAAGTTTCTGATGAGGAGGGATGAATTGGCTCCCTTTCCTAATTTACTCATTCTGCTGGTTGATTGGAATAAGGCTAGTTTAAAACCAGGCCACTTCACTTGTGGATACCTTTGCCCCAGCTCCAAATGAGCATTTGGTTTAAAAAGGAGTTTCTTCAGCCAGGCTTTCAAAGGACTGAGTTTTTAAAATTACTAAATATAATAATGATGAGGAATAGAAATAAGAGGTGGATTCAAAAAGATCACAGTTTTTAAAAAAGTAGATTTATGGATCAGTGTCTGAATTGCATTAGGGGTTATTGGTACCAATGACCTTTTACCTCTCCTCTGTGTGTTGTATCATTCTACTTAATAATTCATAAACTCGCTCTTCTTATAAATTTAAGGAAGCTTGGTTAAATTGGCTCCTTTTAAAACATGGTTCCACTTGGGTCTGGGAAACATATATCTTCTGGAGGGGATCCTTTTCAAAGTAACCTTGTTGCAACCAATGGAGGGGACTGGGCGGACAAAGAAGGAGAGCCAGATTATTCCTCCTCATGTGAGAGCTGAACAATTTAGGGTAACCCATCTGGAATTGTAACAAATTGAAGAACCTTTTCCCAGGCTTTGGTCTTAACATCATGAATGGAAATACGTTTAAAGCCGTCTGTGGTGCAACCTCCACACTGACTGGCTGACACTCTCCTGATAAGGATCCAGGTTTTTCTGAGGTCAGTGGTATTAGGCCAGTTTCAACCCCCTTGGGAATATGTGATTCTAAAACAATGTTGTTTCTATAGCCTGTGTGTCAGGGAAGGTGATGGTGCAGGCCTATACATTGCACAATGATCCCTGTTTTATGAATTTAAAATCATAAAGTTAAACCTTTAGGAAGTAATGACTAACTGAGAGAAATGGGTTAAAGAAGGCGTACAGAAAACATGTCGAACCATTATATGACTAACAATGTTGCATAGCTGTGATCTCTATAAGCCCCCACTGGTTAGACACACACACAATGCACAAAAAATCTCTGATAGTTTCAAGGGGCCAGTTTCCATTTTGTCAATACACTCATTTTGAAATGCAGTGATTTATGTTGTAACTGAAACTCATGTAGTGGGCAGTGCAGAGAGAAATTTATTAACCAAAGCCCTGAGTGGTTCAAATCTCAAACCCTCAAAAACTTAAACATTGCAGATAGTAGCTCAGTGACTGAAGGGGGTAGTCAGTCAGCTTCATGTTACGTATTCTAGTGTCAGTATAAAACCTCTTGCAGAAATGTGATTGACATGCTAACCTTCTTTTACTGCAATAGTGGTGTCATTTTATCTGTTCTGCGATGATTCCTGGGGCTGGGTCTAAACAACAATTCACCCAAGGATGGAGCCAGTCTACAGCAAACAATGAGCATTCCTGCCAAGGGAGCAAGAAAGTTCAGGGCATATATAGTTTCAGGCATAAAAAGAAAACAGAGAATCCTGGAATCAGACGCAGTTCAATTAAGGTCACCTCCCCAGTGGAGAATAAGCTCCACTGTGTCTAGCAGTTGAACTACTTAAGCAGTCTATAGCAAAGAGGCAAAAGATTGCCAGCACGTTGAAAACCACATGATATGGACCAAGCAGACATTGCTCTGTACTGAGATGTTCTTGTCCTCTCTCCAGGCTCCTTCCTCTACTAAGGTCATATAGGCACAGACTCCTATAATATCAGTCTTCAGCCAATCTTAAGGCAAGAACCCAGTCAGCTGGAGATGTGGGAGTGAAGTCATTGCAGCCTGAAACTTGTCCAAACTCAAGACCCATACATGAATTGTCACTGTAGATGGCTTACAACTAACAACTAGAACTTTCAGCTGGCTATTCTACCTCCCAGTCTGGGCCATTATAACAACTTACCGTTCCCAGGAAAACACCTCTTATCTGAATACAGACTGAACCTGGAATAAGAAGAACACTGGTGCAAATAGTTAGTGCTACACAGGACAATTACTTTATCAACAATTAAGTTGTCTTTGCATTTTCAATTATAGTTCATGATTGACGTTGTTGGATCCCAATATGAAACACTTAAAGGGACTATTACCCAATCTATGGTAAGAATAATTAGCTTTGGTATACTCAGCAACATGTTATTGCAAGGTTGTGGGGTGGAATATCAGACATTTTCCTGATCAGATACTGCAAGGTGTTAATGGTGAATCAAGCAGAATTGTTCTGCAGCTCTGACAGGTTTTCAATCAAGATAACACACAAATGTTTGCCACATAATTTCAATATCTTTGGGACCTCTAGCTCTGCCTTTAGGATGAAGTGTTGTTGCTAACTGTTTGGATCAGTCCCTGAGTGGTCCATTAAACAGCAGTAATGCAATTTACACAGCTCTGCAAGCACAGCAGCTGCCGGGTTGTGTGTAGAAGGGCCTCTTGTGTACTGCTGAATGATCCCAAGTGTATAATTTCTGATTTGTTATGGCAGGTACTGCAGCTATTACCACAACAGACCCATACATTGTGCAAACATGGGGGGGGGGGGAAGTGAGAATAATTGTGCCCCCCTGTTCCAATTTCCCATTTCCAGAGGAAATAATTTCTATGTGCTCTATTGAATAATTTTAAGCAGCTCAATTAAATCACACCTCGGTCTTTTAAACTCGAGGATATACAATTCGAGATTATGTAAGTCCTTCCACATTCATTAACTCTATGAGCTCTAGAATCTTTTTGGTGAATCTCAGTTGCTCTTGCCCCTGTGGCTATAATTCCTGACATGCAGAGTTCAAAACTAAATGCAATATTCTGACAGGGCCTGACCAAGACTGCGTCAAATTGAAGAATTGTCTCCTTTAAGTTCAAGCCACTTTGAGAGAAAGTCCAGAATCCTTTTAAACATTTTGGCACATTTTATTACATTAGCTAAATGTAAGTGCACCAGCTTCTAGTCATATGTGTATGTTGGCAGACAAATTGTTTTACTCTTCCATACTGCCTAATCTCTCACAATTATGATCTAGAGGAAGGACTTGAAAGCTGGGTAAGCAAGTTTGCGGATGACACAAAAGTCGGTGGAGTTGTGGATAGTGAGGAAGGAAGTGGTAGGTTACAGCGGGATATAGATAAGTTGCAGAGCTGGGCGGAAATGTGGCAAATGGAATTCAATGTAGCTAAGTGCAAAGTCGTTCACTTTGGTAGGAATAACAAGATGATGGATTACTGGGCTAATGGTAGGCTACTTGGTAGTGTGGATGAGCAGAGGGATCTTGGTGTCTATGTACACAGATCTCTGAAAGTTGCCACCCAGGTAAATAGTGCTGTGAGGAAGGCATATGGTGTACTGGGCTTTATTGGCAGAGGAATTGAGTTCCGGAGTCCTGAGGTCATGTTGCAGTTGTATAAGACTCTGGTGAGGCCTCATCTGGAGTATTGTGTGCAGTTTTGGTCGCCATACTATAGGAAGGATGTGGAAGCTTTAGAACGAGTGCAGAGGAGGTTTACCAGGATGTTGCCTGGAATGGTAGGAAAATCTTATGAGGAAAGGCTGAGGCACTTGGGGCTGTTCTCATTGGAGAAGAGAAGGTTTAGGGGAGATCTGATAGAAGTGTATAAGATGATTAGGGGTTTAGATAGGGTAGATACTAAGAACCTTTTACCGCTAATGGAGTCAGGTGTTACTAGGGGACATAGCTCTAAATTAAGGGGTGGTAGGTATAGGACAGATGTTAGGGGTAGATTCTTCACACAGCGGGTTGTGAGTTCATGGAATGCCCTGCCCGTATCAGTGGTGAACTCTCCTTCTTTATGGTCATTTAAGCGGGCATTGGATAGGCATTTGGAAGTTATTGGGCTAGTATAGGTTAGGTAGGATTCGGTCGGCGCAACATCGAGGGCCGAAGGGCCTGTACTGCGCTGTATCCTTCTATGTTCTATGTTCTATGTCATGACAACAGATCAGAACCCCAAAGTAATATGGATGTTGTTAAGTTTTCATTCCAAAATGTGTTTTTAAAAGATGACTACCAAAGACAAAAAAGTCAATGGCTGTAAATTCAATTCAGTCTGGCAAGGTCTTGTGCAGGGACCCATGGAATGTTGCACCTGTAGAGGGTCAGGATAACTTCAAAAAGAGAGAGAGAAATAGAGGGAGATGTAACAGGAAGAGATAGTGAAAGGGATGACTGTCATGCCCCTCTCAGCAGTAAACCAACACTAGCAGGCACTGCTTTGTGTTATGCTCTTTCAAATATACACAAAAGTGAACTAAAAACTGATGGTAACCTTGGTCCATGTTTGTTGTGAAAGCAGGCATGCCAGTGAAAGCAAACGTGCTAGTGAGTTGAGGTACCTGTGTGTACTAGCCTAGCCTGATCACAGTCAAAGAACCGCCTACAAATACTCCTGCATTGAGGTAAAAATATTCTTTCACTCTGTGTACTGGAAGTTGGTTGGTTAACAAGGCAGTTAAGATAAAACAGGAAAACAGAAGGATTCTCACTCAGACAGTTGCCACCCAAACACCACAAAAAGGAAAGAGGGCAAAACGATTTCATTAACCGCCAAGATAAGAATTCCAAACACAACTGTTCAACCCCAGAGGGTTTAAACCGTAAGACATAGGAGTGGAAGTAAGGCCATTCGGCCCATTGAGCCCACTCCGCCATTCAATCATGGCTGATGGGCATTTCAACTCCACTTACCAGCATTCTCCCCATAGCCCTTAATTCCATGTGACATCAAGAATTTATCAATCTATATATCTTTTAACTCTTGTCTTTTCTTGGACTCACTTCTCGATAATCTGTGAGTATGTTAGTTTTGTAATTGTTTCTCATAGTTAGAGTTATTGAGATGTACAGCATGGAAACAGAACCTTTAGTCCAACTCGTCCATGCCGACCAGATATTCCAACCTAATCTAGTCCCATTTGCCAGCACTTGACCCATATCCCTCCAAACCCTTCCTGTTCATATTCCCATCCAGATGCCTTTTTTTTTAAAAGATATTTTTATTAGAAATTTAATATTTTGACAGATTTACAAAAATAAACAGAACTTTCAAGCACAAACATTAATATAAAAATAGATCTTAAATATATAATCATCAAAATTCAAAGGAATGATACTAAAGAAGAAAGAAAAACAATGAAACTCAGTTAACTACTAATCTAATCCACAATTATCCAGAGTGTATAGTTGAGTCACTTACATCCTTCAAACAAGAGAAAATGTTCTCTAATACACTCATAACAGTATAATAAAAAGGAAACTATTTCCAAACAATAAGAACAAAAAAAAACATGTTTGAATGGAGATCCTCCCCCTTGTTCTCAGGGGGCCTTACTTCCTTTCTAAAGGTCTACCATATCCTCTCCCAAACAGTGTCCCACCCTTGACCCGGGCGCTCCTTAATAGGATTTAGATATAATGCCGAGCTAGAGTTAACAGTGAGCGCCCCACCCCCACCCCTCCCCACCCATACCTGAGTATATCTGATAGCATCAATGCCATGTACAAACACACATAACTATAAAATTACAACTCCAACAGATTACAGTTAAGTATAATAACATAAAATAGCAAGGGAAGACAACCCTGCTCCCAGAAGCAAAAGTAAAGTAAAGTATCCACTTCTCCCCACGGAGTGTGGAAGAGGCAAGCCAACATAAATTGTCTCTTACGATTTATTTAAACGAGTCTAAAAGTTCCTTAGCCTCTTCTGGTGATCTAAAATTATACTCGGATCCTTTGTGGGTAAAGCATAACGTCGCTGGGTAGCGTAAGGTGTATTGAATATTTAAGTTCCTTAGACATTTCTTCACCTCATCAAACGCCTTCCTCCTTCGTGCCAAAGCCGGGGAGAAGTCCTGAAATAACATAATCTTGGATCCTTCATGAATCATAGCTTTAGGATCCTTTCCAAGCTTTCTGGAGGCGTCCAGGAGTATCTGCCTCTCCCTATAACTCTGCATCCGGAACAGGACCGGGCGTGGGCGCTGGTTTGGGCCAGATCCGCGTACTGCGACCCGGTAGGCCCACTCCACCCTTACCCGATCAGTTTCAGCCCCCAGGTTTAAAAGCTGGGGCAGCCATCGCTCCAGAAATACTACTAACTGTCCCTTCCCTTCTTGTTCAGGGAGGCCCAGAAGACGGATATTCTTTCTCCGATTTCTATTATCCAGGTCATCCATGTAGATTTCAAAGGCCCGGACTCTCTGCTCCAGAGCTGGCACCTGTTCTGCAGCTGTTTGTGCTGCAGCCTCGGAGGTCGTGGCCTTTAGCTCCGCCCCCTCCACTCGGCCCTGTAATTCCTCGAGAGCCTGGCTGTACTTTTGTAACTTTTCTTCGAATGAGTTCCATCTCTGTCGGGATTCTGCGATGAAATTGACGAGTGTCGTTTCCAGCCTGGCAATCATCTCTTCAAGGCCTGTTTTTACATCAGCTGCAGCCGGAGGAGGAGAGGAGGGTGGGGGAGGGGTCTTTGTTTTCTGAGAGCTGCGGGATCCCTTTGGTTTACTCATTATCCACTTAATATTAAACTGCTTAAATATAATAGTAAGCAGCTAATTAAGGTTAGAAAATTTTTTTGGGTGGTTTGGTAAGTGTGGTGGAGGTGAGTAACTCACTTTACCCAGGTTTTGGGAAGAGCACTGTAAACTCAGACTTGCTGAGTCGCCGCCATCTTGGATCTCCCCAGATGCCTTTTAAATGTTGCAATTGTACCAGCCTCCACCACATCCTCTGGCAGCTCATTCCATACATGTACCACCCTCTGCATGAAAAACTTGCCCTTTAGGTCGCTTTTAATTTTTTTCCCCTCTCACCCTAAACCTATGCTCTCTTGTTCTGGACTCCCCCCATCTCAGGGAAAAGACCTTGTCTATTCACCCTATCCATGCCACTCATGATTTTATAAACCTCTCAGATCACACCTCAGCCTCCGATGCTGCAGGGAAAACAACTCAGTGTACTCAGCCTCTCCTGATAGCTCAAACCCTCCAACCCTGGCAAAATCCTTGTAAATCTTTTCTGAACCCTTTCAAGTTTCACAACATCTTTCCTATAGCAGGGAGACCAGAATTACACACAAAACTGATAAACTCAGTTTACATTGGCTCTTTAAATCATAAATTCATTTGATCTGGGAGAAAAGACATCTGCAAGGAAGGAACCCTTTTCAAATTAACCTTGCTGGCATCAATTGAGGAGGTGGGGGGGAATAAAGAAAGGGAGCAGGTTCATCCTTCCCCACCTGGGAGCTCAGTGATTTGGGGTATCCTGTCCAGAATGGTAATACATTGGTGAGCCTATTCCAGGGTCAGATTGTAGCACAATTAAAACAGTCCCACTTTTTCTTGCGTTTCGACAATCCTTATCTTTCCACTTGATGTTAAAAGATTACATCATTTGCCGACAATGCAAATTTTTGAAATGCGAATGACATGCGTGCAAACATTCAAATCCACAGCTGCACCAAAGAATTTCTTTACACAGCTATAAACTCCATTCTGAGCTCAAATGTAGCATTGAAATGGAGCAATCAAACAGGGCTCCCCTTCCTTGATGTATTCATTGAGAAATCTGCCAAAGAGTCCTCAACTGCTATCTACTGAAAGCTTACATTCACTCGTTAATATACATATGGAGATTCTTGTAGTCCCACACACTACAAGTTCAATCTTATTGACTACCTCATGAATAGGGACCTAGCCATCTGCTCATTGTATAAGGTTGATGTTGACATGGGGCACCTCAAAACTATCTTGTGTGATAATGGATAACCTGATCAAACCATCACTTGTAGTATAATCACAAAAGGAGCTATGTCCACCACTTTTGGCCCTGACTGGTACACAGTCTACCACAGATTGTTCCAAAGAAGGGTCACTGGACCCCAAACATCAACCCTGTTTTCTCTGCACAGATACTGCCAGACGTGATGAGTTTCTCCAGCAATTTCTGTTTTTGTTTCTATCACAGATTAACCTGGAAGTGAAATACCTGGAATACCCTTCATCAGGCTTATGCCCGAAACGTCGAATTTCCTGTTCCTTGGATGCTGCCTGACCTGCTGCGCTTTTCCAGCAACACATTTTCAGCTCTGATATCAGTATGTAGGCCATCACCCCATTGTCTGACAGACTATGTTGAACAATGTGCAATGTATTGAACCATCTGCAGTGGGCAGCTTACCACTCATCTCAACCAGGCTGTATTTGCAATCTCAGAAAAGTGTGTCCTCTATTAGGTGTAATTGGAAATCATTAATTAAATAATCTAGGCTGCTGTAAGAGTGACACCAGAAACCAATTTAAGGTCATCAGCTAACCTACAGCGTGATGCATTTGCTTGAAATCTATAAATACTCAGGACCCTGAATTATATAGGCAAAAGGAATTTGTACAAACTTTGCACTATTTTCAGAAAAATAGGAGTCATTGTAATAGCCAATCCTTGCTGCGTCTCCTGGTAATGCCGTGTCCAATCAGAATCTACCTGACTGGTTTGAGAATTGATCGTTCCTGATGAAGGGCTTATGCTCGAAACGTCGAATTCTCTATTCCTGAGATGCTGCCTGGCCTGCTGTGCTTTGACCAGCAACACATTTGCAGCTGTGATCTCCAGCATCTGCAGACCTCATTTTTTACTGGGAATTAAGATTGACAGCTGAAAATATGTTGCTGGTTAAAGCACAGCAGGTTAGGCAGCATCCAAGGAACAGGAAATTCGACGTTTCGGGCCAGAGCCCTTCATCAGGAATGAGGAGAGGGTGCCAAGCAGGCTTGACAGTCAATGTTCTTGCTGCATCTCTGCGTCACTGATGGCTCAACCAATCAGCACCCTCTTCTCATGCTGTATAAAGTACTGTGCCTCTGTTCAAGTCTACTTCTTGCATTTTAGTCCTGATGATTGCAAGACAAAAGAGCTTTAACTTCTAGTCTCTCTCGAGCAATACTTACAATTACTGACAATGCGCAACTGCATGTGTACAGCTTCTGCCTTTTAGGGTATGGACAGGTTTTGAAACTTTGCTCACACGCAGCTATCCCACTTGGTCAGGGGTTTATCCAAATTGTTTTCTACTTTTCATCAAAGGGCAGTCTTCCACTGAAATGAAACCATCCTCACTGAGCTGCTGAAACAGCTAGGATACAGAGCAGCAATGGTAGGGAGGTGATAGTTAGGCTTGAGCTACTTACCCATCCACCAGGGTTTTGATCCTGTGATCAGGGGCTCTGCCAGACTTTGACCTGTACCAAGATCCTCTTTGAACAATTCCCACTTTTTCTCCAAGGCTTTACTTATTAACAGCTGTGTTCAGTTTATTGCCTTGCTGAAATTTAAAGCTCTGGCCTCTTCATTCTCCCTCTCAAAAATAAAATTTAGAAAGTTCCAGTTAATTGTTCTCGATAATTCATTCCTTTAAATGCTGACATTTTCCGATAGCTCCACAGCGAGCCAGCTTCTCCAGTCACGTGATATACTTTTTGAGGGAGTAAGATAACAAGAAGACACAGTGCAACAAATGTGGTCTTACCAAAGGCCAAATTAAATTGCCTTGAGGCTACGAAGGAGAGAAAACAAGCAGAATTACTGATGATGATTACTATTCCGAGACTCCACTGGGAAGTCAGAGCAGTGAAAGATCAGGATATGAAATTAAGCTGCTGTGTTTCCCTCACATTCAACAAACCCTCCTCCGACTCATCATCTCAACTCAAGGGAACATTGGATCTGAGATCTTGATGGTGTGTCAGTGTGTGTATTGAACCACACTCACAGACTGTTAACTGATGATATAAGGTCGGATGGTATGGTTTGTAACAAAATCTCGATCCAGATATAAATGTACTGAAAGACTGATAAATACTAAGCTTGTACAGTAGGTTGGCAGTTGAATGTCAGGTACCAGAATTAAATTAGTTTAAATGCTAATTTTTAAAAATCCATTTTTCTAAAATATGTACCGATTTGACATCAGTAATTCAAATTCTCCTCCATCCAACCAATGGTTTTAGATTGGAATTCCCCGAAACATCGAGTTTCCTGCTCCTCGGATGCTCCTGACCTGCTGTGTTTTTCCAGCACCACTCTGATCTAAACTCTGGTTTCCAGCATCTGCAGTCCTCACATTTGCCCAAATGCAGTGGAGATGGGCAATAAACAACCTACACCCCATTATTAAATTTAAAAATATTTTTAATTAAGTTTGCATTCACAGTAAATACCTTGCATTTCATAGAACTTTTATTTTCCTTAAACCTTGGATCCCATTGTGTTGTAAAATGCTCATTTCTTTTTTCACCATGGCATCCACTCGACCTGTCGCCTGAATTGACCTGATGGTCTTGGGAACAATGGCTCAGCCAAGTAATCCTACTGCTTGTATTTACAGGAGTCACATGGAAGGAGGGTTTAAACAATGCAGCCTGACTTTCTCCTGTGTTACAATAAAAATGTTTTATACGGCAGTGAGACAGTTGCTAAGTGTAGTACAATGCAGGATTAAATGGTGGTTTAATATTTCACTGAGCATAATTGCAGATGTGACCTTACATTTTAGATTCCAGCTAAACTCGACTAAAATACAAGGCAGAGACAGCACTTGACCTGTTCCAATCTTGTAATCAGCCTTGATTATTCTTATGTGAAGAATAATGTGGCAACCTGATGGAAGCAAAAATGGCCAACTATTTCTCAGTCATGCTCCTGACTTAACCCTTAAGATTCTAGAAAAACCTCTGCTGAGTTAAATCATCTCAGCAATGGCAGTCTTTTTTGTTGATACAGAGGCAACACAGTGACACAGTGGTTAACGTTGCTGCCTCACAGCAGCAGGTTTGATTCCACCCTCGTGGGGCGGGGAGGGGCTGCGGAGTTTGTGCATTCTCCATGAGTACTCCGGTTTCCTCCCACAATCCAAAGATGTGCAGCTGATTGGCCATGCTAAATTGCCCATAGTGTCCAGGGATATGCAGGCTATGTGGATTAGATTCGAGAGTGTGGTGCTGGAAAAGCACAACAAGTGAGGCAGCATCCAAGGAGCAGGAGAAACGATGTTTCAGGCATAAGCCCTTCATCAGGCTAGGTAGATTAGCCATGGGAATTGCAGGGTTACAGGGATGAGATAGATCTGGGTGGGATGCCCTTTGGAGGGTCAGTTTGGACTTGATGGGCTGAATGGCCTGCTTCCACACTGCAGAGATTCTATGATTCTGTAATTTGACCTCAGTGTCTCTATATGGGGAAGGGAAGAATCACTTTAGTCTCCCATTTCTGATTGCTGTCCAGCAAATCCTGCTTGAAAGTGCACATGTCAGGTTAGTGCTGAATCTGACTAAAGCATTTAGTCAACTTGTTCATTGTCATTGCCTTGCTACTTGGACTGGTTATTGGAATGTATTGGGATGTGAATGGATTGGTAGGAAGGAAGAAACACGCAGCAATAAAGAATCTTTCACATTCTCAGGGTGAGTTCCTGTTGAAACATATTACATGGTCTCCAACTTTTTTAAGCAGCCCAGAATCTATCCCTAAGAAAATATAGAATAAACAAATTTATTTTAATATTACATAAAATACAACCACATATAAATAAACATATAATTATACATTCTTTCCTCTCTTCACTAAGTCTCCTCTGGGAGGGTTTTGGGTTTTTGGATAATTGGAGCTCTTTCTGGGGTAGGTGGGACCTCTACAAGCAGGGGTACCAATATCCTGGGGGGGAAATTCGCTAAATCTATTAAGGTGGATTTAAACTAATACAACAGGGGGATGGGAACCAAAATTGTAGGACAGGTACAGAAGAGGATGAGAGTACGGAGTTCCAAAGTCAAGTATTTGACACTGGCAAGCGAGAACCTGGTTTGAAGTGTGTGTACTTCAACGCGAGAAGCATCCAAAATAAAGTGGGTGAATTGGCAGCATGGGTTGGTACCTGGGACTTCGATGTTGTGGCCATTATGGAGACATGGATAGAGCAGGGACAGGAATGGCTGTTGTAGGTTCCGGGATTCAGATGTTTCAGTAAGAACAGAGAAGATGGTAAAAGAGGGGGAGGTGTGGCTTTGTTGATCAGGGACATATTACAGTTGTAGAAAGGATGTTTGGGGACTTGTTAACTGAGGTTAGAAACAGGAAAGGAAAAGTCACTATGCTGGGAGTTTTCTATAGGCCTTCGAATAGTCCCAGAGATGTAGAGGAAAGGATAGCAAAGATGATTCTCGATAGGAGTGAGAGAGGCAGGGTAGTTGTCATGGGGGACTTCAACTATCCAAATATTGACTGGGAACACTACAGTACGAGTACTATAGATGGGTCAGTTTTTGTCCATGTGTGCAGGAGGGCTTCCTGACACAGTATGTAGACAGGCCAACAAGGGGCGAAGCCACTTTAGATTAAGTACTGGGTAACGAGCCTGGCCAGGTGTTAGATTTGGAAGTAGGTGAGCACTTTGGAGACAGCGATCACAATTCGGTCAGGTTTACTTTAGTGATGGAAAGGAATAGGTGTACTCCACCGAGCGAGAGTTACAGCTGGGGGAAGGAAAATTACAATGCAATTAGGAAAGATTTAGGAAGCGTAGAATGGGGAAGGAAACTGCAAGAGATGAGCACATTAAAAATGTGGAGCTTATTCAAGAAAAAGCTCCTGTGTGTCCTAGATAAGTATGTACCTGTCAGGCAAGGAGGAAGATATAGAACATGTGAGCCGTGGTTTGCTAAGGAAGTGGAATCCCTGGTCAAGAAGAAGAAGGCAGCTTATGTTAGGACAAAATGTGAAAACTCAGTTAGGGCGCTTGAGGGTTACAAGGAAGTCAGGAAAGACCTAAAAAGAGCTCAGAAGAGCCAGGCGGGGACATGAGAAGTTGTTGGCGGATAGGATCAGGGATAGCTCTAAGGCTTCCATAGGTATGTCAGGAATAAAAGAATGACGAAGGTTAAATTAGGGCCAATCAAGGATAACAGTGAGAAGTTGTGAGTGGAGTCAGAGGAGATAGGGAAGCACTAAATAAATATTTTTCAACAGTGTTTACTATAGAAAATGAAAATGTTGGTGAGGAAGATACAGAGATACTTGCATCTAGACTAGAAGAGATTTAGGTTCACAAGGAGGAGGTATTAGAAATACTGCAGAGTGTGAAAATAGACAAGTCCCCTGGGCTGGATGGGATCTATCCTAGGATCCTATGGGAAGCAAGGGAAGAGATTGCCGAGCCTTTGACATTGATCTTCAAATCATCATTGTCTACAGGAATAATGCCTGAGGACTGGAGGATAGCAAATGTGGTTCCCTTATTCAAAAAGGGTAGTAGAGACAACCCTGGTAATTACAGACCAGTGAGTCTCACTTCAGTTGTTGGTAAAGTGTTAGAAAAGGTTATAAGAGATAGGATTTATAACCATCTAGAAAAGAATAATCTGATCAGGGACAGTCAGCACAGTTTTGTGATGGGTAGGTCGTGTCTCATGAATCTTATTGAGTTTTTTGACAAAGTGACCAAGCAGGTGGATGAGAGTAAATCAGATGATGTGGTGTATATGGATTTCAGCAAGGCGTTCAATAAGGTTCCCCACAGTAGGCTATTGTACAAAATGCGGAGGAATGGGATTGTGGGAGACATAGCAGTTTGGATCAGTAATTGGCTTGCTGAAAGAAAACAGAGGGTTGTAGTTGATGGAACATGTTCATCTTGGTGTCCAGTTACTAGCGGTGTACCGCAAGGGCCACTGTTTTCATTTTTATAAATGACCTGGATGAGGGCTTAGAAGGGTGTATTAGTAAATTTGCAGACGACACTAAGGTCAGTGGAGTTGTGGATAGTGACGAAGGATGTAGTAGGTTGCAGAGAGACATAGGAGAAAGTGAGGACTGCAGATGCTGGAGATCAGAGCTTAAAAATGTATTGCTGGAAAAGCGCAGCAGGTCAGGCAGCATCAAAGGAATAGGAGAATCATCATTTTGGGCATAAGCCTCTGAAGAAGGGCTTATGCCTGAAACGTCGATTCTCCTGTTCCTTTGATGCTGCCTGACCTGCTGCGTTTTTCCAGCAACACATTTTTAAGCTATGCAGAGAGACATAGATAGGATGCAGAGCTGGGCTGAGAGGTAGCAAATGGAGTTTAATGTGGACAAGTGTGAGGTGATACACTTTGGACGGAGTAATCAGAATGCAGAGTACTGGCTAATGGTAAGATTCTTGGGAGTGCAGATGAGCAGAGAGATCTTGGTGTCCATGTACACAGATCCCTGAAAGTTGTCACCCAGAATGTTAAGAAGGCATACAGTGTTTTGGCTTTTATTAATAGAGGGATTGAGTTCCGGAACCAGGAGGTTATGCTACAGCTGTACAAAGCTCTGGTACGGCCACACTTGGAGTATTGTGTACAATTCTGGTCACTGCATTATAAGAAGGATATGGAAGCTTTGGAAAGGGTGCAGAGGAGATTTACTAGGATGTTGCCTGGAATGGAAGGAATGCCTTACGAGGAAAGGCTAAGGGCCTTGAGGCTGTTCTCGTTAAAAAGAAGAAGGTTGAGATGTGACTTAATAGTGACATACAAGGTAATCAGAGGGTTAGAGAGGGTGGACAGAGAGAGCCTTTTTCCAAGTATGGGGACAGCAAATACGAGGGGACACAACTTTAAAGTGAGGGGAGATAGGTATAAGACAGATGTCAGAGGTAGTTTCTTTACTCATAGAGTAGTAAGGGTATGGAATGCTTTGCCTGCCACGGTAATACATTCGCCAAGTTTCAGTGCATTTAAGTCGTCATTGGACAGGCATATGGAAGTACATGGAATAGTGTAGGTGGGATAGGCTTCAGATTAGTATGACAGGGCAGCGCAACATCGAGGGCCGAAGGGCCTGTACTGCGCTGTAATGTTCTATGTTCTATGATATTGGTAACTGCAAATTATTTATCAACACCTTGAAGCCTGGAGGTTTTGTGGTTTGAGACTACTAGTCATCTACAGAGTCAAAATGTGTGGTGCTGGAAAAGCACAGCAGGTCAGGCAGCATCAAGAAATGGCCTTATGCCCCAAACACCGATTCTCCTGCTTTTCCAGCGTCACCCTTTTCGACTCTGACTCTCCAGCATCTGCAGTCCTCACTTTCTTCTTGTCATGTACAGTCTATCAAACGGGCACCTGCAACATTCGTGTGATACTTGGACGTGATTATCTTCATTTGAATAACCATTGTCTGACAGAACTATGTGGAGTCAAAGTAAATTTCCACTTTAAAAGCACAGGATGATAGAAGTGGATATTTTTCTCTGAGGCCTTATCTTCCGTTTTGGGACCCTCCAACCCTACGATATCAATGTTGATTTTGCCAGTTTTCTTATTCCCCCCTCCCTCTGCCTCATCCCACATCCAATCCTCCAACCCAGCACCTCCCTCTTGAACTGTCCCACCTGTCCATCTTCCCTTTCACCTATCTGCTCCACCCCCCCTCCAAACTATCACTATCAACCCCCATCTGCATCTATCTGTCGCCTTCCCATTTCCACTCAGCCCCAGTCCCAGACTCCTGTTTATCCCTCAGCCCCCTTCCCTCCCATATTCCTGAGGAAGGGCTTATGCCTGAAACGTCGACTCTCCTGCTCATCTCCTGCTGTGCTTTTCCAGTGCCACACTTTTCGACCATTCCCTCTGGGTGAATTCAAGAAGTTAGAAGTTTTGGAGCTGGGGGAGCGCGGTGGGAAGAAAAACTGCAGAACATAGAAGAAAAATAAAGGAAATGGAACTGGCAAAGCAGAGGGGGTACAGGCTGGAATGTCCTACTCGGCTGCCATCTTGTTTATGTTGTTTATTATTCCTTCTTTGTTTCGAAAAGTTTTGAATTAAGAGTCAGTGGCCGCAGTCAATGCTACTTTAATTACTTTGCCACTTGAGAATGATTTCTTGTGTTATGTTAGCAGACGCCAAATACAAAATAGTGCTTCATTGCAGACCTTACCCTTTGCTGCTGGTTTAGAAAAAAACTATTGAGCTTTTAAGCCACCCTTCAACTCATCAAATCTCTTTACCTGAAACATGTCGTTCAAGGAGAAAGTGTCCTTGAGTATGCTGTGTATTGTTGCATGGTGTTGATCCAAATTCCTCTTTTTACTTATTGACATACTTTGGTATATGCAACCATGGTAACATACAAGACAAACTCTTCTTTTCTCTTTCAGCTGTGAACAGAAACTCATTTCCCATTCTGCATGGTTAGCACTGCTGCCTCACAGCGCCAGGGACCTGGATTCGATTCCATCCTCGGGCCACTGTCTGATGGAGGTTGCATGTTCTCCCCGTGTCTGTGTGGGTTTCCTCTCATTACTCCGGTTTCCTCCCACAGTCCAAAGATATGCAGGCTAAGTGGATTAGCCATGGGAAATGTAAGGTCACAGGGATAGGGAACGTTTGGATGGGATGCTCTTTGGAGGGTTGGTAGGGATTTGACTGGACGAATGGCCTGCTTCCACTCTCTAGGGATCTCATTTTTACGTTTGTAATCTTTTTCTGGCGCTCCAATTGGCTTGTGTTGCTCTCAAGTTTTGGATGTAGAGTCCTTTGTAGGTTTTCTTCATCATGCACAGACCTAAGAGATAAGCAGCTGAAGAAAGAAACTGCAGGTCTACAGAGAATGGATAGAGCAGTAGAGAGTTTGCATGGAAACAATGGGCTAAATAGCCTCCTACCTTTCCAATACTGTAATATACTGGCTTCACCCATTAGCTTCGTCAGTTCTTAGTATATTTCTTACTCATTTCTTTGCATTGCCACCAAATCCAGGGGCTGCTGCCTGTCTCTGCATTATCCTTGCAGCAGCATTCCAAGGAAGAGTTGCCAGTGTGCTCCAAAGTGCAACACTTTACCCTGCAATGCTGGTCCATTTGCACTAAACTGAAACACAATGTAACAAACTGAGCAAATCTGCTCAGAGCACGTACTTTTCTCTAGCTGTGAGTCTTCTGGAAGAGGAAGCCATGCAGCAACATGTTGGACAACGTGGTGAGAGAATGCAGGCAACTGGTCAGAGACTCTGCACTGCATGCTGGAAACCACAGTAACAATCATCTTGTCAGCAAATATTTGCGAAAGCAAGGTCCCACAAAGAGCAATGAGATAATGATCAGTTAACCTGCTTTTAGCTGACGTTGTTTGAGGGATAAGTGTTTGGCCAGGATCCCAGCAGACAGTCCTGCTGCTCTTTGAATGTCAGGGACGTTCCAGCCACTCTGAGAGGCAGGGGGAAGCCCCAGTTTCTCATCCAAAAGGTGACACCTTCAATCTTACAGCACTCTCTCAGCAGTGCACTGAAATAACAGCTTAAGTAATTTGCTTAGGTCCTGAAACACAGCTTGCACAGAATGTGACAAGCCTTGGTATCATAGTCTTCAGGAGAGAGGGGCAGACAACTGGAGCAAAGATACCATATTGGAATGAACCGTTTGCTGCTCTGTGTCGAAGAAATAAATTCTTGCATTTACAGAACACTTTTCACACCCCAGGACATCCCACGGCAGAAATACTGAAGGCATCTACACAAAGTGAGTGAGCACTAAGAGAGCAAGTTACATCCTGCAATGCAGTTTGACCAAATCCAGGGGCTGCTGCCTGTCCCTGCTTTATCCTTGAGCAGCATTCCAAGGAGAGTTGCCAGAGCGCTTCAAAGTGTAACACTGATCTGCAGAATGGGATTGTAGGTGGATCTGAGATGGGCCATGATGGCGTTTTAAGACTGGTACATGTCCGATGCCAATTTCCACTGGGGGGGATGGTAGTCACTGCCATTGGAGTGTGCCCCAAGGTATTGGGGGCTGCTGTTCATGATGGAAGCTCAGAGAAACAAGCAGTGAGCTGGAGTTGCTAGGTACCCCCTCAGACCTCTATTTCAGGAATTGTCGCTGTCTCGTTTCTAGTTACCCTGACGCACTTGTATAGTACAGTCTGCCTGTACAGCAGGTAAGACACCACTCTTCACTGTACCTCAGTACACATGACAGTGATAAATCAAATCAAATCAGGTCAAATTGACAGGTGGGAGAATGGGAAACTGCACAGCACTGTATCAATGAGGCAGGATAAGGTAGTAATGACATGCCAATAGATGTAAATAGATACAAATAGACACACTAGTGAGATTCAAAGGTTGTTTGGAAAATCAGACATTTTCCTGTAGACATCACAATCACATTTCTGTCGATTTCATCCTGTTTTCTGAACTGACTTATCAATGCCCATTTTATTCAGTGGCTGGGAAGATTCAGCCCAGCGTAATGATCCTGGTTAAGCAGTTTGCGACAACCTACAAGCTTATCGAGGATCCAGTCTCCTTTTCTGATAAGTATTGCCATTAAATATATCATGGTGAATATTGGGGTGTCTTAGCTGAAAGTTTAACTTGCATTTCAGCCTCATGACCTGTGGCTCACACCTTTCTGCATTGAGTCTGGATGCAACCCTAATCGTAGTTAACTGTTCTGCTGCTTCTCTTTACATCGAACAAACAGCACAGAACAGGCCCTTCGGCCCACAATGTTGTGCCGAACATTTGTCCTAGCTTAAGCACCTATCCATGTACCTATCCAATTGCCGCTTAAAGGTCACCAATGATTCTGAATCTGCCACAGGCAGCGCATTCCATGCCCCACCACTCTCTGGGTAAAGAACCTACCCCTGACATCCCCCCTATACCTTCCACCCTTCACCTTAAATTTATGTCTCCTTGTAACACTCTGTTGTACCCGGGGAAAAAGTCTCTGACTGTCTATCTAATCCCCTCATCATCTTATAAACCTCTATCAAGTCACCCCTCATCCTTCGCTGTTCCAATGAGAAAAGGCCTAGCACTCTCAACCTATCCTTGTCCGACCTATTCTCCATTCCAGGCAACATCCTGATAAATCTCCTCTGCACCCTCTCCAAAGCTTCCACATCTTTCCTAATGTGAGGTGACTGCACACAGTACTCCAAATGTGTACTCCACAGTACCAAGGTCCTATACAGCTGCAACATCACCTCACGACTCTTGAATTCAATCTCTCTGCTAATGAACGCTAATACACCATAGGCCTTCTTACAAGCTCTATCCACCTGAGTGGCAACTTTCAAAGATCTATGAACATAGACCCCAAGATCCCTCTGCTCCTCCACCTTACTAAGAACCCTACCATTAACTCTGTATTCCACATTCTTATTTGTCCTTCCAAAATGGACAACCTCACACTTGACAGGGTTGAACTCCATCTGCCACTCCTCAGCCCAGCTCTGCATCATATCTAAGTCCCTTTGCAGCCGACAATAGCCCTCCTCACTATCCACAACTCCACCTATCTTCGTATCATCTGCAAATTTACTGACCCACCCTTCGACTCCCTCTTCCAAGTCAGTAATAAAAATTACAAACAGCAAAGGACCCAGAACTGATCCCTGCAGAACTCCACTTGTAACTGGGCTCCAGGCTGAATATTTACCATCTACCACCACTCACTGACTTCAACCGGTTAGCCAGTTCTCTACCAACTGGCCAAACTTCCCACTATCTCATGCCTCCTGACTTTCCGCATAAGCCTACCATGGGGAACCTTATCAAATGCCTTACTAAAATCCATGTACACTACATCCACTGCTCTACCCTCATCCACATGTTTGGTCACCTCCTCAAAGAATTCAATAAGACTTATAAGGCAAGACCTACCCCTCACAAATCCGAGCTGGCTGTCCCTAATCAAGCAGTGTCTTTCCAGATACTCATAAATCCTATCCCTCAATACCCTTTCCATTACTTTGCCTACCACCGAAGTAAGACTAACTGGCCTGTAATTCCCGGGGTTATCCCTATACCCTTTTTTGAACAGGGGCACAACATTCGCCACTCTCCAGTCCCCTGCCACCACCCCATTGATAGTGAAGACGAAAAGATCATTGCCAACGGCTCTGCAATTTCCTCTCTTGCTTCCCACATAATCCTAGGATATATCCTGTCAGGCCCGGGGGACTTGTCTATCCTCAAGTTTTCAAAATGCCCAACATATTTTCCTTCCTAACAAGTATCTCTTCTAGCTTACCAGACCATTTCATACTCTCCTCTTCAACAATACGGTCCCTCTCATTTGTAAATACTGAAGAAAAGTACTCATTCAATACCTCTCCTATCTCTTCCGACTCAATACACAGTCTCCCACTACTGTCCTTGATCAGACTTACCCTTGTTCTCGTCATTCTCATGTTTCTCTCATATGCATAAAAGGCCTTGGGGTTATCCTTGATCCTACCCACCAAAGATTTTTCATGCTCTCTCTTAGCTCTCCTAATCCCTTTCTTCAGCTCCCTCCTGGCTATCCTGTATCCCTCCAACGCTCTGTCTGAACCTTGTTTCCTCAACCTTATGTAAGCCTCCTTCTTCCTCCTTACAAGACATTCAACCTCCCTCGTCAACCAAGGTTCCCTCACACGACCATCTCCTTCCTGCCTGACAGGTACATACATATCAAGGACACGTCGTATCTGTTCCTTGAAAAAGTTCCACATTTCAATGATATCCTTCCCTGACAGCCTATACTCCCAATTTATGCTCCTCAGATCCTGTCTTGCAGCAGCGTATTTACCCTTCCCCCAATTGTAAAACCTGCCCTGTTGCACGCACCTATCCCTCTCCATAACCAAGGTGAAAGTCACAGAATTGTGGTCACCATCACCAAAATGCTCACCCACTAACAAGCCCATCACTTGACCCGGTTCGTTACCAAGTACCAAATACAATATGGCCTCCCGTCTGGTCGGACAATCTACATACTGAGTTAGGTTCATTGCTAACTGGTTGGTAGCAAAGGAGAGATAAAAGAGATCTTTGAATCCATTAATGGAACTTGTGACTCATACAACTTCAGAAAAAAGACCAATTTGTGGGTGCAGGTTAAAGGGCTACAGGCACTGCACTGAAGAGTTGCAAACGGCTTGCAATTGGTTGACTGAGTGAGTTCACAGGCTGAATGACCATTATTCATTCCAATCTTCTTCTTCATTTAATTCTCTCAGATGCCAATGAAACAGTTCATTTAAAGCACTTTCAAACTGACATGTTTATCTTGGCAAATTAATTGCTGAGTTTTCGATAAGCTATTAGTCATGATGATGCTTGCTTAACATGTCAGAACATTAAGAAAAGTGCTATTAATGATAACATGCACAACATTCCACTTCTCACATTTATCTGAGGTCTGCCTTCCTGAGCGAGGGATTCTTTACAAGTTACCTCAGCCTTGATAAATCAAGAATTATTCGCAAATAGTTCTTGCAAAAGACTGAGGGGTGGGGTAGAAGAAAGACAGACAGAAAGCCTGAGTTCCACACCCCATTTCTCCTGTTTTGCAGAAAGAATAGCTTTAAATAAAAGCAAGTTTGTATGGATGCTGGAGACCTGAAATCAAAACAAGAAGTGCTGGAGAAACTCAGCAGATCTGGCAGCATCTGCGGAGAGATAGAACAGATATGATTCAAACACAAAACGATAACTCTATTTCTCTTCACAGATTTTGCTGAATTTCTGATTTGATTTGATTTGATTTATTTTATTATTGGCATGTGCTCAGATATAATGAAAAGAATTCTTTTACATGTTATCTGGACAAAACATATCTTACATAATATGTCAGATTAATAGAACAGAATGAAGAACGTAGTGTTACAGCTACAGAGACAATGCAGAGAAAGAACAACTTTAATATATGAAAGGTCACTAGGATGTTGCCTGGTTTGGAAGGAAGGTCTTACGAGGAAAGGCTGAGTGACATGAGGCTGTTTTCATTAGGGAGAAGAACTTTGAGAGGTGACTTAATTGAGACGTATAAGATAATCTGAGGGTTAGATAGAGTGGACAGTGAGAGCCTCTTTCCTCAGATGGTGATGGCTAGCATAAGGGGACATAGCTTTAAATTGAGGGGTGATACATATAGGACTGATGTCAGAGGTAGTTTCTTTACTCAGAGAGTAGGAGGGGCGTGGAATGTACTGCCTGCAACAGTAGCAGTCTCGCCAACTTTAAGGGCATTTAAATGGCTATTGTATAAGATTTGGATAAAAATGGAATAGTGTAGGTTAGATAAGCTTTGGATTCATTTCACAGGGTGGTGCAATATCAAAGGCCAAAGGGTCTGTACTGTGCTGTAATATTCTATGTTCTAGGTCCATTCATAAATCTGATAACAGACAGGAAGAAGCTATTCTTGAATTTCTCCTGCATTTTCTGTTTTTAATTTAGCTTTCAATCCTTCCCCCACATGGTGAGTTTGTATGGTGAAATGGTCATTTGCTCTGCTTTATTTTCATCTTTACCAATTGTTCTTGGATGCATACAATCTCCAAAACTCACCTTAAGGCATTGATCCATGTTCGATCACAGGCACTGGCACTCCCTGGTATCTCCAGTTCCTCTTTCCAAAGGTTGTTAGCAGTAAGCTGCTCCCTTATGTGGACAGCTTCCAGTAGATAGCAGTCAGAGATAGCTAACTTTATAGACTCATACAGCATGGAAACAAACCCTTTGGTGCAATTTGTCCATGCCAATCCAGATTCCCAAACTAAACAAGTCCCATTTGCTGGCATTTGCCCCATATCTCTCGAAACCTTTCCTATTCATATCCCCATCCAAAACATACTTTAAATGTTGGAACTGTATCTGCATTTACCACTTCCTCTGGCAGTTCATCCACCCTCTATGTGAAAGGCAGGCCCCTTCTTAAATCTTTCCCTTCTCACCTTAAAAATATGCCTCTAGTTTTGAACTCCCCCAACCTATGGAAAAGACCTTTGCTATTCACTTTATCTATGCCCCTCATGATTTTAAACACCTCTGTAAGGTCACTCTTCAACCTCCTATGCTCCATTGAAAAATGTCCAGCCTCTCCCTATATCTCAAACCCTCCAGTTCTGGTTAACATCCTTGTAGATCTTTTTTGTACCCTCTCCAATTTAAGATTTGTTGGTTTTGATCGTATAGTGCTGGACTGGTTGAAATTCATTCAGTTTCCAGGATCAGAGAAACAAAATTGAAGTCAGATAGACAAAGGATCAATGTATTTATGCTCAGACCAGTTTTATTCTTTCATGCAATGCATTTATTACTGAGAGCGATACTACATACACTTAGTCCTTGTGGATTGATTTTGGAAAAGGTGAGAAATCATGAATAAGCCAAGGTTCTGTTTCAACCGTAGTGACAGGATTGGACCTTAAATGACTAACTTGCTGCAGCTAATGTAATCCAGGCTATTCCACATGGAATTAACATCTCCAAACACAGAAATATCACTTATATAAGAGCAATTTGAGAACTAACACTTGTGCATAGTTGCAGAAACGTTTGAATAATATTGACAGCGGTGAATGCTTTCCATTAACATAGGTTAAAGCTGATTAATTTCACTTCAAGAATGAGGATAGATGTTAGCATTACCTGCATCAATACGGTAAAATATATACATGTGTAAAATTGACAGTCACCCTTTCTAATCTCCCTAGCCAGAGGTTGAGCGCTTAACATATTCCACTTGCATAAAAACAAACCAGCCTCTTTAATTTTTAATTGAGATTGGGAGTGTCAGCACATTCAATACAATATTTTAAATGTTGCATCACCTCTTCTACTGAGGTTTCATAATATGCTTTGAAAATCAATTATTTATTTTCAATTTTATGGGTGTTATAGACACTGTCATACAGCATGGAAACAGACCCTTCGATCCAACTAAACTATGTTCCTAAACTAAATCATGTTCCTAAACTAAATTAGTTCCACTTGCCTACTTTTGGCCCATATCCCGCTTAACATTTCCTAAACATGTGCATATCCAAATGTCTTTTAAATGTTTATAACTGTACCTGCAACCATCACTTCCTCTGGCAGTTCATTCCACACACAAACCACTCTCTGTGTAAAAATGTTGCCCATCATGTCCTTTACAAAGATTTCTCCTCTCACCTTAAAAATATAGCCCTTATTTTTGAACACCCGCACCCTAGAGAAAAGACCCTTGCTATTCACCTTATCTATGCCCCTCACGATTTTATGAACTGCTATAAGGTCACCCCCACCCCACCCCGCCCCAGCCTCCTACGCTCCATTCAATGGCAAAAGGGACATAGCACAAAGCAAAAGGAGGTAGGACTGATATAGTGAAGGAAAAAAATGATGGGATGAAAGGAAGTGTAAATTATAATAGCAGAACCATTAACAGAACCTGATGTTTGCAAAAGATGGATTAGGGTTACAGTTAGGGTTAGTGTTAGGGTGTTACCAAAAGGTATTGAAATCAAAAGTAGTAAAATGTCTAATTGAAAGATAAGGTGCTGTACCTTGAGCTTCTGTTGAGCTACACTGATACAGAGTAGAAGGCTGAGGAAAAACGGTCAGACTATGAGAGGAAGGGGAAGGGAATTAAAATATCAGGTTACTGGAAGCACACTGGCTGACTGCATTGAAATGTTCAGCAAAGCAATTTCCTAATAAAAATAAAATATTGTGGATGCTAATGAAATTAGAAAATGCTGGGCAAACTCAGCAGGTCTGGCAGCATCTATAGAGAGAGAAACAAAGTTAATGTTTCGAGTCTAATGCCTCTTCTTTGGAATGGAAGGAGTCTGGAAGATGATGGTTTTCATGCTATTGACAAAGGGAGGGGGAGGAAAAGGTGGAACAGATGGCGAGGGCTTCCAGGGCAAAAGACAACAGGAGTTTGAATAGACAGAAATAGGTTGGCTTTGCTGAGAGCAGATGCAAGCAAATGTCCCTAGGGTGCGGGAGTTCATAACTAGTGGCCATATGTTTAAGGTGAGAGGAGAAATCTTTATAAAGAACATGATGGGCAACATTTTTACACAGAGAGTGGTTCATGTATGGAATGAACTGCCAGAGGAAGTGGTGGTTGCAGGTGCAGTTATAACATTTAAAAGACATTTGATGTGCACTTTGTTCATGCTCTGAACTTGTCGAATTCAATGTTAAGTCCTGCAAGGTTGTAACTGCCTCAGCAGAAAGTATTGCTCCTCAGCTTGTATCAGATTTTGCTGGAACACTGTAGGAGGCCGAAGATGGAGATGTTAGCATGGGGGCAAGATGGTGTATTGCAATAGCAAGCAACTGGAAAGTTAGGATCACTAATAAATGCAGAGCAGAAGTGCTCCACAAAGTAGTCACCCAGTTTGCTTTTGGTCTCATCAATGTAGAGGACACTTCACTCTGAAATGTGAATATTATAGTCTAGATTGAAACAGTACAAGTTACTCAGTATTTCACCTGGAACGGTTTTTGAAGCCTTGGAGAGTGAGGAGGGGAGGTAAAAATGACAAGAGATTGCATGGGAAGATGTTATGGGGTGGGGGAGGTGCAATGTTAGGAGTGACAGAGGAGCGGGTTAAGATGTCAAAGTGGGAACAATCCCAATGGAATACTGACAAAGGAGGCAGGAGGAGGCCAAAAGAGCTGTGAATGCTGTAAATCAGAACAGAGACAGAAATTGCTGGAAAAGCTCAGCAAGTCTGGCAGCATCAGTGGAGAGAAATCAGAGCTAATGTTTCAGGTCCAGTGACACTTCCTCAGAACACTCTGGTTCCTCTTCACAGATGCTGCCAGACCTGCTGAGCTTTGCCAGCAATTTCTGATTTTGTCATTGTTGAAGAGAGAGGAAGATTTGATTCGTAGCCTTATCCAGCTGAAGGTGGGTGAAATGATGGAGAATGATCATTTGAATGTGGAGATTGGAGGGGAGGAGGAATTGAGGACAAGGGGAAACCCTATAATCGTTTAGACATTCCAGCCAAGCCAACACAAAGGTTTCAAAGATGAGAAGTCAAAGGGAACTATTGAAACACAGTAAGTCAGAGATGGTATCAATGAGCCCACAATTATGTGAAACAAAACAGAATTAGCTTTGATGAAGAACATCTAACAAATGTAGCTAAACCCAAAATTCTGGCTTTTGAACAACTTTAATTCCAACTTTTTTTTTAGTAGTCTACTTAGAGCACTAGAACACATCATAAGCAGCTCTATGCTTAGCAAACACCTGCCTCTAATCTCAGTGTCTCTGAGAAGTTTGATGTACAATAAAGAGTTTTGTTTTGTCTATAAGGTGAATAATTTCCCAATGTACAATTGTTGCAGCTTAACTTACAACTGGACTGCATCTGGGTTCCTGTGAAAAGGACCCCTGTGCACGGTCAGCTGAAAGGACCTTAACTAGACAGGAGCTTGTGGACTCTCTAGTTCATGAGTTTATGCCAATATCTTTGATTTTGATTCATTTGTAACTTATCACCTTTCCTTTCTTTCTTGAATGTGAACTTTTTTTTTATAAACCTATTTCCCCACTTTTGAATGCTTTAATGATGAAAATGCTTTCATTTTAGCCTAAAAGAAATTTCGTAGAATCCCGCCAGTGTGGAAACAGGCTGTTTGGCCCAACAAGTCCACACCAACTTCCAAACAGTATCCCACCCAGACCCATTCCCCTACCCTATAACTCTACATTTCCCATGACTAATGCAACTAACACTTTGGGCAATTTAGTACGGCCAATTCACCTAAGCTGCACATCTTTGGACTGTGGGAGGAAACCCACGCAGACAGGGGAATGAAGTGCAAACTCCACACAGACAGTCACCTGAGGCTGGAATCAAACCCAGGTCCCTGGCGCTATGAGGCAGCAGAGCCAACCACTGAGCCTCTGTGCTGCCCCCAAATTGCTGTGGGCCATTTTTAAATTGTACTCCACAGAGTTTGGGGACATTTAAAAAAAATTTAAAAGGAAAGATAAGTTTTTTTTAATAATTAAAACCACCTCTATTGCAGATGAAAGACATCAGGAATTATAATTCAATTAATCTCTCCTTCTTGACTGACAGATTAATGATCTATCTGGCCCACCATTTTCCAAACTGTTCAATTATTTGCCCAAAGAAACTTTGACTAGTAGCAGCTCCATTTTGAGTGGATGTTGTTCGGATGTGAACAAGTGAAGGAACAGAATGGTATACAAAAGCTGAGATTTGTTTGAGCCACCCGTGGTCCCAGTAAAAACTGAACTTGGACAGAGTTGGTGGAATGTGAGTAATTTGGGTCATAAATAATGAAATCAACATCTTTACCCATGCTGCAGAAAGACTGTTTTGTGTAATCTGTCCACAGTGCCAAAAGATAAAAACACACCAGTTGCTGGAACTCACCGAATCGTGAAATATGAATGATGTTTTCCTTACTTCAACTCCCACACTTTATAGAATATCCTTGTGTCTCTCAGTTTGATGCTCCTTGATTCTTTGCCAGTAATTTTACATTTTCAAGGCTACCAGTCTAATCCTTTTCTTTCATGCAGATAAATGAGATGAGATTTTTACTGTCAATCCATTTAGAAATATGGCAACAATTAACATCTTTATTAAAGCACCTATAATTTCATGTGTGTGTGTATATATATATATATATATACACACACATATATATATATTCTAAACTAATTGAGCTCCTTTTCTGTTCCCTCAATATTAACTCATTAATTTCTGTATGATGATTTCATTTGTTTATTGAAGAGGTGGCGTGATTAAAGCAACCCAACTTGTTGGCTTTTTTGATCCCCGTCCTGGTCTCTTTACTGAAAGGTGTAAGTACTGACCCGCCCCTTCCCAAGGGAAAGCTGGTCAGATGAGAGGTTAAAATAGCTGTGATTCTCCTCATCCTAGATGTTTTTGCACTTCTCACAGTTTTAACTGCTGGGTTTCATCCAGCATCAGGACATCTGTTAAAATTTGAGACAACAAGGCCCCCAACAGAATTTTCACTTGAGATCTCCCACAATGTCTGTCCTCGAGAGTAGTAATATCTGGATTACTCCCAGTACTACGAGCTAGTGAGGGCAGGAATAGGAGGATAGAGCAGATGAATGCATGGCTGAGGAGCTGGTGTATGGGGGAAGGATTCACATTTCTGGTTCATTGGAGTCTCTTTTGGGGTAGAAGTGACCTGTACAAGAAGGATGGATTGCACCTAAGTTGAAAGGGAACTAATTTACTGGCAGGGAGATTTGCCAGAGCTGCTCAGGAGGATTTAAACTAGTAAGGTTGGGAGGGTGGTGGTGGTGGGACCCAGGGAGATAGTGAGGAAAGAGATCAATCTGAGACTGGTACAATTGAGAACAGAAGTGAATCAAACAGTCAGAGCAGGCAGGGACAAGGTAGGACTATTAAAGTTAACTGCATTTATTTCAATGAAAGGGGCCTAACAGGGAAGGCAGATGGACTCAGGGCATGGTTAGGAACATGGGATTGGGATATCAAAGCAATTACAGAAACATAGCTCAGGGATGGGCAGAACTGGCAGCTTAATATCCCAGGATACAAATGCTACAGGAAGGATAGAAAGGGAGGCAAGAGAAGAGGGGCATTTTTGATAAGGGACAGCATTACAGCTGTGCTGAGGGAGGATATTCCTGGAAATACATCCAGGGAAGTTACTTGGGTGGAACTGAGAAATAAGAAAAGGATGATCATCGTATTGGGATTGTATTATAAACCCCTTAATAGTCAGAGGGAAATTAAGAAACAAACTTGTAAGGAGATCTCAGCTATCTGTAAGGATAATAGGGTGGTTATAGTCGGGGATTTTAACTTTCCAAACATAGACTGGGACTGCCACAGCGTTAAGGGTTTAGATGGAAAGGAATTTGTTCGGTGTGTACAAGACAATTTTCTGATTCAGTATGTGGATGTACCTACGAGAGAAGGTGCAAAACTTGACCTACTCTTGGGAAATAAGGCAGGGCAGGTGACTGAGGTGTCAGTGGGAGAACACTTTGGGGCTAGCGACTATAATTCTATTCGTTTTAAAAGAGTGATAGAAAAAATTAGACCATATCTAAAAGTTGAAGTACTAAATTGGAGAAAGGCCAATTTTGACGGTATTAGGAAAGAACTTTCAAAAGCTGATTGGGGGCAAATGTTCGCAGGTAAATGGCCAGCCGGAAAATGGGAAGCCTTCAGAAATGAGATAACAAGAATCCAGAGAAAGTATATTCCTGTCAGGGTGAAAGGAAAGGCTGGAAAGTATAAGGAATGCTGGATGACTAAAGAAATTGAGGGTTTGGTTAAGAAAAAGAAGGAAGCATATGTAAGGTATAGACAGGATGGATCGAGTGAATCCTTAGAAGAGTATAAAGGAAGTAGGAGTATACTTAATAGGGAAATCAGGAGGGCAAAATGGAGACATGAGGTAGCCTTGCCAAATAGAATTAAGGAGAATCCAAAGAGTTTTTACAAATACATTAAGGACAAAAGGGTAACTAGAGAGAGAATAGGTCCCCTCAAAGATCAGCAAGGCGGTCTTTGTGTGGAGCCACAGAAAACGTGGCAAATACTAAATGAATATTTTGCATCAGTATTTGCTGTGGAAAAGGATATGGAAGATATAGTCTATAGGGAAATAGATAGCGACATCTTGCAAAATGTCCAGATTACAGAGGAGTAAGTGCTGGATGTCTTGAAACACATAAAAGTGGATAAATCCCCAGGACCTGATCAGGTGTATCCTAGAAACCTGTGGGAAGCTAGAGAAGTGATTGCTAGGCCTCTTGCTGAGATATTTGTATCAATAGTCACAGGTGAGGTGCCGGAAGACCGGAGGTTGGCTAACGTGGTGCCACTCTTTAAGAAGGGTGGTGAGGACAAGCCAGGGAACTATAGACCAGTGAATCTGACGTTGGTGGTGGGCAAGTTGTTGGAGGGTATCCTGAGGGACAGGATGTACATGCATTTGGAAAGGCAAGGACTGATTAGGGATAGTCAACGTGGCTTTATGCGTGGGAAATCATGTCTCACAAACTTGATTGGGCCGGATGCTGGCAGGCGTGATTTGATTGGGTTGGGATATCTGGTCAGCATGGACGGGTTGGACCGAAAGGTCTGTTTCCATGCTGTCCCTCTCTATGACTCTATGTCAGATCTGTCATGTGAAACTGGGCAGTCAGCACAAGATAGACCAGAAGAGATTAATGGAAGTGAACTTTTTAATTCCACACCTACTATGTCAAGCACAATTAGACTCACGGACACATTAATAATGAGCAAGAGTTAGTAGTCAGCACCTTGATCTTATCCCTCCATTGAAACACCTAATTAACGTAACCCTGTATATGCTTGCCAAACAAAAATCAGTTAATTATCTATTCCCTGCAGCATTGCTGAGACTCTTCCAGGTTTCCGGTAACTTTTGAATCATTTATTCTTGCAAATGAGTTGAAGTTGTTCAAATGTCCTTTGCAGCCAATAGACATAGGAGATTTTCGACTCAGGTGCCACCGTTGACTTCGTGGTAACATTTATCTCAAAGATTGAAGATCCATTCTGAATTTAAGCACTTGATCTATGTTGACTCCTCAGTATTGTACTGAATTGACACTGTCATTCTCTAATCAATGAGATATGAATTGCTCTATCCCAAAAATGGCTTTGTGGTGTTTTTGGACATCATTTATTTCTCAAATACCACGCTAAAAGATTGTGGGACATGGCTGTGCATGCTGAATGGCCGATAATTTGCCTAGAAAATATGTGCCACACTTTACAAATCAATGAATTACTTCCAAGTAACTTTGGGCATTAACAGAGCTATATAAGTGTTATCTTTCCAATCGCTCTTTGCTTGATTCAGAATTAGAAAGCAGATCCCAAAAAGACATATTCCTTAGGAGCAAATTACTGCAGATGTTGGAATCTGTACCGAAAACAAAAATGTGCTGGAGATCACAGCGGATCGGGTAGGATCCATGAAGAGAAAGCAAGCTGGTGTTTTGAGTCTAGATAACTCTTCATCAAAGCTGGCGTGAAGTGTGGAGTGGGCAGCATTTAAGCAATACTGAGGGGACAGAGGAGGGAGGGGGGGATGAGGGTGGAGTACTGGGGTGAAAGGGTGCTGATTAGGCAGATTGTGATCGGAATGTGACAGTAGCAGCACATCAGTGTGTCTAATTGCCCGACTGGAAAGAACATGTAGTCCCCTCGGGTGGGGGGGGAAGGGGAGAGAGGACATAATGACAGAGAATGTAACAGGTAAAGGTAGAAAAAAGGGAAGGAATGAGAGTGGGTTCACAATCTGAAGGTGTTGAACTCAATACTGAGCCAAGAAGGTTGTAAAGCGCCTAGTCTGACGACGTTGCTCCTCCAGTTTTCGCTGTGATTCGCTGGAGCATTGCAGCATGCCGAGGGCAGAGAAGTGGACATGTGATCAGGACACTGTTAAAATGACCGATTATGGGAAGGTCAGGGTCATGCTTGCGCATAGCCAATCACATCAGATTAATAAGCAGTAACCAGAAAGATTCTCAGCTGCATTGCTGAGTCCCATTATAAACAAAACAAATGTCACTTCACTGACAGATGGATACCAATCCTACAGCTGTAGTCCTCATGCCAGTCAGATTGTGTTCCCCTCAATTCAAAGTCACTTAACACAAATTGTCTCCTTTACTATTTTACTTACATTTTCTAATTCAAACTACTCAATCATTCAAGCTTCACCACCACGTCTAAGAAACAATCCATTTTGAACAAATTGTAGACCATATTCTCCATTATGGAAACATCTTACTTTAAACAAAGATTGAACTCAGTGTAAGGATAATGTTCTACGCCACAGTGCTAGCCAACTCAGATTTCAATTACTTTTCAAATGAATGTTTTATAAAGCCAATGTAAATTCATCACAAGATAACAGCCTGGCATTTCTTTTTTACTTGAGCGTGTACAGACCTGTAAAAATGGGAGTCTGCAATCTCCCTTTAAACATTAACCAGACCCTGCAATATTTCACTGTTCAAACAGATGGCACTCCCTGGAATATCACTAGGGTATGTGATTGAATTAGATGTTGTACAGGTGACACTTCTATAGCAACGCCATAAAGAGACAAACAAGACAACACAATCCCAAATCCTTGTAATCAGATGCACTGGAAATGTTTATTAATTAAATTGCATAATTTCTCATGAAATGATTTATTAAAATTTGGAATGCAAATCTAGTCATTCTCGAGGTCACCTAATGGGTCAGTGACTTGCTATAGTTAACCTCAGAGCTGACAGTTAAGGGGAGCAAGTGATTGGGTCAACAGATTCAGTTGATTGGAATTCCACATCAACCTTGCTGAAAAATGAATGTGTGGATATACGTTAGGAGGTTAGAATCGGACTTGTTTCTAACTCTCAGCAACACCTCCAAGGGCTATGTATTGGTCCTGGGCTGACAATATGAGCAGGAAGCCTGCTTCCAGGTCTCTGCCAAAATCACTCTTAAACCAGCCAGCCCAAGCTGTGGAAAACAGGCCGTCACCTTCACCTACTGGGTGCAAATCTTGCTTCCAGTTGACAGACCATCTTGAGCTTTAAGAATTTGTGAGGAATTGAGTGTTGAATCCAGCATTCTGTCACTCCACAGCACAGGAGCTGCCTGGAGTTAGGTAGAGCAAACTATTCATCAATGGAGGTCATCAGAGCAAGGTCATCAGATACACATATGCAAACACTTTCCACTATATTCACGAGACAGTGGTAAGTACAAACTGAATCACTGATCCTTTTTCTCCCCAGAAAGATAACTTATTGCAATCTTGGGGTCTATTTTGCCTTACTCCGCACCAGCCTTTGGTTATTGCAAGAATATGACTGCAGTGGAGGTAAAGACAATGCAACAAGTCTTTGAACCTGCCCCTGCAACAAGCCCTCTCAGTTTGCCAACCTCTTGCCCACCAAAACAAATCAAACGTAAAGTCCAAATATATTTCAGACATATCTAGCACTGTAGGATTCAGACCTTGCAATATTTCATGAACAAATTGCACTTCCTAATACTGCTTACAGTTGTGACATGATGATTAAAATGAGATTTCCAAACTGCAAGTATGTTACTGATTACAGCAGCTGACCTGGTCAATAATAATCAGTTCTCAAACAGAATGTTGTGGTTCTGCTCGCCGAGCTGGAAGTTTTTGCTGCAAACGTTTCGTTCCCTGGCTAGTGAACATCATCAGTGCGGTGGGAGCCTCGTGTGAAGCGCTGCTTTGATGTTTCTTCCGGTATTTATATTGGTTTGTTCTTGCCGCTTCCGGGTGTCAGTTTCAGCTGCAGTGATTTGTATCTGGGGTCCAGGTCGATGTGTCTGTTGATGGATGTTCTTGCCGTTTCCGGGTGTCAGTTTTAGCTGTAGTGGTTTGTATATGATGTCCAGGTCAATGTGTCTATTGATGGAGTTTGGGGATGAATGCCATGCTTCTAGGAATTCTCTGGCTGTTCTCTGTCTGGCTTGTCCTATGATAGTGGTGTTTTCCCAGTCAAATTCATGTTGCTGGTTGTCTGAGTGTATGGCTACTAGAGATAGCTGGTCGTGTCGTTTTGTGGCTAGCTGATGTTCGTGGATGCGGATTGTTAGCTGTCTTCCTGTTTGTCCTATATAGTGTTTTGTGCAGTCCTTGCATGGTATTTTGTAAACTACGTTAGTTTGGCTCATGCTGGGTATTGGGTCCTTTGTTCTAGTGAGTTGTTGTCTGAGCGTGGATGTTGGCTTGTGTGCTGTTATGAGTCCTAAGGGTCGCAGTAGTCTGGCTGTCAGTTCTGAGACACTCCTGACGTATGGTAGAGTGGCTAGTCCACTATCATAGGACAAGCCAGACAGAGAACAGCCAGAGAATTCCTAGAAGCATGGCATTCATCCCCAAACTCCATCAATAGACACATTGACCTGGACACCATATACAAACCACTACAGCTAAAACTGACACCCGGAAACGGCAAGAACATCCATCAACAGACACATTCTCCTGGACCCCAGATACAAATCACTGCAGCTGAAACTGACACCCGGAAGCGGCAAGAACAAACCAATATAAATACCGGAAGAAACATCAAAGCAGCGCTTCACACGAGGCTCCCACCGCACTGATGATGTTCCCTAGCCAGGGAACGAAACGTTCGCAGCAAAAACTTCCAGCTCGGCGAGCAGAACCACAACAACGGATACCCGAGCTACAAATCTTCAATCAGATCTCAAACAGAATGGCTGACCTTGTTTCAATACTATTTGCTATGAGTTTCTCTGCCATTGAATGGTTTTGGAGCATGTCGACAATTGTGTGGAATTATCAATAACATCATGGGGGGGGATAGTATCCACTTCGGAAACAAAATTAGACAATCTGGTGAGTTCATTGGTAACAATTAATTCACTACAAACAGCAAATAATCCTTGTGCTAATAGAGGTAGGTCATCGGAAGGAGAGGAAAGCCATAATTCCCAATTTTGTACTAGCCCATTCTTGAAACTGGTATCATTTGCAAAACATAAGAAACAGAAGAATAGTCCATTTAGCCCTTCAAGACCAGTCCACTGAATGACTGAATTTCCAATTCCAACACCGCTTCCTGCATTATCCCACCCTCCCTTGATGTTAATGTGTAGAAGTCTACCAGTCAATCTCAATCTTGAACATCCTCGACAACCAAGCTTCTACAGCTCTCTGGTGGCAAATTCCAAAGATTCACTACTCTTTAAAAAAAGGACTTCCTTCTCATCCAATCCTAATGGTGTGACACTCATTTTCAAAATTGTGTTCCCTGGTTCTAAACATTAGACAAGGGAAACATCCTTCCTGCATCCACCCTGTAGAGCCCAGCAAGAACTTTACATCTTCAAATGAGATTGATCATTAAACACTTCAAAGAATTAAATCCCAGTCTGTATAATCCCCCCTAATAAATCCCTCCATGCCAAAAATTATTGTAGTGAATCTTTGTTGTACATCTGCTGTGGCAACTGTATCTTTCTGTTGACACAAGGCCAGAATAACACATGGTATTCAGGGTGTAGCTTAACCAAGGCTTTCTATAAATGCGGTAAGGCGTCTTTACTCAAATCATGTAATAAAATCATACCATTTGCTTTTGCACTTGCTTACTGTACTCCATGTTAACTTTCAATGGCTCATGAACAAGGACAAGCATGTCCCTTTAAAGTTCAGTAGTTCCCAGCCTTTCACTATTTGAGAAATTCTATCTTGTCTGACCAAAGTGGATAACTTCACATTTCCCCACATTGTATTCCTTCTGCCAAACATTCTCTACCAACTTTACCTCACTAAACCCCTTTGAAATGACTTTGCATCTACTTTACATCTCACACTTTCACAGAGTTGTGTCATCTGAAAACTTGGAAATATATTTAAAACTCACATCCAAGTGATATTGGCATGAGTGAGTGGGCCTTAAGCACTGATCCTTGCAGTACCCCATCTGACCACAATCAACCTGAAAATGATCCATTTTTCCCTACTATCTTTTCTAACCATTAGTCAGTTCTCAATCCATACTAGCATATTCTCCTCAAACATATGTACCTTAACTTTGTTTATTAAATTTTTGTGTAGGACGTTATCTAACCTTTTCTAAAAATCTAAACACATCGACTGGTTCTCCCTTTTCTATTCTGATAGTTACATCCCAAAAATAAACTCCAAAATTGTGAGCATGATTTCATTTTCACAAATCCATGTTGACTCTACCCAATCCTACCATTATTTTCGAAGTATTGTTATCACATCTTTAAATATAGATTCTAACATCTTCCCCAGGAGTGATGTTGGCAGCCAACAGATCTATAATTCCATTGTCTTTCTCCCTACTTCTCTTAAACAGTTGTCAGAATCGACAGGAAAATCGTATCTGTAGTACAGCAATTGGCATGTTCCCCATCTTCCCTCAGTCAGTTTCATTATAGAACAATATACAACACAAGGCTATTCAGCCCAGGTCACCCATGCCAGATTTCAATACTCTGTTCTCAGCTAAATGAGATCGAAACGGCATATAAAAACAAAGGATTCTCTTCCACATGGACAGTGTATTTAATCCAAAATTACAGCTGCTAAACAGGCTATAGTTTGTCTACCACTGTACAGGCTAAAACCTACTGATCATCTGAAGAAATGTCTGATTTTGGATGAAAATACTGACATGACACTAAAGATATCACAGACTTTTTAAAACAGCGATTAATGTCATTTCTTCAAACAGACTCAAAAATAATTTTCATTATCTTCTACAAATATTAGAACTAAAAATCACGTGTCACTAAATACCACAGAATGCTACAGAAATCTGCAAATTCTGGAGTCAAACTCCGTCAAAATTTAATGTCAGGGCCATTGACATTCGAAAGTATTCTGTTTTACAAAATACAAATCGTGATTTCACATAGTGGAAGATCTGAGTTACTGTTTAACAAACTATAAATCATTCACTTAGCAGATCCTACGCACTCACAGAATGCAAACTTGCCGAGGGATTACGAGCAGGTTTATCACAGAACTTTGTACTCCCAACTACAAAGTTTCACTGGGAACTGTTACAGGCACCATCTGACCAAACATAGCACTTTCATGGCTATTCTTAAAGTGTGCAAGATTTGCATTTTTTTTTAAACATAGTGCTGATAAGCAAGTTGTATATGGCCAAACAGCCCACTCTGCAAGCCAATAATCTACTGAACTCAAGTAATAAGAATGCTTGGCTGTTCAGAGCAATAAAGAGCATGGAGGTGCAAGAAGCGAATAGACCACACATGACCATACTGGGCACAGGCCATTTCTGTTTGGATGGATGATATAATATAAAACTTTGGTATTGACATTTTTCAAAACTTGTGTCTTTTTAATATAAAAAGGATTTTTTAAAAAAAAAAGCATCCTTATAACTAAAAATTGACAGCAATGCCCTGATCCCTTCAAATGGTCAAACCTCATCAGACTAAAATAAACAGATCCAATAAAATAAAAACAAGGGCACAGGAAGATAATTCAAAACCACTCCACAACAGTTAGCTCAGGGACACATCAAGTATACCAGTATATCGGAATAGTTATCATTTAAGACAGACTGGCAGGGTCTCAATTGCAGTTGTACATTTCCATAGTTACCTACAGCGGGCAGGCATGTTTAAAATTCCGCTTATAAATGTTTGGTTCCAAAAATGGATCTCTTCATTAGTAGGTTGACCATAGTTTAGACCTTTTACTGTACATATTAACAGTTTTCAAGAAAAGCAATTATTAAGCAACAGTTCAAGAACATTCTGTCCTCGTCAGTTCCAGCAAGCCCCTGAATCAGTGCATCAAATAGGTCCATCCCGAGATTGACTATTTTGGGTTTTTCAGCTTTTCCATGCTATCTTTATTCTGGGACAGAATTTGCTGTTTCTGCTTCTTCAGTGTTCTGTAAGCTTTAATGATCCTCTCCCTCTCCTCTAACATCATCCTCTGGCGAGCCATTGACATGGTGGGCAGTTTACTGTATTGGGTACCTTCCACTTTCTGATCTGAAGAACACTCGTTTTGCTGAATCAGAGACTTCAGAAGTAACTGTCTCTGGCCAGGCTAGAAAGGACAAATAATGAATTTAGTACAAAGCAAAGGAAAATATGGAAACCTTCACTGCTGATAGATCATTAGACCAAATTACCGTTAAGTCTAAAGGTGCACATTACAACATCCAAAATTCTATAATAAAATTTTGAAACTTAAAAAGGTACATAAAGCTGGTTTTATTTTTGTCATTATTGATCACAAAGCTCTACCGAATGTATACTTGAAGGTAAGAACTTAGTATTAAATCATAAGACATTGCAGCATGGCAATAAGCCATTTGTTCCATTAAATTAGTTGTGTTCTTTTCCACTAGCCCTCTCTACTGCTCACTGTGTTCCTTTATATTCCTCTTTCAAACCACAATAACCTTTTAAAAGAAATTCTTGCATTTGCTTTAATAACAACCTATAACAGAAATCCATAATTTAAACACCCTATGCATAGAATTCAATTTTTTTTCTAATATCACTTTATGATTTCCTAAACATGTCTCTCACCATGGAATTTTGGAAAACGATAGTCAGAACTACTGGTATTCATTTCATATTTCCTCAGAATTCTTCACATCTTGATGAAGATCCTATCTTGGGCCTGGTTAATGATTTACTTCCAGTTTTAGTGGTGCTTCCTTCTTTGAAGTGGAAGCAATAAAACTGATAAACAAGTCATAAGCACGGTGCAAAGAAATTTCTCCTTCTTCCAACAATTTCACAATCCCAAGTCTAAACTTGGATAATTCAAATCTCCTACAGTTGTAATATGGCTCCACAAACTATCTAAAAACATAAGTTCAATTTCCTGTTCATTGCTTGCCAGTTCATGGCATACTCTTAGCACTTGGCCAATCCCTTGTTGTTTTGGACCTCAATCTAAAATGATTCTGTTTGGGACAGTTTTTAGTTTAGATGCTAATGATATAATCATTACATGCACACTGTTGTTACAGTTTATCTTTATGCTGAAGAACTGTCATAACGAGGATGTAAAAACTCTAGGTTAAACAAACAAATTGTTCCACCTGCTCATAAAAGGTATGATCTCTAATGTTTATAACACTTCAATATGATAATCTTATTTTTCCACCATGTAAATCACACTTAAGATACTTATTGGGCAAGGATAGCAAATATTATCATCAAAGGAATGATGATACAGATCAGCCTTGATCTAATCAAATGGGGAAAGAAGTTCCAAAATTTTAGTAGTCCTTCTTCCTACTTCAAAGGATGTTTTATAACCAAACATGATAAGGAAACCGTATTCTTAAACATTGAATAACTCACCTTTTTATACACAAACAAACATAGCTAGTTACATTAGCCCCCAAAAAAGTGGTTTACCCTTTTATAATACACTGAATTTCATTATGGTTCGAATTTGCAATGCATGCCTGTGTGCGGTGGAATCTGATTCAATCATGATTTTCAAAAAAAAAATTAAACAAGCATCCAAAAAGAGGGAAACAACACTGCAGGTCTCCAGAGAAAAGGGCATGCAACTACAATTGACTGAACTGGTCTAGAGATTGGGTAGGGAACAGGTCTGGGTCGGATGCTCTTCTCAGGATCAGTGTGGACTCGAAAGGCTGAATGGCTTGCTTCACAGTATAGGGATTCTATGAACTTCTATGAACTCTATGGCAGTAGTTAGTAAGATTAGACAAATTCTCTCTTCTGTTGTAACAATTATGATCCTACAGTATTAAGTGGCTAACAAATAACAGATTGTGCCAAATACTTGGAACTATTGCAACTTCACAAATTTTAAAAAAGGCCTATGTTAGAAATGGTAATGTCAAAACACCACAAACAGGAATTATAAATGAACTGTTGCTCTTGACACAAATTAATTATTTCAGTTTGACATAGTTGACAGTACACAAACAAAGTTGTTACCTGATGATTGGTTTGGCTTTTCCTGGGTTTAGCTGTGAGGGTAGGGGGCTGCATGGCCACTTCTCCAAATCTCACAGTATCTGCAAACAAGATCAATCCCATTCTCAGAAAATACTTTTATGTTTACTGTGGATTCTCACTCAAACACATCAACTCAATTCATCTTAAAGGCCTATCTGAAATTTCGTGCATGCAAATTTTTATCCACAAACCTGACCCTTTATTTAGGCTCTAAAGTGCAAGACTCCAGACCTTCATGGTTAATTTCAGCTTCAGGCAGTTACAAAATACACACATTTTAATACTAAGTCTTAGTGCAACTCTTCTTCATCCTGTCAGTTAAGCTGGGTAAACATCCAGCAGGTGAATTTCTACTATACCGTACATTCTGAAACTAAGACAACTCTGCAGCAGAGCTCATAGGAGACTGTTCTTGCTCAATGAAATCTTCAGTTGGTGCAGCTTTATTTAGGTAAACTGCTCCACCTAGTGCTCATACTAAAAACTGAAGAGCACAAAAACAAATGTCAGGAATGTGAACTTAGAAAATAGCAGATGAGCAAACTTCATCAGCAGTTATCTTGTCAACAGGCTGCATTCTCAATCCTCTTGTTGGAGTTTTAAACATTTAATACAAAAGGAGCCGACAATACTGACTTCTGTACTTTGGTGCAGATTTGACCTAAAAATGGAATGATTTGCTTGCAAAAATGTTACATCTGTGTTGCACTGTATGGTCTGTGGATCTCTTTATGATTGGAAACAAAAACATTTTGGGAAAAAAAAGAGGCACAAAGATTTAGTAAAAATTAAAACCTTAAAGATTTAGTAAAGAAACAGCACTAGAGAAATTAATGTGTTTAAAGGAAACAATTTCTGCGCCTTGTGTTTTGAAAGAGGTAGCCAGAGTTCAGGAATACACTATTTTAATCTTCAAGAATTCCCAAACATCCCTTTGAATTGGAAGATAGAAAAGGCAACCCTGTTGAATGTGAAAATTTAAAGGATAGTTTCCTTTAATTCGAGGCAAAACTGTGTTGGTGGGAGAGGGAGAGATGACTTCTCGGAATCTTCCCAGAGACAGCTCCAAGTTATGGGTATGGGACGGTCAGATCAATTCTCATTCTAAGTAAGGTGCAAGTTTTAACACTCAGTACATAAATGGAGAAACAGCTGGTATAGTTGTGAACAGGCTACCTGAAACAGCTCCAAAGGCCAGTATCCCGTCACCGAGTCACCCTTTATTTACATGTGCAAAGTACTTGACACCAATCCAAATTCCTTAGATGCTAGCTCTGTGTGTAGAACCTCTGCCACTCCTGTTTATACCTGTCAGTTGAGGGGTCCCTAATTGGACCAGATTAACAGGCCCAATCAGGGAACTCATTCAACGAGGCCCACCTGGCTGACCACATTACAATCACTACTTCCCTCCTTCAGAGGCCTGTTATTTCTCTTGTAGCCTCTCCTGGGTTGTTGTCACACTCAAGTCTAGTTCCTCTGATTCAGCCTCTGATATGGGCGCCATGTACTGGATCCTAGCTGAACTCTTGTGCCTGGAGCACCTCGACAGAATTCATCCTCTTCTTCAAACAGTAAAGGCATCAAGGCTGCTCCATCTCAGTCTGCAAAGTTTATTTGACGTTAGAAGCAGAGAGGGAACAAAGAACAGTTGGAAAGGCTGTCGAGGAGCCGGGCACGTTTTGTTCCTACACCGTTCATGAATTTGTAACTTTCATGTGGTCCAAGTGTTTGTTTAAAACCATCCGATTTACCCAAAATTTATACATCATGGGACCTGACCTTGCATCGACCATGCCTCTTACTCATGCAGGGTTATTTCTGCGGATTTGGCACCAAACTTAGCTCCTTGAAGTAAATTGTTTCTCTTGCTTCGAAGAATCTGATGTTCCTGGCATTCCTGATGCTGATTCTAGATCCAGGAGGAACAGGTTTAGCCTAGTGCAGAGTATTTTTTTTAGATTACTTACAGTGTGGAAACAGGCCCTTCGGCCCAAAAGTCCACACCGACCCACCAAAGCAAAACCAACCCAGACCCATTCCCCTACATTTACCCCTTCACCTAACACTACGGGCAATTTAGCATGGCCAATTCACTTAACCTGCACATTTTTGGATTGTGGGAGGAAACCCACGCAGACACAGGAGAATGCGCAACCTCCACACAGAGTCACCTGAGACGGGAATTGAACTCAGGTCTCTGGCGCTGTGAGGCAGCAGTGCTACCCACTGTGCTACCGTGCCGCCCCATCAGCAATTCTGCTGGAGCTATCCTTGTAGTTGTATGAGACATGGTCCTATAATTAAATAGGATCTGAGTGAAGCCAAAAGATGTTTCTTTAAGCCTACCTTCAAAGTTTGGACTGTCTTTCCACCAGTGAGCTTTCTTCATATGCAGAATGCCCTTCCACAATGGGAATTACTCGGATTTCCTATTGGTAAGCAATGGCCTCTTGTCTGTGACCAACTCCTCTGGGAGCCAGTGTGCTGCAAAAGATGCTCGCAGTTTTTCTATCATTGTCCCAGTGTTTGACAAATGAATTCTATGCCTGCCCAAACACTGAGTGGATGCTCACAATGACTAAGAATGTAGAGCCTATGAAAAGACCAGGCTAATCAATGTGTAACCGATTCACCTTGCCAATCACACGAATGTGGGGGAGCTGCTGGGGGTAAGTTATGCCCATGTCGGCATGCTGGGCACTGGCCCAACAAGGTGGCTACATCTGCATCCAATCCTGGCCACTGGACGTAACTTCTCACCAATGTCTTCATTTTGGAAACCCCTGAATGACCCTCGTGGAGTCCAGCCAGTACAAATAGACAACCCTTTATCCAAAGCACTCGGAACCAGCTGTCTTTCGGAATTTTTTGGATGAAGGATTAAATGGCATTTTCATAGTTAAAAAAAATTACCAAACAGCAGACCCACCTGTGATTACTACGAGCATTGAGACAGAATTGACACCTGCCAGTGCTGGGTCACGACATTATGTCACATCTGAGTAACGTTGGTCGAATGGGTGTGGAGTTGTGTTAACTATTTGCAGGCTAAACAACATTATTAATGAGAAAAAAACTTCAGGAAAAAAAACTTTTGGATAAAGGATTGACCACCTATATCTAGCAGCAAGGGCCATTCTCTACAGCAATCTGGTCTAGAAAGGTTCCATTGCTGGTTGTGATGGCCCTTTTGGTTCCACCACCACAACCAGCTCTTTTCATTTTGCTAGGATTGGATCTTTTTCCATCCACATTATCAGCAGTAATCAGAAAGTTTAAAACCAGAATGAACTCTTCCAGTGATGCATCTACCATCAGGATCAGCTCACTACACCCGCATGTGCAATTTTGACTCCTAACTTCTAATTTTACACACTAGAGTCCAGCATTGAATTTGTCCAAAAGCTATGAGTGGTACGACCCTGTCCTCAAGAACCTCAAGATCTGAAACCTGAATACAGGCTGAGGTAACCGCTTAACAGATGCTCTTAATAACTTAGTTGATAATAAAATGGTTTCTCGATGCAAATAACATGACAAAATGGCTTCTAGGCTGCAAATTGACAATTCTGCTAAGAACTGTATAAAGTGGCTTTCGATTTTGCTATAGCTGCATAATTGACTAACCCCAGTCTGCTTCAATAGAGATTAGCAGTCAATGCTCCTGCTACAGCATAGAAATAACTAAACTAGATAAGACATTACTGACCATCCTCAAAGGTTTGGTTAGTGAGATAAGGATGGCCTGAGTGTTGGAAAACAAAGTTGGTTTCCAGGTAATATCATTGGACCAAGTAACTGTCAAATAAAGCAATATTGTAAATCGATTGGTAATTGTCTGAATGTACTATGTGATCAAATCCTGTACCTTTGTTTTAAGCCATGTGTGCAGCTGCTGAGGAACACGGATGTATACAACCTGTGTGTTTCCGGATGCTCTGTCCCCAGCCGTATGAAGAAATAAAGAATGAAATCATAAAGAAGCAGACCAATTGTGAGTATTTATTGACTGATCGTGGAATAGAGACCACTCCCTCCCCCGGGTTCCAGATCTTCATTACTATTATAAATTTACGTCCTAATGGTATTGGTGGAACTTTCTCACACCAAAGACGACCAAACTTTCCTTCTCTAACTGAGCATATTTGTGCTCTGCATCAGCCGAAGTCTGGGAAGCATACTCTATTGGGCATTCCTATCCACAGGGCCATCTGAGAGCCAATGCTAACCCTATACTGTACGGTAACTGAACCAGCTGCCTCTCACGTGAGACTGGAATCAAAGTTATATCGTTAATCTGTAAAGGCTCACCAGTGTAGATTCTCAATCGAGCCAAGCTCTTATGCAAACTTGAAGCCCAGAGCAAATTTTGTTAAACACTGGTTCTGCAATCAGTGATACAGCATTGCTGATAGCAACTGTCATTAGAACCAGGTGACCATTTAACCAGATGTCTATTTTGATTAGTCTGGATTTGGATGTTGCCAAGCAATTTAGTTGCAAGCCAGATAGAGGTGGACCTTCCAAAGTATGCACTCTTCCTGGATTTTTTCTTTATTCATTTACAGGATGAGAGCATCGCTGGTTAGGCCAGCATTTATTCCCCATGGGACAGTTAAACCAATCACATTGCTCTGGGTCTGGAGTCACATGTCAGCCAAACTAGATAAGAATGGCAGCTTCCTTCCCTAAGGGACATTAGTGAACCAGATGGTTTTTCCGACAATCGACAATGGATTCATGATCATCACTAGACTCGTAATTCCAGATATTTATTGAATTCAAATTCCACCATCTGCAGTGCTGGGATTCGAAGTCAGAACATTACCTGGGTGTCTGGATTAACCGTCCAGTGATCTCGCTAGTATGTCCAATTTATCAGACAGGTCTTGCTTTCCCTTTCAATGATTTCTGGAGGGTTTTTTTTATATTTAGGTATTTTTATCACCACAGTATTTGGTCAGCAATATAAAGCCAATTTTGTGCACCTATTAGAGAGGATAAGGCAGGACCTTAAATGCTGGGAGTGTTCTTCTGATATCTTGGTTAGGCAGAATAGCTCTAATTAAAATGAATATTTTGCCTCGTCTCTTATACCGTATGAGAATGCTCCCTGTGATGTTGCCAACGCCGGCACTGTGTAAACTATACGGTTGGCTCGATCTTTCATTTGGAATCATAGACGGCCCCTTAGTAAATTAAAGAATCTGCAACTTCCACAAGCAAGGGGAGGACTGGATTTTCCAGACTTTAGGAAGTACCAGCTGAGTTCTCTATTAAGCTACGTAGCTGACTGGGTCTCGTGTGACCTGCAATCAATCTGGCTGGACATTGAGGTTTCTCAAGCGAAGTGTCCCCTCATTAATCTCTTATCTATAGATAAGCTGAAAGTTATTATGGAGCATTGTAAAAAACCCTATTGTATTAAAATACAATTAAAGCTTGGACGATAATGCGGCAATACGAGGGTAATTCACAAAAAATCCCTCCTTATACTTCTATAGTGGGAGCATGGGATTATTAACCTGGGCACACAGACACTGCATTTAAAACCTGGAGGTCCAGGGGTATTTCTTGCTTAGGGGGATCTGTTCAATGGGGAGGTTATGATGTCTTTTGAACAGCTGCACCAGAAATTTGGACTGCCCCAATGGAGACCTTTTTCGATTTGTCCAAATTCGAGATTATATACAGAAGACGACCACATTATTAGATAGCTCTTATAAATTGGATAGGGAAAGAGGAGTGTTATGGCCAATGGATCCACCCTCGGTCAGCACTCTTTATCACTCATTACAGAACGAAGTTTTGAAAGATATGGAACAATTGTTTAAAACATGGAATCAGGAATTGGGGTTGGAAATCCTTTCAGAAAAGTTGGACGACATCGGGGAAAATGCCAGAAAGATCTCTATTTGTAACAAAACCCAAGCTATTCAATTAAAGATACTCCATAGGACTCATATAGCACCGGAACGACTGGCAAAGTTTAGGGCAGGAACATCTCCAATGTGTCCTAAACGTAAAATAGAAGTGAGCACTCTCACACACTGCTTATGGACATGTCATAAGATCCACAAATACTGGATCAGAGTAGCAAATGCACGACAGAAATCTTGGGAGCAGAAATTGGAGTAGATCCAGTATCTCTTCTCCTGGGCTTTTCGAACCTGCCCTCCCTGGATGTGCACGGGAGGAAATTATTTTCCATTCTCTCCTTTACTGCAAGGAAAAATATCTTAGTAAATTGGGTAGCTGAGGGCCCTCCAGGACTTTCGAATTGACACAGGTTAACCATGGAATGTATTCCCCTCGACTTCCTTACAAATATGGTGCACTAAAAAACGGAATTATTCTATAAAAATATGGTAGTCCTTCCTGAACTATATAGATAGATACCTCGGCCATATTGTTAAGGGTTTTTATCTAGTCGTGGTAGTGGTTCTGGCTGGTCCGGGGGCCCCCAGGGGGAGGAATCCCGTAAAAAATATTATTTTTTTTGAGTAATGCAAGATATTTTATTATATGCTTTGGTTATTTGTAGGTTAGATTAGTATTTAGTTGAGTTTTTTTTGTTTGTTGTGTTTTGGTTATTATTTATTTAATATTTAATTGTATATTAGTGGTTATATTTGTGTTATTTTGTAAGTTCGTAAAAAAGGTTTTAAAAATTTCCTTTCTCTTCAATAAAAAAATCTATTAAAAAAAACTGTCCAGTGATAATACCATTATCGCTTCCCCAATGAGTTTTCTTAAACAATTCAAGCCTAGAGGGACTCTTTTGCTGTCTCAAATCCTCATACCGGCAGCAACTACAATAGCTTGCTGGCCCGAATCCTGAAGGAAATGTTAACTGTTTGGCTAAAGCTTGGCTTTGTTTTGGCAGAGTCCCTCTATTGAGGATATGTCCTGAGAGAGGCTATGTAAGTGGGCTTCATTCACCCCAAGCTCAGTCAGCCTGGCAAGGGTGTCCACTTCCATCAGAATATCCTGGATTTGATAACTGATATAGAACATAGAAAAGTACAGCACAGAACAGGCCCTTCAGCCCACGATGTTGTGCCGAGATTTAATCCTAATGTAAAATATAGTAACTTAACCTACACATTCCTCAACTCACTGCTATCCATGTGCATGTCCAGCAGTCGCTTAAATGTCCCCAATGACTTCGCTTTCACCACCTCAACTGGCAATGCATTCCATGCATTCACAACTCTGTGTAAAGAACCTACCTCTGATGTCTCCTTTATACCTTCCTCCTAATATCTTCAAACTATGACTTCTCGTAACAGTCAATCCTGCCCTGGGGAAAAGTCTCTGGCTATTGACTCTATCTATTCCTCTCATTATTTTGTACACCTCGATCAGGTTTCCTCTCTTCCTCCTTCTCTCCAGAGAGGAACGTCCGAGCTTATTCAACCTTTCTTCATATAGCAAGCCTTCCAGTCCAGGCAGCATCCTGATAAACCTTCTTTGGACCCTCTCCAAAACTTCTGTATATTTCCTATTAATATACTCCACTTGCTGCATTTACTAATGACAAAGCCAGTTGTACTGCCTGTTTGAAGTCCAGTTGGGCTTCAGCCAGTAGGCACTGTTGCACAGTTACATCATTAATCCCACATATCAAACGGTCTCTCAGTGTCTTATTATGGGTTAAACCAAAGTCACATGCCTCTGCCTGTTGTCTTAACCTCAAAAATTCCAATACAGATTCCCCTGGTTTTTAAGCTGCTCATTAAAACCAAGAGCGTCTCAGAATTAGAGGTGGTTTGCGTCGTAATATTTAATAACTAAACTCATCAACTCTTGAAAGGTTTTAGTACCTGGTACCTCATGAAACATTAGGCTCATAATAATCAAAAATACTGCAGGCCCACAAGCTGTCAGGAGAATTACTCGTTGCTTTTCATCTAGCCCAATGTCACTTGTTTGGAGAAAATATTGCATTATTTCAGTATACTGGCTCAGCAGGATCGAGTGAGTAAAAGCTTCCCAAATAATTGCACAATTAGATTAGATTACCCAGAGTGGAAACAGGCCCTTCAGCCCAACAAGTTCACACCAACCCCCCGAAGAGTAACCCACTCAGACCCATTCCCCTACCCCCTAACAAATGCACTTAACACTATGGGCAATTTATCATGGCCAATTCACCAAACCTGTACGTCTTTGGATTGTGGGAGGAAACCGGAGCACGAGGAAACCCATGCAGACACGGGGAGAATGTGCAAACTCCACACAATCACCTGAGGCAGAAACTGAGCACGGGTCCCTAGCTCTGTGAGGCAGCAGTGCTAACCACTGAGCTACTGTGCTAATGTCAGAAATGCTTATCCCAACTCAAAGGCGACTGCCACAAGTGAATTTCTTTACAATTTCTTTTTTCTCGTTGCCACTAAAAGAACTCCAGAGAGGTCGGTATCCCAGCACCAAGTCTTCCCTTACTCACACGTGCATAGGACTCGACACTGGTTTGGTTCCCTTAGAAGTAACTCTTAATGAACCTCTGACACTCATCTGTTTTTCATCTGTCAGCCAGGGCTCCCTGATTGACCTGTGTTAACAGCCCGAATCAGGGAACTCATTCTAAAGTCCAGCTGTCTGACCTCATTACAATCACTACACTATCAATGAAGAGCAAAAACAGCTGCTGCAAGCCAATAGAAATGTATTAAACTAAAGTGTGACACAGTATTGATTCGAAGATTCCAGACTTGTTGATATCTAAATACTAAAATGGCAGAAGTATGCCAGATGTGATCGCACCAAAGCTCCATAGCAAGATTTCCTTATTCTTATACTTCAAATCCCCTTGGAATAAAGGGCAACATGCCATTCACATTTCTAATTGCTTCCTGTATATTGTGACAATGTTGCTCCTTTAATAAGGTTATGCTGTCCTTGGCTTTCTTTGTTAGAGGTCTCAAAAGCAGCGATTCTGAAAAGTCTAGGTCTAACTACTTGAGAATGCTTTAAAGTTTTTTAAAAAAAATCCACTTGTACAATAAAACAGGAGTGACCAGTTCTACCAGCTCAGCTTTTCTCTGGTATGGTTTGAGCAATCTGGCTGTTCGCTGAAAGCAGTCAGTTTTGAGGCTGTTGGTCCAAGAAACAGCTACATGGAAGGCGTTCCATGCTGAATCTCTCTGACATCTCACCAAGGCGTGTTTATGGGGATTGTTGCAAGTATTGGGAACAGCATCACTAAATTTGGATTATCTGTTGGATTTTCGAATAGGTTATGTTATTCTACATTCTGTTCTCTTTTGTTTGTGTTTCAGTCAGTAATCTTGTAAATAAATTCTGTTTTGTTTAAAACAAAGTGTTTGGGCTAGCTGCATCACTCCTGGAACATCCACTCTACACCTCCTTAAAACAACCTGCAAAGTTAGGGTCTGGCCTGGTCCAAAACAACCTACATGTTAGCTTTCTGGGTTCCGAGCATAAGTACGCTCAAGCCCTTCTGAACATTAACATTTAGAGATTTTACTTCTTTTTTAAATAAAAAACTGCTTTTCCATTCTTAAAAATTGAACAAACTTACACTCTGCCATATTATACTCCATCTGCGACTCTGTTGTCTATTCACTTAGGCATGATACATTAGAATGGATCAAGATCTGGTTGAAAACAGAGCAGGACCAAAAAAGGCCCTGAAAATGATCCTTGGGATAGCAGGACTGATATATGAATAGAGATTGAGTCAGTCATCATTTTATTCACTGGAGTTTAAATGAAGGGGCATCTCATAGAAACCTATAAAATTCGAACAGAACTAGACAAGCTAGATGAGGAAGGATGTTCCTGATAGTGTGGGAGTCTAGAATCAGGGATCATCATTTAAAGAGTAAACCTTTTAGGACGGAGATGAGAAATTTCTTCACCCAGAGAGTGGAGAGCCTGTAGAATTCATTACCACAGAAACTGGTCGAGGCACAGAAACTGGTTTTCAAGGAGAAGGCATGGCTGAAGGGGGTCAAGGGATATTGGCGGACAGCAGGATTAGCATATTGAGCTCAATAATCAGCCATGAATAAAGAATGGTGAAGCAGGCTGGAGGGGTTGAATTGCCTACTACTGATCCTATCTTCTGTGTTTCCAGGCCCCACTGAAGTTCACTGCCAGATTGTCTGCCTGTGGAGCTCCTCACCTTGCCCACTTCACTCAGTGATGCTGACTGTCCCAGGTTATGAACCTCACCTTACCCATTCCTCAGTAATGCTGTCTATCACTGTCCTCACCTTGTCCACTCCTTTCAGTGACACTCACTGTAATAGTAATGTTAACTTCATAAGGATTTTCCAACAATGAGAGATCTTAACTTTGTGCAATATCTGACTTATGCTTACTCTTCTTGGGATTGAAGCAAATACATTTTTTAAATCACCTCAGGCAGTAGATAGACAGCATTAAAAGGAATAATTTTAATAAGCGATATTCTGCTAGAATGCAGAACAGATAGACACCGTGCTATCAGATTTCGTGTTCACCACTTACCTGTAAACATTTCTTTCTCCAATTTCATCACTTTTTTTTCAGTTCTCTTTTTAATAAACTTTGCCAACCGTTTCTTGCCAAACCTATTTGATACAAATCAAAATTAACTAACAAATGTATAACTTCCCAAACTAAAAGGATTTTAAAACATCTTAATCACTAGTTATCCTGCAAAGATGAGGACAGGTGTCATGATGAATGCAGAGGGTTAATCATGTGGTTCTTTCACTAACCAGACTTGAATGTTAAGCCAGTGCAGATGAATGAAATGTCAGCTGGAATTCTTAAAGATGAGCAATACGCATTGATATTCAACATTTGTACCGAAAGAAAATCCTGCAGCTTATCTGCAGTTTTTTTTTCATTTTGATGGGGCTTGCGTACAGCAGAGGTAATCCCAGTTATTAAAAAGGTAACATGGATAAGTATCTTGATGCTTAAAAAACTGGCTACTGGGCTGATTATTAAAGTTCTCTGGAAGAAGAACAAGAACAACTTCTGTCCATTAATATTTGGATAATATTTTCTGTGACAAATGCTTCAGCATTGTTTTTGAGGTTGGTTTGTAATTAGATGTTATGAATCTGTCATCTGTTGATAAGGTGCAGAACACTTTATATGTATCTGGGCATTTAAGCTGACTTAATACAAAGGATTGAATAAAGGAAGCATTACCAAATATATATGCATATACAGGTTGCTTCTCCAAAGTAAACAAATTACCTTTTTGTGTTAAAAGCTGTGATCAATGGGCAAACAATACAGAAGTATAGTCCAGCTGTGTGCGTGTTATATACAGTGACCTTATTAGATTCACTTTCCTTTCCACCCTGCTATATATTCAGCAAAGGGAAAAATATTGTAATTGCAGTTATCTATCAACAATGTCAGGTTCCCCATAAGATATAGTACCATAAATACACAGATAATGGAACATACTCTTTCTTTTTCTCAGACTTTGACTTCACACCGCTTGTCTGTTCTTCCTTCTCGGTCTCTAATTCAGGACAACGAGCCAGTTGATTTTTGGTCATAAACATCACATGTTGAGTTTCCTCCTCCATGCGCTGAATATAGGCTCTCTCGGATTCTCGTTTGTGCCTCTTAAACTTTGGAACTGGTATGTCTCCATGGAGATCTTTAGCTGTTGATGTAGGTTTTCTTTTTGGCTTTTCTTCATATTGAAACAAAAATTAATTTACTGTTATCTTTACATTCCTAAAATAATCCAATTTGAAAGTTGTACGCATTTTCTCCACAAGAATAGGTCACTTTGGCCAACGCAGAAAGAGACCGAGGATGTGGCCGTGAAAATGCAACAGTAACTAAATGACAACTCTTGGTAAATACTTTCAGTCAGACTTCCCAGAGAAGAATCTTACTCATATGCTCAAAAAGCACTTGAAACATGGCTGTAAAATCCACCATGCAAAAAAAAAGGCAAGGACAATTAAACTTAATGCAGACACATACATCATTGACGTGCGTTCAATTTCATATCATCTGCTACATGAAGTATAAGGAGGTGCTGAGAACTTGAGACTTTCTGTACAGCTCACCTGTGAAGAATGATAGCTTGAGCAAAGAAGCTTAGGGTTGCTGGAACTCAAAGTATATGGGCAAAAGCTAGGACAAAAGAAAAATCTTATACATAGAAAACTTGCAAAGGCCAAAATGCTCATCTATAGTTAAATAACTATAACTAAACAATTTGCAGCCTTTAAACAGCTAAGCTGTTGATTCCATAGGTGCATCACAATATGAAGTCAAAAGGAAAATTTAGAACTTCGATGTTAACCCTGTTATAGTTTCGTATGGCTCACTTTAACAAGTAAAATATTATGTGCAGAATTTGCTTTGCTCCCTCTTGCACATTTATCAATTATATATAATGCAAGCATTTGTTCTGATTTGTATCTTATAAACAGCTATCATAGCCACCAAAGGTTGAATCAGCTATGCTGAGGGAGCTCAGAAGCAGGCGGATAACATAAATCAGAAAATGGCTTTCATGCTTTTCATATTTTAGTCTTGGATATTTTCTGAGATAATAAAATAAACATAAATGATTTTGTTTCAACCAAAATACAATCAAGCTGTATTTCCACTCGCAACAGAAATAAATCTCGAGTACAAGCACAAATAAATTTATTCACATTGATTGAATGAACCGAGATCTTTGACTAAGTTACTTTATTTCCTAGTTGAATGAAATATATTGCATTTTTAAAAATTGATCAAATGTACAGAATAAACTGCTTCAACATATTCCCAAATAGTTCAAATCCAGCTAGACTATAAAGGCTTCTATCCCCACTTCTAAACCTTTCTTAGTTTTTTTACTTCAAAACGTTGTCTTTTCTGGACATAGTTTTACCTCAAACTGATCACTGACTGCTTGTGCCACTCCACCCCTTGAATGGATAAAAGAAACCAGCACAAATGCCTGTGAGATTTGTCCTGACACAACAGCAGTATCTACTTACTTTAAGTTCGATGAATGGGATTTGTCCTATCTGCCTGAACATACCTTGCCTGAATAAGAATGCATTGCATCAAGTCTGAACAGGTTCTATAATAACACTGTAATCCAGTTTTAGGGCAACTATTGTCAGATGAGCAGTTAACTTCAAAAGAAACAATGTCAGGCTGACTACTTTACCAGTCTTTCTCTTCTGCTTATTCAGCTGCTTCTTCATTTTCTCCTGAGACCTCATTATCTCACGGACTTTGTATGGAATTTCCTGTTCATCAATATTTTTAGGCTTCAAGTCATTTTTCTTCAGTTCACTGTGAAGTTATAAGTGCAGTATTGTCAAATAATCTTTAAGATTGTCTAAATCTTACATAAATAAATTACCACATATTAGAACTGCAAAAGTATCCGGAAATTAACTTTCTACCCATTTTCAAATGTTCATTCTAAAAACTACAATGATAAAACACTGATTCATTAACTGCACATTTTATTATGCATTATTTTGCTTCACACTCCGTATTTATCCACAAATTGTTTAAGAAAGGAGCCGGTGAGAAAACAGGGAACTACAGACCTGCTAGCCTTAGATTAATAATAAGGAAAATATGCTCAATATATCTTAAAGGATGTGATAAATGGGCACTTAGATAATTATCTCATTGGGCAGAGTCAGCATGGATCTACAAACGTGTTTGACAAACTTGTTTCAGTTTTTGAAGGATGTTACTCACAATATTACTTGTTACTTACTTTGATGAAGGGGAGTCAATGGATGTCATTTACTTGGATTTTTAGAAGGCCTTTGATAAGGTCCCCACAGGATGTTGGTTAACAAAGTTAAAACATGCAGCATAGGAGATAAGGTACTGGCACTGATTAAGGATTGGCTAATAGGCAGAAAATAGAAATAAATGGGTCATCCTCACTTTGGCAGACTGTGATTAGTGGGGTACTGCAAGACCTCACCTGATCAAAATTTACATCAATGATTTGGAGGTGTGGACCAAATGTAATATTTCCACTTTTACGGATGATACAACGCCAAGTCGACATGTGTGTAGCGAAGAAGATGTACAGTGGTTTGAGAATTTGGACAAGCTTAGTGAATGGACAAGAACATAACAGAAAGAATATAATGTGGAAAAGTGGGAGGTTATCTGCTTCAGTAGGAGAAACAGATGTGCAGAGTATTTCTCAAATGATAAGAGGTTAGAAACTGTAAATGGACAAAGGGATCTAAATGTCCTTGTTAATAAGTCATTGAAAATTAACATACAGGTGCAGCAAGCTATTAAGGCTCACGGAATGTTACCTTTTTGTTGCAGGACATCTGCTTCAATTGTAAAGGAGCTGTTAGACTGTACCTATAGAATAATGTGCAGTTTCGGTACGCACCTCTAAGGATGTCTTTATCATAGAGGGACAGCAATGAAGGTTTTCACCAGATTTCTTGTTGTGATGGCAGGAATGTCTTATGAAAAGGGGCCTCTATTCACAAGAATTTTGAAGAATGAAAGGCGTTCTCAAAAAACTCAAGGAATAGACAGGGCAGATGCAGATGCTTCACTTGGTTAAACAGTCTAGAACCAGAAGGCATAATTTAAGAAAAAAGGATGTCACTTTCAACCAAGATGAGAATTGTTTTTACTGAGCGGGTTTGAATCTGTAAAATTCAAAAGTATTTGATAAGTCATGACCATATTACATAGCAGAACAGGTTCAATGGGCTGAATGTCCTACTCTTGTTCCTAAACATTGTTCCTTTTCAATACTGCCTAAACTGAGTCAGAATTGTTAAATGTTTCTCTCTTCTCATGTTCTTTGTCCTCCAAGTTCTGTTCACAACTTAAATCTGTGACCCTGCCTCCAAACCCCACATGAAATAAACACATACATATGCTGGATAATCACAAGAACTTAATAATATCACTGCTGTATATTACAAATTGTGTCTATTAAAAAACTTGTACCAAGGTATTAAAAGCTTCTAACAGTAGTTACTTGATTTGAGGGACAGGACTTCATGGAGCTTAGAGTTGATTGATTACTGGACTCTACATTCAATTATGTTAATAACCTAGCCATTCCCACTTAAAATAAAAAGGAAAACAGATGTAAAATCCCCTGTTGAATTAAAGCTTTGCCGAACAGTTCAAGTGCAGCTCGGTGTAGATGAAGTATTCTCTCTGCATGTAAATAGTCATTGAGAAGAAAATTTATCTTAGTTCATTTCATCAGGCGGCATACAACTTTATCATCTCAAGCTAATACAAAAAGTAAACAGAAGACAACTTATTTACAGAAATAGACTTCTGGCAATACTTGGATTATTGAACATTATGTTTTAACTTAAAATGCTCACAAGAAAAGCTAAAAATATAATTTAAGTATAGCATTTGGCATTATGAGAAGTTTCGTGAATAAATAAAGTTGACATAGGTTTTATCAGACCATAGGTGTGTTTTCTCATTAGAAAAACAAACCTGAAGGTGGATTAACCTCACTATCGCCCAGGTTATGGGGAGATAGAGTCATAAAGTTATACAGCACAGAAACAAATCCGTTGCCCCAACTCATCCATGCTGACCAGGTTTCTTAAAATAAACTCGTCCAATTTGCCTGTGTTTGGCCCACGTTGCTCTAAACCTTTTCTATCCATGTATCTGCCTAAATGTCTTTTAAATTTTGTAATTATACCCACTTCGACCACTTCTTGGTAGCATGTTCTATATACACACCACTAGGTGTGTGAAAAAAAACCTGCCCTTTTGGACCATCTTAAACTTTTCCTCTCACCTTAAGCCTATGTTGTCTAGTTTTGCATTTCTTTATCCTGGGGAAAATATCTCGGCTATTCATCTTATCTATGTCCCTCATAACTTTATAAACCTCTATAAAAGGTCACTCCTCAGCTAGGGAAAAAAGCCTTTCCAGCTTCTCCTTATAACTCAAACCTTGGTAACATCAGAGTAAATTTTCTTGCACCCTTTCCAGTTTAATGACATCTTTCCTATAGCAGAGCAATCAGAACTGAACATAGTGCTCCAAATGTGCAAAGGGAAGTCCTTCAACATAACATGGATTCAAACCATGCAGTCAGTGTCATACTGTTTCATAAACCAAGTTTCCAGCCAACTGAGGTAAGCCTGTTGTTTCATATGTATCACATTTTTATTAATCAATAAAACATATAACCATAACTACAAGTTTAATGTACATTCTGTTTCATCTCAAGTAGCACAACCTTGACTTCATATCATATGTGCAACTGCAAAACAGAGGCTCAATTAAATTTTATCTCCCATACTTTAAATACTAATATATATGGTATGCTTAAAACCTCTCTATCTTCAGAGACCTGTAAAGGACTGAGCGTCCAACTTTCAACCTTAACAAATTAAACCATGACAACACCCCCACCTCCCTGACCAATAGCCAATGGGTTAAGACACTAGGGTAAGTTTAGTAGAGTTAACTGGCTTGAAATCGCAATGGAGAACATTATGAATTTTGTTTAAGTCTCATAATCATAGCTATGAATTCAGAACACCCCTAAAACATTTTACAGTCGAAGTGGTAGACTCATTGCTGTAATATAGAAAACGTGAGAGCCCATTTGTCAAGATCCCAATATGCAGAGAATATGGAAAATGCCCATTGAATCTCTACAGCCAAAATACCACGAAATCTTTCCACCTTTAGGCTAAGAGCCTTGAACGTTATCACACCACGAGTGTGATGTCTTTTTAATGCTGTGCGCAGCAATGTGTTAAGCAAGCTGATAGTTTGTCATTTGGTCTGAGGGGTTAGGACACCAGTGGGACTGAATACACGCGGCCTAGGAGTCACGGAAGACGGGCAATGCGTGTCTGTGTCTCTCCCGTGAACCAGGGCTTCGTCCCTCACCCACCCCATCCTTCTGTTCCTCTTCCCGGATCTATCCCGCTGCTCCTTCCTGCCGTCTGAATCTCTGCGACCGACATTTTTGCTTTTCCCTTCCGGACGCTTCCCCATCGCTGAGCAGCTCCCTCCTCCCACACACGTGCTGAGGCCTCGAGCGCGACCTTTCAACTGCTTTCCGATTGGCCGGCCCTCGGCCACGTCTCCCCACCCCCGCGGCGTGGCAAGCGGATTGGTCGAGGGCGACTGTCAATCACATGCGGACGGGCGGGATTCCGTTACTAGGCAGTGGATTGGTCGAAGATTGCTGTCAATCACATGTGGATGGGCGGGGTTCCGTTACTAGGCAGCGGATTGGTCACGGGCAGCTGTCAATCACATGAGGATGGGCGGAGTTCCGTTACTAGGCAGCGGATTGGTCGAGGACAGCTGTCAATCACATGCGGACGGGCGTGATTCCGTTACTAGGCAGTGGATTGGTCGAAGGTTGCTGTCAATCACATGTGGATGGGCGGGGTTCCGTTACTAGGCAGCGGATTGGTCACGGGCAGCTGTCAATCACATGAGGATGGGCGGAGTTCCGTTACTAGGCAGCGGATTGGTCGAGGGCAGCTGTCAATCACTTGTGGATGGGTGGGGTTCCGTTACTAGGCAGCGGGTTGCCAGGCCCAGGCCTGAGGTTGGGCCTGCAGCTACTCTGCGTCTTCACTCGGACTGGTGGCGGTGGTTGTAGTTGGTCTGTCGGACTAGGTCCATGATTGCACTCTGCCGGTTGTGCTCCCGCTGGAAGGTGCCGGGTGCAGTGAGTGTTGTTTCCGTGTTTGACCTTCACTCTCTGTTCCGCATTACATTGTCATGGGAATATATACCGTGGGCAGTTGTGGTCACCTCACTTCAGTAGGAGGGAGACACATAAGGATGTTCATTTATTTGGTTCATTTCATTAAAATTATCAATGATATTTCCTAGGTTGGAGTGATATAAAGTGAGACGACTTAGGTTCTTTTTGCAAAAATATACTTTATGCATGAAAAAAACATAATTACATCCAAAAGGTCTTAAAACAATTCTGTACAGTCTTTACAGAGAGAAACAAACAACAAATTGGAATTTGACATTCCTCAGAGCTTCCCTGCAATTGCATTGTCTACTCATGTGGGAAACAATTTACATTCATTGAAGCAATGACCGTGTCTGAGAGCTTAATGGACTCTTATATGTTGACAGAAAGACCTTAGACAGTAGTGTTTCCTCACTGTGCCTTCGCGGAGCTGCCTCAAGCTTTAATGCAATTAGCCACTGCAACATTTAGTCATGGTCAACTCATTACAGAGGAACCTCGATTATCTGAAGGATGTGGGGGGGCAGTATTCCATTCAGTTAGTTGAATGCTGGATTACATAGTTTGGCCGAGCATTGGGACCTTGCGATCTTGCTGGACAATCTGATATTTGGATAATCAAGGCTCCTTTGAACTCAGGAAGCCCAACAAGTTTTGGTCAGACCAAAAAACATCTCTCGCCAAGTTGATGTGTCAGAGTGGCTTGGGATGAAGCTCAACAAAGACCACTGCATCTCTCCAGAATTTCTTTGCAAAGACACACTCAGATGGAGATATGTGACAGTCGTTTTCCTTTCCTGCAACCATTTTGAGGGTAGCATATGGTGAGAATCTGGGTATACGTGATGGATCTGACAGGTCCTTCTCATCATCCGCTAAGCGACCTCTTGGTGCTTGTGGAAAGTTCTGGCAATGAGGCATTCTTCCAGTGACTTTGACAATCTGTCCAGGGAACCAGCTGAAACGATCAACCTGGTCTTTGTCCTGTAACGTCTGGAGGATATTATATGCTGACACTGCCTCATGAACTTGTGGTTGAATGTGTTGCCCTTTGCAAACTCTTCCATAAGCACAATTGATATGAAATAGTTCAGATACTTAGAGTGTTATGCAGCAATGAGGCCAGACCCAGCCTTTGTAATACTGGGGACAGCTGGAACCTTGGACTACGTAGTGACACTGAGGGTCTATGCACAGCTTGATACAGCTGCACAGAAAGGTGATCATCAAGATGATCGCAATGATCAGTGCATTCTCTTCCCACTGTCCCATGTTATCGAGAGTCTTGTACATTGTGTCCCTGGGGATGGAGTCCATCTTTGATCCCAGATTAGGTGGAAGATGGTTTGGGTGACTGCAGTGGTACAGGCTTAGTGAATGGGCTAGATCTGTGTGCCATACAGCAATATCAAATGTACCTCACAAGTGATGACTGGATTTTTACCTGCAATGAAGAAGGAATAGAGCTCCCCTCTGCCTCACCTTGGTAATACACTCCTTCCAAATTTCTGCACACACAAAGTGGTGCCTTCACGTGATCTAATTTGACAGTGTTAAAAATCATACAACACCAGGTTCTAGTCCAACAGGTTTAATTGGAAGCACATTAGCTTTCGGAGTGTCGCTCCTTCATCACTGTCACTATCACCTGATGAAGGAGTGATGCTCCGAAAGCTAGTGTGCTTCCAATTAAACCTGTTGGACTAGAACCTGGTGTTGTGTGATTTTTAACTTTGTACACCCCAGATCAACACTGGCATCTCCAAATCATAATTTGACAGTGAAGGAGATAAAGGATCAGTGAGCCCAGTTCCCAAATAATATCACCTTACTGCTGATTTGACTTACCTTAGCTCCCAAGGCCAGTTTAAGCTGTTTGGACATGCCCATGAATTGTGCACAATGAATATGAGCAGAAAACAGCGACGTCATCCATGTACAAGGAAGCTTTGATCTTGTTGGCCTCTACCGTCTGTAATAATTACCCCTTTCGGGTTTGTATCCTTCCTGTAAAAGGTCCTATGTAACACACAAACAAGGCAGGAGGAAGTAGGCAGTCCTGCCACACTCTAAATCTGATCAGGAAACTTTGATACCATTGATTGAGACTGCACTACTGATGTTGCTGCAGACCTGTTGGATCCAATTGCGGATTTCCTCCCCAAAACCCATTTTGGACAGCAGATCCCACATGGGGTATGCAATATCCTATCAAAGGCCTTCACCTAGTCCAGGCTGATGAGGTAGTTGTCCACCCCCTGGCCTGCACATAGATGATCATATCCCTGAGGGGCACGAGACTCTCTGAGATCTTCCGACCAAGTACAGTGCAGGATTGATTGGTGTGAATCACTGATCCCTTTGTAGATCTGACCTGTTTGGTGATGACCTTAGACAGGATTTTGTAATCCACATCTTCAACAGTGAAATTGATCACCAGTTCTTAATTTTCTCCCTCTTTTCCCCTTCTGCTTGTAAATGACGGTAATGATATCCTTCCTTATGGATTTGCACATGCCACCGCCAGAAGTATACACTCACTCATCTCCAGCAGGTCCTGGCCTATCAAGTCCCACAGAGCTGAATACAACTAAGCCATTGCACCAGGAGTTTTATTCTTTTCAAAGCATTTGAAAGCCTTAGTCAGCTCATCCAGAGATAATGGCTGGTCCAGCCTGTCTGGCGTACGGTCATCTAAGACCCCTCATGATAGAAGGCAAGGATGACTGACAGGCTGTGCTATCTGTGGACTTTGTATCATACAATCTGGCTGATCCTCAAGATGTCAGACTAAGATGACATTCCTGAGCCATCTTCTTTCTTCAGGATGCTGATCACAAGAGCTCTCCTGTGCATCTTCTGGAAGAACAAATGTCTCATCCTACTCAATGGAACAGACCCTGGACCAGAAGAGGCTTCTGAGACAAAGAGCAAGACTTGCTGGCACTTCATCTCCTGAAGATCCTCTTTGCTATTGACAGGAATAGTGGGTGGCACAGTGGTTAGCACTGCTGCCTCACAGCACCAAAGACCCAGGTTCAATTACCGCCTCAGGCGACTGACTGTGTGGAGTTTGCACATTCTCCCTGTGTCTGCGTGGGTTTCCTCCAGGTGCTCCGGTTTCCTCCCACAGTCCAAAAATGTGCAGGTTAGGTCAATTGGCCATGCTAAATTGCTCGAACTGTTAGGTGAAGGGGTAAATGTAGGGGAATTTGTCTGGGTGGGTTGTGCTTCGGTGGGTCGGTGTGAACTTGTTGGGCCGAAGGGCCTGTTTCCACACTAAGTAATCTAATCTAATAGGTTCTGCGTGCTTTTCTGGCATTTGGACGGTTTCCTCACCTCTGTCTCGCCTTCTGAGCACCTTTTGAGGATGATGAACCTCTTGATGTTGCCACTGACTGTTTCCCACCAGTCCGCTGGAGGTGCAGAGGGGTTTCATTGTTCTCCAACCTATGTAAATCTCTTTAGAGCTCCTGCATGTGTTCTAGGATTAACAGTTTCACATTCAGATTCCATGTTCCCTTGCCAGCTCCTTGGTCATACTATAGGGGACAGTCTGCCAGCAGGAGGTAGTGGTCAGATAACACCACCAGCTTGATGGAGGTGAATGCTCAAGACACAACTAGAGAATCTGTCCTGGAGTGGGTGTACCTGTCTGGCCCTGATCAGGTGTACTTCGCAGCCCTCTGTCTGCAGGGGTGCTGAAGATATTGTGCAGCTTGGCATCTTTTACCGTTTCCATCACAAATCTGAATGCTGCATCCAGTTTGCTGTCAACTCCTCTGATGCAGCTGGACAATAGACAATAGGTGCAGGAGTAGCCATTCTGCCCTTTGAGTCTGCACCACCATTCAATTTGATCATGGCTGATCATCCTTAATCAGTATCCTGTTCTTGCCTTATCTCCATAACTCTTGATTCCACTATCCTTGAGAGCTCTATCCAACTCTTTCTTAAATGAATCCAGAGACTGGGCCTCCACTCTCCCTCTGGGGCAGAGCATTCCACACAGCCACCATACTCTGGGTATTTTTAAGCTGTGTCCTCTGGTTCGGCACTCACCCATCAGCGGAAACATGTTTCCTGCCTTCAGAGTGTCCAATCCTTTAATAATCTTATATGTCTCAATCAGATCCCCTCTCAGTCTTCTAAACTCAAGGGTATACAAGCCCAGTCGCTCCATTCTTTCAGTGTAAGGTAGTTCTGCCATTCCAGGAATTGACCTCGTGAACCTACGCTGCACTCCCTCAATAGCCAGAATATCTTTCCTCAAAATTGGAGACCAGAACTGCACACAGAACTCCAGGTGTGGTCTCTCCAGGGCCCTGTACAGCTGCAGAAGAACCTTTTTGCTTCTGTACTCAGTCCCTCTTGTTATGAAGGCCAGCATGCTATTAGCCTCCTTTACCGCCTGCTGTACCTGCATGCTTACCCTCATTGATTGGTGTACAAGAACATCCAGATCCCTTTGTACTGCCCCTTTACCTAAACTGATTCCATTTAGGTAGTAATCCACCTTCCTGCTCTTGCCACCAAAGTGGATAACCATACATTTATCCACATTAAACTGCATCTATCATGCATATGACCACTCACCTAACCTGTCCAGGTCACCCTGTAATCTCCTAACGTCCTCCTCACATTTCACCCTGCCACCCTGCTTAGTATCATCAGCAAATTTGCTAATGTTATTACTAATACCATCTTCTATATCATTAACATATATTGGACAATCCAATGATGGCATGGAAATCATTGGCCATAATGACCGGCCTGGATGTTGCCAGCAGCAGTGGGAGCTGCTGAAGGATGGCTAGCTCCTCACTCTTTACTTCTGGGCTGTATGTGTTAATTAGTCCCAGGGAATTGTTAATGTAAGTTGCGTCCTGGCTGCAAAATACTCAGGCCAGTGTGAAGGCCATCATTACTTTCCCACCACCAGCCCCCAACCAAATCCAAGACCCATAGACCCACAAGTTCAACCATTTCATGTTGCTGCTGAGGTCATCTTTGATATTGGCCAGGTAAGCCAACATGGAGACACATCACAGTGGCTTTTAGAGAATACACATTTATGCTGGCAATTTTGATACCCATGTTAGCATTTTCAGATCACCCCACTGTCTAATAAAAGTTTAAACCTGGTCCTGTCTCTAGGTGAGCTCCTGTGGTATGGGCTGTGCTTTGCTGGGTACCTTGTGGTTCCCGACGTCAGTAGGTGGGGTTCCACCGAGCTCCTTCTGATTCCAGCATCTTCAGGTTGGGGGTGTTGGGGGTGCACTTTTCTTCCTTCCCAGCCCCACCCTGGTGCTCTGCCGCTTAGAACCTGCAGCAATACACGAGGACCCTCTTTGCAAAAAAGAGTCCAAACGACTGGCATGCCATCCTTCACTTTCTTCACAGAACCCTGACAGTGTTCCAGACACCCTGACCTGAAGTGCAGGTGCTTACAGTGTTCTTAGCTCTAGTTGACTGGACACCGAATTGGTGTTAGACCGAAGCCAACACAAAGATCCACCAACAGCAGCTCAGCTTTGATGGTCATGAAGGTTTCCTCTAATTTGTTTCGTTTAATGATGACAAAGGTGTCATCCACATCGTGGACCCAATGTTTGGGTTGGATAGTTGGCAGAGCTATTTGTTTGAGTCTCTGCTTTCAAAGTTTGTGAGAAGATTTGTAGCTCAGGTGCTCGTTGTTGTTGTTCTGTTCGCTGAGCTGGAAATTTGTGTTGCAGACATTTCGTCCCCTGTCTAGGTGACATCCTCCGTGCTTGGAAACCTCCTGTGAAACGCTTCTGTGATATTTCCAGCGGCATTTATAGTGCTTTGTCTCTGCCGCTTCCGGTTGTCAGTTCCAGCTGTCCACTGCAGTGGCTGGTATATTGGGTCTAGGTCAATGTGTTTGTTGATAGAATCTGTGGATGAGTGCCATGCATCTAGGAATTCCCTGGCTGTTCTCTGTTTGGCTTGTCTTATAATAGTAGTGTTGTCCCAGTCAAACTCATGTTGCTTGTCATCTGCGTGTGTGGCTACTAAGGATAGCTCGTTGTGTCGTTTTGTGGCTAGTTGGTGTTCATGGATATGGATCGTTAGCTGTCTTCCTGTTTGTTCTATGTAGTGTTTTGTGCAGTCCTTGCATGGGATTTTGTACACTACATTGGTTTTGCTCATGCTGGGTATCGGGTCCTTTGTCCCGGTGAGTTGTTATCTGAGAGTGGCTGTTGGTTTGTGTGATGAGTCCTAGTGGTCATAGTAGTCTGGCTGTCAGTTCAGAAATGTTCCTAATGTATAGTAACGTGGCTAGTCCTTTGGGTTGTGGCATGTCCTCATTCCGTTGTCTTTCCCTTAGGCATCTGTTGATGAAATTGCGGGGGTATCTGTTTTTGGCGAATACATTGTAGAGTGTTCTTCTTCCCTTTTTGCAGTTCTGGTGTGCTGCAGTGCGTTGTGGCCCTTTTGAACAGTGTCTTGATGCAACTTCTTTTGTGTGTGTTAGGGTGGTTGCTTTCATAGTTCAGGACTTGGTCTGTATGTGTGGTTTTCCTGTATACCTTTGTGGTAAATTCTCCGTTCAGTGTTCTCTGTACCATCACGTCTAGGAATGGGAGTTGGCTGTCCTTTTCTTCCTCTCTAGTGAATCTGATTCCTGTGAGTGTGGCGTTGATGATCTGGTGTGTGTTTTCTATTTCTGTGTTTTTAATGATTACAAAGGTGTCATCTACATATCTGACCCAGAGTTGGGTTGAATTTGTGGTAAGGCTATTTGTTCTAATCTTGTGGACTGAGGATCAAGCACCGAGGATGTCACCTGGACAGGGGATGAAACGTTTGCAACACAAATTCCCAGCTTGGCGAACAGAACCATAACAGTCTCTGCATTACTGCCTCTGCTAAGAACCCTGATATTGGAGATCCCAGGGGTGTTCCGTTGGTTTGTCTGTAGGTTTTGTTGAAGCTAAAGTGTGTGGTAAGGCATAGGTCCACTAGTTTGACAATACTATACTTGCTGATGAAGTTAGTGGTGTTTAGTGTATGTGTCTTTGGGTCTTCTAATAGTGTAGTCAGTGTTTCCTTGACCAGGTTAATGTTACCAGGGCTGTTACATCAAAGGAGACCATTATTTCATCCTCTTCTATCTTAGTGTCTTTGATGGTCTTCTGGAATTCTTGGGTGGAGTAGATGGAGTGGCGTGAGTCTTCTACTAAATGTTTTAGTCTTTGGTCAAGACCATCAATAATATCCTTACTGACGTAAAATTCACTAAAGAGGAGGAAAACAACAATAAACTGCCATTCCTCGATGTCACAGTAGAGCGAACAACCAATGGGATACTTCAAACCAGCATCGACAGGAAAACAAAACATAAGGACCAAATATTGAACTACAGAAGCAATCATCCCAACATCCACAAACGAAGCTGCATCAGAACATTATTTCAACAAGCCAATACACATTGCAGCACAGAGGAACTACACAGAGCAGAGGAAAATCACCTATACCGTGTATTCAAAAACAATAGGTACCCAATGAACACAGTCCGCCGATTTCTCAGAAACAAACCCAAACAAGCAGACAAAACACGTCCAGAAACCCTAGCCATTCTCCCCTACATCAAAGACATCTCGGAACTGACTGTCAGACTACTCAGACCCCTTGGCATCATGGTAGCCCACAAACCCACCAACACACTAAAACAGCAGCGAATGAACTTGAAAGACCCTGTACAGACAACAAGCAAAACTAATGTTATTTACACAATACCGTGCAAGAACTGTAACAAACACTACATTGGACAAACAGGCAGAAAACTAGCCATCAAGATACACGAACATCAACTAGCCACAAAACAACATGACTCTCTGTCACTAGTATCTTTACATACAGACAAGGAAGGACACCACTTCAACCCAAAGAAACCCAAATATATAAATAGAAAGCAGAAATCATCATCAGTGCTTCGCCCGGAGGCCCACTGAAGATGTTACCTAGTATGGTGACGAATCATCTGGAGATGAACCTTCCAGCTCAGCAAGCAAACTTACATGCAGAACCTCAACCTGAGCTACAAATCTTCTCAAAACTCACTAATTCTTTTGACTCTATTGTTTTACCTTGCCTCCACTCAGAATTACAGGCCATTAGGTGTAGGGGCAGGTAATGTTGAAGCGGAGAGGTTTCAGAAGGACTTGGATGTGCTAGGTTAGTGAGCAAAGAAGTGGCAGATGGACTACAATGTGGAAAAGTGGCGGTTATGCATTTTGGTGGAACGGATGGAGGCACAGACTACTTTCTAAACAGGAAATGGCTTTGGAAAACTGATGCACGAAAAGGGACTTGGGAGTCCAAATTCAGGATTCTCTTAAAGTTAACATGCAGATTCACTTGGTTAGGAAAGCAAATGGCATTCATTTCAACAGGGTTGGGAAACAAGAGCAAAGATGTCCTGCTGAGACTGCATGAGGCTCTGGTCAAACTGCGTTTGGAATATTGTTTTGGGCCCTGTATCTAAGGAAGGATTTGTTGGATTTTGGAGGGAGCCCAAAGGAGGTTTACAGGAATGATCCCAGTGATGAAGGGCTTATCATATGAGAAGCAGTCAAGGAATCTGCGTCTATACACAATGGAGTTTAAAAGGTTTGGGGGGGGTGGCGGGGGGGATCTATTTGAACTTACAAAGTATTGAGATGCCTGGATAGAGTGGACATGAAGAAGATGTTTCCACTAGTAGGAGAGACCATGACCCAAGGCACAGCCTCAGAGTGAAGGGATGACCTTTTAGAACTGTGATGCGGAGGTGATATTTCAGTCAGAGGGTGGTTAATCTGCAGAAGGTGGTGCCCAGGACATTGAATGCATTTAAGTCAGAGCTAAATAAGGGGATCAACAGTTAAAAAGAGAAGACAGGAGAATGGAGTTTAGAAGATATCAGCCATGATTGAATGGTGGAGCAGGCTTGATGAGCCATATGGCCTTATTCCATTCCTATATCTTGTTTTAATATTTAGAAGGAGTGTTGGTACCTTAAGTTGCTCTATGTGCCTTTCATTGGATTGGTTTGCTAGGTCCGAGGGCAGATAAGTGTCAACCACACTATTATGGGTTTGGAATCTCTGGCCTGAGTAAGGCTGGCAGATTTCCTAAAAGGATGTTAGTGAACCAGATGATACATGTCATGGTCACCATTACTGATACCAGCTATATATTCCAAATTTATTAACTGACTTTGAATTTTAGTGGCATTTAAACCTCTTGTCCCTAAGGCAATAGTCTGGACATCTGAATTACTCTGGCGATGTTTCCATTTCTCCACGGCAGTGTTACAGAGAAATGGCAGAGCAGTGGGCATGCTGAACTTCTCTTGCAGAGACCCACCACTGACAAAACAACTGAATCATCTATACTATAAACATTCTAACCATTTTATGTGACTCAGAATCACGTTTTATTTGATAATGCTCCCCCGAAGCACCTTGACATCTCAAACCACACTGAAGATGCTACATAAATGGGAATTGTTTTTGCTGTTACTTGTACATCTCCTGCTCACTCCTGTGCGCTCTCATCTACAATGATTCCTGGTTCATCAAGGCTTGGATTTTAACATTTTATCTCGGGTGTTCAAATCTTTCCATGGCCTCATCCCTCTCATGTCTGTAACCTCCTAAGCCCACCAAGAACTCTTTAGAATCCCACTCTAACTGGCAAATGATGATGCCCTTGACTTGAGCTATGTAAGTCCTAATTTCAGAATTCTCTTAAACTTTGCACCTGTGTTTTTATGCCTTTCAAGCTGACCTGCCTATTTGACCAAGGCTTTTGTCACCCATTCCCATATCTCTTTTTTTTGTCTCAGGATCAATATGTTTTTCTGAGGCACCTTGCAAGTGCATGTTGTTACGCTGACTCATTGAACTGTGAGGTGGGCGAAGATCATCTGTTCACCCAGTTTAAACACACACTTGTGTGTAAAAAAACAAGTTTAATTTGATTTCCATCATTTTTATTTAAAAGATTGATGTTTCGTAATAGAATTTAAAAGTTGATAAAATGACCAATAAATAGATTGGGAAGGAGTTAACTCTTGTTTCCTGGTTATGTTGTTTAACCAAGCCAATGTAAATGAAAAGTAACAGTCCTATGCACACCATATCAATAAGCTGTGAAGGTTAGTGCGTAATTCCCTCATCCTGTTTCCTGTCTTGTGTTGCCGAACACTATGTTGATCATTCAACAGGATTAGTTGTTTACAATCCGGTAAAAAGATCATTAAGTGTCTTTCCTTTGACAAATTCTCCCCTTTTTTAAAATCTGCACTGTGGTTCTACAGATGTCAGACATCCTTTTGTAATCGTCATTATTAATTGTGTGAAATGTTGCAACCAACCTACTCCTATCCTCATCCACTACTAATTGGGATTTCTAACTGCTTTAACCTTCACCTCTCGTCTGGAGTTATTAAAATAATCTATTCAAACTGGGATTTTCTGGTTCTCATAACTTCATGCTTAAAACGTAGCTGGGCCATTGAGAGATACACTCAAGCTTTTGTTTTGAATTAATTCAAGGGGTTTGAGTTTTGTTGACTGGGCCACCATTGCTTGCCTATTCGTAAATGCCTTCAAGTGGTGGTGAGTTGCTTTCTTAAACTGCTGTAGTCCGTTTGGTGAAGATGAACTCAGAATGCTGTTAGGGTAGAAGTTTCAGAATTTTGACTCAGCAATACTGAAAGATCAGTGATATATTTCCAAGTCTGGATGGTGTGTGACTCGGAGGGGAGTTTGCAATCGCTAGTGTTCCATGCATCTGCTGTCCTTTGGTAGTGGTTGTGGTTTTGGAAGGTGTTTTCTAAGAAGTTTTGTAAGATATTAGTAAGGAGAGCTTTGCAGAGCTGACAGGACTGTATTATTATTTCCAGTGCTGAGGTTGGTGCAAGGTATCATCCTGGCTTCACTTCTTGTCTTGGTACTTTGTGATTTGATATACTTTCATGGCTTGGTTGGGTAGTTCAGAGGCTAGCTAAAATTTAACCACATTGTTGTGGGTCTGGAGTCACATATAGGTCACACAAAGTAGGAAACCAATTTCTTTTCTTCCCTAAAAGGACATTTGTGAACCAGATCTGTTTTTATGACAATGGTCATCATTAGACTTTTAATTCCAGATATTTATTTCAAATTCAAACTTTAAATTATGGAATTTGAACCCTCAAGGTCTCTGCAATACTAGACCACTGGAAGTACAGGTTCCCTGTTTACAAATGCTGATTCTTGTGAACACGATCGCATACAGGGGTGTAATTTTAAAAATTCAATATACGAATATTTTCTTTACCTAAAAACAGCTGCTTTGCATTATCCTGCATTGTTCTGATTTGCAAACAAACTCCATTCGCTATACTACAACACCATCACCTCCCCATAATCGTTTTAACTAATTATTCTTAACAGAAGAAAGGTCTTTGTTCAAAGAAAAAAATCCTCTGAAACGAGGTGGTTTAAGTTTTGATTTATCTGATTTCCTATTTGAAACCAAAACAATGACAATTTAGTTCATAATCTCTTCCCAATAAAATTTTGATGGAGCCGTCTGCAGAGCAAACAGATGAGGCATTGAAAGACAGGACAGACTGTAAACTAGTCCACTTTGTCTTGAAAACCACTGGTTGATCAGACAACTGAGACAGCTACCTGCAAAGGTCACAAGATAACATTTGACACCAACGCGTGCAGATAAATCCGAGAGTTTTTACAGTACAGAAGGAAATCTTTTGGCCCATCATATCTGTGCTGGTCACATTCTCCTTCCATTTACCAGCAATTGTCCCATAGTTTTGTGCACTATGGCATCGCCAGTGCTCATCGAAATAGTTCTTAAATGATTTGAGCATTGAGTTCCAAATGACCACAACTGAGTCAAAAATATTTTCCCTAAATCCCCTCTAACACTTTTGCTCCTTACCTTAAAACTGTACCAACTGGTTGTTGACCCTTCCACTAAGGGTAAAAATTTCCTTCAAAACTTTGTATAGCTTAATAAGATCCCTTCTACTGCACTGTGCGCCCCCCCCCCATCTTCTCTGTTCTAAGGAAAACAACACCAGTTATGTAGTCTTTCTTTACGGCTGAATAACTCCTTGATGAACCTCTTCTGCACTGTGTCTAGTGCAACTACATTCTTTCTATAGTGAGATTACAGACGGCCCACAATAGTTTAGCTGTGCTCTAACTAACATTGTATGCAGCTCCATCATGACCTCCTTGCTCTTGTAATCAGCACCTTCACTAATAAAGACAAGTATCCCAATGTCTTCTTGATCACCTTATCTACCTGTTCTGTTGCCAACAAAGATCAGTAGACATGCACACCAAGGTCCCTGTCATCCTCCGTACTTCCTAATTTAACTGGACCGTCTCAGACTCCTCCCTCCCTTTCCTAGACCTCTCCATTTCTATCTCGGACGACCGACTCAACACTGACGTTTATTATAAACCGACTGACTCTCACAGCTACATAGATTACACCTCCTCCCGCCCTGCCCCCTGTAAAAACGCCATCCCATATTCCCAATTCCTTCGCCTCTGCTGCATTTGCTCGCAGGAGGACCAATTCCAACACCGCACAGCCCAGATGGCCTCCTTCTTCAAAGACCGCAATTTCCCCTCAAACGTGGTTGACGATGCTATCCACCGCTCCTCTGCCCTTGAACCCCGCCCCTCCAATCACCACCAGGACAGAACCCTACTGGTCCTCACCTACCACCCCACCAACCTCCAGATACATCGTATCATCCTTCGTCATTTCCGCCACCTCCAAACAGACCCCACCACCAAGAATATATTTCCCTCCCCTCCCCTTTCAGCATTCCAGAAAGACCACTCCCTCCACGACTCCCTTGTCAGGTCCACACCCCCCACCAACCCAATCTCCACTCCCGGCACCTTCCCCTCAACTAGAAGAAATGCAAAACTTGCACCCACACCTCCCCCCTCACTTCCCTCCAAGGCCCCAAGGGATCCTTCCATATCCGTCACAAATTCACCTGCACCTCCACACACATCACTTACTGCATCTGCTGCACCTGATGTGGCCTCCTCTACATTGGGGAGACAGGCTGCCTACTTGCCAAGGATATGCAGGTCCTTAGCCTCCTCCATCGCCAGACCAAGGCAACACAACGCCTGGAGGAAGAGCGCCTCATCTTCTGCTTAGGAACCCTCCAACCACAAGAGATGAATGCAGATTTCTCCAGCTTCCTTATTTCCCCTCCCCCTACCTTATCTCAGTCCCAACCCTCAGACTCAGCACCACCTTCCTGACCTGCAATCTTCTTCCCGACCTCTCTGCTCCCAAACCCTCTCCAGCCTATCACCCTCACCTTAACCTCCTTCCACATCGCATTCCCAATGCCCCTCCCCCAAGTTCCTCTTCCCTACCTTTTATCTTAGTCTGCTTGGCACACCCTTTTCATTCCTGAAGAAAGGCTTATGTCGATTCTCCTGCTCCTTTGATGCTGCCTGACCTGCTGCGCTTTTCCAGCAACACATTTTTCAGTTCCTAATGTTCTACCTTGTTCGGCTAATCCTCCCAAAATGCAAGATTGCATACTTTTCCAGATTAAATTCCATTGCCACTGTTAATAATCAGACCGTCTATATCATCCTGTAGTCTTAGGCTTTCCTCCTCATTATTTACCACACCATTGATTTTCATGTCACCTGCAAACTTATTGGTTCTACTTCCTACATTGATCATTAATGTGCACAATAAACAGCAAGAGACCTAGGAACGCTATGTTACATCACAAAAACACCCTTTGACCATCACCTGCTGTACCCTGCCACCAAGCTAATTTTGAATCCATTGTGCTAAAATGCTCTAGATCCCCTGGGCTCCAAGCTATTCAACAGTCTGCCATATGAGAGCTTGTCAAAAGCCTTACAGAAGTCCATGTAGACTACATCAACTGTACTACCCCAATGTACACACCTAGTCATCTTCTGTCAAATTTCAATTTGTTAGACATGATCTTCCCTTTACAAAGCTATGTTGATTATCCCTGATTAATCCCTGCTTGGAGGGGCAAGGATTAATTTTGTCCCTCAGAATTTTTTCCAATAGTTTCCTTACTCCATAGCCTATTGTTTCCAGGTTTATCCTTCATTGTTATTGGCAGTCACTTGCTATCGAGTATGATTGTCGAGGAAATCATGTCACTGGTCATCAGTTCTGAGGACTTCTTTCTTTGGTTCCTTTTCTGTCCTTCCTCTTGCCAACAGGTGTTCTCAAAATTTTATATCTCTTTATACAGGAATTTTCTTCAAATCAGTTTCTTTTGAATGATGGTCTCCCATGCATTGATATCAATGTTGTATTTCTTGAAGGAAGCTTTCAGGGAGTCTTTGAAATGTTTTCTCTGTCCTCCTTTCATCTGAGTACCTTCCTCGAGCTCAGCGAAGAAGATTTGCTTTGGTTGTCAAAAATCAGGCATCCTAAGAACTTGGCCACCACAATGGATTTCATTTTGGATGATCATGGCTTTAACACTGGTGCTATTGGTTGCTTTAAGGAAGCTGACGTTAGTACACTTGTCCTCACAGCTGAAGAGCAGAATCCATTCTAAAACAGCAATGATAACACTTTTTGAGGTGGTATCCGTACGTAATCCAAGCTTTGAAGCCACTTGGAAGAGTTGGAAGGATAACTGCTTTCCACACAAGCATCTTGCTATTAGAAGACTCTAATGCTTAGCTATCCAAAGGCAATACTTACAGGTTGAATGAGATGTTGAATTTCCACGTAGATGTCATCTTTCAATAAGAGGTAGCTTCCTCTGTAAGGAAAGTTCTTTATTGATCTTAATGTAGGGATTGACCATGACCTGGGACGGGTTGGAATGGGTTTGACTTTTCTTGAGGTTGAGGCTGAGACCAGTTCTTTTTGATGCTTCAGTGAAGGCATTGTGAGGCTTGGATATTCCCTTTCAAGAGAGCAGAGATGGCATTGTCATCTCCATGCTGCAGTTCCACAATGTTGTTTTATTCTGCTATTTCAAACTGTTGTGATTGAAAGGTTTTCCACCCATCCTGTACACAGTATCCACACTACTGGGAACCTTGTTCTTGACAAGATGAAGAATGGTGCTGATGAAGGGTGATGATACATCCCTGCTTGACCCATGTCTTAACTTTAAAGTATACTTTCATATTACCATTGGTGAGGACATTCACTGACACCTTATGTAGGAGATGGAGGATGTTGATGAATTTTATTGGATAGTCAGTTTTTGACAGGGTCTTCAATAACACTTCCTGACCAATGAGTCAAAAGCCTTGATCATGTTGGTGAAGGCCATGTGGAGTGATTGGTGTTATTCCTGGAATTTTTGTTGGAGTTGACAAGCAGTGAACATAATGTTCCTTGGTTTGGTTGGAAGCCACACTGGCATTCAGGAAAGATTTCCTCAGAGACTGGAAAAGGCACCTAGCAAGGATTCAGGCAACAATCTTCCCAGCGATGGAGCATAAGGAGATTCTATGGTACTTCTGACAGTCCACTTGGTCTTCTTTTTTGAAGATGTTTGTGATGACAACATCCATTAGTTTTCTTCTTTGTCCCAGATTTTCAGGAACATATGATAGGGATGACAGATAAGCTCTGCTCCTACAAGTTTGAAATTCTCTGCAGTAATTCTGTCGACTCGATGGCTTTTCAATTCTTCAATTTGTCTAGGTAAATGTCTTGCGCAGGACATTATTAATATGGGAATGCTGTTGCATATCAGCAGATTCACACTCCTTGATCCAATTCCAGTGGCAAGTAAACCTTGATAACTGGGAGTCTCCATACTACTGCAGCCTTCAAACATACTAATATCTTCAGACTGAATAGCCATTGAGGACTTGTTTTGGATTGTGCTTTGTCTGATTCCTCCTCTCTCAACCTACTGTTATGGCCAGCTCTGCCAGTAGTTGAGAACTCCAGACAGTATCCCTCCTGGGCTCAATGGATCACTCAAGCCTCTCCATCACAGCAAGGCAGCAATCCAGGAATGGGTTTATCCCTACCACACTTCTTGAATAATAGTCCCCCAGTCCTCTGGCATCTCTCCTTGGGCCAGAGACGATTTGAAAATTAATGTCAGAACTCCTGGAGTTTCCTCCCTGGCCTATCACAGCATTCTTGGCTACATCTCATTTGGGCTTGGAGATTTATCCATCGTCAAACCTGCTGAAATCACTAATAACTCCTCCCTCTTGATCCCCTTCTCTGATTTCTACACTTACATTGCATCTGTATTCACATAAGAAGGACAAAGTACAAATTTTAAAACTTCTGGGTCCACTATATTGCCACTTTGGTCCCTAATGGGCCCTACTCTTTCCTCAGTAATTCTCTTGACTCAATGTATTGATTAAATGAATCATGGAATCCCTACAGTTCAGAAAGAGGCATTTTAACCATGGAGTCCTCACCAACCCTCCAAACAACATTCCTACCCGGACTCAACCCTCCACCCCACATTTCCCTTGGCTAATCCATTTAGCCTGCACACCTCTGGATATTACAGGGAATTTAGCATGGCTGATCCACGTAACCTGCAGATCTTTGGATTGTGGGAGGAAACCAGAGCACCCAGAGGAAACCCACACAGACACGGTGAGAATGTGCAAACCCCACAAGTGACCCAGAGCTAGATTTGAACCCAGGTTCCCTGGCACTGTGAGGCAGCAGTACTAACCACTAAGCCAAGATGTCTTTGAATTTTCCTGAATGTTACACACTAATGTTGTTACATGTCCCCTCTTTGCTGTCCTAATTTCTGTTTTAAGCTAGCCTCTGCTTAAATTTTTATTTTCTATTTTTCAAGGGCATCCGCTGTTGTGAGCCTTCAGTATCTACCATAAACTTATCTTGTAAATTCCTAAACATCCAGAATTTTCTGCACTTGTTGGTCTCATCTTTCATCCTAATGGGAGCATGTTGTCCATGCATTTCCACTATTATCGTTTTGAATGTACCCAGCTCTGATGTGGATTTTTCTAAGTGTCTGCACCTGTCCACTTTGGCCAGATCCTGTCCTATCTTATTAAAATTAGCCTTCCCCCAATAGAGAATCTTTATTGGCAGCCTGTAACACTGTATTAAAATAAAACATTCAAGCACAGATGCTGTCATCTGATTATTAGACTGGCAGGATAACATAGCCCAGTCTGATTCTTTCCTCAACCAAAGCATTCCCATGCTTTCTGCCAGGGCATTACAGATGGTGATCAGAAACATGAACTCTGAACAATATTTGTTTCAGTTCCTCTTCACCTAGGGGCACTGAGACCATTCATAATAATGCTACTTACTTTTTTCATAGAATCCTTACAGTGTGGAACCAGGCCATTTGGCCCATAAGTCCACACCAAACTTCTGAAGAGTATCTCACATGGACCCAGTCCCCTAGCCTGTTACTCTACATTTCCCCTCACTAATGCACCTCACCTGCGCATCCCTGAACACTGTGGGCAATTTAGCATGGCCAACTCACCTAACCTGCTCTTCTTTGGATTATCTTCTGTTTGAGACTTGTCAAGACTAGGGATTAGAGGCAAACTGATCTGTGGGATTTAGTTTTGAGCCAAATGTATCCTTATCATGGCTAGCTTAAACACACTGTGTTTCTGACAGAAATTTTCTGTACTTACTTGGCAAAGCATTTTTGTTCACATTACTGATGTTTCTATTCTCTGTCACTTTATTGAGTTATTATAGATGTTGGTATAAGAAATAAGCTTTCTTAATTTTAATCCTCAGGGAGCTCCTGGAATATCACAATTCTCTTTCAATGGACTTGTATGGACATCAGGCTTTCCTCTTTCATCGCATTTACCTGGACTGTTCAGGATTTTGCAAAAATTATACTATAACCAGACCATTACCATATATAAAAGGTATTTTGCTGTCTCCGCAAATCTGAACTGCAAGGAGGACAAAGAAAGTAACCAGCTTCACCTTCAAAATAAAGAACAGAGTAATAAGGATGATGGCCGCAGTCAGGAAAATGACAACTTTACCCCAATCCCTCCGACCTGGTGCTGTATGAAAGGGTGCCACAACTGTGTATGGATTTCGTATGCAGAGGAAATGAGACAGTACTATCAGAATGGAAGTCAAAAAGCCCTCGAGGATATTGATAAATATGTTGATGATGAGAATCTTAAAGCATTTATTAAAATGGAAATAAAATTAAGGCAAAAGAAATAATATTTAAGAGCATATTTGGATCATTGTATAAGCTTGCATTTTTTTCATTTTGTTGATCTGAACCCTAATAAGGTTAGTAATTCAAAAGTGCTGGCCAGTAGGCTGAATTCACCCTACAGTCACTCAGTATTTGACTGGACAGTGGTTAAAATGAAAACTGCAGAGATTGGTTGACTCTCAAGGATCTAACAACATCAAGACAGATGAGGATAATAAAGGAATAGGGCCTTGAAGTAGGTGACCAGTTGTGATCTAGAATGGTGGAGCTGGCTCAAGGGGTTGAATATCTTTTTCGTGCACCTATTCCTTGAGTACCATTTTGCTGCTTTCCATGATGGTGATTATAAAATCTGTAGCACAACTATTGCAAGTTTTCCCAGAAGAAGGGCACGAAGGGCAGGAGTTACAGAAGGATCTTAACTTCATCTCCTTCTCTTATCCCTGACACGCACACACACCATATCAAATACACTTATGTCAATGTATGTCCAAGCAATTATTACCTTTGACCTATCCATATTCCCAGATTTTGTGCAATTGTTTCTCCTGTTTTTTCTCATCACACTCTGCACCCTCCCAGTAGGCTGGAGTGAATGACTTCACAAGATATGGGGAGACTGACTGTGAAACATTTAATTGTTTAGTTATAATTCATGTCTATATTCCTAAATACAACTATATTAAACCAAATAATTGTGTCATAAAGTTGAAATGCCAGATAAACCTAACCCCAAGTAAATTGAAGAATTGGCTCTATAACTCCTGCTCTTTACAACCCTTAAACATAATAAGAAAGGGAGTTACTTGAGCAGATTCTGCTTACTCAGCTTCCCTGTTAGCAGTGCCACATCCTGTTATGTTTAAGCTTATGCCATACAGTATTTGATTTAAGGTACTCCTATTATTAGAGAAATTTTAAAGAGCAGAACTCAGTAATAAATGTTCTCATGGAAATACAAAGATGCCCTGAATAAAAGTACCAGCATAATATTGGTTTTGAGTAAACTTAAAATTAAAAAGCATCTGACTCAATTTTCTGACAGGATTATGAAAAGCTCTAAGTAGGGAACCAAATCCTGAAGTGCAAAGTTGAAAAGAACAGAAAAAAAAAATTGCCTGGTAATTTAGATTATAAGTTTACTGATCACAAAATTATTAACTTTTGGAAGACTCAAAACACAACATACAGATTTAATTTTTCAATATAGTTTCTAGGTTATTCTAGTCAATCTGTTTTGACACATCATGGCACAAATCTGAAGGTGGGACTTGAAGGTGGGCCTTCTGTCCAGAGGTAGAGGTAATATCACTATGCCACAAAAGTCTTTTACATTACTCAAACCCATTCATCTCAAATGCACTTTCCTGACCTCCACAATAACCTGTCCCTTATGTTTGCCATGATCATCCCACAAACTACCTAATGTATCAATCTCTGACTGTCTATCTGTCACTCCACCTTTATGACCTGCTGATTCTGATCGACTTCTTGCCAGTTCAATGGGCTGATTCCAAGTTGGAAGAATGATAATGTTGCAAAGATGGAGGTAAACATTTTTGGTGACTGAATATGAGGCTTAAACCTTAACTGGAATCAAACAGGATGTCTAGACTGTGGCTGCAGAGAGTGGATTTATGATGGACCCCAAAAACAATAGCTTCAGACTTCCCAGTTTGATCTGGAGGCAATTGTGATTTATCCAAGTTAATCTGTTATTTCACCTCAAAAGCTGATTTTTTTTTCCCCTGGTATGCCCAAAATATAATGCTTTGTTCCAGATGAAGATAGCTGAGATAACGGTGAGAGGGGAAAAAAGCCATTACTGGAGATGTACTGCATTTGGTTAGAAAGGAATGGAACTGTGCAAGAACAGTTGGATGAAGCTGCATAATGGAGAGGGAAAATGATTAAGTGGGGACAGAGTAAAAGTGAGAGACATTACAAACTTAAGAAAACTCATTTGTTACACTATAACTATGGTGGGGAGGTTGGAAGTCAGATCAGAGGGATTCAAAGAGAATACTATGAGGAATAGACAAATCTGGGATCTAAACATTTTCTGCAACTTGAAGGAGATGGATGGGACGAGGTTGGCATGTGGTAGAAGGGCAAGAAATGAGAGAAAGGTGCAAAACTGGACGAAATCCAAAACCTCTTCACATTTCATCTAATGTAAACTGTGAAATATGACCATTTGGTCAAGTTAAGGAAAGATATAATGTGGGAATAGTTAGATCAGTCCTTCCAGAGCCGTGGAATGTACCTGTCCCTTTTTACTTATATATCCTTATGTTCCTGTCACTGCAGGACCCTTTAACTGTTTCATAACAATGTTTCTTTGGTTTATGTATTCAATGGCATGACATCAGGATGCTTCCTTTCTCTAGATTAAATGCTCTAGAGAATCAAAATGAACCATTACTGTTTTCAGTAATGTTAATGTTAAAGGGTATCAAAGTTGCCAAATTCTGATATTGTAAAATTCTGGGGGTTTTTGCCTGAACATTTGTTTAAAAGTACTATATGAGAAAATAGGCATTCCTATTGAGATATTCATACGTCATTGATTACAGCTCAAATTTATTTCATTTAAATACTTTGTATCCGTATGTGTCCGTACAATACCATGAATTGGAATTGGAGCATTGCCAAAGGACACATTCAATAGAACTCAGTAGCTTCTTACTTTTTTCCCCAAACAGATGACTTTGCAAAACTAACTTGTGTGGGAGACAGAAACATACAGTTGTAATTCTCACAGAAAGTCATTCAGAACCACTACGTACATAAAAACTGAGTTTGTCTAGAATACAATATCCCTTTGTACTAAGAAAGCTCTAATATTAGAATAGATAAAATGTTGTTGATTTCTCCGTAATCTACTGTGAAACAGATTCAAACAAAATCAACCGTGTTCCTGATGCTGTAACTCTTGTGTTTTTCTGATTTGTCCCATTATTACCCTTATCAGATCAGCTCTAACAAATTTTTGTGCATGTTGCAAGAGTAAGATAGGTGCAAAATCATTGCAAAAACTATATTTACATTATGTAGAACAGCTGGCACTGAGGATCATTCTTTACATTTTGTAATGTAATCCAAACCAATTAATTGAATCATCATATAAGTATTTATTAGTTGCATAGAGTCCTTTTCATTCTGTAGAGTATTATTGAAATGGGGGCAGAAAACAGCAGCAAACTTGTATGCAGCAAGTCCCCACAACTGACAAGTTACTGGCTAATCTATGTTTTTAGTGATTTTAGTTATGAAATAAATTTTGGGAATGGAAATAAATAACTTCCCTGCTGTTTGAATTGTTACTTTTATATTCCCCTCAGGGCAGACAGGGTCTCAGTTTAATGCATTATCCAAATTCCCATCCATGCAGCACTGGATTGTGCATTAGCCTAGAATATATGCCTAAGTCTCCAGCATTTAAATCATGATTTGGAGATGCCGGTGTTGGACTGGGGTGTACAAAGTTAAAAATTACACAACACCAGGCTATAGTCCAACAGGTTTAATGGGAAGCACACTAGCTTTCGGAGTGATGCTCCTTCATCAGGTGGGTTAGCTGTTAACAATGGTGATAGCTAGACAATATGTTGAAGGTGTTAGCCCCCTGTGTTCTCTGTCTATGACCTGATGTTTAGATTGATTCTAATCTAAAAAGTGAGATAACAGAGTATTACATAAATCCATGCAGTTTTTGAGCTCAGAGTTCTACATGAATGTATGCAGTTTTTGAGCAAAGTGCAATGTAACTCTGCAAGTACAAATTCACCCCACAAAATATGTGTGTGTGCATGTGGGTCTTTGTCTGTCTGTCTGGGGTGGGGGTGGTGAGTGAGAGAAAGTGTGTGTGTGTGTGTGTGTGTGTGTAATGAGTGCAGAGTGTCTTAAGTCTGTGAGGGGGTGCATGTGAGAGTGTGGGAGTGTGTGTGTGTCTGTAAGGGTGTGTATGGGTGTCTGTGTGCACATCTGTGTGTACCTGTGTCCGTGTGTATGGGAGTGTGTGTGTGTGTGTGTAGTGCAATGGTGATCATCTGTAATGTGACATGAACCCAAGGTCCCGGTTGAGGCCCTCCCTATGGGTACCGAACTTAGCTATCAGCCTCTGCTTGGCCACTTTCCTCGGCTGCCTGTCCCGAAGTCCACCTTGGAGGATGGTCACCCGAAGGTCCGAGGCTGAATGTCCTGGACCACTGAAGTGTTCCCCAACTGGGAGGGAATCCTCCTGTCCGTTGATTGTTGTGCGGTTCCCATTCATCCGTTGTCGTAGCCTTTGCTCGGTTTCCCCAATGTACCATGCCTCCGGGCATCCTTGCCTGCAACGTATAAGATAGACAACATTGGCTGAATCACATGAGTACCTGCCATGTACAAGGTGGGAGGTGTTCCCACGCGTAATAGTGGTATCTATGTCCACAATCTGACACGTCTTGCAGCGTCCACCGTGACAGGGTTGTATGGAGTTGTCCTGAGAGCCGGGCAGTTTGCTACGAATAATGATCTGTTTGAGATTTGGCGGTTGTTTAAAGGCAAGTAGTGGAGGTGTGAGGAAGGTCTTGGTGAGGTGCTCATCCTCATTGATAATGTGTTACAGGTCACGAAGAACATGGCGTAATTTTTCAGCCCCTGGAAAGTACTGAACAATGAAGGGCACCCTGTCAGTTGCAGCACGTGTCTGTCTACTGAGGAGGTCATTACAGTTCCTTGCTGTGGCACATCGGAACTGGCGGTCGATGAGTTGAGCATCATACCCCGTTCTTGTGATGGCATCCTTGAGTACTTCCATGTGTCCGTCATATTCCTCCTCATCTGAGCAGATCTGGTGTATGCGTAGGGCTTGTCCATAGGGATGGCTGTTTTAATATGTTTTGGGTGGAAGCTGGAGAAGTGTAGCATTGTGAGGTTGTCTGTGGGTTTGCGTAGAGTGTAGTGCTGAGGTGTCCGTCCTTGATGGAGACGCACATGTCCAAGAATGAGACAGACAGTCGAGAGTAGTCCATGGTGAGTTTGATGGTGGGATGAAACTTGTTGATGTCACTGTGTAGTTTTATCAGTGACTCCTCGCCATGGGTCCAGAGGAAGAAAATGTCATCAATGTACCTGGTGTACAATGTTGGTTGGAGATCCTGCATAGAGAAGAAATCTTGTTCGAACCTGTGCATAAAAATGTTGGCATATTGTGTGCAAATTTGGCTGTTCTGTGTATCTGGATGAAGAGTTAGTTGTCAAAGGTGAAGACGTTATGATCGAGGATAAAGCGGATGAGTTGTAGGATGGTGTTTGGAGACTGGCAGTTGTTGGTGTTGAGTACTGAGGCTGTTGCCGCGATGCCATCCTTGTGGGGGATGCTGGTGTAGAGTGCGGAAACGTCCATTGTGACGAGGGACGTTCCCGGTTCAATTGGTCTGTGGGTGCTGAGTTTCTGTAAGAAATCCGTAGTGTTGCGACAGAAGCTGGAGATTCCCTGTACAATAGGTTTCAAGATACCTTCCACATAGCAGGCAAGGATGCCCAGAGGCATGGTACATTGGGGAAACCGAGCAAAGGCTATGACAACGGATGAATAGGAACCGCACAACAATCAATGGACAGGAGGGTTTCCTCCCAGTGGGGAACACTTCAGTGGTCCAGGACATTCAGCCTCAGACCTTCGGGTGACCATCCTCCAAGGTGGACTTCGGGACAGGCAGCAGAGGAAAGTGGCCGAGCAGAGGCTGATAGCTAAGTTTGGTATCCATAGGGAGGGCCTCAACCGGGACCTTGGGTTCATGTCACATTACAGGTGATCACCATTGCACTACACACACACACACACACACACACCCTTATAGACTCACACATGCACCCCCTCACAGACTTAAGACACTGTGCACTTACTACACACACACAAACTTTCTCACACTCACATCCCCCACCCCAGACAGACAGACAGACACACACAGCCAGACAAAGACCCACATGCACACACATATTTTGTGGGGTGAATTTGTACTTGCAGAGTTACATTGCACTTTGCTCAAAAACTGCATACATTCATGTAGAACTCTGAGCTCAAAAACTGCATGAATTTATATAAAACTCTGTTATCTCACTTTTTAGATTAGAATCAATCTAAACATCAGGTCATAGACAGAGAACACAGGCAGAAAACCTTCAACATATTGTCTAGCTACCACCATTGTTAACAGCTAACCCGAGAATGCAACTTTAAAAAAAGGTTTTGTGATTTACACATGAAAGAAGTGAAACTATCACTGTGTTCTAACAGATGAAAGGCTTAATAGACAATCAATTTTTCAAGTTATAATTTCAGTTACATCACACTGCAAATTTTTGCTATAAGTGCTGTGTTATGATCGGTTCCTCCACTATCACCTGATGAAGGAGCGTCGCTCCGAAAGCTAGTGTGCTTCCAATTAAACCTGTTAGACTATAACCTGGTGTTGTGTGATTTTTAGCATTTAAATCAATCACTTTCTGATTTAGACACAAAGGTTCAGTAGTAAGCCACAGCTGGCTCTTTGTAATTCCATGTCAGCATGCTGAATATATCTATAGTAATATTAATTTAGATAAATGGCTCTTTTAAATTATAGGACACAAACCGATCCAATTAATTCACTTAGATTGGGATTCGCAGGATGGTCAAGGAAGCCACAAGAAAGCATTCGTAAGAGTATATTCAGGACAGTTTCCTAGAACAATAGGGAACTGTACTGACCTGAACCATTACCCCAACCTCCATCTCCCTATCGCACTGTCAGCTACCTTCCCCCAGATCCACTCCCTAGGCTCACAAGCCTCATTCCTGATGAAGGGCTCTGGCCCGAAACGTCGAATTTCCTGTTCCTTGGACGCTGCCTAACCTGCTGTGCTTTAACCAGCAACACATTTTCAGCTCTTGCCCAAAACATCAATTAACCTGCTACACGGATGCTGCCTGACCTGCTGTGTTTTTCCAGCACCACACCCTCGACTCTGATCTCCAGCATCTGCAGTCCTCACTTTCTCTGAGAACAATAGGTTGTGGATCCAATGAGTGATTAGGCTATTTTAGATTTGGTGGCGTGTAATAAGACAGTTTAAAAAATTTATGTTAATAAACAAACCTTTACGAAATAGCGATCCCCATGTCTGCGTGGGTTTCCTCTGGGTGCTCCGGTTTCCTCCCACAGTCCAAAGATGTGCAGGTCTGTTGAATTGGCCATGCTAAATTGCCCATAGTGTTAGGTACATTAGTCAGAGGGAAATGGGTCTGAGTGAGTTTCTCTTCAGTGGGTCGGTGTGAACTTGTTGGGCTGAAGGGCCCGATTCCACACTGTAGGAAATCTAATCTAATCTAATCTAGTGACCATACATGGTGGAATTTAGCATTCAGTTTGGATAAGAAACAATTGTGTTAAGCTTAGATAATGATAATTAAAAAAGAACGAGGACAGAGCTAGTTCATGAGATAGCTTTGGCAAATAGAGTTAAGGAGAATTGAAAGGGTCTTTACAAATACATTAAAGACAAAAGGGTAACTCGTGAGAGAATAGGGCCCTTCAAAGATCAGCAAGGTGGCCTTTGTGTGGAAGGGCAGGAGATGGGGGAGAGACTAAAAGAGTATTTTGCATCAGTATTTACTGTGGGGAAGGACACGGAAGATATAGAATGTAGGGAAGTAGATGGTGGCATTTTGAAAAATGTCCAAATTATAGAGGAGGAAGTGCTGGATGTCTTGAAACACATAAAAGTGGATAAACCCTCAGGACCTGATCAGGTGTACCCTAGAACTCTGTGGGGAATGAGGGAAGTGATTAGAGTCATAGAGATGTACAGCATGGAAACAGACCCTTCGGTCCAACCTGTCCATGCCGACCAGATATCCCAACCCAATCGAATCCTACCTGCCAGCACCTGGCCCATATCCCTCCAAACCCTTCCTATTCATATACCCATCCAAATGCCTCTTAAATGTTGCAATTGTACCAGCCTCCACACATCCTCTGGCAGCTCATTCCATACACAAACCACCCTCTGCGTGAAACAGTTGCCCTTTAGGTCTCTTTTATATCTTTCCCCTCTCACCCTAAACATATGCCCTCCAGTTGTGGACTCCCCGACCTCAGGGAAAAGACTTGGTCTACAAAGTTTATGAGAAGATTTGTAGCTCGGGTGCTCGTTGTTGTGGTTCTGTTCGCTGAGCTGGGAATTTGTGTTGCAGACGTTTCGTCCCCTGTCTAGGTGACATCCTCAGTGCTTGGGAGTCTCCTGTGAAGCGCTTCTGTGATCTTTCCTCCGCCATTTGTAGTGGTTTGAATCTGCTGCTTCCAGTTGGCAGTTCCAGCTGTCTGTTGCAGTGGTCGATATATTGAGTCCAGGTCGATGGGCTTATTGATTGAATCTGCGGCTAAGTGCCATACCTCTAGGAATTTCCTGGCTGTTCTCTGTTTGGCTTGTCCTATAATAGTAGTGTTGTCCCAGTCGAATTCATGTTGCTTGTCATCTGCGTGTGGCTACTAAGGATAGCCGGTCGTGTCGTTTCGTGGCTAGTTGGTGTTCATGGATGCGGATCATTAGCTGTCTTCCTGTTTGTCTTATGTAGTGTTTTGTCCTTGCATGAGATTTTGTACACTACATTAGTTTTGCTCATGCTGGATATCGGGTCCTTCTTTCTGGTGAGTTGTTGTCTGAGTGTGGCTGTTGGTTTGTGTGCTGTTAGGAGTCCTAGTGGTCGCAGGGGCTGTCAGTTCGGAAATGCTCTTGATGTATGGTAATGTGGCTAGTCCTTTAGGTTAGCATGAGCAAAACCAATGTAGTATACAAAATCCCGTGCAAGGATTGCACAAAACTGAGATACAAATATCTCAGCAAGAGGCCCAGCAATCACTTCTCTAGCTTCCCACAGAGTTCTCAGGTACACCTGATCAGGCCTGGGGATTTATCCACCTTTAACTGTTTCAAGATATCCAGCACTTCCTCCTCTGTAATCTGGACATTTTGCAAGATGTCACCATCTATTTCCCTACAGTCTATATCTTCCATATCCTTTTCCACAGTAAATACTGATGCAAAATATTAATTTAGTATCTCCCCCATATTCTGTGGCTCCACACAAAGGCCACCTTGCTGATCTTTGAGGGGCCCTATTCTCTTCCTAGTTACCCTTTTGTCCTTAATATATTTGTAATAACCCTTTGGATTCTCCTTAATTCTATTGGCTGAAGCTATCTCATGTCCCCTTTTTGCCCTCCTGATTTCCCTCTTAAGTATATTCCTACTTCCTTTATACTCTTCTCCGGATTCACTCGATCTACCCTGGCTATACCTGACATACGCTTCCTTCTTTTTCTTAACCAAACCCTCAATTTCTTTGATTTGGAGATGCCGGTGTTGGACTGGGGTATACAAAGTTAAAAACCACACAACACCAGGTTATAGTCCAACAGATTTAATTGGAAGCATACTTTTTTTTATTTCAAAAATATACTTTATTCATACAATAATTTGATGCTCTGTACAGTTGTTAATGCCATGCATATGTAAACATTTACATACAGAGATCAAAATTTATCATTTTTATATCCAGGTCTGTACATTTTTCAATCATATGCCCATATATTTAGCTGAGGAGTCAGCAGAGCCCAAATGACTACGTGGGCCCCCTTTTGAAGGTGTTAGCCCCCGTATTCTCTGTCTATGCCACGCTGTTTAGATTGATTCTAATCTAAAAGGTGAGATAATGGAGTTCTACATGAATGCAACATATTGTCTAGCTATCACCATTGTTAACAGCTAACCTGAGAATGAAACTTTTTTAAAAAAAAGGTTTTGTGATTTACCCATGAAAGAAGAGAAACATTCATGGTATTCAAACAGATGAAAGACTTAACAGACAATCAATTTTCAAATGTATATCACACTGTAAATTTTTCGATAAATTCTGTGTGTTAGGATTGAGCCCTCCACTATCACCTGATGAAGGAGCGACACTCCGAAAGCTAGTGTGCTTCCAATTAAACCTGTTGGACTATAACCTGGTATTGTGTGATTTTTAACTCAATTTCTTTAGTCATCCAGCATTCCCTATACCTACCAGTCTCCCCTTTCACCCTGAGAAGAACATACTTTCTCTAGATTCTTGTTATCTCATTTCTGAAGGCTTCCCATTTTCCAGCTGTCCCTTTACCTGCGAACATCTGCCTCCAATCAGCTTTCGAAAGTTCTTGCCTAATACCGTCAAAATTGGCCTTTCTCCAACCTAGAACTTCAACTTTTAGATCTGGTCTATCCTTTTCCGTCAGTATTTTAAAACGAATAGAATTATGGTCGCTGGCCCCAAATTGCTCCCCCACTGACACCTCAGTCACCTGCCCTGCCTTATTTCCCAAGAGTAGGTCAAGTTTTGCACCTTCTCTCGTAGGTACATCCACATACTGAATCAGAAAATTGTCTTGTATGTACTTAAGAAATTCCTCTCCATCTAAACCTTTAACACTATAGCAGTCCAAATTGATGTTTGGAAAGTTAAAATCCCCTACCATAACTACCCTATTATTCTTACAGATAGCTGAGGTCTCCTTACAAGGTTGTTTCTCAATTTCCCTTTGACTATTAGGGGGTCTATAATACAATACCAATAAAGTGATTGCTGGGCCCCTTGCAATATTTGCATCATCGATAGTCACAGGTGAGGTGCCTGAAGACTGGAGGTTGGCTAACGTGGTGCCACTCTAAGAAAGGTGGTAGGACAAGCTAGGGAACTACAGACCAGTGAGCCTGACATCGGTGGTGGGCAAGTTGTTGGAGGGAATCCTGAGGGACAGGATGTACACGTATTTGGAAAGGCAAGGACTGATTAGGGATAGTCAACATGGCTTTATGTGTGGGAAATCATGTCTCACAAACTTGGTTGAGTTTTGATGAGGGCAAAGCAATGGACATAATCTATATGGACTTCAGTAAGGCGTTCGACAAGGTACCCCATGGGATACTGGTTAGCAAGGTTAAATTCATGGAATACAGGGAGAACTAGCCATTTGGATACAGTACTAGCTCAAAGGTAGAAGACAGAAGGTGGTGGTGAAGGGTTGTTTTTCAGACTGGAGGCCTGTGACCAGTGGAGTGCCATAAGGATTGGTGCTGGGTCCTTTACTTTTCATCATTTACATAAATGATTTTGATGTGGACATAACAGGTATAGTTATTAAGTTTGCAAATGATACCAAAATTGGAGGTGTAGTAGACAGCGAAGAAGGTTATCTCAGATTACAAAGGGATCTTAATCAGATGGGCCAGTGGGTTGAGAAGTGGCAGATGGAATTTAATTCAGATAAAAGCAAGGTGCTGCATTTTGGGAAAGCAAAACTTATCAGGACTTATACACTTAATGGTAAGGTCCTAGGGAGTGTTGCTGAACAAAGAGACCTTGGAATGCAGGTTCATAGCTCCTTGAAAGTGTAGTTGCAGGTAGATAGGATAGTGAAGAAGGCGTTTGGTATCCTTTATTGGTCAGAGTATTGAATACAGGAGCTGGGAGGTAATGTTGCAGCTGTACAGGTCATTGGTTTGGGCACTTTTGGATTATTGAATGCAGTTCTGATCTCCTTCCTGTCGGAAGAATGTTGTGCAACTTTAAAGGGTTCAGAAAAGATTTACAAGGATGTTGCCAGGGTTGGAGGATTTGAACTCTAGGGAGAGGTTGAATAGGCTGGGGCTGTTTTCCTTGGAGCGTTGGAGGCTGAGGGGTGAACTTATAGAGGTCTATAAAATCATGAGGGGCACGAATAGGATAAATAGACAAAATCTCTTGCCTGGGATGTGGGAGTCCAGAACTAGAGGTTTAGGGTGAGAGGGTAAAGATATAAAAGAGACCTAATGGACGACATTTTCATGCAGAGAGTGGTACGTGTATGGAATAAGCTGCCAGAGAAAGCTAGTTCAATTGCAATATTTAAAAGGCATCTGGATGGGTATATGAATAGGAAGGGTTTGGAGGGATATGATTTGGGTGCTGGAAGTTGGGACAAGATTGAGTTGGGATATCTGGTCAACATGGACAAGTTGGACTGAAGTGTCTGTTTCCATGCTGTACATCTCTATGACTCCAAGACTGGGAAAGGAATTTAGCAGCAAAGACAGTTAGGAACAATGGGAGATGTTTAAGGAAATAGTTCACGAATCACAAAAAAATGCAATTGAGAAACAAAGATGCTGGAAAGGGAATATGCCACCCATGGTTAAACACAAAATTTAAGGAAGGAATCAACTTGAAAAAAAAAATATATAATTTGGCAAAGATCAGTGGTAAGATGGAGGTTTGGGAAAGTTTTAAAAAAAAAATGTTGGGGGTAAACATACAAGTAATATCAAGATTGACAGCAAGAGTTTCTTTAAATATATTAAAAGGCAGAAAGAGGTGAAAGTTAACATAGGCCCCATAGAAACAAGGCTGAGAAGATGTTAATGGGGAACCATGAAATGGTTGAAGAGTTGAATAAATACTTTGCATCAGTCTTCATAGTAAGAAGATACTAACAGAATTCTAAAAATAGTGAATAACAAGGGACAAAATAAGTGGAAACAAACACAATGAGAGAAACTAATGAGGGTTGAACACTGATAAGTTCCCTATACCTAATGGGATGCATCCTAGGATATTAAAAGTTGTAGTTTCATGGTTGCACTGGTAATCTTCCAAGAATCCTTAGATTCTGGAAATGTCCTAGGGGGTTGGAAAACTGCCGATTTTAAAAAGGGAACGAGACAAAAATCAGATAACTATAGGCGAGTTAGCTTAATATCTGTTATTGCAAAAATGTTCGATTCTATTATAAAGGATGTAACAGCAGAGCATTTAAATTTATATATAACATGGTCAAGCAGAGTCGGCTTCATGAAGTAGTAATCATGTCTTACAAATTTACTAGAATTTTATGAGGTAGTAAGAAGCTGGATAGATAAAGGGGAATCAGTATATGTAATGTATTTTCAGAAGGCACTTGATAAGAACCTATTGGGTGTTGGATGTGTTAGAATGGACAGACAATTGGCTAACTAATAGAAGACAGCAATGCCATAAGGGTTGGGGGAGGTGGATTTTTCAGAATTGTAATCTATAGCAGTAGAGTACTACAAAGAGCAGTGCTGGGTCCACAATTATTTACAACACATATTAACAATTTGGTTAAGGAAAATTAATGTGTTGTAGCCAAGTTTGTGTATTACACATAAATAGTTGGGAAGGCAAGTGCTGAGGATAACAGAAACAGTCTGCAAATGGATATAGACAGGTTAAGAAAGGGACAAAACTTTATAGATGGAATATAATGTAGAAAAATATAGATTTTGCATTTTGGCAAGAAAAATAGAGGATCCATGTATTATTTAAATAAGCCTATGGAAAGCCACAGATCAGAGGGATTTGGGAGTCATTGCATATAAAATCATAAAATCACAGCATGGAAGTTCAGCAGATAATAGGGAAGGCAAAATAAATGTTGGCCATTATTGTAAAGGTAATAGAGTACAAAAATAGGGATCCGTACTAAAACTATACAAAGCATTAGTCAGACCACAGCTGGAATACTGAACTGATATGGTCCCCTTACCGACAGAAAGATAGAAATGGCATTTGAGGCTGTCCACAAAGTTCAGTAGATCCGTCCTGGGTATAGAGGGATTGTATTTGAGGAGAGATTGTGTAAATTGGCCTGTACTCATTGGAGTTTAGAAGAATGAGAAGTCACCTTGTTGAAACATACAAGATTCTTAGCAGATTTGTCAGTGCAAATGTGGAAAAATCATTTCCCCTTGTGGGACAGTCTAGGACTAGATGGCATAACCTCAGAATAAGGGGTCAGCTATTTAAAACAGAAATATAGGGACATTATGTCTGTTAGAGGGCAGTTAATCGGTTGAATTCTTGACTGCAGAGGGCTGTTGAAGCCAAGCCATTAAGTATATTTCAAGGCTGAGACAGATTTTTAATTAGTAACAGGACAGCACAATGGCTCCGTGATTAACACAGCTCATTGTGCCAGGGACCCAGGTTCGATTCGAGCCTTGGGCGACTGTCTGTGTGGTTTGCACATTCTCTGTGTCTACTTGGTTTTCCTCCAGGTGCTACAGTTTCTTCCCACAGTCCAAAGATGTGCAGATTAGGTGAATTGGCCATGTGAAATTGCCCATAGTTAAGGAATGTGTAGGTTAGGTGGATTAGCCATGAGAAATACAGGGTTACATGGATAGGGTCAGGGTGTGGTTTGGGTGGGATGCTCTTTGGAGGGTTGGTGTGCTCTTGTGGGGCTGAATGGCCTGCTTCCACACTGTAGGAATTCTATGATTCGATAAGAGATTGTAAGTGAATCAAGAGTTACTGGGAAAAGGCAGGAACGTGAAGTCAAGGATTGTCCAATTTAGCTATGATCTCATCAAATGGTGCAGCAGTTTTAATGGCTGAATGACTTACTTCTGCTCATGTGGTCCCAATAAATTTTATAGTGAGAAATGTCAAAAGCAAAGCAAATTAAAATTCCATTCTTCCACTGGATCATTTACCAGAATAATGTCTTATATGAATTTCTCCTGCTTTCACATGTAGTGGGAAGACAGAAGTCTCATATTTTACATATGAATATGGTCAGTTTGTGTGTCCTGTTTATGGAGGATGTACAGAAGAACCAGAATGGCTAGAAATGGTGCCACCTATGCCAAAGCTATCCTTCATGGTAAATCAGAAAAAAAGGTCAGGGGCTAATGCAGGGCAACGTCTTTATTAAATGTGCACTAAAAGAACGTTGTCAGATATGATATGGTATTTGATGTTAGTCTTGAATTGTAAAAATATTCCAGATGTGCAGGAGTACATCTGAGTGCTAGTGATTAGGTGGTCAGTTTTGATACAGTCATTTGATTAAGAATGAAAGATGATGCACAGGCTGAGTTTAATGAGCCCTTTTGGAGGAAATAAATCCAAGTGAGGAGAATCAAACAAAAATGGAACACTATTACAGCCCTTGAAGGCAAATTAAATATGCTTCATGTAGAATGTTAAGAGAATGTTATGAAGGAAGCAATTCAAGCACAGTTAATGACAGTAAGGCAACTGTTCCAAGTCATAACCAGGAGTCATATAAAGGGAGAGTCATATTTAACAAAATTATTTCAGGGTACGACATTGGTGAATGACATATATTCTGCCTTTCAGAAAGAACTTGATGAGGTGCCTCAACAGACGCTTTATTTAGGACAAAGAAACTGTTTTTAACTGGATAATAAATTGATTTAAGGATAATTTAAGTCATGTGTTCATTAAAACATTTCTTAAATGGAAGGTGAAATGGTTTTAGTGCTTTGTGCTATTTATAAATTATAAATGTAAATAAATATGATTGATGGTGGGCAATTAAACAACTGATTGGAGGAGGAGGGTCCACAAATATCCCCATCCTCAATGATGACGGAACCCAGCACATCAATGCAAATTTCTAGGAATCTACTTGGTGCAAGAAGGGCCAATTGAATGATCCATCTCTGCCTCCTCAGATGTCCCCAGAATCACAGTATTCATAAAGCTCATTCAGTTGAGTTTCTGGTGAATACTAACATCTAGGATTTTGATAATGGGAGTTTTAGTAATGGTAATATAATTGAATATCAAGGTGCAATAATGAGATCATTTCTTGTTGTTACATAAGGGCTGAAGGCACTGGACACTGGCTACAGAAAGTACTGAAAAGTTGCGCTCCAGAAGTTGCTGCACCCTCACTAATCAGTTCAAGAACAGTGACAACACTAGCGTCAACCCAGAATTTGAAAAATTGCCCAGTTATGTTATAGACATGAAAAGCAAGTCACATTCAATCAGGACAATTACTGACCCATTGGTGCACACTTGACCATCAGTGAAGTGATGGAATGGGTTATTAACAGTTACTTGCTTTACAATAACTTGTTTACTGATACACAATTTGGGTTCTGCCAGGACCACCAAATCCCTGAGCTCATCACAACCTCAGTTCACACATGAGCAAAAGAACTATATTCCAAATGTGACATGAAAGTGACTGCCGTTGACATCAGGCCACATTTGACCCAGCAAGGAGGCCCGGCAAAACTAGAGTAAATAGGAATCAAGGAGTAAATTTCCTGCTAATCAGAATCATTCCAAACACAATATAAGATTGTTGTGGTTTTTGGAGTCAGTCATCTTAGTTCCAGGACATCTCCGCAGGTATTCCTCAGGGTAATGTCCTAGGCCCAACTATCTTCAGTTGCTTAATCAATTACCTTACCTCTTTCATAAGGTCTGAAGTGAAAATATTCATTGATAATTGCACACATTTTCAGCAGCATTCATAACTCTTCAAATACTGAAATAGTCCATGGTCAAATGCAGCAAGACCTGGACAATGCCCAAGCTTAGGCTGACAAGGGGCAAGTAACATTCAGGCCACTCAATTTTCCGACACTTGCCATCTCCAACAAGAGATGATCTCATTATTGCACCTTGATATTCAATTATATTACCATTACTAAAACTCCCATTATCAAAATCCTAGATGTTACTATTCACCAGAAACTCAACTGAATGAGCTTTATGAATACTGTGATTACAGCAGAATATCAAAGGCAAGGAATTCCATAGCAGCTCACCGCTGGTCTTCCCAAAGCCTGAATGAATGCAGGCACAAGTCAGGAGTGTGATGCAATGGTCCTCACTTGAAATTGATATAAAGCCTGCTTGACATCCACAAACATTTACTCCCTTCACCACTGTTGCTCAGTAGCAACAGTGTATATAAGATGTACAGCAGAAACATACCAAGGCTCCTTAGACAGCACATTCCACCCTATGCCAACCAGCATCTGGATGGTCAAGGGCAACTGATGTATGGGAAGTACACAACCTGCAAGTTCCTCTTCAAGCCACACACCATCTTGACTTGAAAGTATGTCACCATTTCTTCACAAAATCGTGGAACTGTCTCCCTAACAACATTGTGAGGACACCTTTGCATCAAACTGCAGCTCAAGAAAACAGGTCACTACGACCTTCTCATGAGCAATTGTGGATGGACAATAAATACAGGCCTTGCCTGCAACACCAATGTGTCACGAATGATTGAAAAAAAAAGATTAATAACAGAGTTAAACATGGAACGGATCATTCAGGGAAATGGAATATTGTTCAAAGAAATTCAAAACCACTAAGCGATTTCAGGAGAATTACACTATTGCTTTTATACTGGCACATGGTATTGTCAGTGAAATGGCTACCATATTTAAACAGTATTAAAGCAGACTCAAAGAAAACTGAGGTTGTCAAGTCTGTGATTTACATATTTTTAAAGTGCAGCCCACTAGCTCAAAGTCTGCTGTCCCAAAATTCAGGCCTCTGCACGCTAGTATGAATATGGTTCAAAAGAAAACGTTGGAGACATAACTAGCAGATCAGCATCTGAAACTAAAATGTAAGTTACCATTTGCGTACAAAACAATAGTGACTTTACTTTACATTGATGGTCAGAAATGTGAACTGCCTCTGTGTATAAGGAAATCCATGCAATGGAAATGAAGGAAGTGATTAAAAAAAGCGATGAAATCACTTATGCAGTATTATGAGCACATGCAGTTATTTTGGTTACAGTAAAATACATAGTGAAAGGGATTTAAAAGGACTGTGATGGTAGTTACATTCAGCATCTATAAATAAATGAACTGCATGGTCTGGCTAGACTGAGGTAGGACCATATTGAGGTGTACCTGCCCTTCTCTGGCTAACTGCAACCTTAGGAAAGAAAGTATATATATTTGTAAAATGCCTCTCACTTCTTCCGAATGACTCAAAAGTGTTTCGTGGCCAATTATTTATTGATAAAGTTATTATATTTATGTTCAAAAATATTTGGCAAGTAGGTTGCAGGGTTTCACAAACAACAAAAGAATGCCCCAGGTAATCTGTTTTTGAGGAGGTATGAATGTTGGCCAGGATAACCTCCCTGCAGTTCTTTAAATATATCATGAGAGATTTTATGTACTCTTGCACAGGGAGGTGTAATCTTAGCATGACATCTATAGAACATAGAACATTACAACGCATACAGGCCCTTCGGCACTCGATGTTGTGCCAACCTGTCATACCAATCTGAAGTCCATCCAACCTACACTATTCCATGTACGTCCATATGCTTGTCCAACGACAACTTAAATGTACTTAAAGTTGGCGAATCTACTACCATTACAGGCAAAGCATTCCATAACCTTACTACTCTGAATAAAGAAACTACCTCTGACATCTGTCCTATATCTATCACCCCTCAACTTAAAGCTATGCCCCCTCGTGCTCGTCGTCACCATACTTGGAAAAAGGCTCTCCCTGTCCACCCTATCTAACTCTCTGATTATCTTATACGTCTCTATTAAGTCACCTCTCAACCTTCTTCTCTCCAACGAAAATAGCCTCAAGTCCCTCAGTCTTTCCTCATAAGACCTTCCCTCCATACCAGGCAACATCCTAGTAAATCTCCTCTGCACCCTTTCCAAAACTTCCACATCCTTCTTATAATGCAGTGACCAGAACTGTACACAATACTCCAAGTGTGGCCGCACCAGAGTTTTGTACAGCTGTAGCATAACCTCATGGTTCCAGAACTCGATCCCTCTAATAATAAAAGCTAAAACCTGGGTGGCAACTGTCAAGGATCTGTGTACCTGGACACCGAGGTCTCTCTGCCCATCTACAGTACCAAGAATCTTACCATTAGCCCAGTTCTTTGCATTCTGGTTACTCCGATCAAGGTGAATCACCTCACACTTGTCCACATTAAGCTGCAGAGCTGGCAAATGGAGTTTATCAATGTCTCTCTCTAACCTACAACATCTCTCCTAGAAGTGAACTTCCAACAATATAGCATTTCCTCATATTGCACTAAAGTATCAGCATGAATTTACCAATTCAAATTGTGCAAGTGGTACTTTAACTGTGGCTTACTTAGAAGTGTAAGTGCTAGCATTGATCCAGACTGAGATTGTAATCAAATATATCCTTCCATAGATAGGCAAGAACCATTCTATATTACTCAGGAGCAGAGTGCTTAACCAAAGCTTTCCATACAAATGTTCCATCTCTTAGGAATTTTATGTATCAATTAAAAACGTATGTATTGCAATTTAAGGCGAGAGGGGAAAGATTTAAAAAGGACCTGAGGGGTAACTGTTTCATGCAGAGGGTGGTATGTATATGGAACAAGCTGCCAGTGGAATTGGTGGAGGCGGGTACAAATACAACATTTAAAAGGCATCTGGATGGGTATGTGAGTAGGAAGGGTTTAGGAGAGCTATGGGCCAAATGCTGGCAAATGGGTCCATGTCAGATTAAAATGTCTGGTAGACACGAACAAGTTAGACCGAAGGGTCTGTTTCTGTGCTGTATGACTCTATAAGTATTATATGATGTTGTGATGGTGTCTTTGCAGGTATACACTGTCAGTTCAGCTATCCTCCTTGCTCATGAAAGAAATATATGCAGGTGGGCATGAGGAAGAGCATGCATCATTCTTATTTTTCCAAACTGAAATATGAAAATTAGTTCTTAAACATTTTCAGATATATCCTCATTTATCACAAGTATATAAGACATATAATAGATCATTTTAAAGCATATTATCTGACCCATTCAGACATTTATTGCCTTAAGTCACATGTGACCTCTTGAAGCACTTTGTGTCTGTGTAACATAGAGATCGGTCAATATTTAAAATAGGGCAATTTTCCCAGGAAGATTGATGTATCCCTTTCCTGGGATACATTGATCGAGAATTTTAACAAAGCAGGGGAAATACTATAACACTTCCGTCCATGGAAGAAAAGACTAGAAATATTTTGATTTATTTCAAACTATATCACACAATTTTCCAAAGCTCACCATTAGTTAAATATGAGTAAAACGTGAGGTCTGCAGATGCTGGAGATCAGAGCTGAATAAGGGCTCATTCCTGATGAAGGGCTTGTGCCTGAAACGTCGAATTTCCTGTTCCTTGGATGCTGCCTGACCTGCTGCGCTTTAACCAGCAACACATTAGTTAAATATGGTACATTTAAATATTCACTGGGGAGGAGAGTCATAATGAGAATGTACATTGACATGTAGAAATGACAAGATTTTAACCAGATACCTGAAGCAAATTAAAACAATCAATTCAAACCTTGACCATGATCTGCATTATCCTCAATATTTACATTTCATTCCCTGAATTGACAATTGAGAGTTGGGATGTAAACAGGACCATTCAGCTTTCATCGTATCTTAGAACATAGAACATAGAAAGATACAGCGCAGTACAGGCCCTTCGGCCCTCGATGTTGCGCCGACCGAATCCTACCTAACCTACACTAGCCCAATAACTTCCAAATGCCTATCCAATGCCCGCTTAAATGACCATAAAGAAGGAGAATTCACCACTGCTACTGGCAGGGCATTCCATGAACTCACAACCCGCTGTGTAAAGAATCTACCCCTAACATCTGTCCTATACCTACCACCCCTTAATTTAAAGCTGTGTCCCCTAGTAACACCTGACTCCATTAGCGGTAAAAGGTTCTCAGTGTCGACCCTATCTAAACCCCTAATCATCTTATACACCTCTATCAAATCTCCCCTAAACCTTCTCTTCTCCAATGGGAACAGCCCCAAGTGCCTCAGCCTTTCCTCATAAGATTTTCCTACCATTCCAGGCAACATCCTGGTAAACCTCCTCTGCACTCGTTCCAGTGCCTCCCCATCCTTCCTATAGTATGGCGACCAAAACTGCACACAATACTCCAGATGAGGCCGCACCAGAGTCTTATACAGTTGCAACATGACTTGTTCAGGCTCATTGATGTCTGACGCTTTCTTTTCCCAAAAAGACTGTGAATAGATGTTAATTCATTAAAACTAAAAGCATTTCTGAAAAGTATTGTCTAAATGTTGCCTCAACCACCATGCATCATTGTGATTGCTTTGGATAAAGGAGGACACTAATAGCGGAGTTATTATGTGGGATTTTGGTGGAGTGGATACAGAGAAACAGTTTCTACTGTGGATCAGTTCCAAAATTAAGAGGAAATAGATTTCAGGTAATTGGCAAAACGAATTGAGGAGAGCAGGTTTATTTAATGCTATCAGTTTATGTCATCTAGAATGTACTGCTAGAAAGCTGCTTTCAAAAGAGAAGTGGAGAATTTATTTATAAATACACACACAAATATATTAGTTCTTTTGAGGAACTGACAGGAACAAAGAGCCTAGGAGAAAGTGAGGACTGCAGATGCTGGAGATCAGAGTCGAGAGTGTGGCACTGGAAAAACACAGCAGATCAGGCAGCATCCAAGGAGCAGGAGAATCGACATTTCAAGCATAAGCTCTTTATCAGGAACAGAGCCAAATGACCACTTATATTGTGGATGTCATGGTTCTCTCAATGTCTTTAGCCTTCTGATGTGTTTTTATTGAGCTTTTATTCCTCTTTTTAAAGCAGCTAATAAACTACTTCTACACTTGTGAAGACCATAAGGCATAGGAGTGAAAGGAAGGCCATTTGGCCCATCGAGTCCACTCCACCATTTAATCATGGCTGATGGGCATTTCGACTCCACTTACCTGCACTCTCCCCATAGCCCTTAATTCATTGTGAGATCAAGAATTTATCAATCTCTGCCTTGAAGACATTTAATGTCCCAGCCTCACTGTGCTCCACGGCAATGCATTCCACAGGCCCACCACTCACTGGCTGAAGAAGTGTCTCCTCATTTCCCTTCTAAAATGACCCCCTCTAATTCTAAGGCTGGGCCCACGGGTCCTAGTATCCCTGAACATACTAATGTTTCTGTCGAGATAAGGAAGTGAGGAGAATGGCAGCCAAACTATAGTGTGGAATAAGCAATGGAATTTTTATTTGCATAAAGAAAGTTTTTTTTTTAAATTCCAACCTTTGAAAGTAATCCATAAGAAATAGGAACATAAGAGGCCATTCTCTTTGAGCCTGCCACACCTTACGCGAGATCATTTCCTGATAGTCCTGATCGACTTTCATGCTTGCCACCATCACACTGGAATGTCCTGTCAATCAAAACTCTGCCTCATGTGGCCTGAACATACCCAAAGGCCCAGTCTCCATTGTTTGCTGGGGACGAGAAGTACACTGAATAAGGACACATTGGGGAGAGAAATTCCTCTTCATTTCCATCCTGAATGGAAGATGCTTATTTTTAAACAGTGCCCCAATTTCTAAATTCCCAATGAAAGGAAACATCCTCTCAATGGCTACCTTGCTCATACTGTAGTAGCAATGATATGGATCCAGTTATCCAGAGGCCTAGGGTAATGCTCTGTGGATGTGGGTTTAAATCCCACCATGACAGATGGTGGAATTTAAATTCAGTCAATAAATCTTCCTTCGTTAAGAACTGATGGCGCATCCTTCTCTTATATTCTTTCTCAGTAATATCCATCATTGTTGAGGGATAGAAAATGGCTCCTTAAAAGTCTGCCAATGCTTCTCTACCATCCTCCTTTCTTACCTGTTTATCCACTCTGTCACAGCCAAATCACAGCAAGTGAGAACATAATAAGCATTATAAAAATCTACAGAAATATAACAGCATGTGAGGCAGTGAGAACAATAGGAAATAAGATTACACAGGTTGCAGTCATACCTGACACATAGGAAGATGGTTGTGGTTATTGGAGGTCAGTCATCTCAGCTTCAGGACATTTTATGCAGGAATTCTTCATTGTACTGCTCTAGGCTCAATTATCTGCAGCTGCTTTATCAATGATCTTCCCTCCATCAGAAGGTCAGATGTAGGAATGTTCACCAATGACTGCACAATTTTCAGCATCATTCTCATCTCAGATACTGAACCAGACCATGTTCAAATGCAACAAGATCTGGACAATATTCAGGCTTGGGCTAACAAGTCACAAATAATATTCATGCCACACAAGCGCTGGACAATAATCATCTCTAATAAAGAGACAAATATCACCCCTTGATATTCAATGGCATTACCATTACTGAATCCCCCAATATCACATTCCTGGGGTTATCATTGACCAGAAACTGAACTGGACTAGCCATATAAATGGCAACAAGAGCAGCTCAGAGATAACTCTCCTCCTGACTCCATAAAGCCTATCCACTATCAACAAGGTACAATTCAGGAGCTCTTGTGTGCAGCCCCAACAATACCTCAGAGGCTTAACACAATCAAAGCAAAGCAAAGTAGCACGCTTGATTGGCACCACATCCACAAACACCCACTTCCTCCACTGCCAAGACTCAATAGCAGCAGTGTGTATCATCTACCTGACGTATGGCGGAAATTCACCAAAGATCCTTAGAGAGCACCTTCCCAACACTAGACTATGACCATCTAAAAGGACAAAGCAGATACATGGGAACACTACTACCAAATACTAATTTGTCCAAAAAATACTTTGGATTCTGGAGAAGTACCAACGGATGAAATTGGAAAACAGCCAATTTTTCATCCTGTTCCAAAAGGGACAGAGAAAAAAAAGGTTAACTATAGGCCAATTAACTATTATTAAAAAAGTATTCGTCAGTTACTAAGGCAGTAGTGGCAGCACGTTTGGAAAATCACAATCTAATAAAGCAGAGTCAGCATGGCTTCACAAAAGGAAAATTGTGTCTGACTCATTTATTAGAGATTTCTGAGGAAGCCTCAAGCAGAATGGATAGAGAGGAACCTGTAGATGTGTTGTATTTGGACTCCTAAAAAGTGTTCAACAACTTCACTAAAGGTAAAGTCAAAAGAGACCATGGTGTTGGAGGTAGTACGTTGGTATGGCCAGAGAATTGTCTAATGGGCAGGAAACAGCTTGTGGGGGTAAGGGGTTTCAGGTTAGTGACCTGTAACCAGTGGAGGTTCACAGTGAACAGTGCTGCGACCACAACTGTTTACAATATAGATAGAAGATTTGGAGGAAGGAGCGAATGTACTGTAGCCAAATTTGCATATGACACAGAAATTGATGGAAAGGCAAGTTGTGAGAGGGATACAGTTTCTGGAGAGTTATTGATAGTTTAGGTAAGTGGGCTTAGCAGTTGGTAAATTGTAAAGTGGGAAAACATGAAGTTGTTCATTTTGGAACAAAAGAACAGTATTATTTAAATGGAGAAAAACTGCAGAAAGCTGTGGCTCAAATGGACTTGGGGGTACGTGTGCACAAAGCACAGAAAGCTAGCATACAGGTGCAATAGGTAACCAGAAAGGCTAATGGAATGTTGGCCCTTATTTCAAGGGAGTTGGAGTATAAGAGTAGGGAAGTCTTAGAACATAGAACATAGAAGGATACAGCGCAGTACAGGCCCTTCGGCCCTCGATGTTGCGCCGACCGAATCCTACCTAACCTATACTAGCCCAATAACTTCCAAATGCCTATCCAATGCCCGCTTAAATGACCATAAAGAAGGAGAGTTCACCACTGATACGGGCAGGGCATTCCATGAACTCACAACCCGCTGTGTGAAGAATCTACCCCTAACATCTGTCCTATACCTACCACCCCTTAATTTAAAGCTATGTCCCCTAGTAACCCCATCTTACTGCAATTGTACAGGTGGCGGTAAGTCCACATCTTATTTAAGGAAAGATATTATTTCAGTGGTTCACTAGGAACATCCCGAGTATGGAGGGACTCTGCTATGAACAGAGGTTGAACAGGTTGGGGCTCTGTTCACTGGAATTTAGAAGAATGAGAGGTGATCTCATTCAAACATAAGGTTCTTAAGGGGCTTGTCAGGGTAAATGCTGAGAGGTCGGTTTCTCACATCGGAGAGTCTAGGATCAGAGGACTCAGAGTAAAGGGGCACCAGTTTAAGAGATGAGGATGAATTTCCTCACTTAGAGAATTGAGAGAGTTTAGAACTCCTTGTCACACAAGGCTATAGGATTCAGAATCATTTTGTTTATCTAGGGCTGAGATAAATTCTTGAACAGTTGGGGAATAAGGGTTACAGGAAAAGGGCAGGAAAGTAGACACGAGGACCGTCAGGTCAGCCACGATCTTATTGAGCAGCGCAGCAGTCACAGAGTCAGATGAACAGCACGGAAACAGACTGTTCAGTCCAACTCATCCTTGCTGACCAGATATTCTAACCTATTCTAGTCCCATTTGCCCGCACTTGGCCCATATCCCTCTAAACCCTTCCTATTCATATACATGCAAATGACTTTTAAATGCTGTAACTGTCCCAGCCTCCACCATTTCCTCTGGCAGCTCATTCCATACACTCACCACCCTCTGCGTGAAAAAGTTGCCCATTAGGTCCCTTTTATATCTTTCCCCACTCACCCTATACCTATGCCCTCTAGTTCTGGACTTCCCCACCCTGGGGAAAAGGCCTTGTCTATTTATCCTCTCCATTCCCGTCATGATTTTATAAACCTCTATAAGGTCACCCCTTAACCTCTGACATTCCAGGGAAAACAGCCCCAGCCTATTCAGCTTCTCCCTGTAGCTCAAATCCTCCAACCCTGGCAACATCCTTGCAGATCTTTTCTAAAACCTTTCAAGTTTCACAACATCCTTCTGACAGGAAGGAGACTAGGACTGCACACAATATTCCAACAATGGCCTAACCAATGTTCAAGGGTTGAATGGTCTACTCCTGTTCCTAGTTCTAATGGCCTTATAACTCCCTGCAGGTTCCCTATTGAAGACACTCACCGTCCTGACTTAAAAATGCAAATAATGTTCCTTCAGCGTCGGTGGGTCAAAATCCTGCGAATCCTCTTGCAAGAATGCCTGCCTTGAAGAAGTTTTCCTCCTCTCTCTACAAGAATCTCAGGGAATCCCTCTCCCACTGCAACTCCCAGGTCATTTCCTCTCCCCTGAAGCCCTTCAACCATGTCGTGTAACAAACTCGGTACCACAGCCACATTTGCTTCCTCAGTGGCTGCCTCCATAACCAAATCATCCCACATGTTCTCCGGACCAACTTTAAACCAGCAGAGTTCTGACACGAACAGGACAAACAGTACAGACTACAGATTCAAAAACACCGGCAACAGTTCTCCTTCAAGATCCTCCGCTCCATGCTCGCAGCAATGCGCCAGCATCTAACCTCTCTACAGTCAGCCCTGCCTCAGCTGAGGGCCACACTCTCTCAGAATTGCAAAGGACCCACTTTGTACTACATCCTCAGGAGAATTCATACTCTCAACAAACAGTATTTCAATTCCATCTCAAACATCAAAAATTGCTAAGTACAACAAACTTTTATCTACCCACCTCCATAACCAGCACTCCTCAAACATTCCAGAAGATTCCCCTGGACTCGGAAATGACTCAGACGCTATTAGCCACGCAGCTGATGCAGCTACCACCCCCACGCGGATTGATGACGTCACTTCCGCCCCTCACAATTCCTCATGCATCACACGTGACATCACGTCCGCCCCTCACATCATCGCTGATGCCACATGCTCAATGACTTCTGCCACCCCTACTGCCGTGGTCACCACCACTTCCACCCCCACCAGCGCCACTCACCTGCATTCTGCTGATACGCCCCCCACAGACCCCACTGTCACTATCCCCATTCCCCAGAACCCTGAGGGGAACACTCCCCCTGCTCATGACTCCAACCCTATTCCCCCCACCGTCACACCCACTCCAGTTACTGGCTCCACTCCCAGCTCCACACCCACACCAGATCCCAGATCCAGGCTCCCAGCCCTGCCGAGTTTTCACCATCCCTCCAGACCTCCCTCTCACTGAGGATGAATGATAAGTCTTCAGCAAAGGACTCACCTTCATCCCCCTCTGTCCATGCATCAATGAATTTAATACACGCCGTGATGTCGAACAATTCTTCCGTCGCCTCCGCCTCCGAGCTTACTTTCACAATCAGGATTCCCGCCCACCTTCCGAGGACCCCTTCGCCCACCTCCAACACACTGCATCCACCTGGACACCCCTCGCTGGCCTATTACCTGCCCTCGACCTCTTCATTTCCAACTGCCGCCACGACATTAATCGCCTCAACCTGACTACCCCCCTCCACCATTCCAACCTCTCACCCTCACAACATGCAGCCCTCCAATCCCTCTGCTCCAATCCCAAACTCACCATCAAGCCAGCAGATAAAGGGGGCGCAGTGGTAGTCTGGCGCACTGACCTCTACACCACTGAAGCCAAACGCCAACTCGAGGACACCCCTTCCTACCGCCCCTTCAACCATGACCCCATCTCCCATCACCAAACCATCATCTCCTAGACCATACAGAACCTCATCACCTCAGCAGATCTCCCACCCAGAGCTTCCAACCTCATAGTCCGGGAACCCTGCACTGCCCGGTTCTACCTCCTTCCTAAGATCCACAAGCCTGACCACCTTGGCCGACCCATTGTCTCAGCATGCTCCTGCCCCACTGAACTCATTTCTACCTGCCTCGACACTGTCCTATCCCCCCTAGTCCAGGAACTCCCCACATACATTCGACACACCACCCATGCCCTTCACCTCCTCCAAGACTTCCGTTTCCCCGGCCCCCAACGCCTCATCTTCACCATGGATATCCAATCCCTCTACACCTCCATCCGCCATGACCAGGGCCTCCAAGCCCTCCATTTTTTCCTCTCCAGATGTCCCCAACAGTACCCTTCTACCAACACTCTCATTCGTTTGGCCGAACTGGTCCTCACCCTTAACAATTTCTCCTTCGAATTCTCCCACTTCCTCCAGACCAAAGGGGTAGCCATGGGCACACGTATGGGCCCCAGCTATGCCTGTCTCTTTGTTGGCTAAGTAGAACAGTTGATCTTCCGTAATTACACCGGCACCACTCCCCACCTCTTCCTCTGCTACATTGATGACTGCATTGGCGCCACCTCACGCTCCCGCGAGGAGATTGAGCAATTCATCAACTTCACCAACACATTCCACCCTGACCTTAAATTTACCTGGACCATCTCTGACACCTCCCTCCCCTTCCTGGATCTCTTCATCTCCATTAATGACGACCGACTTGACACTGACATTTTTTACAAACCCACAGACTCCCACAGCTACCTGGATTACACCTCTTCCCACCCTACCTCTTGCAAAAATGCCATCCCATATTCCCAATTCCTTCACCTCTGCCGCATCTGCTCCCAGGAGGACCAGTTCCACCATAGAACACATCAGATGGCCTCCTTCTTTAGAGACCGCAATTTCCCTTCCCACCTGGTTAAAGATGCCCTCTAATGCATCTCTGTTGCTGGTCAAAGCACAGCAGGCCAGGCAGCATCTCAGGAATAGAGAATTCGATGTTTCGAGCATAAGCCCTTCATCAGGAATAAGAGAGAGAGAGAGCCAAGCAGGCTAAGATAAAGGGTAGGGAGGAGGGACTGGGGGGAGGGGCGATGGAGGTGGGATAGGTGGAAGGAGGTCAAGGTGAGGGTGATAGGCCGGAGTGGGGTGGGGGCGGAGAGGTCAGGAAGAGGATTGCAGGTTAGGAGGGCGGTGCTGAGTTGAGGGAACCGACTGAGACAAGGTGGGGGGAGGGGAAATGAGGAAACTGGAGAAATCTGAATTCATACCTTGTGGTTGGAGGGTTCCCAGGTGGAAGGTGAGGCGCTCCTCCTCCAGCCGTCGTGTTGTTGTGTTCTGCCGGTGGAGGAGTCCAAGGACCTGCATGTCCTCGGTGGAGTGGGAGGGAGAGTTAAAGTGTTGAGCCACGGGGTGATTGGGTTGGTTGGTTCGGGCGGCCCGAACCAACCAACCCAATCAGGCCGCCCGAACCAACCAACCCAATCACCCCATGGCTCAACACTTTAACTCTCCCTCCCACTCCACCGAGGACATGCAGGTCCTTGGACTCCTCCACCGGCAGAACACAACAACACGACGGCTGGAGGAGGAGCGCCTCATCTTCCGCCTGGGAACCCTCCAACCACAAGGTATGAATTCAGATTTCTCCAGTTTCCTCATTTCCCCTCCCCCCACCTTGTCTCAGTCGGTTCCCTCAACTCAGCACCGCCCTCCTAACCTGCAATCCTCTTCCTGACCTCTCCGCCCCCACCCCACTCCGGCCTATCACCCTCACCTTGACCTCCTTCCACCTATCCTACCTCCATCGCCCCTCCCCCCAGTCCCTCCTCCCTACCCTTTATCTTAGCCTGCTTGGCTCTCTCTCTCTCTTATTCCTGATGAAGGGCTTATGCTCGAAACGTCGAATTCTCTATTCCTGAGATGCTGCCTAACCTGCTGTGCTTTGACCAGCAACACATTTGCAGCTGTGATCTCCAGCATCTGCAGACCTCACTTTTTACTCTAATGCATCTCGTCCAAATCCTGCATCTCCGCCCTCAGACTCCACCCCTCCAACCGTAACAAGGACAGAATGCCCCTGGTGCTCACCTTCCACCCTACAAACCTTCGCATAAACCAAATCATCCGCCGACATTTCCGCCACCTCCAAAAATACCCCACCATCAGGGATATATTTCCCTACCCACCCCTTTCCGCCTTCTGCAAAGACCGTTCCCTCCGCGATTATCTGGTCAGCTCCACGCCCCCCTGCAACCCATCCTCCCATCCTGGCACTTTCCCCTGCCACCGCAGGAAGTGTAAAACCTGTGCCCACACCTCCTCCATCACCTCTATCCAAGGCCCTAAAGGAGCCTTCCACATCCATCAAAGTTTTACCTGCACATCCACCAATATCATTTACTGTATCCGTTGCTCCCGATGCGGTCTCCTCTACATTGGGGAGACTGGGCGCCCCCTAGCAGAGCGCTTTAGGGAACAACTCCGGGACATCCGCAACGATCAACCACATCGCCCCATGGCCCAACATTTCAACTCCCCCTCCCACTCTACCGAGGACATGGAGGTCCTGGACCTCCTTCACCGCCGCTCCCTCACCACCAGACACCTGGAGGAAGAACGCCTCATCTTCCGCCTCAGAACACTTCAACCTCAGGGCATCAATGTGGACTTCAACAGTTTCCTCATTTCCCCTTCCCCCACCTCATTCTAGTTCCTAACTTCCAGCTCAGCACTGTCCCCATGACTTGTCCGGACTTGCCCTACCTGCCTGTCTCCTTTTCCACTCCACCCTCTCCTCCCTGACCTATCACCTTCATCCCCTCCCCCACTCACCCATTGTACTCTATGCTACTTTCTCCCCACCCCCACCCTCCCCTAGCTTATCTCTCCAGGCTTCAGGCTCTCTGCCTTTATTCCTGATGAAGGGCTTTTGCCCGAAACGTCGATTTCGCTGCTTCTTGGATGCAGCCTGAACTGCTGTACTTTTCCAGCACCACTAATCCAGAATCTGGTTTCCAGCATCTGCAGTCATTGTTTTTACCGGGTCAAAATCCTGGCATTTCCTTCTTAACAGTATTGTGTGTTTAACTACAGCACATGGACTGCAGTGGTTCAAGAAGGCACTTTCTGAAGCATAACTGGGGACAAGAAATAAATGCTGACCCAGCCAGCAATGCCCACATTCTATGAACAAATTTAAAAAAGGTGAGGAAACAGGGTGGCATGGTGGCACAGTGGTTAGCACTGCTGCCTCACAGCGCCAGGGACCTGGGTTCAATTCCCGCCTCAGGCGACTGACTGTGTGGAGTTTGCCCGTTCTCCCGTGTCTGCGTGGGTTTCCTCCGGGTGCTCCAGTTTCCTCCCACAGTCCAAAGATGTGCGGGTCAGGTGAATTGGCCATGCTAAATTGCCCGTAGTGTTAGGTTAGGGGTATGGGTGGGTTGCGCTTTGGCGGGCCGGTGTGGACTTGTTGGGCCGAAGGGCCTGTTTCCACACTGTAAGTAATCTAATCTAAAACAGAATTTGAAGCAAAACATGGGAAAATCAACATCAATTAGAATTAGCAAGAGATGTGTAAAGATACAAAAAAGACTATCACTATAAACATTAAATGCAAGGAAATTAGTATTTGAAATGAGGTTAAACCTTACACCATATTGACTACATTCTCTGCAATTTCTACTGGTTATGGTCAGCCCAGCCTTCTGGTTATTGCCTGTTCAGGTGCTATCACATGATGATCCAACCCCCTTTCTCTCTCTCTGAACGTACTGACGTGTCTTGGGAAGTGTTTAGTGTGATCCGGGAACTGCTTATACACGCACCCCACTCCCCTTCACAAGAAACGAAAGTGACAGGGAGGGGGGAAAAGCAAGTAAGCTGCTTTTTCTTCCCCCTCCTCCTTACAGTATCGAGATGGAAGGAAACGTCTATGGCGCGGCTAAAGCAGGAGGAGCGTTTGACTTAGAGAACTTTCTGAAGCAGCCTCAGACTATCACCCGGATAGTGAGCTGGGTGAGTTGGACATGCGGCTGTGTGTGTGTGTGTGTGTGTGTGTGTGTTGTCGATGCTTGCAGTCTGGGGTGTGGAGTACATTTTTGAAAACTTACCGACTTTTCCCCAACCCCTGCCCCCGGGCTATTTGTCAATTTCGGAAGCTACAGAGTCAGGAAAAAGTAGAGGGATCCGAAGTTTAAAATCCAGCTTTGCAAACCTCCCCATGCGCAGTTCTGGAGGAGAAATGGGAGGGTGGGGTGGTGGGTCAGTTAGTTTTGCTTTGCGAAATTGTTTGCTTTACGTTGCAATCTACCTCCGTGTTTCCACCCTCCCCACAAAGTATCTCCAACCACTTCCGCATCGGCTGGTACTGGAGGAGTTACAAGTCTTAGGAGCTGGCTTTACAATCCGGAAAGTACTAACTATCCTGCTCTGACATTGGAGGGAGGGTTTGCAGAAAAGGGGAAGGGTGGGGTGGTTGGCATCGCTGCAGAGGCACAGGGTCCTTGACATCGGGCAAAAGGAAACACGAGAGCAGGGGTTGTCAGAAGAATTTCCCTCAATCGTTATTCCTCTGTTTTACTGCTGAGATGAATTGGGATTTCAGAATGTCTCAGAAACATGGCTGCTGGTGCTCCCCCCTGGGAGTGACATCGCCCCTTGCACCAGCTCTGTCTCCTTTCACTTTATTTCTTCCTGCTGACACAGACAGACCTCAATTACATCGTTTCCTTTATCAAGAAAGTTTTCCTTCTAAAGACCTGTTGCTTCATTTGTTGCCGAACAGCTAATGTTTACTTGCTGTTTTTTTTGGGAAAAGAGAATCTGTGACTCAGTTTGGCTGTTCCTTTACCAGTATGGTCGGGAGATGTCTGTACCTGTTTAACAGGGGGAATGACATGGCTTCTCTTTACAAGAGGTTAAAGTTGAAAACGATATTGCTAACGTTTAGAAGGCTGGTTTGTAAATGTTGCCCCTGTCCCTGACATTTTGAGACCTAATTTAATTACCTTTTTAAAGGGGTATCTGGTTCAAGTTTAATATAATTTCAGATCTTTCTCAGTCCCTAATTAACCAATTTTTCCACTTTCTTCCCTGCTGTTAACAGACTGTTGAACAGCACCCTCATCTATTAATGTTGATCCGTCCACAATTTTTCTCTATGCAAGTATAACACTGAATTCTGTGCTTTGTTCTGCTTCCTGATGCACTTTGTATCGTATGATCTGCCTGTAGACCATGTGAAACACTTGGTACATGTGACAACAAAAATCAGATCTTAAAATTGGACAAATACCAAGCAGTGAATGTCATTGTTCGGTAGGATTTCCTTTGTCCTCTGGTTTTTGGTAGGTTTGTAGAACATAATTTTCTTTGGTGCCATGCTATAGTATAGCAGATTTCAAAATTTTGACAAACATTGGTTCTGGCTGTAGCGTATTAGGATTTGCTCAATTGTATTTCCATTTTATACAGTACAAGCAAAAGTCACAGAGACAACCTGTTGCTGCTGTATCTCCATAGATTCTGGATGGTCAGTGCAAAGCTATCTGCCTGTTTTGAAAATTTGTTAAATGGTTACCTGTCCTTTGGTCAAAGATGCAGCAATCAGCATGTTCCATCATACTGTATAAAACAGAGGTCTCCCTCTCTTTTCAAGTCTGTTTCTTGCATCCTGGTTTTGATGAGTGCAAGATGAAACTCCAACTTTTTTGCCTTTTTTGTTTTAAGTATTGTCCAAATTGTTCTCATTGTTGTTCTACCTGAACATGTCACTTCTAACCACCTTGTTACTCTGTAATCAAGCTGGATGTTATCTTTGTCTTTTTTTCAGGTATCATGGTTGCTACAAAATGATGATGATGGATGATTTGTTTCTGATTGACTGTTTGTTTCTAAATCCCTAACCTAGTCCTGGAGCCTGTTCCCTTATTTAACTAAACTTAAACTCGAATTACTTTGTCAGTTGCAATTTGAGAGATTGGTCACGATTATACTTAATAATATGGTTACTGATTTACAAGTGTCGTGACCAAGGATCATAGCCCTGGAGTGCCTGTAGACGTAACACGTTTTCATTTTCAGAAGAGCTATATCTGCAATCATGTTTTGGATGTAGTTTCAGTGGCTTTCTGGAGAAGAAATCTGGAACGTCACACTTGAAGGTTTCAGAAGTTTTAAGGGGGAAATGCACTCCAAAGTGAATTGTAATCCCCTGTGAGTATCCCAGGCTGTGAGCATGATGGGAGTAAAGGTGACATAGGCAGGAGACATCTTTGTGTTTACCCCTTTCAAGAATACACAATGACAGGGGTTTCAACAATAACCTGTGTGCTGGTGTATACTAGCCAGTACTGGTGAGCTCTGAAAGTCACAATTGAAGAGTCATTCACTAGTCACTTCTACTTGCAGGCAAAGGAAAACTTTTGTGCTTTTGACTATTGAATGCTAGTCAGTAAGGCAGCTCAAGAGGGAAACTGGAAACAGGACACAGAAATGTGAACTAACCTGCAAAGTCAATCATCTCCAATTGATTGATTGCTCAACTAACAACAGTTCCACTAGTAATTTTCATAAACTAACAAGGAACTGATTGTTATCTTTTAACATTTTATCTTGGACTTATTTCTCAACACTTTTTTTTTCTCCTGTTTTTAGTAACTAATGAATGTGCACTTTTGTTGGGCCTTGTTTAAATTAGTTCCATGGGCATCCTTTTTAAATTAAGCTTGTTGAGACTGAGGGGAGGTTCAGATGGGGACCGTTCAGCTGCCCTCATTTGGGACCTCCAGTTTGGGGCATCCCCACCTGGATCTGGTAATTTTTAAAAAAAAAATCATCCACACGAAAGGGGGTTGCTGATTCGGTGAGCAATATTGCCCATCCCTAATTGCCTAGAGGGCAGTTAAGAGTAAACCACATAGCTGCAGGTCTGGAGTCACACGTAGGCCAAATGAGCTAAAGGATAACGGATTCCCTTCTCAAAAAGAAATTAGTGAACCAACAATCAGCAATGGGTTTGTGATCATTAGTCTTAATTTCAGATTTTTATTGAATTCCGATTCTCCCACCTGCCATGGTAGGATTCAAACCTGGATCCCCAGAATGTTACTTAGGTCCCTGGGTTAACAGTCCAGTGATAATACTGCTAAATCACCATCTCCCCTTAAATTGGGGAACCTTATCCTGATACTGAAAGGAATCTTTTTAATTCAACTAGGTCTTTCTTCTATTCATGATCTCTGGATGAATAACTGAATAGCCGTTTGAGGAATTGTTGTAAGGTGGCTATGACATTACACTTCCTCATTACAAAACAATAACTGTATGATGCAGAGTATCTCAGTGTACAGCAACCATTAAGTTTGAGTCCTTCCACCAGTCCTCCCATTTCTCCCACCCCTAGGAAAATATTGATTTGTAGACAGGATGCAACCAAGTTGAACTTTTTTTTAATTGTTAAAATGTAGCCTATTCAATAGTTCATTCAATAACTGACTTTACTTTGTGATGCTGTACTAAATGGAAACCAAACTCAGTTTGAACTGAAACTAACCTAACTTTTTTGTTGTAAAAGTTTTCAGTAATAATCCAAACGAGTAAGACTGTACAAAGAAATCTATTAAGACTTTTTTGGGAAAATGTTTTTAGAACCGCTTGGACCTCTGAGAGGTAGTTACATTAGCTTTAAGAATAGGAACACCTTTTTTTTTCTTGTTATAACCAATTTTACACACTGTCTTGTTGTAATGATAGATCTCTCTGTTTCAGTATCAAGTTAGATATTTTGATGCTTGTCATGCTGTAAGTTGACTTAAACAGTTGCCGATGTGTCACTTGTCGTCGCTTCTATAAACAGTAGCTGCTGTCAGATCGGGCACGATAACTGTCTTTTGTTAATTATATAAAATGATAACAACAAAGCTCTGAACTGACCCTTTCCTGTTTCTACCCGAATCTTTTCTTTTTCGCTCCCAGTCCTTTCGTTAGCAAGGATAAGGCTGGGTTCTCTGTCTTGATGTAAGTTTTTAGTTTGTGCTGATTATGTCCCTATTAGTGTTTTACATTTCTTTTTAACTCCTAACTTCTTAAGCATTGCTCCTTCTGTTACATTACTGGCTGCTCACTAAACCCTGGTGGTCCCGAGCCTTGGAACTTCCTACATAGTTCTAGATAGTTTTGATTATGAACTTTAAAAGCAACAAACCTTTGTCTTTGGCCCTCCAGACTGAATTCTCTAAACATACCCTGTCCTGATCTTCAGTGTTCCACTCTTTTGATGCTAAGCAATTTGAGATGCAGTCCTACATTGAAGAGCAATTTAGGAGTAATAGGACCCCTTAAAGATTAACAAGATCATCTACATGTGGAACTCATGAGATGGAGAGATACTAAATTACTATTTCATGTTAGTATTTACTGTGGAGAAAGATATGGAGGCTGGGATAGTTAGACATAAATATTGATGTCTTGAAAACAGTCCACATTACAAAAGAGGGAGCTGTTGGAGGTCTTAAAAATGGATAAATCCTGGAACCTGATCAGGTTTTTGGAAGTTAGGGAAGAAATTGCAGGGCCTCTCAGAGATATTTATCTAGAGCCACAGGTGAGGTGCTGGAGTACTGGAGGGTATCAAATGTTGTGCCTTCATTTAAGAAGGACTGCAAGGAGAAGCCTGGGAAGTATAGACTGGTAAGTCTGACATCATTGGTGGGCACCTTTTTTTTTAAATTGGAGGTGATTCAGGAGAATTTACATGCACTTGGAGAGGCAGAGACTGATCTTGGGGATAGCCAGCATGGCTTTGTGCATGTGAAATTGTATCTGAAACTTGACTTCTTGTTTTGAGGATGTGGCCAAGAAGATAGGTGATGACTGAGCAGTGAATGGTGTCTGCATGGACTTTAGTAAAACATTTACAAGATTCTGCATGTTGGACTGGTGGATAACAAAAGATCAATGGGATTCAAGGAGAGCTTGCCAATTGGGTACAAAATTGTCTTCGCATTAGAAAACAGGGTAGGGGTGGAAGTTTGTTTTTCGGACTGGAGGCCTGTGATCAGTGGTGTTCTGCAGGGATCGGTGCTGGGTCCACTATTTTGTCATCTATATAAACCTTGAATGAGAATATAAAAGGCAAAATTGATAGTACAGTGGGCATGAAGGTTATCTAAGATTGGCCCAATTGATCAAAATCCATTTGTAATGAGCTGAGATATGGCAAATGGAGTTTAACTTTTGAATAAGTGCAAGGTGTTGCATTTTGGTAAAACAACCAAGGGCAAGACATGTACCGTTAATGGTAGGGCACTGGGAAGCATTGTCAAATAGAGACTAGGGTTTCAAATTCGTAATTTTTTGAAAGTTGTGTCACAGGTAGATAGGGTGGTAAAGACAGCATTTATCACACTTGCCTTCATTTTGAGTATAGGCGTTGGGACATGTAGGATGGTGGTGATGCCTCTTGAGGGATATTGTCTACAGATCTAATTTTCCTGCTTTGGATGGATATTATTATATTGGAAAGGGTTCAGAAGAGATTGATAAGAATGTTACTGGGACTGGAGGGCTTACGTTGTAGGGAAAAGCTGGGATTTCTTTCACTGGAGAATAAAAGGTTGAGGGGTGACCTTATAGCAGTTCATAAAATCATGAGGGGCATAGATAAGGTGAATAGTAAAAGAATTTTCCCTCAGGTAGGGATGCTCAAGACTAAGGGACATATTTTTAAGCTGAAAGAGGGAAGAGTCAAGAGGGACCTGAGGTCACCTTTTCTCACAGAGGGTGATTTGTATGTAGAATGAACTGCCAGAAGAAATGTTGATGATGCAGGTACATTAATAACACTTTTAAAAAAGACATTTGGACTGGTGCATGAACAGGAAAGGTTTAGAGGGATATGGGCCAAATGAAGGCAAATAGGACTAGCTTAGTTTGGGAAACCTGGTTGGTATGGACCTGTGCTGTATGACTGATTCCTATGAATGAAAATTGTTTGTTTGTTTTTTGTGTGGAGTGGTGGTGATGAGGTTTGAATGTTTCCATTGAAGACTCCAAACAGTGTCTGGTTATAAATTGTATGTAATAAATTTCAGTAAAAATAAATGTTATAAATAAGCTCAAATTCAACTTAATTTACATTATATGACCAGAAACTAAATCTCCTCCTCTTAAGTCCCATTGTAAACATTTTCTTCATTGTTTACATTTATCCTGAGCCTTTCATGACTTCCACACTTCCAATGCTGTACTCTTGATGTATGGTCTCCGGTGTGATGCAAGGAGACCTGGTTGTCAATGAGGACACAGCAGGAACAGCTTGGGATGGTTTGGGAGCTACAGTGCCCAGGTGAGAAGGAAACGTGAGCTTCCATTTGGTCTCTTGTCCAAGAGACTTGCAGGTCAGAAAGTGCTGTGCTGCCTCAATACTGCTCTGGAAATATTAGCTGGGATTATGTGCTCGCATCTCTAAATTGAAGCTTGAGCTCACAACCTTTTGAGCCGGATGCAAGAGCAATACAACAGAAACAAGGTTTGCGTTTGGCTTCAGGTCACTTGTTCTGATTTGGCCAGCACAACCTGCTTTGCTTCTATTGCTAGCTGTACCAGCTATATTCCTGATAATTCAGGGTCCAATGCAGGTGCCAACTGCTCAGCCTCCCACCCTGTAGAATCCACTCTCTGGCGCCACATGTGAGCAAGGAGTTGTTGGCCATTTGGCCTCCCCATCATTTACTAAGATCTGATTATAAACTCCATTCCATATTCTCATCCACCCCCGTAACCTTTCGCCTCTCGCTTACAATTAACTTCTGCCTTTGCCTTTTAAAAATAACCAATTCTCTTTGTAAGAAGTTGATGGAAGTGGAATCCCAAAGGGGTTCAACCCTTTTGAGAGAGAAGACCAATCCCTAATCTGGTTTAAGTGGGCGATCCCTTATTTTTTAAATGATGACCATTTCTCTTAGCTTTGTCTGTAAGAGTAAGTATCCTCTCCACCCTCCCCTTTGCCAGCACCCCTCTATCCTGGCTGCCTCTGCACTTTGAAACTGCTGTGAGTACAAGCCCTGCCTGTCTAGCCTATCCTCCTCATGCCTCCCTTTACCAGGTGTTACTCTGGTAAATCTTCTGAATTGCTTCAATGTATTTACATCCCTTCTTTAAGGTAACCAGTACTGTACACAACCTCCTGATGTGGTCTCACCAGTGTCTAGTATAACTTAGAGCCATAGAGATGTACAGCATGGAAACAGACCCTTCGGTCCAACCCATCCATGCCGACCAGATATCCCAAGCCAATCTAGTCCCACCTGCCAGCACCCGCCCAATATCCCTCCAAACCCTTCCTATTCATATACCCATTCAGATGTCTTTTTTAAATGTTGCAATTGACCCTGCCTTTACCACTTCTCTGGCAGCTCACTCTGTACACTCACCATCCTCTGCAATTTTTTGAAAAGGTGCCCTTCAGGTCCCTTTTTTTAAATCTTTCCCCTCTCACCTTCAACCTATGCCCTCTAGTTTTGGACTCCTACCTTCAGGGAAAGACCTTGGCTAGTCATTTTCTGTGCTCCTTTATGATTTTATAAACCTCTTATACGGTCACCCTCCCAGCCTCCTATGCTCCAGGGAAAAAGTCATAGCCCCTTATTACAATTCAAGCCTTCCAGTTCTGGAACATCTTGTAAATCTTTTTCTGCACCCTTTCCAGTTTAATAACATCCTTCCTATAGCATGGTGATCAGAATTGAATGCAGTTCTCCAATGTAGCTTTAACAATGTCTTGTACAGCTGTAACATGTCCCAACTCCATACTCAATGCAGTGACTGATGAAAACAAGTGTGCCAAATAACCACCTTCATCACCCTGTCTACCTGTGATGTCATTGCCAAGGAACTGTGTACCTGCACCCCTAAGTCTCTGACCACATTCTCTAGGGCTCTGCAATCAATTGTGCAAGTCCTTCCTTGGTTTATCTTACCAAAATGCAACACCTCACATTTAGCTGGGTAAAGATCCATCTGTCACTCCTTAGCCCAGTTGCTCTAGATCCCATTGTACTCGAAGGTAACCTCCTTAATTGTCCACTACACCACCAATTTTGGTGTCCTCTGCAAGTTAAATTGTATGAATGACTGACTAACAAGAGTGGTCCTAGAACTGATTCTTCTGGCACACTGCTGGTTACAGACCTCTAGACTGAACAGCTCTCTACCACCACCACCATCTGTCTCCTACTGTCAAGCCAATTTTTGTATTCAATTAGCTAGCTCATCTTGGGTCATAACTTCTAAAATATAGTCCTGTGATCCAACCTTACTAACCAGTCTTTCATCTGGACTTTAACAAGGCCTTAAATTTATTAGAAATTCAGTCAACACTCCAATCTCAATCTCTGGGAAAATTTATAAATAGTCCATATTCAATGTGATTGGAATGCAAGCATCGTGTGTTTCTTGATGAATAAACAGTCATTGAGAAAGTGTTGCCAGTGCTGTGTAAACAAATACAGGGAGATGTCACGTGGATGTATGGTTTTCAAATTCAAACCTAAGTTTGTCAGGGTTGCCAACAATTCAAAGTTGTTTTGAATTCTTCAAGAATTAACGATTTAATGCCTAGAGTATAGTTGCAAGTCAACCAGGAGAAACATCACCAGTGCTTTATTTACAATTTCTCTTGATTGTGTGAGATATTACAAATATTTTCTCATTTTTATATGACTGGATCTTGCAGTTGGTGAGAGGTCATGTGATGAAACAGGCAGGGAATAACTCCAGCCAGATTTGGCAGCTTGCTGTTTCAGTGAAAAACAAATTGGATGCAAACATAAAACTAAGACCCATGACCTTTTTGAAACATTGAGCTCTGATTGTTGATCTAACCAAGAGTTTACTCGTTGAGTAATTGCTCAGTGATGAATAAAGGCTGTAAGTTTAGGGGTTTCGGATAATGCCATAGATGTGGGGAAAGCCAGTTGATGCTGTTTGAACCATCAGATTCAATAATGTCGTCTGCCCCAATTATAATGCACAATACTGTCTCAAACTTGAAGCATGCTGATCTTGCGTTATGAGAACTTTGAAGTCTTATTGTGAACTATGGTTGATTCTAATAGAATTATATTAATGTTTATTAAATTAAAATATTAGTGCTGTCCAATGATTCAGACTTGTTTCATGTGATTTTATAAAAACAAGCTTCCTAAGCTATCCATGTCACAAGTTTGGAAAAGAGATTTTTCCTGCACGAATGTGATATATTCTCAAGTCAGTTTATTTTAAGAAAAACGTCATATTCAAGTTATTTTAGGCCAAGTTATGGGGAAGCTGAATAGGCTGCAGCTTTTCCCTGGAGGCTAAGGAGTGACCTTTACAGAAGTTTATAAAATCACGAGGGGCATGGATATGATGAATAGCCAAGGTCTTTTTCCCAGGGTGGGGAGTCCAAAACTTGAGGGTTTAAGGTGAGCGGGGAAAGATTTTTAAAAAGAGACTTAAGGGGCAACATTTTCACGGAGGGTGATGCGTGTCTGGAATGTGCTGCCAGAGGAAGTGGTGGAGGCTGGTATAATTACAGCATTTAAAAGGATCTGGATGGGTACATGAATAGGAAGGGATTGGAGGGATATGGGCCAAATGCTGGCAAATGGGACATGTCAGTTTGGGATGTCTGGTCGGAATGGATGAGTTAGACTGAAAGGTCTGTTTCTGTGCTCTGACTCTTCAGTACTGTGTTCTCCCTTTTTTTTATTGTTGTTTAAGTAGAAAACTGTTGTGACTTAGAATCCAATTTCCAGCAACCCTGCAGAGATCGTCCCTCATACACTAAATTAAGTAACCGCTGCATCTCGGCTTGGTAATCAAGGAGGTGCTGCTGGTCCACTCTCTCCTCCTCCTCCTCCTCCCTACTGATGTGCTTTTATCCAGCTGATGGCATTGTGTGACAGTCAGAGCAACAAAAGACCCATCTTTGGATTTTTCCCAGAAATGACTTTTATTTTATATATTGTGAATTTTATGTAAAAGCAAGTTTACACTTTTTTAAAAAAAAGTTTAAATGGATTTATTGACTAAGGTGGGTATGCTACACAGCTTAAAAATCTAAAATTCTTGCACAGACCACCTGATCTGAATGATCAGTTTTGTATTTAAATTCTTTAGGACACCTCCGACTCCTAGTCGTACAGTTGTGCTGCAGGGAGGCTCCTTGTTGCTTGATGCATCTTAAGTCCGCAGTTTCTCGTGGCTTATTTATCAATACCCTTCACAAAATTTGTAAATTTAAATCAGTTATTTGTCAGAAAGCTGCACAGCACATTTGAGAATGGGGAGTGCAGTGCTCGTGTGCAAGCCTACCACAGCTAGTAAACTTTGTTCCCAGGAGTGCCCACTGCTGCCCCTGCCAGATACTGATTTGGGACCCAGTGGAATCTGTGCAAATGCAATTTGCTTCAGAACAAAACCTTTTTTAGAAGTCCTGAAGTTTATCAAGCAGCGAGAGTCCTTGTGAATTCTGTTGTGATTGTTTTGAGAGATGTGTCCGTTTTAGATACGGCATTCAGCTTTGTAGCTGCAAGAGTGGAGTGGTCACATCTCCACAAATATATGGTATTGTGTGGGTCTTGTATGTTGTCTTTAAATTCTTTAGGACATCTTGCAGCCATTATAGTTATACGTGCCTTTCTTTTACAGCACAATAATTTTGGATTTTCTTTTTTGCTTTCTTTCAGGTCTTTTCAATAATTGTATTTGGCTGCATCACGAGTGAGGGTTACATGAATTCAATTCAATCTTCACAACTGGAATGTATCTTCAATCAGAATGTGGATGCTTGTCACTATGGTGTAGGAATTGGAGTGATTGCATTTCTCATTTGTATAGTCTTCTTTGCTCTTGATGTCTACTTTCCTCAGATCAGCAATGCTGACCAACGCAAGCACATCGTTATGGCTGACCTTGGAATTTCAGGTAGAAAGTTATTTTTTTTTAATCTGAATTTAAAATTAAAATATAAGTTGCCTGACCTGCTTTGTGACTCTGATCTCCAGCACCTGCAGTCCTCACTTTTTTTTTCTTCCCATCAGGAATCTGTCAAAAGCCTTAAATATACAAGGACTCTGCCCCAAACTCAGTGACAAGGATTCTAAGATACTCAACCCTGAAAGTCCTCCTTATCTCAGTCCTTAAATTGATACTTCTTTATTTCTCTCTGGTCCTAAACTCTCCCGTGAGGGGAAGTATCCTCCTCCAGCATAAGCCCTTCAAATCCCTTAAAAATCCTATATTTCAAAGAGATCACCCCTCATTCTTCTTCACTCCAATGAATAATCCCAATATGTTCAACCTATGCTTGTAATGCAATTCTTCAATATCTCCAAGTCCCTTTTGCATTGCAGCTTTCTGCAACATAGAGTCATAGAGATGTACAGCACGGGAACAGACTCTTTGGTCCAACCTGTTTCATCCCTGGTTGTGCAACTGATTTTGTTCAGGCAGTGGTGCTGTACATGACAGCTTGTATCCTTTGAGAGAAACTCAACAATGCTAGTAAAAAGCAAAATACCGAAGATGCTGGACATCTGAAGTAACCACATGACTGCTAGAGGAACTCTGCAGGTCTGGCAGCATCTATGGGGAGAGTTTGAGTTAATGGCTTTGGGTCTGGTATGAATCCGTTATGCAGCAGTCTTCTGGGTGGTGGTATTTCACAGGCAATCTGACTATTTTGTTTAATAATTTTTGTTGGTGTAGAAAACTTTTGTTATACTTAGTGCTTGGCTTAGTAATTTGCATTGTATGAAGTGCTGTTCTTCCTCTTTTTTTTTCCCCCTATGGTGGATTTAATGTTTATGCTGGAATGGTTATGTTGTGATACACTGTCTCTCCAGGCAGCTATTCCACCATTGTCTCCAATGTCTAATACTTCCAGCCATGCTACTGAACCTCTGCAACAAATCTTTGTAAACATCATCTTACCTGTCATCTCTTGACTCTTTTTTTGTTGCTATTTACAGTTCTTGGCTTGAAGGTTTAATAATTTAAAACTCAAAGGCTGAATGTTTATTCCATTGTCAGAACCTGTTATTTGTTTTTTTTCACCTGCTTTTCAAGTCTAAATTTAACAAAAATAGTTTGGGTGTTGCTGGCTAAAGGCATCTAATGTTCAGAGAACAGTTAGGAATCATTACTGTGGGTCAGGAGTCCATAGCAGACCAGTAAGGACAGCAGATTTCCTTCTTGTGAACCAGATGCATTTTTTACAAAAGATGTGCAGGTTAGGTGGATTGGGCAATTTAGCATGGCCAGTATCCTGGGATGTGCAGGTTAAGTGGATTAGCCATGGGGAAATGCAGGGTTTCAGGGATGGGGTTGTATCTGGATGGGATACACTTTGGAAGGTTGGTGTGGACTCAGTGGGCCAAATGGCCTGCTTCCACACTATCGGGATTCTGATTCTCAAAGAATCAAGTGTTTTTGTTTTTTTGAATTCAGATTTTTAAAATTTAATTCAGATCTCACCATCTACCATGATGGGATTTGTATCCATGGCTCCAGAACTTTACTAGTCCAGTGACATAACCACAACTTCACCACCTTCCCAATATCTGCCATTTGACTGTGTTGACTGGCAGCTCTGAACCTGACCTCCTAAATCTAAGTAGGAGCTTGATTTTTCCCCCAACCACATCCCTCTACCCAAAACAAAGTGGTCAAGAGTGGCTTGCAAATTCGTCACTGCAAAACTCTGACTCCTAGTCGTACAGTTGTGCTGCAGGGAGGCTCCTTGTTGATGCTTGATGCATCTTAAGTCAGCTGTTTCTTATGGCTTATTTGTCAATACCCTTCACAAAATTTATAAAATAAATTTCAAACATTGCTTCCTGAATGTAAACCTCATGCAGTTTTGTATCAGAGTCTAGGATGTCCCAATTCTGACTCTTTGAGCTTTGCTTGACTACAATCATGAGGAAGTAATGAGGTTAGTTACCAACTAGTTACATGCGGTTTCTTGTTTTCCGTCATCTGCTGCATGACATTGCACGGAAATCAAACCAAATATTAATATCATGATCTGGGTGAGAGCAAAAGACTCAGTCCATCTAACCTATACTGTTCTTGGGATTTGGATTTTTTTTGAAAAATCTACCTTCCTGCTCATAATCCTCCACTTGCTGGAAGTGGATTTACCAATTATTTCTTTTAAAATATTGTTTGTTTACTTAATTCTGGGTCCTAATGAATAGTCTTAAATCCACTTTCTCTGTATCAGTGAAACACTTTTTTTTTTAAAAAAGAGATCATACCCTAGCTATCCTCCCCTGCCAATCCTTCAAATTTTTTTTTCCATATAAACAGTCTTTCCTATAGCCTGTCTCCCTCAGCATCTGAATCAGTCTCGTACCACTGACCTTGCTCCAATAAACCTACCATTCCTTTGTAAGCAATGCTGAACTCAGTGCTTCAGCGCAGCCTCACCAAGACCTGATACAGCTTCAGCAGCCCCTGCTTAGACTTGCAGGTCACAGCCCCAGCCATTCCTGCAGTCTGCAAGCACTGATCCTACCTCTGGCCAATCCCACAAAACACTCCATCCTGTTCCTGCTGTTGCCTCGTGTACATCACCAATTCTCACACACTTTATAGTCTTGCTGCAATCTGCTGCTGTGAATTACACTTCCCTTATTGAATTTTAGAGGCGAGGCATTCTGCAGCAGGTAGCTTTACCACTTGTCATAGTCAGAGATGTACAGCACGGAAACAGATCCTTGGGTGCAACCCATCCATGTCGACCAGATATCCCAACCCAATCTAGTCGCACCTGGCCCATATCCTTTTAAATCCTTCCTATTCATATACCCATCCAGATGACTTGTAATTGTTGCAGTTGTACCAGCCTCCACCACTTCCTCTGGCAGCTCATTCCATACACGTCCCACCCTCTGTGTAGAAAAAGTTGCCCCTTGGGTGTCTCTTATCTTTCCCCTCTCACCCTAAACCTCTGCCCTCTAGTTCTGCCACCCCCTGCCCCCAGACAAAATAGACTTTGTTTATTTATCCTATTCATGCCCCTCATGACTTTTTAAAAAAGCCTCTATAAAGTGACCCATCTGCCTCCGGCACTCCAAGGAAAACACCCCTGGCCTATTCAACCTCTCCCTATAGCTCAAATCCTCCAACCCTGGCAACATTCTTGTAAATCTTTTTTCTGAACCCTTTCAAGTTTCACAACATCCTTCCAATAGGAAGGAGACCAGAATTGCACGCAATATTCCAACAGTGGCCTAACCAATGTCCTGTACAGCCGCAATATGACATCCCAACACATGTACTCAATACTCTGACCAATAAAGGAAAGCATACCAAACGCTGCTTTCACTATCCTATCTACCTGCAACTCCACTTTCAAGGAGCTATGAACCTGCACTCCAAGGTCTCTTTGTTCAGCAACACTCCCTAGGACCTTACCATTAAGTGTACAATTGCTTTCTCAAAATGGAGCACTTCACATTTGAGTTAAACTGCATCTGTCACTTCTTGGCCCATTGGTCCATCTGATCAAGATTCCATTGTAATCTGAGGTAACCTTCTTTCCTGACCACTACACCTCCAATTTTGGTGTCATCTGCAAACTTACTAACTATACCCTTTGTTTTTTTTCTCACATCCAAATCACTTATATAAATGACGAAAAGTAGTGGAACCAGCACCGATCCTTGTGGCGCTCCACTGGTCACAGGCCTTCAATCTGGAAAAACCATCCTCCACCACCACCCTCTGTCTTCTGTCTTTTGAGCCAGTTTTATATCCAAATGGTGACTACTTGTATTCCATGAGATCTAACCTGTACTAACCAGTCTCACTTGGGGAACCTTGTTGAATGTCTTACTAAAGTCCATATAGATCAAATCCACTGGTCTGCCCTCATCAATCTTCTTTGTTACTTCCTCAAAAAACTCAATCAAATTTGTGAGACATGATTTCCCATGCACAAAGCCACGTTGACTCTCCCTAATCAGTCTTTGCCTTTCCAAATACATGTACATCCCGTCCCTCAGGATTCCCTCCAACAAATTGCCCACCATCAATGTCAGGCTCAACAGTCTATAGTTCCCTAGCTTGTCCTTACCATCTTTCTTAAATAGTGGCACCACGTTTGCCAAACTCCAGACTTCCGGCACTTCTCTTGTGACTATCAATGATAAAATATCTCCGCAAGGGGCCCGGCAATCCTTTCCCTAGCTTGCCACCAAGTTCTATGGTACACCTGATCAGGTCCTGGGGATTTATCCACTTTTATACGTTGCAAGGCATCCCGCACTTGGTCCTATGTAATATGGACATTTTTTTCAAGATGTCACCATCTATTTCCCTACGTTCTATATCTTTTGTCCTTCTCCACAGTAAACATTGATGCAAAGTATTTGTTTAGTATCTCCCCCAGCTCCTGCGGCTCCACACAAAGGCCACCTTGCTGATCTTTGAGGGGCCCTATTCTCTCCCTAGTTGCCCTTTTGCCCTTAATGTATTTGTTAAAAACCCTTTGGAGTCTCATTAACTCTATTTGCCAAAGCTATCTTATGGCCATTTTTTTAACCTCCTGATTTCCCTCTTAAGTATACACCTACTGCAGTTACTCCTGTAAGAATTCACTTAATCTATCTTGTCTATACCTGACATATACTTCCTTCTTTTTCTTAACCAAACCCTCAATTTCTTTACTCATCCAGCATTCCCTATACCTACCAGCCTTTCTTTTCACCATAACAGGACTATACTTTCTCTGGATTCTCGTTATCTCATTTCTGAAGGCTTCCCATTTTCCAGCCGTTCCTTTACCCACAAACATTTGCCCCCAATCAACTTTTGATAGGCTAATTTTGATGGGTATAAGCAAAAACTTTCTCCAATTTAGAACTTCAACTTTTAGAACAGGTCTATCCTTTTCCATCACTATTTTAAATCTAATAGAATTATGGTTGCTGGCCCCACAGTGCTCCCCCACTGACACCTGAGTCACCTTCCCTGCCTTATTTCCCAAGAGTAGGTCGTGTTTTGCACTTTCTCTAGTAGGTACATCCACATACTGAATCAGAAAATTTTCTTGTACACACTTAACAAATTCCTCTGCATCTTAAACCCTAAAACTATGGCAGTCCCAGTCTATGTTTTAAAATCCCCTGCCATAACCACCCTAATTATTTTTACAGATAACTGGGATCTCCTTACAAATGTTTCTCAATTTTCTGCTGACTATTCAGGGCTATAACAATCCCAATAAGGTGATCATCCCTTTCTTATTTCTCTGTTCCACCCAAATAACTTCCCTGGATGTATTTCCAGGAATATCCTCCCTCAAAACAGCTGTACTGCTATCCCTTATCAAAAACTCCATTCCCCCTCTCTTGTCTCCCTTTCTGTCCTTCCTGTAGCATTTGTTTCCTGGAATGTTAAGCTGCCAGTCCTGCCCATCCCTGAGACGTGTTTCTGTAATTGCTATGATATCCCAGTTCCATGTTCCTAACCATATCCTAAGTTCATCTGCTTTCCCTATTAGGCCCCTTGCATTGAAATAAATGCAGTTCAATTTATTGGTCCTACCTTGTTCTCTGCCTGCCTGCGTTTGGTTTGTTTGGTTTGTGTTCTCAACTGTACCAGTCTCCGATTGATCTCTTTCCTCCGCATCTCTCTGGGTATCACTCCTGCTCTTTACTAGTTTAAATCCTCCCGAGCAGCTCCAGCCAATTTCCCTGCCAGTGTATTAGTCCCCTTCCAATTCTGGTGCAATCCGTCCTTCTTGTACAGGTCACTTCTACACCAGAAGAGATTCCAATCATCCAAAAATGTAAATTCTTCTCCCATACACCAGCTCCTGAGCTAAGCAGTCATCTGCTTTATCCTCCTATCCTACACTCACTAGCTTGCAACATTGGGAGTAATCCAGATATTACTACTCTAGGATCTCCTTTTTTTAAAGTTCCAGCCTAACTCTCTCTAATCTCCCTTCAGAATCTTATCCTTTTCCCTTCCTATGTTGTTGGTTCCAATATGCACAATGACCTCCTGCTGGGCCCTCTCACCCTTGAGAACACTCTGCACCCTCTCTGAGACATCCTTGATCCTGGCACCAGGGAAGTAACACACCATTCTGTTTTGTCACTGCTGGCCACAGAAATGTCTGTCTGTGCCTCTGACTAGAGAGTTCCTATTGCAATTGATCACTTAGAACCTGACGCACCCCTCATTGCATTAGAGCCAGTCTCAATACCAGAAACTTGGCTGTTCATGCTACATTCCCTGAGAATCCATCACCCCCCCCCCCCCCCCCCCCCACATTTTCCAAAACAGCATGCTTGTTTGAAATCTGGTTAGCCATAGAAGATTCCTGCCTATCTGAGTTGACCCATCTATGTAGCTGTATCTGCATCTTTTTTTTCCTTCCTATAACTGCCTTCCCTCACACTGTCTTTGCTCTTGTAAATTCCTCATTGCCTCTAACTGTTGCTCTAACTGATCCATTCAATCTGATTAGGATTCACAACCAATGGCATTTACTACAGATATAATCCTTAGTAACCCATAAACTCTCCCTAACCTCCCATGTCAGACAAGAAGAGCATTTGATTCTGCTAGGGACTATTTTTGCTGCTTACAATCTGCAGACCCAGAAATTAACAGTCTTATTCCTCTACAAAACACTGCTCCAAAGTAACTTAATACTTTATGGCTTATGCTTCTTGATTAAACTTAAAAATATATCTCAAAACATAAGCACCCACTCTACTGCAATCTTTCTGTAAGGCCTCACTTAAAACTGCGCACTTCTGTTTCTGTGATGAGACCTCTCCCAAAAAGGTCCCTTCAAGATCAGTTGTGAATTTCACCATTTGTTAATTTTTCCAGATGCACGCTAATGTCCAGCGATACATGAATTTAGCAGCAAAGGCAGTAACTGTGTGTGTGTGTCCATGGTGCTGCCTTATCTGTTCCCCTCCTTTTTAAAAGTGCTTTTGTTTTGGAGAAAAATGTCAAAGCAAGATGTGAACCCTAATTAATTGCATGTCTCGGAGTAAGAGGTCTATTGTTGACCACTTGTTCAATTTAAAATTTGTTTTTGCACCAATCTCCAGTATGTGTAATAACATGGGTCATTGTCTGCCTAATGCCTGCACTGGTGCTGATTTTGTGAGTAATTGCTAATAAGTTGACCACCTGCTGCTATTGTCCCCTCAGGCTGCTGGACCTTCCTGTGGTTTGTTGGCTTTTGTTTCCTCACCAATCAATGGGTGTCAACAACTGAGATGCCAATCGTAGGTGTGGATAGTGCACGGGCTACCATCGCCTTCACCTTCTTCTCCATTTTCAGCTGGGTAAGTATGAGAGCTTGCTCTTACTGCGGTTTTCTTCATCTATACCTAAAGGGGCAACTTTTTCTCACAGGGTGGCACATGTATGATGTGAGCTGCCAGAGGAAATGGTGGAGGCTGGTACAATTAGAGCATTTAAAAGGCATCTGCATGGGTATATGAATAAGAAGGGTTTAGAGGAATATGGGCCAAGTGCTGGCATGTGGGACTAGATTAAGTTGGGATATCTTGTCAGTATGGACAAGTTGGACCGAAGGGTCTGTTTCCACGCTATGTATGACTCTATCGAAATAGACATGTAGAGACTATTTTAACACATGTACCACATCCTTTGGGATTCTTTCCTCCTCCCCAGGATAAGGTTTGTGTAAATATTTTTGCAGTTCTTCAGGGGAAGAGAAAAGTGGGGGGGGGGGGGGGGGGGAGGAAAGAAGTTAAAACTAAAGGGCATCAGTTTAAGGTGAGCATGGAAAGAATAAAAGGGAACCTGCAGAGCAACATCTTTCTCCCCACAGGATGGTACACATATATGGAAGTGGTTGAGGCAGGTACGTTAACAATTAGGCAAAAACGTGATAGGAAGGGTGGAGAAGGGTATGGGCCAAATGCAGGGAAATGGGATTAGTGTGAGTAGACTTTTTGATCAACATGGATCAGTTTGGACTGAAGAGCTGGTCTCTATGCTGTGGGACTCTACAAAACATTGCAATGACGTGCCAGTATTTTGTTGGAAAAATCACTGACGATAGCAAAGCCAAGTCACACAACCTTAGTTTGATTCCTGGCCTGTATTGAATTATGACTGTAGATGTTGACATCAAAGATGTTGACAGCCCGGATTGCTGTGCAGACCACATGCAAGGAAGGTGGATAAAGACTGGGTGAATGTCAGGGAGTACGATACTGTCTCTGTTCCAGTCTAAAGGACTGGCCCATAAACAGTACCATCAAAGCTTCCTATGGATAAAACTTGAAGGGTGAGCAAGCCTATAGGATAGTATCTAATCGTGATTAAGCACCTCCAGATAGTTCTGATGAGTCACCGACTCAAAATATTAACTCTACTTTCTCCCACGCGTGCTGCCAAACCCACTGAGTTTCTCCAGCAATTCCTGTTTCTGTTTTAGATCTTCAATATCTGCAGTTCTTTGGTTACTTTTACTGGCTGACTTGTGACTCCAGACACCTGGCAATGTCACTGACAATTTTTAATGACCTCTAGCCAGGCTTGCAGTTAGAGATGGGCAACAAATGTTGATCTTGCCAATTTCGTGGAAGAATATAGATTTTTTTTTAAAAGCTCCTACAAAGGGGGGAACTGCATATATTTTATAAAAATAGCAAATTTCAGTCACATCTGATTTATTATTCCACTAGCAAGAACAGCAACAATTTTGATACTCAGTTAAACAAACCATTTCATTCTTCAAAAAAAAAGTAATGTATAGTTTTTTTTTGCTCTGGAAGGCTTAGCAAGCTAACCTTGAGATGAAGAATTGCAGAGCTGAGAGTGCCATTGAGAATGGCATTTGGGTGATTTGGCACTCAAACTGTTCTAACTAGCTTTACTGGAGAAAATCTGCAAAACAAAAATAGCTAACAGAACTATGTGGTTATACTATGAGTCACAACTAATTTAATTTGGTTCAAACTTGATTATTAATAGGGGCAAAGAGTACAAGAAAGAGATGTTGAACTTGTATAGAACACTCAGCTGTAATATTGTATATTGTTGTGGGGGCCTCATTATCAAAAAGCTATGAATGCATTGGAGAGCATGCAGAGGCAATACCTGGATGTTGCAGGGATGAGGAACTTCACTTATGGAAATAGATTGACGAAGTGGAGGCTATCTCCTCGGAGAAGGAGGTTTTAAGAGGAAAACTGTTTTTCAAAATTGAGTGGGCTGAATACAGTAAATAAGAACAAAGTGTCCATAAAGGAACAAGTACAGAAGGACAGGGATTTACAGTGATCTGGGAAAGTAACCAAGATGAAGTGAGGACAAATTGTTTTACAGTTAGTACTGAGGGTTTTGGAATGCTTCACCTGGAAATGTGGAGACTGGTTCAACTAAGGCATTTGAAGACATTGGATGATTATTTGGTTAAAAAATAGTAATGTGCAAGGGTATGGGGAAGGAGCAGGCAAGTGATGCTGGGTAATGAGCCAGTGTAGGCATGATGGGTCAAATATCCTCAGTTGCAAAATTGCTGTCATTCTGAAGATGATGTAATCAGAATGGGGCTGCTAAAATGTTTAGTTGGATTTTTCAGTAGAGAAATAAAACAATTGAATTCAGATAGTCTGTGTTCACTATAATTGTTTGTGGTGTTTTCTTGAAATTGAATGCACACCACTCGTGAGCAGCACAGTGGTTAGCACTGATGTCTCTCAGTGCCAGAGACCTGGGTTCAATTCCCACCTCGGGCAACTGTCTTTGCCCGGGGAGTTTGCACATTCTCCCCGTATCTGCGTGGGTTTCCTCTGGGTGTCCGGTTTCCTCCCACAGTCCAAAAATATGCAGGTTAGGTGAATTGGCTATGCTAAATTGTCCGTAGTGTTGGGTGAAGGGGTAAATGTAGGGGAATGGGTCTGGGTGGGTTGCATTTCGGAGGGTCGGTATGGACTTGTTGGGCCAAAGGGCCTGTTTCCGCACTAAGTAATATAATCACTCTGATATTTTACCAGTTTCCTCAAAGCTAAAAAGGAAATAATTATTTAATTAGGCAGACTTTTCAATTCATCAGTTGCTCATTCAGTGTCAAATAATTACAGCCCATTAGAAAATAATCCATGTTGGGCAAAGTGAGTTTATCTCTGGGGATCAGCTACTTCCCAAGTCAACTGCTTTGTATTGATTTGCAGGAACAGTCTGAATTGCTTGAATACTTCCTGATGCTGCTAATTGGGGTCAAGAGACCCATGTTTGTGTATGGGTTGGATCGATAAATGCCTGTGAACTGAAACAATTAGTTTCATCAAACACCATTCCATAAGTTAGTAAACTGTCGCATCTACTATGTTGATTCCTTCTCAATCAAAGTACAGGGTGGCAGCAATACTAAAATTGGCTTAAAGACCAGGAAATTGCCATTTATTTCAGTTGAGTTCTGATCAACTTCTTTCTCCTTTTTTGAGAAGCTAAAGAGTAGATCGGGAAAATAAAGAATTGCCTTATTTAATTACACAATTGCTTCAAAAAGTTCCTCTGCTCTTTAAGGGTCTTGTAAGGTATCCAGGTGGTAGACTAATGAGTAAAGTTAGATCACATGGGGTTCAGGGTGAGCTTGCCAATTGGATACAAAATTCTCCTAATGGTAAGAGACAGGGTGGTGTGGACACTTGTTTTTCAGACCGGAGGCCAGGATATTATCGGGAATGAAGGTTTGAATTATAAAAACAAGAGGGTTTTTTTCATTTAGAGAATAGAAGGTTGATAGGTGGCTTTTTATAGAAGTTCAAAAAATCATGAAGTATAGATAAGGTGAATAACCAGGCTCTTTTCCATAGGATTGGAAAGTTCAAAACCAGGGGTTATATGTTTAAAGTGAGAGGTGAAAGTTTTTAAAAGATTACAAAGGAGACAGCTCTTTTACACAGTTCATGTGTGGAATGAACTGCCAGAGGAAGTAGTGGAAGCAGGTACAGTTAAACGTTTAGACCTCTGGATAAGTACATGAATATGAAAGGTTTGGAGGGATTTGGACCTAGCATAGATAGGTGGAATTAATTTAGTTTTTGGGAACATGGTTGGTGGAGACAGATTAGACCAAAGGGTCTGTTTCCATTCTGTATGACTCTGTACATTAAATGGTACAAGTCCTCAAAATCTGGGCCTAGTCTTGTGGTTTGTCACTGATTTTTGTTTGTCTATTTGTACCCCACCTCACCACAAAATTCATGATCTATGGCCATAGTTTCATACGAAATCTAAAGGTGCTTACAGGTGTAACATGACAGGCAGGATGTCTCATCCTCAGTGATTGCAATTGGCTGTCACATTCACTTCAGGTAAAAGCTTATACCTTCTATTACTGTATTTGGGGTGGACCAATGATCAGTCCATTGTTAACATGGCCTAAAATTGTCACCCCTGTTAAAGTTCTTCAAAACTTCAAAGGGTTTCTTGCATTTAAGTGACAGAGATGTACAGCATAAAAACGGACCCTTCAGTCCAACCTGTCCATGCTGACCAGATATCCCAATCCAATCTAGCCCCACCTGCCAACACCCCGGACCATATCCCTCCAAACCCTTCCTATTTATATACCCATCCAAATGCCTTTTAAATGTTGCAATTGTACCAGCCTCCACCACTTCCTCTGGCAGTTCATTCCATGCATGTATCACCCTCTGTGTGGAAAAGGTTGCCTCTTAGGTCTCTTTTATATCTTTCCCCTCTCACCCTAAACCTATGCCCCCTAGTTCTGGATTCCCCAACCCCAGGGAAAAGACTTTTTGTCTATTTATCCTATCCATGCCCTTCATAATTTTGTAAACCTTTATAAGGTCACCCCTCAGCCTCCGACACTCCAGGGAAAACCGCTCCAGCCTGTTCAGCTTCTCCCTATAGCTCAGATCCTCCAACCCTGACAATATCCTTGTAAATCTTTTCTGAACCCTTTCGAGTTTCACAACATCTTTCCAATAGGAAGGAGACCAAAATTGCACACACTATTCCAGCAGGATAGAGACGCCTTCTTTCAGCTTGTTTTGTTTCTGCAGTCAGAAATCTGTGCTGTTTGAAAAAGCTCTTGAAATATAAGCTGACAATTAGTTGATGGAATTTGATAGCTGGTAGTCCATATTTTATACTCAAAGCATCTGACAGTCCTGTGTAGCACTTTCTCACCATTGATATCTCTAAGTGATGCTTAGGTTGAAAAATGTTAATTGCTCTCAAATATTGACATAGAAACATTAGCAATTATGAAATAAATGTTCCCATTAATATGGGAATGAGAACAGAGATAATGATTTTGGGTGGAATCTCCACACTTGGAGAGAATGCTGTCACTTTTTTTCCCCTTTTCTCCTTTCTGATTTCTTTGCACCTTTTTTTGGATTGGGAGTGATTACCATCATTTTGTTGTCACTGATGCAAAATCCTAAAAACTCCTCTATACCAGTCTTGCAGCTGTACATGGACCACAACATGGATGTGGTGTTTCAAGAAGATGGCTCTTTTCTGGCTTCGAGAGGACAATTGGAAATGGACATTAAAATGCTGGTTTTTGCCAGTGTCAGTCATTGCAAGAATTTTAAAAATATGAATGTCATTAACTAGCTTTATTACATAACCAAGAATAGAAGGGCACCTGGACTGGTACACTAGCTGTTCTGTTTTGTGCAGGATAGTGAAAATTAAGTGTGCAATCCTGGGTGTGACTTATATACAGGAAATGTGACCCACACTACTTTTGAATTTCCTATGTCACACATCCAGGCTCAGCTATAAATCTTGATGTGTCATACCATACAGGGTTGATATAATTCTTGATCTTAAATCTTGACATTACCTTCTGTTTAGGGATTGCTATCTTGTTTTGCCTACAAGAGGTATCGCATGGGTGCAGAGGACTTCAATGAGAAGTATGTGGATCCATCAAACGATTACCCTCCGTATCCCAATGTTACTGACAACTACCAGCAGCCGCCATTTGGTAACACTATCCGGTCGGAATCTGAGGATTACAAGCCACCTACATACTAAACCAAAGTGAGCAGTTCTGCCTGCAGCTCCTGGAGTGTGAGGCAAACTGAACCATACAATGGCAAGCAGGAAGAGACATTTGCTGTTACAATAATAGTCTTTGTTTTCAATCTCGCTTTACCCTGTCACCCCCCCCCCCCCCCCCCCCTTTCTTTTCCCAGCTATAATGCCCAGGCTCCTTGATAGAAGGTATGCTGCCAGGTTTCCTATGACACCACTGGCCACCAGAAGTCTGTGTTTGTGTGTGTGTGTGTGTGTGTGTGTAGAGCAACCTCACTGGGCCGCTTCCACTTCCTCACTATGAAGCGATGGCAAGTCTCTGCTTGGCATCTAAGCAGCAGTGCATTCCTGAAAGGGAGTGTGTCGTAAAGAGCAACCTTTGACACTACCCCACTTCCCTCCCAGCTCTTTCCTTTCCACTTCTCAAAGTTAACCTTTCAATTTGAGATCCTGTTCATCCAAATACAAAGCTGTTGCAAGTTTCAGTTTCCAGTGTCACTCTTTCAACCTCGCTGTTTTAAATGTTATCATTTATTGTGATATCATACGCTAAAATGATCTTTTAAATGTATTCAGAACCATTTTTGCAACTATTAACTAGGTAACCATTCTTGGTTTTTAATTGATTGCAGAACACTTTCTTCACAGAACGTGTAATTTACAAGCACCTATCAGTTTGTTCCTATATATGTTGTAAAATCTAACTTTTCACTGCTGGGACTCTGATACTCCCTCCCATATGCATGGTACATTTCCTCATTGAATTGTCGGTTTGGGAACTCGCTGGTCAGAACCCTGCCTCTAATTTTGGCAAAGGCATCATCAGCAAAAGCTGTTTGTAGAAAATCACCTTGTTCCTGTGCCTGAGGCCCCAGGAGAACCACCGCTTGATATGGTCCTGTTTGCTTGAAACCATTTTAGCTCTATCTCTACTTCAATCAAGCAATGTCTCTAGCACTGTCCATTAGATCCTCCTCTGAAGCCCTACCCAAAAACCTTTCCCTGAACAATGTGCTTTTGTTAGTAAAGTGCACCAGGTCATCATGCACTGACAATTTAAAGGTTGCATCGGAGTGGTTTGAGCCACAGTGCCAGGCAAACACTAGAGCTGCCCACAATTGCTGAACGTGACTTGCATTGTAAAAGGGGAGGTTGGCAGCAGTAGAATAGACAAAGTAAAGAGGGCACACATGAAGTAAATAGTGGGTGTGAGCTCAGGATAAAACTTCCTTTTTAGTATAACGTTAAATATCCCGATCACAGAATAGCGTCAGAAAATATCACCATTCAGCTGAAGGGAATTATTTCAGTCTGAAGTTTCAAATCTTGGTTGTTAGCTGTTTTTATTTTGTATTTAAACTCTAATTATCCATGATCTGTCATCAGCTAAAGAAATTTTGACTTGATGTTTTTTAAAAGGAAAATTGAAGCATGTGTCATAATTTTGGTGATATCCCTCAACCTACTGAGTAGGGAATGATAACCTTAATATATTTGGTTTAATATCCAGAGTAGCATAATCTGTGGAACTTAAGATTTCAGCAAACATTGACCCCTTCAAGATGGAAGCATTACAGGATGATGAAAAATGTATTTGAGTAAGTGCAGGCCTGTGAAAATTAATGGATGATTTATGGCATGAGTACAAGATGAACAAGTGAATTGTGTATAAGCTGTGCTCCAATTTTAACTAGTCAAGAATGACAAAAGTGGAGTTATGATGGCAAGATTGGAAGTTAGATTTATGATAACCTGAATGCAAACATTTAAGTGAAATACTGGCTCTGGTGAAGTGAATTTAAATCTGTTCATCAATCGCATATAAATTTCATTGCTGTTCTAAGGGAAGGATTTCAGTGTATTAAACTCCCACCTCCCACTGTATCTGTTCTGAATAGAAACATTTATGCAGATTCTTAACTACGTCTGACACTCTTGAAGTTCAGCATTAGATTTTTGAACTTGTGGAGATTTCTGATGTTTGCAGCCAAGGATTGGTGAGGAAATATTTTGTACCTTTTTACATTTACTTTGGTCCCGATGCTCATCACCCAGTGTTTTTCCACAACATTAAAACAGATTCTGATCACTTCATTACTTTTAGCCAAGACCCTAGAATTTTTTTTTCCATTGGCTTTTCCTGATTGGTGTAGGTAACTTTTTGATGGAACCTCTACAGATATAGTGAACAACATCTTCCTTGTATATCACAGGGTTGCAGCAGTGTTTGGGAGAAACTGTCCATTCCAGGCATGTTTTGTTACTCGATAACAGACAGTCCCTGCACTTTGAGCTTGTAAAAAGACTCTATTTCGTGTCTGCATTGAATCCATAAATATCCAGCAAAATCAGTTGGATACAGTTTGAAGCATTTGTGACCTTTTTTGAATGATTGCTCTATTTAAATGCATGTGGCTGTAGGACATGTTTTAAGATAATGGGGTAGAAGTTGTACCAATCAATTGAATCACGTCATTGATAAATTTGTGTTTCTGGTAAATCTAATAGAATAGTTAAATATCAATATAATGCCAATTTATAATGTTTATAGGATATGAAGCATACTATTGTGCTGTACATCCCTGTGTTCCCTTAGGAGATGATTCCTCAGGAATTGGTCTCCCATTTATTCCGATAAGCTACACATCCCTGGGACAGACACTAGGCTGAGCCAAACGTGAACTAGTCTTTAGGCAAACTGTTCAACACTTGTTCTCTTTTTGCAGGGAGGTTTGAACAGCTTGTCATCCACTGTTTGTGGTTCACAGTTTGTCACGTGCAAAAGTAACCTTTTTTAATGCATTCCTGGAACAAGGGAGCTCGCCAAATGCTGGGTGTGAACTAATTGATCCCACATTGATCTTTTCTGGTTTCATTATTTGTAGCAGGTTTATTTCATATTAGGGTGTATAAATGAATATAACCTGTGCATCTGAAGTTACATACTGCAAGGAATTTACTTGAAATTTGTCTGGATTTCTTCATTTCAGACATGATGATATGTTTATAAGCATCTAAATTAGGCCAGACTCAGACTATAAAAATACTCTATAGATCCTAAAACTGAGTAAGTAATCCAAGCTGCGCGCACAGTTCAGATTAAAATAACCCAGGAGAGTAAACTGTTGTGATTTAAAAACAGGGACAAACTGATGACATTGAACATCTGCGTTGGGTGGTTAAATTACATAAGTGTCAAGGGTTGTATTCAATCATTAAGTCAGAGTTACAGGACTGGAGATGGAACACGAAGTTCTGGGCATGTCTGTTATTGTGAAGGCATTAAATCATGGCATCATCCTGTTCAGGGAAGATGTCTAAGATCAGATGGCATTTCTTTTTTAAATTTTTTTTTGAAGAGAAGTGTTCCTTCTGGTGTTGTGGCCAATTTGATTTAACTCTACAACTGATCACTAAAACAGGTAATTATGTTTTTGGGAGCTTTTGCTATGCATGTATTGACTTGATGAAAGGCACTAAAAATACTCTTTGTAATTCATCTGATTTGATACAAGACTCAAATCAGACATTTTGGGAGTACGAGGTGCCAGAGGGGAGAGATCCATTGTTCTTGCAACAGAGCGGTTTCACCACTGTCATATTGTGTGGTATACAGTCATGATCTTGATATTTTATTTGCATTAGGAACAAAGCTTATTTATTTGTGACTATTTCCACTAGGTTAGAATGTCTGTCTGTAATCTCCTCCACCCCAATAGGTTGCAACAAAAAAACCTGGATCCAATCAGTTTGAATATTTAAAAAAGGTGCTTTCCAATTATCTTAATGCATTCTGAATGAAAGCAAAGATCTTCAGATGCTGGAAATCTGAAATTAAAAAAGTGCTAGAGAAACTCAACTGGTCAGCCATCCTCTGAAAAGAGAGAGTTAAAGTTCGGAGTTCAGTGTGATTTTTTTTTTGAGTCCGATACAAGTCTTCAGAACACCTCAATGTTAGTTTCTCTGTCCAGAGATTCTACCACTCCTGCTGAGTTTCACCAGCATTTTTTGTTTTTATAAATGTTCGTTGGGCTGACTGGGCAATATACATTCATCAATGAAAAGAGCAAATTTAACAACTTTCAGAATGGAATCATCTTGTTCCAAAGTTGGACTTCTGCATTTTTTAAAAAAAAGCCAAGAAATGTACAGCACAGCCAGAATCTGAGCAGCTGCCTAAAAGGCTCATGGTTTGGATGAAACTCTCCTGAATCAGTGTGGTTAACATTTCGCTTTCCTGCTATGCTCATGTATTTTTTTAAAATCTCTACTTGGAGCTTTCTATATTTTGTGCAAAGATGCTTTTGAAAATGGTAGGAACTTTGGGGAGGAAAAGTGTCTGGAGCACACGTGTCCCTGACAGAATTATAGCTGTAATAAATTCTTCAGGGCTGCCCCTTCAGTGCTGAGGAGTTGGAAGAGGTTATTTAACTCTATTAAAATTTAGATATACATCATTTCTGGAATCCACAAATTGTTGCTTAAGTTAGATTTGTTTTCTTCGGTATCACTTTTATATTCTGTAATTTGTCTAATAACCAAAATCACTCTTTGGTAAAAGGAATCTTTTTGTATTCTTTATAAACTACTGAAATAGGGTTTTTAAAAAAAAGAGATTTAATATGATGTAGCTTTTGGTTCACTGTGGCTTCTATTGATTTGAATTTTAAAAACTTGGCAAAAATTGCACTGAGAAAGTGTTGCATATAAACTGGCAATTTGGTGTAAGATGTCTGCAGGACAGGTGGGGCTATGCAGATTCTTGGCATTATTTCAGCATTCAAGTTGAGATACTGTCTGGATTGGACATGTCTGTTTGTCAGGTGCAAATAGAAACCATCCCCTCCGCTGATGTGTGGTACTGTGACCAGTTTGGCACTAGGAACACATCACACCAAATTACAGCAGCACAGCATGTGCTCCTATTGTACTGTGGTGTGCAGAGCTGTAGCACAGTATGTAAGCTGGTGCCAGTTGTCAGTTTTTAATCTATTAATTTTCACCTGAATCCACTGTGTGTGAAGACTCCAACTGCACCAAGCTCGAATGAGCACTTTGCTTTAATATTGATGCACTGCTCAGTTAAAGAATGATTGAACAGCAACTTAAAATCTGCACTAGGAGATAGCTTTTATTGAAATGGGAATTTTACAGGTTAATTCTCAAATTCATGAAATTGGGAATCTTCTTAAGGTATTAGCAATATGCTTGATCTATATTCATCTGGTACAGATACTCTTTGTACCGGACTTATTAATTACAATTGAAAAGTGCCAAATGATGGAAAGTCTATTTCACGTAGTTTCTGGGTAAGTGTTTTGACTTGTTCCCACCCTTTTTTTGTTTTGTTTAGAGGGCTATGTGCTTTTCTTATGATTAAGCCTGAGTTCCTAATTCTGATCACTATCCACTGATTTCCCCACCTAGTTACTGATAAAGCCCACTTTGGGAGAAATCTGGTTTAGCTGTGATGTCCTTTTAGAATATTGAAACCTATGGACTGATACATAACAGGAGTTAGTGCCTTCAGAAGAGAAAAATATTTTTCTTTCACTTTGCCAAGATGGAAGATCATTTGCTTTTTAATTGTTCAGGTAAAGGGGATAGCAATTGGTTGGGTATTGGAAGAATAAGCTTTTATTTTAAAATCATGTGGACTGTACATTCAACAACCAAAGATTTTATTTTGTACTGCGAAAGCAGAAAAAACTGGTGTGAACCTTTTTTTGAACATTTCTATCTGGTTCTCCTGCTGTGGCTTCAAATGCCTTTTGTAATTAATATGGATTTGTATTGGAGCTTACATAGGCATTTTTCACTGGACTGAAGCTTTCAAATAAAGTTATTGATCATAATGCTCAATCCACTGTACAAATAAACACCTTTTTCAAAAGTAGTGGCTGGTGTCGGCTGACATTTGTTACAGAAGAGTCTAATAATCTTTCTTTTAGATAAGATCAAGTGGTCAAAAAGTTATGCAGAAAGTACTTTAAACTTTGAATGTAGGATGTTCAATTCACTGATTGCTTCAGAGTATCCTACACTACAGATAAAGACTGCAGTAGGACTCCCTGACAGTGAAGGAACAGTGACATTTCCAAGTCAGGTTGGTTGCATGAGGAGAACTTGCAACTGGTGGCTTCTTTTCCTTCACCTGTTGCCCTTCCATGTGTAGGTCATTTAATCTGAAAAACAAATGTAAGGGATCTTGATGCCTTGCAAGACCGCAAGGCAGAAGCGTTTTTTTTGGATCAGGGAGTGGGAGATGATCATAGTTGATCATCCAACTCCTTCCTGTTTCACTTGTTCCCTATACTGTATAACCTAGACTACTTGGAGAAGTCAGAGTTAATGTTTTGGGGTCCATGACCATCTTCATTTCTTTTTAATTGCTTTCTATGGCAAGCTGAGACAAAGTTCTGTTAGCTTTGAAGTAGGCTGAGAAGTCATGATGCTGAACCTTGGTCACAAAATTTGATTCCTGAGGAGACTGGAAAACTTGGCTATGGTTTGAAACAGTTGCTTCCATAGTTGTCAAATTAAATACTATCTCTGGTAACAACCATCCTGTAAAAGCCAGGATCAACAAGATTTTAAACATAGACTGCAGTTTCTGTTTAAACTGCAAACTATGTACATGGCAAGTATAATGAAAGTAGATCATGTGAATTGATTCTGTAGTTCACTGTCCTATAGAGCAATCAGCCTCTGTCAGGACTGTTCTCCTTGCTAAGAAGTTGAGCACCTCCCCCTCAGACCTGCTGTCCCCAGCTCTCAGCAGAGCAGAACACAACTGGAGTTCCAGATTTCAAAACAGCAATACATGCAAAATTACAATCCACACCAAAGAAGAGTGGAGGTAATGTTATCATAAAGTGAGATAACATCAGCAACTAATTGCTTACTCCTTGGTATCTGGATCTAGCCTCTGTCACCCTAAGTCTACATCACCCAACTCAGCAACTTTTATATCTTTGAATACAAGTGAAAAGCACAAACAATCTGATTTAGAAGTTATGATTTCAATTGCAAATTGTCTTCATTTCTTCTGAGATCAGTTTCTATTTTCTGTTTCTCTAATCAGTTATGGGGTTGCTGACGAGAAACATTTTGTAGAATAACTTCAGACAAGACCAACAGACATCATTCACTTTGGTTTCCATTTATTTTACATTATTTAAAATAAACCATTGTAAAGTAGACGACAGCCCTTGGATTTAAGATGAATTGATGTATTTGAGCACTCTGATCACCAAAATATCACCATCCATTCTAATGGCAGTTGAGATTGATCAATTGATTTTAAATTAATGGGTTTTTTTGTTTAAGTTAGTTCCAGTATCAATTACTCTGTTTAAAAATAAATAGTGACTAATAATAAACAAGGTTCATTTTTCCTTCTCTCTCTCTGTTCTATTCCAGTGTTAATGATAACAGTATCCACGTTTAGCTAGCTGCAAAGTTAATTATTTGCAACAAAATGAGTTGTCACAGTAACCTGCATTGAAATACCAATTAAAGAACACATCAGGGACTGACAAGTTTTCAGTTACTGTTTCAGGGCCAGTAATTGAGGATTGTGGGTATTGAACTATGCTGAAAAGCTCCTGTGTGGTCCTTTGATTAAGGCATGGCACTCAATTAGAAAAAGTTATTTAAAAATGTATGCTCTGATATTTATTTTTTAAAATAATGAAGTACATTAGGTACAACATCTTTGGGAGGGGATAGAGGTGGATGTTTTTTCATGGATTCTGTTCACTTTTGTGATTGCTAGAAGGCATGTTTGCATTGGACAGGAGATGAAAGGTTAATTCAGTTTGGTTGTTGGCTCATATGAAAAACATGCTAGGTTCAAGAGTACTGAACCAGTCCCTCTGCCACAGTCAAAATGCAACAGAAGTTCCAACAGGGCTTTTTGCATTATTTGAAATAGTGCAGCAAATTTCAATTTGCAAATGAGAGAAAAGTGCTACTGTTAGTAGACCCAACAGCATTATGAAAACCCCTCTATCTCCAACTGAAAGTACAAGCGTAGAAGAAAGAATGGACTAGCCTTGACTGTAACATGTCCGACCAGCTTAATGAGTTGCCCAGAATTGCATGAGGACAAAACACTGGAGATTACACCCAACGTTGGTCAACAGCTTAGAGAAGCAGGAGAGAAAATTTGCAAGAGGTGAGGCACGTCGGGGAATGGAGCGTTAACTTCAGACCTGCAGATTTTCAAAGAGTTTTCTTGGTGATTTGCCCTGTTCCCTACAAGCAAGTTGCTTTGAAGCAATGAACTGGCGTGTATCCTCTTGCCTGCTGTTCTCCTTGTCACTGTCCACACATGCCCCATTGTCATTTTCAAAATAGCAGCGCCGACAGGTTGCTCGGTACATGTCTGTTCCACCAATCACTTCAACCTGTCAAGACAAAAGAAGGTATTACATTAAATCATAAAGGGGAGAAAAGGAGTCCAAAAGAACTGAATACAGGTAACATCTTGCAGCAGAAATCATTTGTTATTTTAAAATGTCACACCCATTCTGTTAGGATATGAAGTTGACTTCAGTTCCTCCCCATGCCATAATTCCAATGGCCCATTGCTGATTTTTATCTCTCAATCCATTTGAGCTCCTACAGAATAAAATCCATCATTCAATCGACTCAGTATCTAATAACCTTTGCCTGAAAGTCTGAAGAGATTCTTTTATTTAGTTTTGGCTCAGTTCATGGTACTTTTGCCTCTGTGCTGCAATGGGATTTGAAACCCACAAACCTTCATTTCAAAGAGCAAGCGGCTGTCCTTTGGGGACATCAAACAGAGTCCCCTTGCCTGCTTTCTCAGGTGGCTGCAAAAGATCCCATGACACTATCTGGAAGGGTAGGAGGGCTTCTAGCACCCTGGTCAATATGTATACCTCAACTTCACCATGAAAAATAGATTAGCTATATAACAACAATAGCTAGATAGAGTTTGCTGTGCTCAAAATGTCTGTCCCCTCCATCAGAACAATCAGCACATTTCAGAAGTACCTTCATTGACTGTAAAATGCTTGGAATCACCTTAGTCATGAAAAGGTGCTACACAAATGTAAGTCTTTTTCCAATTTCGTCTTCCTTCATGCTGCAAGTTTTGACCTTGGCACACTAACAGCAAGCATTCCCTTTCTTTGTTATCCATTGGCTGACAGATTCAGGTGAGAGTTCGTCAAGCTTCCCCTGAACCAGGAGCTGCAATCACTGCTTCAAACTCAGCCAGCAGGAAGCCAATGGGAGTCAATGATTTCTCCAGACCTGTTCCCTAACAGAAAGTCACATTCGTTGACTCCTTTCCTCCCATCTCAAACATATGTTAACCCTCCAATCAAACTCTTGAATGTCTCTGTCACACACCTGTTCTATTCTAATTCTGATTGCTTGTTCACCCCTTGTTAAATTCTTGCTTTGGTACTAAAACCAGGTTTTATTTTTCCTCCCATGATGCCATTGAAAACATCTTGACACAGTTACCCTGTACTAAAGATGCTATGCCAACAACTTATACAATATTTTAGAGGAGCTAACAGTTCACCCAAAGAAAAAGTTAAACTGAAATATTCTGTCTAAACCGGTTTTATTTACGCAGTTAAAGCTTCTACTCATAGGTCACCTCCATGTCAGTGTGTTTATGGCTGCATTAGTTTCCTCTCTCTTACAAGTAATTGGCTAGTCAACTGACACTTGACTGAATTGCCAAATGGCTGAATAAATTGTCACTAAATCTCTTAAAGCCCCTACAATGGCTCAGTGAGTCTGAACAATCTGAAATCAAACCTTAGAAACCAAAGAGTGCAATATCTGTACCAAAACAACAGACCTCAGCTGAGGAGTTAAGGGAATCTGGGACTAGAATTGCACTGCTGGGATACAGGAGACGATACTCACTCACGTGGATTGTGAACAATGCTGGGATCAAACTTGGAACCCCCTGTTATGATCTGGGGTCATAAATAACAAGTGGCCAATTGGCAAGATGATAGATGACACCTGGCAGTTCCCTCTATAGCGGGATAGATCTCTCAGGAAGGGAAGAGAGCAAAGTACAGATTAAGAAAGTGGGAGATAGACAAACACGTACCTCTTTTTCACTCCCCAGTCTCTTGGTATAAGCAGCTTCCCTGTAGCACTCCATGCATACAGCGCTCAGTTTTACTACACTTTCCGCCAGGGGGACGAGATTCAGAATGTTGCCAAAAGCCTGGAGAAACAAATGGAATTGCTCAGACTCAAAGGGAAAATAATTAAATAGGATTTTGCTCTTACACATATTGTTGCTGTGCCACATCAAACTGACCTCGTGCCATTTGAAGTGACAAATTAGTTATTTCTCGCTGCCACACAGCAATAATGCTGCTTCCTTACTCTCACTGCAATCAGGAAAGACAACTCCAAGTTAATTCCAGAAGTTGAGAATTGCAGGGCAAGGAGACAGGCATACATGTGGTAGAGAAGATTTACCAGGATTGTACTGAGAGGATTCAACTATAAAGGAATCTCAATTATTTGAATATTAATTATCCGAAGGAGATCTCACGATCCCAATAGAAACATTAAATTAAAGGGGGTGTTCAGTGTTGGGGAAGGTCAGGAACAGGGGCAGATGGATGGATGGGGTGTTGGACGGAGTTGTGGTGGGGGGCTCACGTGCGATGTGCTGCTGCCAAGTCTCCTGAACGGGGAACGGACTTAACAGAAAATTCTGAGACCCAGAGGAAAGGCATTGAATCAGTTAACCGAATAATCAATTATCTGAACAGAATAGTGCCTGCCCATCTCGTTCAGATAATAGAGGTTCCTCTGTACATGGGAAGACTTTGTCAAGTTGGAACCATACTCTCCTGCACTAACAATTTTCAAGGGATCCTTAAACAATGATGTATTCAGATAGAATAGATGGAGTGTCAGGAAGGTCAAGCATTGGAGGTCACAGGTTTGAGGGTGTTCCAGAAAATCTGATGGAAAGAAAAGGAAACTACTTTGATGGTGCAAGTTTTTGATGACCTGGAATGCATTGCTGGAAAGATGGGGAAGCAACATCGAGTGAATTGGCTAAATTGTTACGGCCCAGACTCTTACCCAGTCCTCCACCGGTCACAATAAAGTTTGAGCATATGTTATATTCCTTCGTCTCCGCCGCATCTGCTCCCAGGAGGACCAATTCCAACACCGCAAAATTTCTACCTCCTGCCCAAAATCCACAAACCTGCCTGCCCCGGCCGACCCATTGTCTCAGCCTGCTCCTGCCCCACCGAACTCATCTCCCAATACCTCGACACGGTCCTGTCCCCTTTAGTCCAAGAACTCCCCACCTACGTTCGGGACACCACCCACGCCCTCCACCTCCTCCAGGATTTTCGCCTCCCCGGTCCCCAACGCCTTATTTTCACTATGGACATCCAGTCCCTGTACACCTCCATCCCCCATCACGAAGGACTCAAAGCCCTCCGCTTCTTCCTTTCCCGCCGCACCAACCAGTACCCTTCCACTGACACCCTCCTTCGACTGACTGAACTGGTCCTCACCCTGAATAACTTCTCTTTTCAATCCTCCCACTTCCTCCAAACTAAAGGAGTTGCCATGGGCACCCGCATGGGCCCCAGCTATGCCTGCCTCTTCGTAGGATATGTGGAACAATCCATCTTCCGCAACTACACTGGCACCACCCCCCACCTTTTCCTCCGCTACATCGATGACTGTATCGGCGCTGCCTCGTGCTCCCACGAGGAGGTTGAACAGTTCATCAACTTTACTAACACCTTCCATCCCGACCTGAAATTCACCTGGACTGTCTCAGACTCCTCCCTCCCCTTCCTAGACCTTTCCATTTCTATCTCGGGCGACCGACTCAACACAGACATCTATTACAAACCGACTGACTCCCACAGCTACCTGGACTACACCTCCTCCCACCCTGAACCCTGTAAAAACGCCATCCCATATTCCCAATTCCTTCGTCTCCGCCGCATCTGCTCCCAGGAGGACCAATTCCAACACCGCACAGCCCAGATGGCCTCCTTCTTCAAGGACCGCAGATTCCCCCCAGACGTGATCGACGATGCCCTCCACCGCATCTCCTCCACTTCCCGCTCCTCCGCCCTTGAGCCCCGCTCCTCCAACCGCCACCAAGACAGAACCCCACTGGTTCTCACCTACCACCCCACCAACCTCCGCATACAACGTATTATCCGCCGCCATTTCCGCCACCTCCAAACGGACCCCACCACCAAGGATATATTTCCCTCCCCTCCCCTATCAGCGTTCCGCAAGGACCACTCCCTTCGTGACTCCCTTGTCAGATCCACACCCCCCACCAACCCAACCTCCACCCCCGGCACCTTCCCCTGCAACCGCAGGAAATGTAAAACTTGCGCCCACACCTCCACACTCACTTCCCTCCAAGGCCCCAAGGGATCCTTCCATATCCGCCACAAGTTCACCTGTACCTCCACACACATCATCTATTGCATCCGCTGCACCCGATGTGGCCTCCTCTATATTGGTGAGACAGGCCGCTTACTTGCGGAACGCTTCAGAGAACACCTCTGGGCCGCCCGAACCAACCAACCCAATCACCCCGTGGCTCAACACTTTAACTCCCCCTCCCACTCCACCGAGGACATGCAGGTCCTTGGACTCCTCCACCGGCAGAACACAACTACACGACGGCTGGAGGAGGAGCGCCTCATCTTCTGCCTGGGAACCCTCCAACCACAAGGTATGAATTCAGATTTCTCCAGCTTCCTCATTTCCCCTCCCCCCACCTTGTCTCAGTCGGTTCCCTCAACTCAGCACCGCCCTCCTAACCTGCAATCCTCTTCCTGACCTCTCCGCCCCCACCCCACTCCGGCCTATCACCCTCACCTTGACCTCCTTCCACCTATCCCACCTCCATCGCCCCTCCCCCTAGTCCCTCCTCCCTACCTTTTATCTCAGCCTGCTTGGCTCTCTCTCTTATTCCTGATGAAGGGCTTATGCTCGAAACGTCGAATTCTCTATTCCTGAGATGCTGCCTAACCTGCTGTGCTTTGACCAGCAACACATTTGCAGCATATGTTATATTAGACTGCATAAAACTTAGGATGGGAAACAAGTCAGATTACCCTAAGTAACAAGCAATAAACTAATCTAATAAAAATCAGAATAATAAAGATTATTAACTAAACATTTAAATTCCAAACATATACAACGACCCTTCTTGAAAAATAACACACATAAACCATGTCAATGTGGGGGGAGAATTAAAATAACACACTGCAGTGTTATTTTAAAGATAATTTCAGAGATGAATCATTCAAATTGTTCCAAATGCTGATCTGTAGCCAAAGTCACTTTCAAACACTTCAACCCCAGGGCATCAATATGGACTTCAACAGTTTCCTCATTTCCCCTTCCCCCACCTCACCCTAGTTCCTAACTTCCAGCTCAGCACTGTCCCCATGACTTGTCCGGACTTGTCCTACCTGCCTATCTCCTTTTCCACCTATCCACTCCACCCTCCCCCCGCCCCTGACCTATCACCTTCATCCCCTCCCCCACTCACCTTTTGTACTCTATGTTACTTTCTCCCCACCCCCACCCTCCTCTAGCTTATCTCTCCAGGCTTCAGGCTCTCTGCCTTTATTCCTGATGAAGGGCTTTTGCCCGAAATGTCGATTTTGCTGCTCCTCCAGCCTCACTGATCCAGAAACTGGTTTCCAGCACCTGCAGTCATTGTTTTTACCCCAAAGTCACTTTCCACACAAGCTACTGCCATTTGAAACTCTTCCCGGATCAGTTCTGGTTGGCTGAATTCACTTTATCTGGACAGAGTGAGGGTACATTCTGAAGTCTCCTGAAGGAACTCTTCACTTGTGGCGATGAGATCTTTGAAAACTAACTGGAATTTTGAGGAGAGGAGCTTCGAGTGGAGAGAGCGAGTGCAAGTCTGTGAGCAAGAGGAGTTGTCATACTGTTGTTGAAATCCAACTTCTTTACTGTAACCATTAGCTGGATCAAGTGACCTTTCAGAAAGCACTGCAGACTGTCACTTCAGCTGAGCAGCTTGTTTCTCTTTCCCATAAAAGCAACATTTTCCCCAGTTAAAGATAATACGTCCAGTCAATGACATTCAGGATGAACATTTTAGAGAACACAGTCCCATAATAATATACACAAAGAAAAGTGCAGGGATATTGGGAATAGGTAGAGGAGCGATAGGTCATTTGGAAAGGTGGCAGACTGTCAGGGCAGCATGATTCTGTATTTCTCACATCACCACTTGTTCTGATTTGGAGGTGCTGGTGTTGGACCGGGGTGTACCAAGTTAAAAATCACACAACGTAACTCCGAAAGCTAGTGCTTCCAAATAAACCTGTTGGACTATAACCTGGTGTTGTGTGATTTTTAACTCACCACTTGTTCTGAACATTTTAAATGCGATGCCCCTCCCACCCACTTCAATATTGATGGGGAGGAGCTGGTGTTGCACACAGCTAAAAAAAAATCACAATACCAGGTTAGAGTCCAACAGGTTTATGTGGAAGCACTAGCTTTTGTAGTACCCTAAAAGCTAGTGCTTCCAAATAAACCTGTTGGGACTGTAACCTAGTATTGTGTGATTTTTAACTCCCTTCAACATTACTATTCCTGCACCAGTGATTAATGATAGTACCTCTAGTGATGAAACCAGTATATCTATCCTCAGTGCAATAATCCGTGTGGGAGGGGGACTACCCTTTGCTTAAAAGCGTGGGGAAGGTCAGGAACTCAACAGAAATTCTTAAGTGGTTATGCAATCTATTTCAGATGAAAGCATTGCTTCTTTGTCCAAGGTAAAAAAAAATTAATGGCAGTTTGTTTGTTATAAAAGAAGTGGCTATACAATTGGATACACATCACACAACTCCAACAGGATACACTCATTTGGCTGCACTATGTACAGTTGTTTTTTTTCCTCATGGGTTCCACTCACTTTCCTTTGGAAAGTTCCATCCAATGCTGCCACAATCACAGTTTTTCCCTTGTTAGCCATTTCCTCAGCAAATTCGACACAGTCTGGAAACTAGAGAGAGAGGCAGCTTCAGCACCATGTTCTGAAATAGCACCTTTCTTCAGATTCACGAGGAATTGAGCAACATAATCAACACTAACTCGCATTTACAATAATAGGAACGCATCACTGGAACACATCCTCTGACACTTTACAGAAGGGCAATCAATTCTAATTTGTCAGCCTTTAAATCCATGAATCTCCTATAGAGTTATGAAGGGACATTATTAATAACTCAGTAAGCCTAGTGTTGTACTGAACCAGCAAGAGGAGGAAGATTCACGAGAACGGTCCCAGGAATGAAAAGCTTAACATACGAGGAATGCTTGATGACTTTGGGTTTGTACTCAATGGAGTTTAGAAGGATGAGGGGGATCTAATTGAAACATACAGAATATTGAATGGCCTGCACAAAGTAGGTGTTGGGAAGAGGTTTTCATTGGTCAGACAGACAAGGACTAATGAAACCTTAGAGTAAAGGGGAGACCTTTTAGAATGGAGATAAGGGGAACCCTCTTCAGGCAAAGAGTGGTGAATCTATGGAGCTGCCTGCTCCAGAAGGCTCTGGAGGCCAGGTCATTGAGTATATTTAAGACTGAGAGAGATTGAGTATCAAGGGGGAGAGAAAGCGGGAGAATGGGGTCAAGAAACTTATCAGCTATGATTGAATGACAGAGCAGCAGACTTGATGGGCTGAATGGCCTAATTTCTGCTCCAAGTCTATGGTCTTATGATTCTTGTTCTGTAATGAGTTGTTTAATCTAAGCTATGAAAAGTGTGCAACAGCTTCAGCATCCCAACTAGAGAGTTCTGGGAAGGGATGGTGATGGGTCAAAGATAAAGAAACCATGTCAAGTGCACGGCTGGGAACAGTCTGTTGGTGGATATCAGCTGAGAAAAGCATTGGATTATCCAGTGCTATTTTATAGAGGAGGAGGAACCCAGTGTTCATTATCATCAGGTTTATATTTGGGAAAGACACCAGGAAGGCTACTGAACCACATTTCTGTACAGGAGAGCACCCTGAAAAGCTTTACAATTCCTTCAAGTTCTTGAAAGCAGCAAATGTTTTACTGTCCAAGATTAGTCAATTAAAAGAGGGATTTATCCAGGTATTAGCATTCAGTGCAAAGACTCAGACCAGCTTGGATTTCTCAGTACACAGGTCCGAAGGGCCTGTTTCTACACTGTAAGTAATCTAATCTAATTTCAAGTAAAGAACCACAATGGGCTACACTTACAAACTGTCCTTCATCAATTCCAATAACTGCAGATTTCAACGCTTCTTGAGTAATCTCGCTCAGCTTTGTGGCAGGAACTGCTTGCATTGTAAACCTGGGAGATAAAAGAACAAAACATCAGCAGCTTTTATAAATGAAAGTCTAGGAATAATGGAACATCACATCAATAACTTCATTTCTGGACCCCGCTGAGTACATGCCATTAAAGAGGATGGCAAATTACAAAAGTGCACAATCAGCACACAGAAATCCGTTCAAAACTTAAAGCCTTCCTCAGTTTGGCTTACAGCAGGGTAAAACAAAATAGGCAGGGAAGTGCAGCTTGGCATTTTCTGCAATTGCACTGAACTATTAATTGTGTTTTACACAGAGATAAACAATTGGAACCTGTAACATATGAGGCCTGCACACTATCGATGGTTCCAATACTCTGCACATATACCACCATTTGGATGCATAAGTGTCGCTGACTGCTCGCTACTGAACCCAAGAGTTACTTGGCAACCTTTCGAAGGCTGAGGGATTTGAGGTGGTGAGTTGAAAGGCAATGCAGACATTATCGGAGGCTGCTGAATTCAAACATAATGAGGTCAGCATCAAAAGAGAAGGCTGCTGTCACACAGGGAGGATGTAAACACAAAACAAATCTCAAGGCACTGATGAGAATAGAAAGATTATTTTGTAGTCATGGCAGTTCTGAATGGTGCACTGTCTCATGGTCAGCCTGAATGAGGGAAATCAAAGAACACACGAGGTTTGAGGGCACAAGAACGTCATTCAATATTGCAGCAGGAAACATATGATATCCATTGATTCATTTAACCGCAACTCCTTCTTGAAATCATACAATGACCTCAATTGCTTTCTGTAATGGTGAATTCCACAGGCTCGCCACCATCTGAGAGAAGAAATTTCTCCTTATCTCAATCTTATGTTGTTTACCCCGTCTCCTAGACTGTGATCCTTGGCTCTGGACTCCTGGCCATTAGGAACACTCTTCCTCTATCTACCGTCTAGCCCTGCTGAGAATTTTTAAGTTTCTACAAGATCCCCCATATTATTCGGAGCTCCACTGATTAGATCCTAACCAATTTAACTTCTCATGTGTCAGTCTTGCTATCCCAGAAATCCACTCTGATGAGAAGCATTGTTTGGCGTTCATGATAAAGAGATAGAGGTACACTTGTAGACTGGAAAGTTCAATGAGATAAGACGCATGATACAAGTCAACCATACAGCAGAGTTGCCGAAAAGGATAACAGGAATGGGAAACCATTGAATGGATATATGGATGGAGTGCCAAATAAATATATTATTGCCAAGGCAAAAAGGGAGTGCACCAAAAGCTAGTTTTCTTGGATAAAGTAAATTAAACCTGAGATTAAATTTAGAAGGCAGCTGTAGACTAGCATTTAACAGAAAAGCAACAGAATGTAGTACTTGGAAGTAAAATGTTTATAAAGGGTGTTCTCCAAGACAGAGGAGTCCAAAATTAGATGGAACGGTTTTAAGGTGAGAGGGGAAAGATTTAAAAGGGACTGAAGGGGCAACTGTTTCACACAGAGGGTGGTGCATGTATGGAACAAGCTGCCAGAAAAAGTCTTGAATATGCATACAATTATAATATTTAAACGTCTTCTGCTGTGTGGATAGATAAGAAGGGCTTAGAGCAAATACTGGCAAATGAGACTCGATTAATTTAAGATGTCTAGTCGGCACAGACAAATTGGACCAAAAGTTCTATTTCTGTGCTGCACAACTCTATCACTTTAAAGCCGAATAACCAATAACTGTAAATTGAAACAAACAAGCAAAAACAGAAATTGCTGGAGAAATGGCAGAGAGGAAACAAAGTTAACAATGAATCATAGAGACGTAGGACAGAAACAGAGCCTTCGGTTCAACTCGTTCATGCAGAACAGATCTCCTAAATTAATCTCACTGCATTTGCCAGCACGTGACCAATCCTGTGACCCTTCTTCAGAAGAAAATTAATTTTCAAGGCCTTGAAAGAGAAGGAGGTAGAGTAAGGCAGGGAATTGCAGGATTAGGAAACAGACGGTATGGTCACTTTCAATGGAGCCAAAGGAGGAACAGACAAGTGAGTTCTACATTGTGCGAGGAGAAGTGGCCAGGATTTGGTAGTGAGTAGAGAGGAGAGATTGTAGAGCTATCGGATACTAACGGTGGAGAGGAGAGGTCGTTAAGAGACTTGAATGCATGAAAATACATATTAAGAGTGAACAACAATAGAGAACAAAAAAAAACAAATTAGGTTAGTTCGGACATGGCTGATAGCTAACTGGGAACAGAGGATGTGATATAACAAATAGATTTTGGACAAGCTGAAGTTTGAAATGTAGATAACCGGAGACCAGCGGAGGTACCAGTAGAAAAGACAATCATGGAGGTGACAAAACATAGACACTACCTCAGCTTGACAAGGGGTCACTGGACCCAAAGCATTGACTCAGCTCTCTACCCCTAGATGCTGCCAGATCTGCTGAGTTTCTCTAGCAGTTTCTGTTTTTGTTTCATCACCTCAGTGGCAGGTCTGCAAACAAATCAGAAGCTTGGTTTACGGATGAACAGTTTCTCAATGACCTGCCTGAAGCAGACAACAGCTGGAAGGAGAGAATTGAACCATTAGCAATGATGCAGAGGTTGTGGACAAAAGTGATCACTTTGATCTCAATGTGAAATTGCAAGGGATTGCATAACCCAAATTCCAATCTTGGTTGGAGCAGCCCCTGGTCAGAGGTGATACAATATGGTCGCACATTGCCATATCTCTAATCGCTGCACTAACAGAATTAGCTTACCTGATCCAGTGAGCTCTCAAGTTAGCACAATTATAGCTTTGAGAAGGAGGTAACCCAAGGGAACAGGGTTTATTTTGAACAAAGAATTGTACAAACCAATATAGAAGGAGTTCTGTACAAACAGCAGTTGCAGATGTGAGAAAGAGACAGTTTGATAAATGTCTGAGAACAGCTGCAAATGTGTTGCTGGTCAAAGCACAGCAGGTTAGGCAGCATCTCAGGAATAGAGAATTCGACGTTTCGAGCATAAGCCCTTCATCAGGAATAAGAGAGAGAGAGCCAAGCCGGCTGAGATAAAAGGTAGGGAGGAGGGACTAGGGGGAGGGGCGATGGAGGTGGGATAGGTGGAAGGAGGTCAAGGTGAGGGTGATAGGCCGGAGTGGGGTGGGGGCGGAGAGGTCAGGAAGAGGATTGCAGGTTAGGAGGGCGGTGCTGAGTTGAGGGAACCGACTGAGACAAGGTGGGGGGAGGGGAAATGAGGAAGCTGGAGAAATCTGAATTCATACCTTGTGGTTGGAGGGTTCCCAGGCGGAAGATGAGGCGCTCCTCCTCCAGCCGTCGTGTAGTTGTGTTCTGCCGGTGGAGGAGTCCAAGGACCTGCATGTCCTCGGTGGAGTGGGAGGGGGAGTTAAAGTGTTGAGCCACGGGGTGATTGGGTTGGTTGGTTCGGGCGGCCCAGAGGTGTTCTCTGAAGCGTTCCGCAAGTAAGCGGCCTGTCTCACCAATATAGAGGAGGCCACATCGGGTGCAGCGGATGCAATAGATGATGTGTGTGGAGGTACAGGTGAACTTGTGGCGGATATGGAAGGATCCCTTGGGGCCTTGGAGGGAAGTGAGTGTGGAGGTGTGGGCGCAAGTTTTACATTTCCTGCGGTTGCAGGGGAAGGTGCCGGGGGTGGAGGTTGGGTTGGTGGGGGGTGTGGATCTGACAAGGGAGTCACGAAGGGAGTGGTCCTTGCGGAACGCTGATAGGGGAGGGGAGGGAAATATATCCTTGGTGGTGGGGTCCGTTTGGAGGTGTCTGAGAACAGACAGCCTGAAGTTTTTAGCAAGCATTAAAAGAAAAACAGATCCCACAATAACTGAGACAAATGATTAGAGTGGGATTATGTTTTTACAAAACATAGATCAGACAAGTTCAATGAGCTGTGAAAGCAATTTAGTTTTAGTCTTATTAAGTGAAAAAGATGTTGTTTTATTAGGTAAAAGAATTAGTCAGAGTAGGGCAGTAAATGTCGTATCAGAAGACAGCATGGGACTAGAATGTGTTATAACAGCTGCAAGATAGAAGAGCAATGTCTACCTGACTCTCCAAGGTCAGGTGCTCACAAATAATTTGCTGAAGAGTACTAAGAACAGATGTAAACATAAAACTTTACATGTAACTAACTTTATCTCATAACTAATGTTATGAATCTTTTAGCAATGAGTAAGAACTAACCCCTTTTTGTATCTCCTGTGATTAGGACAGTAGGGAGTATAAGATGAGTAACAGAATTTGATAGGGATATCAAGGAATAAAATGGATAACAGAATCCAAGCAACCCTTGGGGACAAACAGGTCTGGGAAAGGTCTGAAAGAGAGTATAACCATTAACTTTGGAATGTGAATTAATGGGATACATTGTAAGATTCCAAGGCCTGATGATTACAATAATTGGTAAACATCATGAGGCCATGGGAAACCTAGGGCTGCCCATCACTGGTCAGGTATTTCACAGGATTGGATGTATAGATTAAAGGAGAAGGAACAAGGACAATATTGCGTGTAATTATAGTAATAAGAAATATATAAAAATGCTATATCTTACTGGAGAAACGAGAGCATCATTGGCTTCTCTTCTGATCGGAGTAGTTAAAAAGGTGACTGAGTACATGTTGAAGGCCAGGTTCAGACTGGTCTCTAACCTTTCCCACACGTTTGGTAAAGATCTCAAACAAAGATCAATTGTACTTCTGAACACAGAATTCGAGACAGGTCTTTGGTATCTCTCCCCAACGGATGGTATTGCCAAGGGGCAGAGTGTAGATGAAGAGAAGGTGGCTTCAGAGAGCTGTGTAAGTTGGGAACAGAAACCATTCTGGGGATTCTCTCGCATTTATTAAATGAGAGCAATTATAACAGTCTGGACAAGAGATGCCATGCCATGCGAGATAGCCAATTTTTTCATCTTCAGAGAGATTTTCTCAAGGACTACATGAATGAGTTTCTTTTTCATTCTCACTAACTCCTCTATTGGGTGATGAGGTTACATGGTGGATTTGCATTGTATTTTTCACTGCTGACGTTTTTCTTTGGATAGAAAAGTTCAAATACAGCCCTTTTTAAAAATTAATTTCAAGTAATTCATAGTCTGCAGCGTTCTTTGGCCTTGTTCTGCTAATTTCAAGTTTTTTTTATCCTCAATATTCTGTCTAAAATGAATAAGTCAGGATACAGACTTCAAAAAGGTCCAACTATACCACTAGGGGAATCCATACAAATTAATTGTGCAGCACCAAGTAACCATCAGATCACAAATAATGTAATTCACATTTTCCCAAGCACCTCCTCACCTGATCTGAACTTTAATGAGGTAGAGATTGGACTGACCAAAGAACATTATTCTTTTGCAGGATTAGCTTTTGGAAGCAAGTTGAAATTGACATTTACCAGACAACAACTCCCTCTCGGAGACTTGAATCCCCTGCCAATAACCAGCTGCTGCTTCGTGGGCCCAGTCCCCAATTGCGTGCACCTTTTGCAAATGTTCTCCATTTCTCAGCTCGCTTCAAATGGGCATCCTGCAAATGCAGCCTGAAGCGGTCACTGTCACAAGGCAAAAGGTCTGCCAGGTTCTCCAACCCCAGCATGAGGGGGCAGCTGGGTCCATATTCGCATGAGGTTGGGTCCATATTGGCATTTCTGGCATGCCCTGATCCCAGCCTGATTGATAAGTTTGCAATCACCTTCCCTCCCATTTTTCTCCTCAGTCCCATTGGAAATGGTGCAGCCAAAACTCTCCTGCATTGTGGCACCAGGACAGCCAAAAAAACTGGTCTGGTTCCACCAATCATAGATTTTCTCTTTCCTGTGCTTACTGCTCCTCCCTCACACTCACTGTTCCTCCAATCAAACTCTATTATTTTCCCACTCCCAATGAGATGTAGCGCAAATAATAAAGGAGGGAAATCTTACTGTTTTTTTAAAAACCACCATATTTGCTTTTTTGTTTGCAGACGTCAGGTCTCTAGAGTACATTCGTTCAGTGCTCATGCAGATTTTAAAAACCGAAGAAGGGGGTGGTTGATTGTACTAAAGATCAACTTCTCAACAGAGAAAAGAAACCAAGGAAGGAAGGAAAGGAATAGGCGAGAAATTAATCAAACGATTGGAAGAGTAGAGGATTAGACGCAAACAAAAATCAGTCAGCTGAGAAATGTCGTGAATAAACAAAAAAAAAACCCAAACGATTGCGGATGCTGGAAGCTCTGAAGAAGGGTCACTAGATCTAAAACATTAGTTCTGCTTTTTCTCTACGGATGCTGACTGACTTGTTGAGTTTTGCCAGCAATTTCAGTTTTTGTTTGATTTCCTGCATCTTCAGTTCTTTGGGGTTTTGTTTCGTTTAACTTCAGGTTGTGGCTACCTGACTGTGAGAAAATTTCAATGAACTTAAAATTAGTTCAGAGGTGATTAATAAGATCAGGAGTGTGGACGTTTCCGCCATTTAATAAGATTATGGTTGATTTGATTGCAGCCTTAACTCCACTTTCCTGTCTGGCCCCATGACCCTTGACTGTTGTAGATCAAAACCCTCATGTAACCCTCATACTCAATGAACCTGAATCCACTTCTTGCTGGGGAAAGACATGTCCACAAATGTAATAGGATCAAAATTCGGACCAGCAGTTAACCACAACCACATATCACACAAACTACAGAGAGTTAATTCAATGGTTAGTTCAAAAGTCTCACCAAAGTTATTCCTTGGAAGGCAAATGAGGGAATTTACAAGCAATAATCATTTGGTGGGTATTAGCTAGTGAAATGGCAGCTCAGTGAGATTGTGTGGATTACCTGGGAATGAGCGACTTCTTAAGAAAGTACCTACGTAGTTCAAAGGAATGACTGCTCAGAACAGTCATAGCAGCGTTAGCAAGTGTTTCTTGTCACTTACAGAGGGCATGAAATAAGCTGAAATTTGCAGTAAACTCCTTGCTAACAGTTAAATAATAAACATGAGCTCTGGGTAAATATAGATTACAGTACCCACTTAGTGCTGCAACTCTCATTTATCAGACTCACTTGTCATGTGTAGCCAGATCCTCTTTACTATATCGAATATCCTTTGCATACTTTACCACGAGACATTGGTACTGAGCAATCTGAAACCTTCTCACCCGGCGCATTAGTTCTGTGCTGCAGTGGAAAGAGAAAATAAGTTCCATCAGAGCTACACGTTGTGGCGTTGACTCCTGAAGAAATCTGTGCTGAAACTGCACGGAAGTGTTCTCAATCTTCATCAAAGAGAGAATCCCCCCCCTCCCCCAGAACTTCCAAAAGAGGCAGCTAATCAACCTCCCTCTAAACAAAGCAGGTGAGATTCAGAGCCGACTCAGCATGGGAAAAGAAATAGCAGGGGCAAAGTTTAACAGGCAACCCACCACCGAAAACACTCAATTCTCAAAATATCGAGCAGTAGGTCACCCAATTCTGAAGTCAAGCCTCGTTCTAACAGCTTGAACTAATTGTTAATCTCTATATATACACACAATGATCTTTATATCTTTGGTGCTTATAATCCACTCTCCTGCTTTCTAAAAGGAGATGGAATATAAAGCTATACAGTTACTAATAATATGGGTCAGTGATGTCATTCTAGATTTGTAAAACTTTTGAACATGCTGTTTTCGGTGCATATGATAACTTAACAGTTGATTTATTTGAAGATTTTAATCATAATCTCATCAACTAACAAATGGTTTGTTTTTGTGTGCTATTTTTCTGCATGCTATTTGTCATGAGAGAGAAAACTGGTTTGGAAATGCAGGTTTGGAAACGGATGGTAAATGAAAGTTTCAGGTCACTTGTGGGATTTCCACTTCAGTCAGATGGTGATGGGTTGAACACACATTCCAAATGGACATCCCAGCGAGATACTGAGTAAGTGCTGTACTGTTGGGGGTGCTGTCTTTCCAATGAGGTGTTAAACTAATATGCAAAAATTCCACAGATGTTTTTCCATCTGACCTGAGCCCACTTGGGAAAAATGTTTTCGGATGGTCACCACATTTCTTTATTTTTCTACTGATTCTATGAAGGTAATGTTTAACTTATTTTTAAACTTTAGTTCTTATAGTACTTTGTATGCAAATAGTTTGTACCTTTAGCTACCTTTGTACCCAAGATTGTGCCATGAGTGGTAACATTAGACACTTTTCACTGTACTGGAGTACACATGACAATAAATTCTAAATCTAATGCTCTAAACTAGTTTCCATTTGTAGTTTCTCTCCCATCTCTTAATCAACTCTCCATAGTGACCTTCACCTTGCTCATGAAATGTACCTCCTGCTCTCAGAACCCCTATTCCCACTAAACTGTTGACCATCCAAGTTCCCACGCTGCTCCCACATTAGCTAGTGGCTACTGCTAAGGCAGACTGTTGCTGTTGATTAAGCATCCCTCTTTGCAAAAAACTGACCATTTACACATACCCCACTAATGTCTTTGAAAACCTGTATTCCATATCTCTCCAAAGTTCTTGAAGATGCCAAATTCTGACCCACTTTCCCAGGAATTCCATGCTTTTGGAATCCCACCAAATCAGGTTTCAGTCCCTGACATTGCATCGAGACAGCTTTTATCAAAGTCTCAAACTTACATCTTATGTGGCTTTGACAAAAGGTGAACTATTCCTCCCCATTTTTCTCAACAGGCCTGTGACACTTGTCTCCTACAAAGCTTTCTCCTCACTGGGTACACTTTGCCTGGTCCCATTCCTATGTGGTGCAAGTCTGTGAAGCACAGTTGGCTTCTTTTTCTGCTCCTGCACCACTACATTTTGTTTCCCATATCAGATTGGTCTCTGTTCCTCTCCAATATCTCTGCTACATACTGTTAAGACACCACAACCCCAAATAATCTCACTTCCACATCTACACTGAATACATCCAGCTCTACCTCATCATCAACTCTCTTCCATTGTCAGGGCTTTCCAAAGTGGGGGGGTTGAGAACCCATGCAGGGATCACAATTTGATGTTTTAGGGTCCTGACCTAAAGGTAGTGCCAGTGACCATGGAACTTCCAAGTTTTCTAAACTGCCATAATAACTTCCAAGCCATAATTTTAGGCCAGAGAACGAAAAGTTTTAGAACATAGAAAAATACAGCGCAGTACAGGCCCTTCGGCCCTCGATGTTGCACCGATCCAAGCCCACCTAACCTACACTAGCCCACTATCCTCCATATGCCTATCCAATGCCCGTTTAAATGCCCATAAAGAGGGAGAGTCCACCACTGCTACTGGCAGGGCATTCCATGAACTCACGACTCGCTGAGTAAAGAATCTACCCCCAACATCTGTCCTATACCTACCTCCCCTTAATTTAAAGCTATGCCCCCTCGTAATAGCTGACTCCATAAGTGGAAAAAGGTTCTCATGGTCAACCCTATCTAAACCCCTAATCATCTTGTACACCTCTATCAAGTCACCCCTAAACCTTCTTTTCTCCAATGAAAACAGCCCCAAGTGCCTCAGCCTTTCCTCATACGATCTTCCTACCATACCAGGCAACATCCTATTTATTTCAAACTTATTTCAGACTTTATTTCAAAATGATCAGCAAAAGCGCCTTGGAGGTTTAAGTTAAGGCTCTATACAAATGCAAGTTAATTCCTCTCAGTCAATAACTTAGATAGAATGCACAAAAAAAAGTGATCAAGATCTCCCCAAAATGTAGTAGGCAACATGTCAGGGCAGATGGAACATGGAGAGAGATTGGCAGATTTGAAACATTCAAAATTGAGAGATTGCAAAAGGATACTCTGCTCGAAGGGAGAGTAATCGCGGGGATATCCCGGTGCTGGATGTACAGCAGACAGAAGTAAAGTGTGGATTTAAATACAGTTTACTCTGATGTCTTGGTCCCGGGTAGAAGCGGGTCTGAAATTGCGGGAGAAATGCAGAGCCGGGTTCGCGGAACACAGTTTAGCGGAAACAAAGAGTTGGCGCCAACCAGCAAGGACTTCACCAACAAATCTACAGCAGAACATGTCGATCTAAAGTTCCCATTTTACAAATACGTGCAACGTTAGATCTGTTACCTTTTCCCTGAGAACATCGGTCCGAAGATGATCTGCAAATTGGAAAAAAAAAGAAACGAAACATCCTTAAGATCAATTAGCTGATAGTGGCGCCCTTTGGCGAGATGCAGGAAGTGGGATCAGAAACTTCAAAAATCAAAACGATTGCAGAAACAATGTCTCAAAAATCATACCCGCATCAAGTTCAATATCGGTCGGTTTCTGCATATTTACTACAGATTCAGAGTGGGGAAAAAAAAACAACCATTTTCAAACAATCTCTACAAAGCTGCGTATCTCCTCCCGGAGATTCTACTTAAGTTTTTAAAAAAGTGTCCTTGATTATTCTGAAGTATTAACAGCGTGTACTTTCCCCTCTTACCTGAATCTGACCCTTCACTTTACGCGGAGATGTAGGTGTGATTTCTGGGGTGTACAAACAGTTCATTGTATCAGAAAGTAAAATATACACAGTTATAGGAATATTAACTGATATAAATAGAAAGATTGCGGAGGGGGAAAAAAAAAGCAAAAAAAAAATCCCCAGAAAATGAAATAAAAGCGAAATATGGAAGAGAGACTGTCAGCTGAAAGAGAGAGACAGACAGCAGGAGAAAAGGAAGCGTTTTCAAATTTAATATCCCCGCCAAAATTGCGTCAGGAAGGGAAAGTGACAATTTGTTATCACGTGTGCTGAGCAAGCCAATAGACTTCCTTCATTGATATGTAGCTGTTCAGCTGAAACAGCGAAAAAAAACTAGAGCCAGAGATGAGATTGTAGAAGAAATACAGGTTTAAGAAAACAGGATACCAAAATGAAGTTCTTCATGTCACAACAACTGAAACATATCGTCCTCAAATCAAATAATATTACTTACACAAAGAACAATACAGCACAGGAACAGGCGCTTCGGCCCTCCAAACTTGCGCCCACACCTTTTGCCCTCCTATAATAAAACTGTCATCACTTACAGGATCCTTATCCCTCTATTCTCTTCATATTCAATGTATTCGTCCAGGTGCTTCTTGAATGCTGCTATTGGGTCTGCTTCCACCACTTCCTCTGGCGGTGTATTACAGGCACTCACCACTCTGGTGTGAAAAACTTGCCTAGCACATCTCTTTTAAACTGTGCCCCGCAACGCCGCCCCCACTCCCACACCATGAACCTGGTGGCACAGTGGTTAGCACCACTGCCTCACAGCACCAGCCTCAGCGACTGTGTGGAGTTTGCACATTCTCCCTGTGTCTGCGCGGGTTTCCTCCGGGTGCTCCGGTTTCTTCCCACAGTTTAAAGATGTGCAGGTCAGGTAAATTGCCCATAGTGTTAGGTGCATTAGTCAGAGGGAAATGGGACTAGGTGGGTTACTCTTTGGAGGGTCGGTGTGGATTTGATGGGCCGAAGGGCCTGTTTCCACACTGCAGGAAATCTAACCTAATCTGTTGGACCTGCATACCCAGATCCCTCTGCATATCAATTCTCTTCTGGAAATATACATTCACTGTATATTTCCACCTATACTTGACCTTCCAAAATGCATCATCTCATATTTGTCCAGATTAAACTCAATTTGCCATTTTTCTGCCCATGGTTTCAATTGATCTATATCCTGCTGTATCCTCTAACAATCCTCCTCACTATCCACAAATCCACCAATCTTTGTGTCGTCTGCAAACCAGTAGTCACCAGCATCCTTCCACTGCTGCCATCTGTCTTCTATGACTGATCCAATTCTGTATGCATCTTGCCAGCTCACCCCGATACCATGTGACTTCACCTTTTGAACCAGTCTGCTATAAGGGACCTTGACAAAGACATGGAACATAACAGTGCAATACAGGTGCTTCGGCCCTCAATGTTGTGCCAATCTGTGAAACCAATCTGAAGCCCATCTAACCTACACTATTTCTTTCTTGTCCATGTGCGTATACAATGACCATTAAATGCCCTTAAAGTTGGCGAGTCTGCTACTGTTACAGACAGCGTGTTTCACACCTCTACTATTCTTTGAGTAAAGAAACTGCCTCTGACATCTGCCCTATATCTATCACCCCTCAGTTTAAAGCTATGTGCCCTCATGCTAGCCATCACCATCTGAGGGAAAAAGACTCTCACTATCCACCCTCTGATTATCTTATATGTTTCAATTAAGTCATTTCTCAACCTTCTTCTCTCTAACGAAAACAGCCTCAAGTCCCTCAGCATTTCTTCGTAAGACCTTCCCTCCATACCAGGCAACTTCCTGGTAAATCTCCTCTCCAAAGCTTCCACATCCTTCTTATAATGCGGTGACCAGAACTGTAAGCAACACTCCAAGTGTGGCCGCATTGTATGGCTACGTGACCTCATGGTTCTGAAACTCAATCCCTCCACCAATAAAAGCTAACACACCATATGTCTTTTAATTATCCTATCAACCTGGGTGAAAAATTTCAAGGATCTATGTACCTGCACACCAAGATCTCTCTGCTCATCTACATTACCAAGAATCTTACCATTAGCCCAGTATTTTTTATTCCTGTTATTCTTTCCAAAGTGAATCACCTCCCTCTTTTTTGCATTAAATTCCACTTGCCACCTCTCAGCCATCTCTGCTGCTTATCTATGTCATTATCCACAACTCTACCGACTTGCGTGTCATTCGTAAATTTACTAACCCATCCTTCTCTGCCCTCATCCAGGTCATCTGTAAAAATGATGAACAGCCCATGGACTCAAAACAGATCCTTGTGGTACATCATTCGTAACTGAATTCCAGGATGAACATTTCCCAACAACCACCACCCTCTGTCTTTTTTCAGCTAGCCAAATTCTGATCCAAACCATTAAATCATCCTCAATCCCAAGCCTCCATATTTTGTGCAATAACCTGCCGTGGAGAACCTAATCAAATACCTTACTGAAATTCATATACACCACATCGACCGCTTTACCGTCATCCACCTGTTTGGTCACCTGCTCAAAAAACTTAATAAGGTTTGTGAGGCACGACGTACTCTTCACAAATTCATGCTGGCTATCCCTAACCAACTTGTTCCTTTCTAGTAATTATAAATTCTATCTCTTATAACCCTTTCCAACACTTTACCCACAACCAAAGTAAGGCTGACTGGTCAATAATTACCAGGGTTGTCTCTACTCCCCTTTTTGAACAAGGGGACAATATTTGCTATCTTCCAGTCTTTTGACACTATTCCTGCAGACAATGATGACATAAAGATCAAAGCCAAAGACTTCACTGAAGTCCATGTAGGCAACATCAACTACTTTTCTCTCATCAATCATCTTCATCACCTCCTCAAAAAAATCCATTCAAGTTAGTGAGGTACGACCTCCCCTGCACAAAACCATGTTGTCTGTCATTTATAAGTCAATTTGCTTGTAAATACATACAGATCTTGTCCCTGAGAATCTTTTCCAATAAGTTCCTGACAACTGACATGAGGCTCACAGGTCTATAATTTCCTGGATTATCCCTTCTACCTATCTTAAATAACATTAGCTACATCACTGATGATATTCAGCAGTCCCTGCAGTGTTCACCACTGGCAGCAAGTCCTAGCACACTCCGTCGGGTGATAGGGCTTGATTTCCAGGGGAATACCGCAGTGAGTCAGGACGAAGATTGAATGTGGAGTCAGTGTAAGGGAAAAAGGATATACTCCAGGTTTTGCACCAAAAAAAGTAAGATGGCGGTAGAATCTGCAAAACTTTTCCAGCAGGTAGAAAAACTATCTCAGATGAACTTCAAGAGAGACCTCAAAAGTCAAATTAATCAAACTGGCATGTATGTTAGATGTGCAGTTGCCTGCCAGGGCTAAGAAAGCAGTGATAGATTTGAGCACGGCAATTCAGTTTTGTACAAGTACAACAGAGACACTCCAAGTAGTGAGACATTGGTGTCAGTTAACACTGAGTTACTGTTAAGGCAGTTTGATCTTGAAAAAAACGAATGAAACAGGTTGAGTCAGACAATGAAAAAGTATTGGAATTGGAAATGGGAAAAATGGAATAGAAGGCAAAAAGGTAAAGAGAAAAGAGATGAGAGAGAACAAAAGTATAAGCTTAAAGTGATGTGGTTTAAAAAAAGAGACATCAGAAGCTGATGCAGACTCTGATGTGGAAAACCCTAGTCATAATCCAAATTGTGGGAATAGCTTAAGTTTATACTGTCCCTACCAAAACTTGAGGAAATGAATGCGGAGGCATTCTTCATAATATTTGATAAAATAGTGAACCAAATGAGAATTTGAGGCCGCAAAGATCTGACTGCTGCCCACGCAGAGAAAGTTGACAGGTAGAAGACAGGAAACAAAAATAGAAATTCTGGAGAAACCTGGCAGGTCTGGCAGCATCTGTGGAGAGAAAGCAGAGTCAACCTTTCTGGTCCAGTTCATAATATAGGACAGGAAATGTATGTTTCACCAGCAGAGGAGGTTTCTATGGATTGTGGTGTTGTAAAAACAGGTTATTCTGGGTACATTTAAGTTGGTTCCTATATCATACAGGAAAGGTTCTGAAATTTAAGGAACAATCTGGGCAAACATATATATGAGTTGAAATTGTGAAGCAAAGTAATTTCAACAAACAGCATTAAGCATTAGAAGTTGAAATCACATTAATAGAGAGATCATTTCCTTGAAAGAATTTCAAATCTTACTCCCTTTTGGCTGGAATAAAGTTTATAGTTTCACTCATCATCATGGAATTCCGAATATGGTTGAGAAGTTACAGTAGTTACAGGAACACATTCCAGGTACCTCTCCATCCTGTGTGGTGACCAGAGCAATGGCCCAATAGAGTCCATCACCAGATGCCAAAGTGATACCAAAAACAGATGCTAGGATTGCCAAAACATTCTTTAAGGAAGGGGATAATTCAAAAGAAGTGTTTGGCGTGTCTTCTTTAATAGAGACTCAGTAAGGTATCCGGAGTTAAATGATTTGATACACTTAAACTGAAGCTGATGCTGAAGGAGATCCAGAGTGCTATTACATTAAAAGCAGAGTTCTGAAAAGAAATGGAGACACTCTCACAGATCAGTGGATGAGGCATGGATGGTTGCTCACCAGATCGTGGTATTGCCCAGATATCATAAGGTAACAGTGCAAGTAGCATGTGACATTTCTATGGCAGGTAATAGAGTAATAAGGAAAACTGAAGCATTGGCACATAGATATTTTACATGGCTGAGACTTCATAGCAATGTTGTGCAGTTTGGTGAACCAAGTCATGTATGTCAAGTAGTCGGGAAATCTTATTATCTACACAAACCAACACCTTTAATATCCACACCAGTACATGAAGAACCATTCAGTAAAGTGTTAATAGATTGTGCAGGACCATTATCGAAAATAAAAGTGAGACATCAGTATACCCTTACAGTAATGGATATAGCAATGCAATATCCAGAAAGAAAATTTGAGGAAAATTATAACATTTCAAACAAGAATTGTGATTCTCAATATGTAGTAATTTTGTCCAATGTGCAGGAGAACACGAAAATGCAGGTAGGTTCTGGAAAGAAACATAATGGCACAGATTTTCTGTTGGTCAGACAGTAATTATGCAGATGTAGATTGCAGTTGTGCATGGGGACCCTCAGAATCCCCATCATAGGACTCTGCAAAGAATTATTGGTGAGAAGGGTAAGAATTAAAATAAAATGAATTTTGGATTGGGATGTTTGGAGACAAAGGAGGGGAAATACTTAAGAAGGGAAGGCAATGGCCTAGTTGTATTATTGCGAGATTCTTAATCCAGAAACTCAGCTAGTGTTCTGGGAATCGGGATTTGAATCTCACCATGGCAGATGGTAGAATTTGAATTCAATAAAAAATAAATCTGGAATTAAGAATTTACTGATGACCATGAAACCATTGTTGATTGTCAGAAAAACCCATCTGGTTCACTAATGTCCTCAGGAAAGGAAATTTGCCATCTTCACCTGGTCTGGCCTACATGTGACTCCAGACCCCCAGTATTGTGATTGACTCTCAACTGCCCTCTGAAATGGCTTAGCAAGCCAATCAGTTGTTCCAATTGCTACAAAATCCCAGAGAATTGAAACCAGACAGATCATCTAGAATCGACCTATGCATCGGAAAAGACAACAGCAGAAATAGCCCTGTCGAACTGCAAAGTCCTGGGGGTTGGTGCCACATTTGGGAGAGCTGTCTCACACATTAGTCAAGCAACAGTCTGACATAATCATACTCACAGAATCATACCTTCGAGATAACGTCCCAGAGACCACCATCACCATGCCCTGTTCCAGCGGCAGATAGATCTAGCAGAGGTGGTGGTGGCACAGTGGTATACATTCAGCAGGGAGTTGCCCTAGGAGTCGTCAACATTAACCCTGGACCCCATGCAGTCTCATGGCTTCAAGTTAAATATGGGCAAGGAAGCCACCTACTGATTACCATGTACTGTCCTCTCTCAGCTGATGAACCAACACTTTTCCATGCTGAGCAACACTTGGAGGAAGCATTGAGCATGGCAAAGGCACAAAATGTACTCTGGGTGGGGGATTTCAATGTCCACCACCAAAAGTGGCTTGATAGCAGTACAACTGATCGAGCTGGTCAGATCCTAAAGGACATAGCTGCTTAACTGGGTCTGTGGTAGGTGGTGAGGGAACCAACAACAGGGAAAAACATACTTAACCTCATCCTCACCAATCTCCCAGATGCAGGTGCATCTGTCCATGACAGTATTGGGAAGAGTGACCACTGCACCGTCCTGTGGGGACGAAGTCCCACCTTCACATTGAGAATAACCTCCATCATGTTGTGTGACACTATCACCGTGCTAAATAGGACAGACTTCAAACAGATCTACCAACTCAAGACTAGGCATCAATGAGGCACTGTGGGCCATCAACAGCAGCAGAATCGTATTCCAGCACAATCATGGCCCAACATATCCCCACTTAACCATTACCATCAAACCAGGGAATCAACCTTGGTTCAATGGAGAGTGCATGAGGATATGCCAGGAGCAGTACCAAGCATACCTGAAAATGAGGTTTCAACCTGGTGAAACTACCAATCAGAACTTCTTGCATGCCAAACTGCATAAGGAACAAGTGACAGAGCAAAACAATGCCACAATTAACAGATCAGATCTAAACTCTGCAGTCCTGCCACACCCAGTCGTCAAAGGTGGTGGACAATTAAACAACTCACTGGAAGAAGAGGCTCCACAAATATCTCCATTCTCAATGGTGGAAGTGCCCAGCATATCAATGCAAATAATTAAGGCTGAAGCACTCACAGCAATCTTCAGTCATAAGTGCTAAGTGGATGATTCATCTCGGCGTCCTCCATTAGTCACTAGAATTACAAATACCAGTCTTCAGAAAATTCAATTCACTCCATGTGATATTAAGAAATGCTTGGAGACACTGGCTATGGGCCCTGACAATGTTCTGAAATAGTACTGAAGACTTGTGCTCCAGAAGTTGCCACTCCTCTAGCCAATCTGTTCCAGTACAGTTATAACACTGGTATCTACCCAACAATGTGGAAAATTGCTCAGATATATCCTGTACATAAAACACAAGATAAATCCAACCTGGCCAATTTCCATTCCATCAGTCTACTCTCGATCATTAAAGTGATGGAAGGTGTCATCAACTGTGCTATCAAGCAGCACCTGCTCAGCAATAACTTGCTCCATGATGCCTAGTTTGGGCTCCGCCAGGGCCACTCAGCTCCTGAGCTCATTACAGCTTTGGTTCAAACATGGACAAAAGAGCTGAATTCAGATGTAAGGTGAGAGTCACAGCCCTTATCATCAGGGCTGCATTCGACCAAGTGTGGCATCAAGGAGCCCAAGCGAAACTAGAATCAATGGGTATCAGTGGCAAACTTTCCAGTGATTGGAGTCATACCTGACACATAGGAAGACGGTTATGGTTGTTGGGGGTCAGTAATCTCAGCTCCAGGGGTTCCTCAGGATAGTGTGCTAGGCCCAACCATCTTCAGTTGCTTCATCAATGACCTTACTGTCATCATAAGGTCAAAAGTGAGGATGTTTGCCGATGATTGCACAATGTTCAGCACAGTTCATGATTCCTCAAATACTGAAGCAGTCCATGTCCAAATACAAGCAGCTCTGGACAATATTCAGGGTGGGGCTGATAAGTGGCAAGTAACATTCATGTCACTAAAAAGCCAGGCTAAGACTATCACCAATAATAAATAATCTAACCACTGCCCTATGACATTAATTGGTGTTACCATCACTGAATATCCCACTATCAACATCCTGGGAGTTATCATTGATCAGAAACTCAACCGGACTGACCACATAAACACAGTGGCTATAAGACCAGGTCAAAGGCTAGGAATACTGGAGCGCTTCATGCATCTCCTGACTTCCCAAAGCCTGTCCATAATCTGCAAGGCACAAGTCAGCAGTGTGATGGAATACTCCCCGCTTGCCTGGATGGGTGCAGCCCCAACAACACTGCAGAAGCTTGACACCATCCAGGACAAGGCGAAAGTGAGGACTGCAGATGTTGGAGATTAGAGTCAAGAGTGTGGGGCTGGAAAAACATTTTCGTCGAATTTTCCTGCTCCTTGGATTCTGCCTAACCTGCTGTGCTTTTCCAGCCCCACACTCTCGACCATTCAGGACAAAGTAGCCTGCTTGATTGGCACTACTTCCATAAGCATCCACTCGCTCCACTACCGACACTCAGTAATAGCAGTGTGTATTATCTACAAGATGCCCTGTAGAAATTCATCAAAGATCCTCAGACCATCCAAACCCAGGACCACTCCCATCTGGAAGGACAAGGGCAGCAAATGTATGGGAACGCCACCGCCTTCAGGTTCCCTGCCAAGCCATTCGCCATCTTGACTTGGAAAAATATTACCATTACTTGATCAAAATCCTGGCTTTCTCTCCCAAACAGTATTATGGGTCAACCCACAGCACATGGATTGCAACGGTTCAAGAAGGCAGCTCACCACTTCCTTCTCAAGGGCAACTAGGGATGGGTAATAAATACAGGCCCAGCCAGTGACACCCACAAATAAATAAATAAATTGTTTTTAACATCCACAAGTTGAAAGGAGGTGAAAGGAGAACCAGGAATTCTTTTTAACCTTTTTAACAGGAAATCTTTTTAATTGAATGTACCATAACCAGCTAAAGATGAGCCCAAGTCCTCAAAGGATGATAGTATAGTTTCAATGCAGAATGAGGAAAGAGGGAGCATTTCAACTATTCAATGTAAGAAAAAAGATAAGCAAAAAACAAAGGGGAGGCATTTGCCCCATTTGGAAGCCTACCTTCTACTCTAACCCACTAAAGACAAGTATGATTGGATCAAAAAGAGAAATTGCTGGAAAAACTCAAGCGAGCTGCCTCTGAGGATACAAATAGTTCCAAGCAGCTTACCACAATTTCCAATCGAGGTCTGAAGCTCAATTTCAGATGACCTTTATTCCTTGTATTTTGGGTTTTGAATTCCAATCCAATATCTTTGCAATTTTAGCCATGCCTCCAGTCATTCTTTTGAAGTCCTGAGTTAGAGCGCTTCAGAACTGAAAGAAATTGGAGCGAAGGGTCTGTTTCCATGCTGTACAACTCTACAGTATTTGGCATTTTCATAACATGTGCTCCATTTGGCTTTTATGGACAGGGCCTTATATAGCCACACAACCCTTGTTTGAATAGTTTAATTGGTTTCAGGGAGCTGCCAGAATTGCCTAAAAATATTGAGGGACTATACATTAGATGGAAGACATTCCAACCAGAAATTGTATTGGACACTCAGAAAATGGCTGAAACACATGCCAGTTTTGACCACAGTTTGTCCAAATCAATGTTACTGTATGAGGCCCTGAATTTCAGATCCAGCTCATCATTTCAAATGAGTTAAAGAGTGCTTATCAGCAGGTTATCAAAACACGCCATCATCTTATTCTCATGCGTGTGTTTTCCAATACTGACCAGGAGTGGGAAGCTTTGCCACTTCCTTCCTCCCTTTGCCCAAGATGATCTATTTCGTCACATAGTTAAGAAAGAAACTCACACAATATCAGGTTATAGTCTTACAGGTTTATTTGGAAGTACAAGCTTTCAGAGTGCTGCTCCTTTGTCAGGTACAGGATCATAGGACACAGAATTTATAGTATAAGATCAAAGTGCCATACAATGATGTGATGCATTGAACAATCCTCGATTGTTGTTACGTCTTTAATCACATAGAATATGGTTGCAGGTTTTGATTCATTAATATGTAAATCCCAGAACTTCATCACCCAGACAGACACACAGAACAGCCATGGGGACCAAATTTGAATCACAATATGCCAACATTTTCATGCACAAGTTCAAACAAGACTTCTGTGCTGCACATGACCTCCAACCACTAGTATATACCAGATGTATTGATGACATTTTCCTCCTCTGGACCCATGGTGAGGAGCCACAATTACACAGTGATATCAACAAGTTTCATCAGAATTACCATGGACTACTCTTTAGTATCAGTCTCATTCTTGGACACGTGGATTTCCATCAAGGAGGGGCACCTCAGAACCTCAATCTACTGCAAACCCACGGATAATGTCACACAATGCTGCACTTCTCTAGCTTCCACCTGAAACATATTAAAACAGCCATCCCCCACAGACAAGCCTTACACATACACAGGATCTGCTCAGAGGAGGTGAAACGCCGCGGACACCTGAAGGTGCTGAAGGTCATCCTCATAAGAACAGGATAACAAGCCCAACTCATCGATTGCCAGCTCCGACATGCCGCAGTGAGAAACCATAATGAAATCCTCAGGAGGCAGACAAGGATACGACCAATAGGGTACCCTTCATTTTCCAGCACTTGCCTGGATTGCAGGAACTACGTCGTGTTCTTCGCAGCCTGCAGCACTCTATCAATGACAATGAGCACCATACCAAGATCTTCCCTACACCTTCACTTCTCGCCTTTAAACAACTGCCAGACTTAGACAGACTATTGTTTGCAGCAAACTGCCCAGCCTTCAGCATAACATCAACTACAACGCCATACAATTCTGTCATAGCAGCCACTGCAAGACATATCAGGGTGTCGACGTGGATACTACCATTACATGTGAGGACACCTCTCACCATGTGTGCGGTGAGTACTCATGTGAGCCGGTTGTCTATTTCATATGTTGTGGACAAAGATGCCCCTAGGCATGGTACATTGGCGAGACAAAGCAAGTGCCAAGACAACAGATGAATGGGCACTGCACAACAATTGCCAGACAGGGATGTTCCCTCCCAGTCAGGGAACACTTCAGTAGTCAGGGACATTTTGCCTCGGATCTTCAGGTAAACACAAGTACATATTCACACTCACTCTTACACACGATCAAACCCACACAGACTCTCTCATCTCCACACACTCCCTCTCACACGCATCCATTCACACACCCACACTCACACTCAAGTGCACACTGTCTCACAGGCATACACACACACACACACACACACACACACACACACACACACACACACACACACACACACACACCTGTTTGCATTTGCAGATTTGTATTTTCAGATACACTCTCTTTTGTTAAAAATGCACACAATCTGTAGGCAGTCAGTCCATGTGACATTTTATAAATTCCTACTTTGGGAATAAAATCAGTCTGACTCAAGTTTGGGATACAGACAGACTCTAACCTCACACCTTTGTCTGAACTGATACATCACTTTTTTTATAAAACCTTAAGTTATTTCAGGAATGTGACTTGAAAGAAGTTCAAAATCTGCAACCCTATTCTATGTGATTGAAGACTTAACAGCGATTTAGGATTGTTCAATACATCACATCAGTTGTAAGACACTTCGATTGTTTGCTATAAATTTTGTGTTCCATGATCCTGCCCCACTAGCTGCCTGACAAAGGTGGAGTGCTCCGAAAGCTTGTCCTTCCAAATAAACCTATTGGACTATAACCTGGTGTTGTGTGAATTTGAAACTTTGTTCACCCCAATCCAACACTGGTCCCTCCACATCATATATTGTCACATGACATTTATTTGAGTACAGAAATGCCTATCTGTTGCAGGAAATTTCTCTCAAGCTACAAGGAAAAGAACTGCATCGGGGAACTTTCAAGCCAGTGGGATAGACAATAGTTGACCAGTCTTTGCAAGGTTCTCTATGTTTGCTTTTGTGGATACTAAATGGATTCAGTGCAACATGATTTGGTGGAAGTGCAGTGTGCGTTTGTCCTCTATAGGTAATCAAGACTGGGCTGTAACAGTTGTTGGTTTGGTTTCATCATTCTTCTATCAGCGCACATGACTCTGAATAGCTACTCTGGAGTTACACAAGTGTTGACATTTCAAAGTTCAACCTGTCAGTGCAGCAGGTAAGGGCAATACTATGACTTGCACATATCATCTCTTCTGTGAGATCTAGGAGTTTTAAATTCATGGTTATTTAATTTCGGTGAACATCAACAGCTGATGCTGCCTGTTCAATATTCTTTTGTTTTTTGTGTTGCCTTAAGACAGGGACAAGCAATTCATTAGGGGAGTGAAAGCAAAGGGTGGTGACCAGGCTCGTAGAAATTGGGTTACATGAATCTTGTGCTCAGTGTGATTTGTACTAATTTTCCTGCAATTCCTCACCATCAGTCAGTCAGACTGAGAGATTGGTTGGGAATGCCTCTGCTGGAAAGTTATTATTGTGAGCAGAGAGGAGAGAGGGATGATTGCAGGAGCTGCAGAGTGCAGAGGAAGACTGATTGTGACTCAGGGATAAATCATGAGGGAAACCAGAACATATTGGAGTGCTGGAGAGCTTTGGATAGCAATGCTGGCAGGTCATTTCTCTGCTGTATATGAGCTTTGTCGAGTTTTGATCCTGAAAAGCAAACTACCAAAGTATTTGTTGAGATAAATGTTATTGCAAAGGAAGGTTTTGTTTCTTTTCATCTAGAATCTACAAATATGTGAAGTCTGTCTTTGGTGTTTCATCTGCTTCAATTGAGAAATAGAATTCAGAATAATATTTGCTTTGATCGTAATTATAAAATCTTATGCTTTAACATTCCATTGGATACTGAGGATTTCGCAAACAGATGCACCCCCTCCACTTGGAAAAGCACAGCAGATCAGGCAGCATCCGAGGAACAGGAGAATCGACATTTTGGGCATAAGCCCTTCATCAGGCTTGCGGGCCAGGGGGACTATGAGATATATGGGAGGGGGTGTGGCTGGGGTGAAGTTAACTGGGAATATGATAGGTACATGAAGATGGTGGGGAAAAAGCTGATAGGTCAGAAAGGAGGGTGGTGCAGATAGGTTGGAAGAAAGATGGACAGGTCAAGAGGGCAGTGCTGAGTTGGAGGCTTGGGATTGAGATAAGGTGGGGGGGAGAGGGGAAATGAGGAAGCAAGTGAAAGCCACATTGATTCCCTGTGGGTGCAGGTGGAAGATGAGGCATTCTTCCTACAGGCATTGGGTAGTGGTTAGGCTTTGGCGATGGAGGATGGCCCGGGACCTGCATATCATTGGTGGAGTTGGAGGGGGAAATTAACATGTTCGGCCGCAGAGCGGTGGGGTTGCTTGGTGTGGGTGTCCCAGAGATGTTCTCTGAAATGATCCACAAGTTGGTGTCCTGTCTCCCCGATATAGAGGAGACCACATCAGGTGCAAAGGATACAGTAGATGACATGTGTGGAAGTACAGGTAAATTTTTGTTGAATGTGGAAGAACCTGTACTTCCACACCTGTACTTTACCTGTAGTTCAGCCATTAGATGCGAAAGTTTGTTCAGATCTGAAGCATGCAGGTCCATTCCTGTATTCAAATTATTGATTCACTCATGAAGCCAAAAGTTGTCTTTCCCCATACAACCTACTTGTTAAAACTAGAAGCGACTTTTCTGGAGACCAGCTGGGGATATGGTTCAGATTATTGAACTAATGTTTATTCAGATTTTACTTTACCAAGATTTATTCAATTTCTTCTTATTGTTTGAAATCTTAGTGGGACCAGTAATTTACTGGTTTTAAATGGCTCGCTCTTAGAGAAATAGCTGCCTAGCACAATACATAGCAACAAAATTAAGATGCTTTATTGAGGTGACAAATGTGAATAGCTAATATTTGATTGGATGTCTTAATTTCTCTGAGGAATAACTTAAATACATTTTTGGGCAGATTCTCCCATTTTCTTGCTTGTATAGCCATGTCAGAAATGGGTCTTATGGCACAGATGATAGTGCCCCTACCTCTATGCCAGAAGGTCTGAGTTTGAGTTCCACCTGTGCAGGGGCTGCATGTAACATGTCTAAACAGGTTGGTTGAAATAACTATTCCTAGTCAGGAAACTTGCATGTTTTTTCAACATGCTTAAGTACAGGCTGGAACTTGATAGCCACTGCAATGTTGTTAACATTTAGTTTGATATTAAAATATGCTGTAAGCAATGCAATACAGGACCACACAAACAATTGAAACAATGCCTTAGACTCTGCATAATGCATATGTAAACAATTATTAAAGTCCATTAAAATGCTGAGAATAACTCACCTGTTCATCATTGTTCTTTCAACTGGTAGGACACTATAGGATTCCAAGCCAAGATCCAACTATCTGAGGGGAACTTGAATAATGAACAGAATGAGTCTTTGGAAGGAAATGAATAAAGACGTAAGTGAAATTGTTTAGCTCTTTTTCATCTATCCTCTCCTCTCTAGACCTGATCAACAAACAGTACGTACCTTGTGCTCTAAATGGGCTCTCAGTATGTTTGGAAACCAGAAGATGAGCACTGCAGTGACAGGCATGTTGCAAACAAGATCTCAGTGTGTTTCTATTAATGGAGCTGTTAAGCTGAATTTAAATTTCTTTTAGCTGTCACTTGATTAAGAACCATATCCTGGGGTCTGCACAATTCAACTTTATCACATGATGTGTTTAATTGAGCCTGAATCCTATAGGATATGAGCACAGATCTAGTCCCGGCAACCATAGCAGTATCTTAGTACCCTTGTATCTTTACTGCAAATAAGAAACCATCAGAGTTAATAAGCAAAAGTTAAATTTAAAACTGGACATCTGCGATCCAGTTGGTCTGTGTTGCGTTGAGCAATATTTATTGGATTAAAATAGCATAGCAAAGCAGCAAACCAAATACACTTGGCATTTTACCAAAACTTATATTGTGAAAGTGTTTCAGGGCTGAATAGTCTCTTTCTGCACTATAAGGATTCTATGATTCTAGGTGCACAGAATGCCTATTGTATCCCAATTATATGAGTTTGAGCTGCCGAGAAAGTTGTGACTTGGTTGCATCCATTTGTGTTTCAGGAGGCATAAATTAACAACAAGAATACAGAATACTCACCAGAATGATTTCTTTATCCCTTCCTTTGAAATATATTGAATCATGATAAGTGTTCATGCATCCAAAGCTCTATGCTGGGAAAACCAAAGTTATGGAATCTGCTTTTATGTTCCATGTTTGTTTCATTTCTTTTTATTTATTTTCTAATAGCTGCTTGGCATTACACAATTAGAGTGTTGCTGAAAAAGGATATACTTTGTTGAAATGTTTTGACATCAGGATAATTCACAAAAATTGTTAGCTGTTTCATGCTAACAATGCAGTAACAACACAAGTCGTGCTTGCAACTAATAGGATGCTACTGTTAAGCTAAAAAGATGTTCTGTAAAGCACACAAATGAGTGTTGTGTGATATGAATTTCATTGCCTGTATAATGTAGGTACATCCCAATGATTGGCAGATCGTGCTAAACAACGCATCCCTTTGGATGCTCACAAAAGGCAAGGTATTGACAATATTCAACTAGCTTGTGCTTGCAAAACCTGCAGCACAGTGTCCAACAATAGGTGTGAATGTTTAATTGGACAGAATTTGTCAAATAATCCTGAGTGTACAAATAGTCATGCTAACAAACAAATTAGGATTGTTAGGTCGGCTCATAGTGTGGCACTTTTGTGCTTATATGAAGCTACATGTCTTAATACAAGGGGCCACATTCTTGGCAAACAGAAAGAAAACATACATACAATGTGCTTGTTTCAACACAACAAAATAAAGGACAGCCAATTCTCTGGTTAATTCCTCAGGTAAATATGTTGACCAATCAGAATCAATATGCCTACTTTAAATTTAAACAAAGCTTGACAATTGTCTATCATTCATCATCTTATTAGTGTTTTATCCATGGCATCCCCTCTATCAACCAGGGTCCATTTGCCAACCAATCAGCGTTCTCCTCGCATACAATATAAGTCTTGTTTTTTTTACTTACTTACAGTGTGGAAACAGGCCCTTTGGCCCAACAAGTCCACACCGAACCACCGAAGTGCAACTTACCCAGACCCATTCCCCTACATTTACCCCTTCATCTAACACTACGGACAATTTAGCATGGCCAATTCACCTGCACATTTTTGGACTGTGGGAGGACACCGGAGCACCCAGAGGAAACACACGCAAACACGGGGAGAATGTGCAAACTCCACACAGTCAGTCGCCTGAGGCTGGAATTGAACCCAGGTCTCTGGCGCTGTGAGGCAGCAGTGCTAACCACTGTGCCACTGTGCCACCCTTTTACATTAGTATTTCTTGAGAACTGTCTTCATGAGTGCAGATGAAATCTTTGGCAGAAGAGCCTAATTGTATATTCAAAATTAAAATTATCTTCTATAACTAAGTTACAACTGAACAGGTGATTCATATTGGTGAAAAGAGCTCTGAATATAAATTGATATTTAGCAGTTTATAAGAAACTAAATGTACTTGATTCTTAGGTCTGAGAATCAAAATCAGATTGCTTTGATTAAATTGGGAGTATTTGATGTGGGACTTACATTTTTATTTACTATAGGAACTTAATAAGCAGTATTCTCCAAGCTGCTGGTCACACCGAATGGACAAGGATACTGTAATAGCAGCTCATATCAAAGAAATGACTAAAGGTTAGTACTCCCAAGAATGCCAGATATATATTGCAGTTTGCAAACAGTTGCTCATCTGGTGGCTGTTACCTGCTATTTCCACAAATTGGGTTTTAAGAATGTTGTTAAATTGTTCTCAGGATATAAGGATATTGTTAGAAAAGCTGCATTTATTGTCCAATCCTGCGCCATTTTTCGATGAAAGAGAACTCGGTCATAAGTAATTTCAATGATATGTATTGGGCGGCTTGCCTAAATGAGTAATAATGAGTGATGCATTTGTAATTCTGGTCTCCCTGCTATAGAAAGGATGTTGTGAAACTTGAAAGGGTCCAGAAAAGATTTACAAGAATGTTGCCAGAGTTGGAGGGTTTGTGACATAGGGAGAGGCTGAATAAGCTGATGCTATAAGAATAGGAAGGATTTAGAGGATTATGGACCAAATGCTGACACATGGGACTAGATTAGTTTAGGATATCTGGTCGGCATGGACGAGTTGGACTGAATGGTTTGTTTCCATGCTGTATAGTTCTATGACACAATAAGGAACCACACTAATTTCATTTAAAAAAATAATTTTTGAAGCCTGGCTGTAATGTTGATGCATTTGGTGCACTAATGGAGCTTTGTTTATTTTTAATTGCTTGTGACACATTATAGTAAATAATGGGCCCTCAAAGGTTTGTTATAGAAGTCTGGAATGCAATTTCTTTAAATTTGGGTCCTTTAGTTTTTAAACATGGATTTTTTTTTAGTCTTGCTAAGACCTTCAAACAGAATGACTGTATATAATAGTGTTCCTAAGAGAAGCATATAATGAATTAGGGCCTTAGACGGAGGAGTTAATATTGGTTTCATACCAGATAAAAAAACTGGAAATTGGTTATTTAAGTTGAGTGCAGGGAAACTCAAGTATATGATACTTAAAGAAGATACCAGGAAGGAGCTATCATGGTTCAGTACAAAAACTGAAACCCAAGTGACTTAAACCTACTGAGGTGTTAGATACGAGAATATTGATGTAATGATTATATGAGTGATGGTTTGAATAGTTTTAAGTGATTTGAGAACTGTATCAGGGTGTTCAGGATACTTTACAAAGGCTGTTTATTTTCAATCTACAAAGAAAAGCTTAGGGATTAATGGGATAAAATCTGTATTTAGTGTTTAAACTCTTTGAATTAATATTATAAAAACATAGTTTAGATGATTCTACTTTATCTCCATGTCTTTTGTAATAAATTTCCAATCTATAGTTAAAGCAAAACTTGCAGCATTGTCCTCTAACAGTGTAGCAAGAAACCATTTTGCTAAAAAAGAAGTATAAAAAATTATGATCTATCAAGTCAGGTTCCTGTCTCGGATTTGTCTTGTCTGGTAATACCATCAGCTAGGATAATAACAGAATGAATACTGTACTTATGATATGCAGTAAGAGCTGGCTTTGCCATGTTCAATGAGCAAGTAATAAAAAACAGTACTTGCTTTGCATAGATCTTTCAAGATGCACTCAACACTCTAGAGCTGATATTTTCATTGATGTTTTTCTTGTGCCTGGAGTGAAGGTTTTAAAGAATTGGCATAACACCAGTCAGCAGAAAGGCTGTGAGAGAGAAAAATATTGTCCATTGTCAGCAGGGCAGATAACTGTGCCAATCTACCTTTATTGTAAAATTTCCCTTCATGTGGATTAGTGCACTTGTGTTCTTTATTTATGTAACACCAAACAAACATAAGTATAACTGATTGTCCCAAGTGTTTTTTTTATCCCAGCAGTGTTCTCAATATTTTACCTACTGTAGAAGAAAATAATCGGTTTACGAATTAAACTGAATGACAACTCTCAGCATTACATTTGTTCAACTACAAAGAGAGGAAAGGAATCTGCAGATAAATAAAAAAAAACGATCCAGTCCAGATTACAAAGAAATTTCATTGTTTCTCTCTCAAGTCTAATGTTGATGTTAGTAGTTTCAGCTGAAAATGTGTTGCTGGTTAAAGCACTGGTCAGGCAGCATCCAAGGAATAGGAAACTCGACGTTTCGGGCATAAGCCCTTCATCAGGAATTAGTAGTTTCAGAGCAATGGAACTGGCCATTACTGAACTGTACCAGTGAACTGCTGCTGCTGGGTCAAATTAGCATTGACGAGAACTTCATGCTGTAAATTGCTAATTCAGTATCAAAACCATAAGAACTATCTTTGCAACTTCATTATGAGAAACAAACATTAGAATTAGAATTAGTTTTATTGTCACATGTATGCACATTGAAAAGTTTACAAGTCGCCATATATGGTATGATCTTAGGTACAGTTTCTTAAATACAAATTATTTGGAAAAATTTTTTAAAACTAAAGAATTAGAAAGTCCAACATTAAGTACAAAATCATATGAATAAGTTAGAAAAATAAAGAAAGTAAAAACAAACATTAATACACTCTGATATGTCTGTCTCTCTATTAATTGTTTTTATTGTATTTGCATAAAGGAATTTTGTTCCTGATTCTCTGTATATCAGGTGCAATCTTCAGTAGGAGCTCATTAGTCAATTTTAGCACTCGTACAATATTAAAATGAAACAAGTCTGAATTTGAGCAATAAATTTTTAATGCCTCTTTTAGGTTGCTTGCAGGAGATATATTCAGCTTTTTAAAAAAAAATCTTGATCACACCAGGATAATCCAAGAGGTTTACAGTCATTAATGAGGAATCATCCAGTTTCACTCCCTTGATGAGCAAAATTAATTGATCTCAGCAAGGGAGTAGTTTGGGGTTGATGATAATGTCAGGCTCAGCCATAGTGACAAGCAATATTTCTAAACAAGTAATGAAAGGAAATATGAAGAAAGTAGTTGTGTTGTTGTATAGATTACAGAAAGGCATGTAGCTTGAAGTCAGTTAGATGACATGAAGATCAACATCGTGACATGTGACATTCTGGTATCTCCAGCCCACTTTCAGTAGCAGTCACATTAGCAGTATGTAGTTACTATAGTCACCCATGTATAGAGTTACAGTTATGCTGTGCACCCATAACATTACTAAGCATAACAACCTGATTATATGTAAGTCTCAGATCTTATAACAGTATAAATAGTGTTGTTAATAAACTTTCAAGCACCTAGTCCATAGTATTTACCACATAAGATACATATAGGGAGCACACAGGCTACACCATACTGGTCATGGTGTTAGATCCAAGAAACATCATGGTGGGATTAAATGGCCCTGAAAACTATTGGCAGTAATTTGGTAGTAAAAGTTGTAAAGGTGAAAGCAGCGGTGATTATGAAGAGTCCTAACTGTGGCTCTTCCAAGCTGAAATTGACAACGGACAGTCGAGACCAAAGTGCTACACCCTGCACTGAAGCACAGTAATCTCAGTACACTCGCCTTTTAAAAAAAAGGGAGGCCTCGGTATGTCTGATTTATAAGAAAAGAAGCTTTGTAAGAAATCCAGGTTAGCTCCCATTAAGCAAAGTGATCCTAGGATAAAGTGTCACCAAAATGCTGGAAAAGGACTGTCCTTGGTATTATTAAGGCCTCACCTATGTTCAGGTATCAGTTGATTCTGCAATTTTATTTTTCAGAAATAGTGCAAAAGGAGCAGAAAAGGTGCATATGGTGTCACACCCATATCACTTTTGGGCATGTTTGGCACTGCTCAGTTATTGTTGTGGTTCTGTTCGCCGAGCTGGGAATTTGTGTTACAGACGTTTTGTCCCCTGTCTAGGTGACATCCTCAGTGCTTGGGAGCCTCCTGTGAAGCTTCACAGGCTTAACAGGAGGCTCCCAAGCACTGAGGATGTCACCTAGACAGGGGACGAAATGTCTGCAACACAATTCCCAGCTCGGCGAACAGAACCACAACAACGAGCACCCAAGCTACAAATCTTCTCCCAAACTTTGAACTGCTCGGATATTTTTCAAAAACAGAAACTTTAAAGCAGCAACATTAAGAAAGAGACAAAAATATAGAAATCAATATTGACAAAAGTAAGAAACATATTAAACTGTATTACAGATCCTTTGTTTACTGACACTGTTTAAAACCATAATGCTGTACAGTATAGATGGAAAGAAAACGTCTGAACTTGAATTGGCATTCAATTACATCATCGTAATTTCAGTTACTTAAAGAAAGAAAATCATTATTTCACTGAATACAAAATACTTTAAGTCAAATTCTTATTGCTTTGGGAAATAGAATCACTAAGTCATAGAGCTTTTCAGGATGGAAACAGACCCTTCAGACCAATCTATCCACGCGGACCAAATATCACAAATTAATCTAATTCCATTTGTCAGTGTTTGGCCCATATCCCTCCAAATCCTTCCCATTCATATACCCATCCAAATGCCTTTTTAAATGGCGTAATTGTACCAGCCTCATAAAGGGATAAGAAAAATAAAATCTGCTGACCACAAAGACCCTGACAACATTTTTCAGTTTTTAGAAGATCCGTTTGAAGTTTAACTCAAATTCAGGATTCATAGGCTTGAGGTCTTGTCATACCGACAACATTCTGCTGAAAAAGTTGGCCAATTCATTGGCAGGTGTTGTTGCAAAAGTACAGAATGTTATTTCACTGAAGTTAATTTAAATGAAAGGTTGATGGAATTTGTCATTGCCTCTCTACCCATTAAATTCTTCAGAAAAGTCCTTCTAAGCAAACCCAAAGAAGTATCATTTGAAGTATCATAGTTGGATGGACACGAGTTTGAAGCAACTGTAGCAGGCCTGCAGCTTTTTGATCTACACCCGTCAATAAGGTCTGCAAAATATTCAAATCATGTGGCTTATGCAAATTGTGTTATGCAAGAAGGCATCAGGCTAAACTATGGTAAGAAGCACAAGTACCAGAGAAATCCATCGTGTGACAAGTGCAGCATGCGAAGAAGAACCAACCAAGGAACAGTGTTTCCAAACTTCCATCCATGGCACACTTGCATGTAAATGAAGTCCGAGAAGTGAGTGTAACTATACAGCTTACAGACGCTCATCAGCTAGTACATGTGACAACAAACCATATGGATGCTATCAGAGAAACTGAAGCCTTTACCACCATCAAGTGATACATCACAAAAGGAATGGAAAACACACACTATTGAAACCATTACAATTGTAAATATCGTCTCTTTATGTACCGTGTATATATTATGTACCACATGAGGTTTACTCAGGAAACTGGCAAAGAGTGGAGCAGTCTACAAGTGATAAGCTAACTGTTTACAATGGGGGTTTCACATTCCATACATTTATATCAGCCATCTTAAATATTTATTAGCTCCTGAGGAGGGACATTGTTGAAACAGTTGGACAGCTGTTATCACTTTATCAGTGTGTATGTATTTAAGTAGAATTACAAACCATGAGGGATCAAACATGCTAGTTCCAACACACAACATCCAGTCTATCCATGACCTGTCTAACCATTATGCATGATGTGTTGGACTGCGGTGGACAAAGTTAAAAATCACACTACACCTGGTTATAGTCCAACAGCTTCATTTGGAACCACTAGCTTTCAGAGTGCTGCTCCTTCATCAGGTAGCTGTGGGACAGGATCATTACACATAGAATTTATAGCAAAAGATTAAGTGTCATGCACCTGAAATGGTATACCTGCGTTGAACAAACCTAGATTGCTGTTAAGTCTTTCATCTTTCAGAGTGGGTTGCAGGTTTCAGTTCATTAATATGTAACTCCCATGCCTTCGTTTGAGTCACATTCTGGAGATAACTTAAGGTTTTATTAAAAAAAAACTGACATCTCAGCTCAGACAATGTATTAAAGGTGTGAGGGTAGGGTCGGTCTGTATCCCAATCTTGAGTTAGACTGGTTCTATTTCCAAAATAGGAATTATATTTGCAGATACATTCTATTTTGCTGAATTGTATTTACAGATACATTCTATTTTGCTCAAAAAGCACACAACATGCAGGCCGTCAATGCAGCAGTCAATCCATGCAATATTTTATGAATTCCTACTTTGGAAATAGAACTAGTCTGACAGACTCTAACATCACACATGTAATGCATTGTCTGAGCTGAAATGCCACCTTTTTTCATAAAAGCTTAAGTTATCTAGGGAATGCGACTTGAAAGAAGTTCTGGGATTTACATATTAATGAACTGAAACCTACAACCCATTCTAAGATGAAAGACTTAACAGCAATCTAGATTTGTTCTATATATCATTTCAGCTGCATGACACTGTGATGTTTTGCTGTAAATTCTGTGTCTTATGATCCTGTCCCACAGCTACCTGATGAAGGATCAGTGCTCCAAAACCACTGCTTCCAAATAAAAGTGTTGCACTATCACCTGGCATTGTGTGATTTTTAACTTTAACCTTTATGCAGACAGATTTGATTCTATCTTTAAAAGTGATGCAGTGTCACAGCTGAAGAATATTTACTCAACACCCCTGTCTTGAAGGTGAAAAGGAAAGGATGGATTTCTCTCTTTTTTTACTCTTATCTTTTTACTCATTTGGCATTTCTAATCAGTATAGATTTTTTTAAAGTTTCATTTTCCTCTTGTTTATTAACTAATACATTCCCTCCTTCTCTAACTCAAGAAAGTTTTGTTAAATTGCATACATTGGAATTGGGAAAGAAATCCAAGATGGAAGGGATCTTTTGTTTTCAGTTAATCACCAACAGATGGAGAAGATTGAATGGGTAAAGGGAGTGCTCAGATCATTATCATTGTGGACTTGGTATTGGATACAAAAGAATTATAGCTACATTAGAAATATAAATGCTCGAATGTTTTGATTATTTCCTTTTCAGAATCATTACACATTGAAAAAAACAAGTAGATTATTATACATTAAAACATACACAGAAAATAATTAAATGTTAACAAAGAAAGAGTTAACTGATTGTTGTATATAAGCACCTGAGAGTGAAACAAAAAATGAAGTAACAAAAACATGAAAAACAGGAAAATTAAAAAATGGAATGACATACCAAAATATTTTTATTGGGCACAAGCAATGTATGATCTCACTGGTGACCTGCTCTGAGGAATCTGCCAGCGTTGCTCTGAATGATGGCACTTCTGACAGTGCAGCACTTCCTCACTACAGCACAAAGTGTCAGATTAGAGGATATGATTTATCTTAAAACATTCTGACTCTGAGGTGATAGAGTTTCAGATAGCCAAACGGGAACTCGACATCTGTATACAGATCTCAATAATGCTAATGTTGCCTTTCAAAACACTGTGTCACTACCATGTTTCTAAAGAAGTAACTTGTGTATTCACCCCAAAATAAACACTGTTTTTGGCACCATTCAGGGACTGAACAAGGTCGCAGTGTAGCTCAGACTTGGTTGGATGTTGCATACGGACAAGGAGATGGTGAAACCTTAGATGTTTATCTCCCTCCAAATCCATCACCAGGTTTGTGGAAGAATATAATCCAACATTAATCATTTTAGTTCACTGGAAAGTCAGTTTGGATAAATGCTTTCTTGCAGTAAATATTTATATTGTTGGGGCTAATTGGGCTTTTTTTTGATGTGCTGTAATAGGAATTGCATTTGGGGAAGCAGTTTTATCCCTGACACTTTTCTGGATCCATTTCTTCTGAAGTCATGATTCTTTGCCCAAATCTATTTCCCAGGTGTATCCTAGCCCTTTACCCTGAATGTCTATTATTCATGTATAAATCTTGATGACAAATTACACCAAGTTATTTGACTGCATGGGACTATGGCAAAGAAATCTAATTCAATTGAAATTTAATGTGCAGGTTAGGTACTACAGCAAGTGGATAGATCTGACACTTTAAAAAGAATGTTTGCCACTTTCCATCAATAAACACCATTCTCATCGCACTGAGATAGTGTCCACGATTGTTGTAAAATCAGACTTTGGACCTTCTTGGTCTGTATGGCTCCCAATATAGATTGAATATCATTAACTCTTCTGCTGTTGAGATACGATTCATATGATAGTAAACAAGCACCTAATAAATAGAATACTTGTTGTCAAAGTAGCAAATGGACATCTACCATCTAACCTGGGACTAAGGGATCTGATTTGCATAAAAGCTGAAGGCTTATTTGGCCAGGTAAACTTTGTTAATAAAACGCATTAGCTGGATGTAATTCATTTCCATGCACTTGCATTATTGACATGTGCTTGTGCAATAAAGAAGTATTGCAATTCAACATTCCCAGTGATTTAGAAATTGCTACCATCTTACATTTCAAAAATCGGAAAGCCTTACTAATGACCATGACAAGACGAGTTGACTGTTATGTGATTTATTAATAACTTCACCACAAGTTACAGTCACATTTTATCTACAAAATCAGTTGATTTAATTTCCCAGTGCATTGATTTTGGTTCTGAATAAACTATCTCCTGCTTGTGTGCCACATGATATGGTGAAGCAATTAAATAAGACAACTTGTAAATGGTACCCTTGTGACTTCACACAATGATTTCTTGTCAATAGCACTAAGTCAATTCCAATGAGAGTCTAGCACGGAGAAGTTGTGCAGCCTCATCTGGTGCATGAATATTCACTTGTGAGGCAAAGTCTCTTTCCACAAGTGACCTAAATCCAAAAATATTAATGAGTTATCATGCAGATTATGAGTAAACTCAAATGCAAGAGTTGGCAAAGAGCTAAAGAGGAGAAAGTGAGGACTGCAGATGCTGGAGTATCAGAGCTGAAAATGTGTTGCTGGAAAAGCACAGCAGGTCAGGCAGCATCCAAGGAACAGGAGATTCGACGTGATTCCTGAAGAAGGGCTTATGCCCGAAACGTCGAATCTTCTGTTCCTTGGATGCTGCCTGACCTGCTGCGCTTTTCCAGCAACACATTTTCAGCAAAGAGCTAAAGAGAAAAGTGCATTACATGTAAAATAGAAAATATATTTTAGTGAATATATAGATGAGCTTCTGAGATGGACTGTAATATCACTGTGACCTCAACAGTGGTGTGTTAGTGTTTTGTGAAGAAATCGGATCCTGTACAGCATCCAGCATGCTGCTCTGCAGTCTTACCATCATGTACAGTTTAACAATAACTTTGAAGTAACAGTAACTTAGAAGTCTGATCTGAGCTTGTACCAAGACCCAAAGAATTCAAATTTGAAACTGATCCAACATCATTCACATAATGCAAGGGAAGACCTTGCTTAAAATCTGGATTATTTTATCAGTGAATCAGGTTGCTTGATCTGAAAGTAATTTTTACAATCACTCACTTCCCAAAGTGCTTCTTTGTGTTCCTGTGCAACTTGAAACATCATCCCTTGGCATACTGAATATGAAATTGACACTGTAATTGTCTTATTTTGCTGAATAATAAATCACAGTCTATTGAAAGCTTGGGGACAGGCAATATTTTCCATGTAAATTGTCTCCCCAACAAAGCTTTCAGAAGATTATCGAGAGAGGCAGCATTCAATGCAATCTGGTTGGAAAGCAGTAATCCTGTCTGTAGAAAACCCACTGGGTTAGAGTTTCAGTTAAGCATCTCAAACAGCCAGTTGTTGGTGAACTGATGAACATTGCATCACCTTTAGATCTGAAATCAGTTTCTTGAGCTCAATAGTTAAATAGTTATTCACTGGAAATCCAAATACGACTTGTTTTAGTGACCAGTTGTAAATACCATAGTTAGATGAGCTGTTCACCCTCTCATCTGGAAATGCTGTATGATACTGGGAATTTGGACATCAGAGAAAGAAACAGAGGCCTTAAAATAGACAATGAAACTAAAAAAAGTACTTTTTGAGTTTTTTATAAGATAATTGTGTCAATAAAATAAATATGAACTGCCTGCTACTCTATCTTTGCAAGTGTATATATAATACCATGCTGATTTTGGAAATTGCTTTCTTTAAATCTTTTGTAACACAAATACAGATGAATGTGAATGCAGTGAAGGCAGACTAACACTAATGTTGTTTTGGTAAAATTACAGCACCAGCTCTGCTGATTTATTTTCACGGAGGTTACTGGCAGTTGCTGAGGTGAGTCTTAGCAAACAATGTTGACAAATTATTCCATATAATCAATATTAAAAAAAGTCAAAAATAAAATATGAATAGAAACCAGTAGTAGAGTAATAAGTACATTGTGATCGAAAACAGTTACTGGGGGTCCAATTATGATAATTAACATGATTTGAACATCCTAATTCTACAGTTTGTTACCACGGGACGTATAAAAGAGTGATTCTGCTAAAATATTGATTTATCATTGATTTCAGCAAAGACTTGTCTGGTTTCATGGTGCCTCCATTGACTAAAGCTGGAGTAATTGTTGTTGCTGTTGATTACACCTTGGCCCCAAAAGGTAGGTAGAGCAGAGCCTGTTACCAACAGTAGCAAGACCAGGAAATTCCAGATCATGTTGTGGTTCAAAACTTTTCATCTCTTCGATATTTGTCATGAAATAAATCTTAATACAATAGTATTTAGGCCACTCCATTGTCAGCATGAGTTCATTACAAAAAGAGTAATTGGTGTCATCAAATCATTGTTTGTTAGGTGTATTTTCTTTGTTGCTATTCTCATTTCTTATTATATGTTATTTCCATCAAACTTTTCTGTAATCGCTGACAAAATAAAAATTTCCTAATAAATACTGTTCAATGTGCTGTAACTTTCTTCATCTGTTACGGAAGTGAAGGCCAACAAGGAGGCCTCTGGGTAAAAATCAGTTCAAGAAGCTGGCTTAGGACCATTTTTGTTTTGGATAATAAAATGATCTAACACCAGCTTCAAATTTGCTGTTACTGTTAGAAACTGTAATTTAAAATTAAATTCTAAGACATTTTTTCATTGGATTCTCAGGTAATATGGACCTAATTGTATCTCAAGTCCGACGTAGTGTAGCTTTTACTGTGCAACAGTATTCTTCTTTGAGGTAAGATCTCACATCACATGTATGAATTTCAAGGCTGGAAAACAGAAAAGGTTCTTCCATGGAGTAACTGTTGCAAGATAGCAAAGTGCCTCAAAATTATTCCAGTAATTTGTTGCAGTGACATTTACAAGCCTCCCGCCGCCCCGAGACCTGCAATCCACAGAATTGAGGGCAGCAGCCTGTGCTTGCATACCAACAAACTGATCTTGCATGAGCAAGAAACCGATCTTGCATGACAATTCAGCATTCTGAATGGCTGTTCTTGTGCTGCAATGAAAATTGTGACATCAACATTAAAGATATTACATCATAGTTGGATTCACTAGCAGGCAAATGGAGTTGACAATTGCTTGAAAGAAAGCATGTTGACATGATAGAAAGTTTGGAATCAAAGTTTTGCACAAAAATATGTACCGAGTTGGTTTTGGATATCTTTATGTTACTAAAGATTGGAAACTGGCTTTTTGGCAGGCTTCTGAATTCAGCAGGCCTTTTGTTCAGCATACGCATCAGTGTGTTCTTCTGTCACCTGGCTGAACATTAGTTGATTTTGCAGTTGAACTCATTCACAGCCTCACCCTCCGAGCTGCCATTTGCATTACCCTTGCCATCTGCCCTTGGTGACAGGTAACTTGGATATCTGAAAAGTGAAAAATTCAGACTAATGTCAAGAGGGGAAGAGTGGAAAGCAAGAGATGGAACATTTTGGTTGCCCTGCTATAGGAAGGATGTTATTAAATGAGAAAGGATGCAAAAAAGATTGTGCAAGGATGTTACCAAAGTGGGAAGGTTTGAGTTACAAGGAGAGGCTGAGACTCTTTTCCCTGGAGTGTAGGAGGCTGAGTGATGACTTTATAGAAGTTTATAAAATCATGAGGAGGACAGATAAGGTAAATAGCCAAAGTCTTTTCTTTAAGTTAAAAGAGTTCAAAATTAATGGGAAAAAGTTTAAGGTGAGAGGGGAATGTTTTAAAATGGACCTGAGGAGCAACATTTCACTTGGAGGATGGTGCATATATGGAATGAACTGCCAGAGGAAGTGGTGAAAGTAGGTACAGTCACAACATTTAAAAGACATTTGGACAGGTACATAGTTAGGAAAGGTTCAGAAGGAAATGGGCTAAATGCAGGCGAATGGGACTAGTTATGTTTAGGAAACCGAGTTGGCATGGATGAGTTGGGCCAAAAGGTCTGTTTCTGTGCTGTATGACTCTATGATTCTATGTGAGGCTAGGAAATCAGAAGAGGTTATGGAATTAGGAGGAAGTGAGAGGTGAGGGGGACTATTTATGAGGATATTGTCAGCTTCATTGGTTTCAACCCTGTCTCTGGTCATGACCTTGACAATGGCCATTCCAATAATGACTAGCATTGTCTTCTCCATGGGCATAAGGATATGCAGTCACAGCCTTCCTCCTCTGGTTAGCTTCAGCTTGTTCCAGTTCGTGTTCCACCTGATCCTCCAAGAGAGAGGGAAGTCTAGAACAATACAGCACAGAACAGGCCCTTCAGCCCACAATGTTGTGCCGAACATTTGTCCTAGCTTAAGCACCTATCCATGTACCTATCCAATTGCCACTTAAAGGTCACCAATGATTCTGACTTTGCCACTGCAGTGCATTCCATCTCCCACCACTCTCTGGGTAAAACACCTATTCCTGACATCCCCTCTATACCTTCCACCGTTCACCTTAAATTTATGTCTCCTTGTAACACTCTATTGTACCCGGGGAAAAAGTCTCTGACTGTCTACTCTATCTAATCCCCTGATCATCTTATAAACCTCTATCAAGTCACTCCTCATCCTTCGCCGTTCCAATGAGAAAACGCCTAGCACTCTCAGCCTATCCTCGTCCGACTTATTCTCCATTCCAGGCAGCATCCTGGTAAATTTCCTCTGAACCTCTCCAAAGCTTCCACATCTTTCCTAAAGTGAGGCGACCAGAACTGTACACACTACTCCAAATATGGCCTTACCAAGGTCCTGTACAGCTGCAACATCACCTCACAACTCTTGAATTCAATCCCTCTGCTCATGAAACGCTAATACACCATAGGCCTTCTTACAAGCTCTATCCCCCTGAGTGGCAACTTTCAAAGATCTATGAACATAGACCCCAAGATCCCTTTGCTCCTCCACCTTACTAAGAACCCTACCGTTAACTCTGTATTCCACATTCTTATTTGTCCTTCCAAAATGGACAACCTCACACTTGACAGGGTTGAACTCCATCTGCCACTCCTCAGCCCAGCTCTGCATCATATCTAAGTCCCTTTGCAGCCGACAATAGCCCTCCTCACTATCCACAACTCCACAAATCTTCGTATTGTCTGCAAATTTACTGACCCACTCTTCGACTCTCTCTTCCAAGTCATTAATAAAAATTACAAACAGCAGAGGACCCAGAACTGATCCCTGCGGAACTCCACTTGTAACTGGGCTCCAGGCTGAATATTTACCATCTACCACCACTCTGACTTCGACCGGTTAGCCAGTTCTCTATCCAACTGGCCAAATTTCCCACTATCCCATGCCTCCTGACTTTCTGCATAAGCCTACCATGGGGAACCTTATCAAATGCCTTACTAAAATCCATGTACACTGCATCCACTGCTTCCAGTCTACTGAGCAATCTGTTTGGATGATGTGGCTGACCTTAAAAATGTGAGGGTGAAGTAAGCTTATGAATATTAGTGATAGGGATTGTTGGTATGTTGAACAATTTCTGCAGTTTTTTTAAACTCTTTCATGGGAAGTAGGCACTAGTGGCTAGGCCAGCATTTATTGCGTTTCCCTAATTTCCCAGAGGCCAGTTAAGAGTTGTTGAAGATTTAGAATCACATGTAGGCCAGATGGCAGTTTCCTAGGTTTTTCCCAACAATCAACAACGGCTTTATGGTTGTCATCAGACTCTTAATTCCAGACCTTTGCTGAATTCAAATCCATGAGAGGACCTGGGTCCCCAGACATTACCTGGATCTCTGAAATAACAGTCCAGCAGTAATACCCATAGGCCATCACCTCCCCAGTTGAAAGGATTGGCTTTTAAAGTGACTTAAATGCGGTCAAAGAATTTAGAACTTCATTCAGGTCATCTTGACCTGACCCAGACTTCATGCTTGACATTTCCCCATGCACTTTGACTATGTTTCTGGAGGACCTCCTGCCGCTCTCTGAGAATATGCAACATCGCTCCTTCTTTCCACTGGACCTCCAGACATCATCCAAAAAAGACTGCCCTCACAATATCCAGTGTTGCATTCTTCCTTCTTCCCAGGACAATGTGACTTACTGCATGACTTTGAGTGTCTGCCCTAGCCATAGATTACTACTCCTTTGAAAGATGCAAGCTATCTTTAAGTCGTGCAAATTGATTGGAAGCAATGCAGGCTATCTGTAAGACACTGCAGGCTACATGTAAGACAACGTTCACTAGCTTTACTCAATGCAAAATAAATGGAAGCAGTGCAGGCTGACCGTAAGTAGCACACACATATTATTAAGGAACTATGATTTAAAGTCCTTTGAATGTAGAAACGTTGAAAATGATGAATTAATTTTGTCATTTCGTAATCATTCTCTCTTTGACCTGTTGGTTAAGAAAATGTCAGCTCCTTCATTAGGGAATTTTCCATCGTGAACCATGCAGTAATGGATTCCTGAGGGCAGGAGCAGCTGGAGGTAAAGCTGAAGTCAAATTAGTCAATTCCAGAGATTTATGTTCTATTAAGATTTTATAGCAAGAGGGAGCAAATCTCATGCTCCACTACTCACCAATGTACAGTAGCTGTTTAAATAATTCCCCGTAAAAAAAAGGATACCCTCCAGTAGAATTCATTGTTGATGTCAGAATTCATCGGGACAAAAGATGCTTGCACAACTTTCAATTTTTAACAGGGGCTGTTGTTATTCCACCAAAGAAAAAGAATGCACTTTAAATGGTCTTCTGAATAAAGTTTTGTCAGAAATACACAAAGAGGGGGGAGATACAGAGCTGATTTCTGTTCAGACACAACTCACCAAAGATTTATACACTTTTTTTGAGCGTTTTGCAGTGGCGTTTACCTTTGTGGACATTCTGCTGGTGCTCATCTGGGAGCCATGGTACTTTGTACTGATTGGAAAGAGTATGGTATCTCTCCTGATATTAAAGGTAAGAACAGGATGTATTGAGTTACTTCAAATTAGTGCACTTAGTTTTGCTTTCAATCATTTCAATTACAGTAACCAAAGGCATTCCTGGGGTAGTATATTTTGTTATTATTTGGGAACATAAAGCTGCACTGATGTTCCTCCTCACATCCCTGAGTAAAACTCATATGGGACGAACAGTTGTATGCACCAAACTGAGGCATGTTCATGTTGGGAATGGAATACATTTCTATTTTAGGTATCTAGTGTGAGCATTAAGCACTCTCAGGTCAAGTTAATAGCCAGATGTGCTGTAAACCTTCCTTTATTCTATCACAATATTGAGTAGAGTTTTTTAGAATTAGAATTAGAATTCCTACAGTATGGAAACAGGCCCTTCGGCCCAACAAGTCCACACCGACCCTCCGAAAAGTAACCCACCCAGACCCATTCCCCTACTCTATATTTACTCCTGACTAATGTATCTAGTCTACACACCCCTGAATACTATGAGCAAGTTAGCATGGCCAATTCACCTGACCCACACATTTTTGGATTATGGGAGGAAACCGGAGCACCCAAAGGAAACCCATGCAGACATGGGGAGAATGTGCAAACTCCATACAGATGGTCGTCCGAGGCTGGAATCAAATCTGGGTCTCCCTGGAGCTGTGAGGCAGCAGTGCTAACCACTGAGCCACCATGCTGAGTAATACAGGAAGTCTGCAGGTTACGAACAAGTTCTGTTTTTCAGTCTGTTCATAAGTCGAATTTGTATATAGGTCAGAAAGTTACATAAAGTTCACATCCGGCATCAATTAGTCAAATGTTTGTCTTAGTATATAGTATGTATTTTGCCTAAAACATTTTAAATATAATAATACAGTAATAATAATAAATATTACTACAGTACAGTATTTATAATTGAGAGAGTGAGTGTGTGTGTTTGTGTGTGTGTATATATAGGTATAAAAACATTAAAAACATGCAGTGATTTTAGCATTATACAAAGTAGTCCACCCATTTGTTAGTACAAACCATTATACGCAACTTGATTTTTTAAACTAATAGGCTTTTTGGAGGTTGGTTCGTAAATACCAGCATTCAAAAGTCAGGCATTCATAACTCAGAGAAAGCCCTAAAATAACAAAATTTAGCATAACACATTTCAAGATGGATCCATGATGAATACTTGAAACAGTTTTGACATTGCAGATTGATATTTCAAATTTTTATTCATCATGAGCAGAGGCTGAACAGGAGGTTGACATGTGAAAACCTTCACGAAACAATGAGAAACGTTTATGTGTGATTACATGAGTAATTAGATGTGCAGTAATATGTGAACTTTTGTAGGTATCAACTTGAGCTGAAAATGTGTTGCTGGAAAAGCGCAGCAGGTCAGGTATCAACTTGTTCAGACACATTAAAACACAAGTCCAGGATAGGTGGGATTTAAACATCAACCTTCTAATCCAGGTTTATGTTGCAACATAATGGTACCATTGCACCACAAGAAACCATGTGAGTGTTAGCATTACAGACACACTTAACATGTAGCATACACTTTGTCAAGTTTTTATTATTTAGGTGTTTAACTAAGATATTTGAATGGTTGAAAGATGTGAATGTTTCAAAAAATATTGTCTAAGTTTTAATGTGGATTATTTACAACATCATTCTAATTTTACAAGGCCATTGACTGATTGCACCTTACAGAACCATGTTTTATTTCTCCACAGGTGCTTTACTTGTCAGTGGGATTTATGATCTCTGTCCAATTGTTCATACCATTGTCAATGATCCTCTTAAGATGACCGAGTAAGTTCACTGAGCATTCATCACTGGTCACCATGATTGTATTTATAAATTACTACATTTTTGCAATCAGAAGCAAAGTTGCAAAGTTCAATGACCTCAGTATTTGTGATAATCCCTCACTATTTTGTGTGGAATGTATGTTCACACTTAATAGTGTGAAAACTGGTAATTCTTCATGCCAACTCATTCAGTATTTACTGTTCATTGTTTTGGGGTTCTATCTTAATTTTAGTTTTTAATAAGTTGCAAAATGAAGTGAGTGTTCGAGAACATGGGGTTTGCATTTGAAACAAGCAATCATTTATTTATATTATATCTATTTATTCTTATATTGTAAGTGATTGCATTTTCACTTAAGTTTAGATGTGAAATAGAAACTTTAGAAGTCTTGTATTAGCAACTTACTTGCATGGCTAAAAATTAACTTTCATTTTGCAATTTTTATGATTATCAGCTTTTAGTTTCTAATGATTGGTTGTTAAATCAAGCCAACATGTTTGAATCAATTCCTTGTGATTGTAATTGTGACAAACGTGTTTTCCCTTTACTGGCAGACTTTAGTTGTGATGATGGCAGTATAGTTTTTTTTGTCAGATCAGTCTGAAATGAATACTTCATTCTGACTTAATAGGGCTGATGCTCTCCGAAATAGTCCGATGCAATTTTTGAATGTCACGAAGCAGCTGAATGGTAACTGTGAGATCATAATCGCCGTGGCACAGCATGACTCAGATGAATTTAGGAAACAATCTCAAGAATATTACCAGGTACATTTTCATTTTATGTACTTCATCTGTTTCACTCTATCAAACCTATTTTCCTATCTCCTGGGAAATGTTATTCAAGCAAATTTTGAATAATTCAGCCTAGCATAACTAGAGGCTTCTGGATATGGTGAACTAACCTAAATCAGCGCTTCTCAAACTGTGGGTCGTGACCACCAGTGGAGTCACCAGTCAAAATGTTGGTGCCTTGAGCTCAATAGCTGCAATGGCTACGTGTCCCCGATAAATCCTTTCATTTTTTCAAACAGTGAGTGCAGCCTAAGTGGCCAATACTTGAGGCTAAATTGTTGTTTTGCAAAACTCTGCAGAAAAAGTAAGTTTTTTTAATGCAAGGAGTCTGTGGATTAAATAACTTTCCAACCCGGGACTTGCCTGCATCGTCCCTCCAACCCTTCATCGCCAACAGTCACAAGTCTTGCATTCCCGGAATTGCCACATTCACCCTGGTATTTTCATTGGTCCCCAGCACAGGTACCACCACCATTAGGGATTTGGAATCATAGCAATTTTAAGTACAGTTGAACTTAACATGTTTATATGAATGGATTGCTTGAGTGGATAGATTGTTTCCCCTTTTGGAAGAGTCTGGGATCAGTGAGCATACTCTCTGAGTAAAGGGTCAACCATTTAAAGCAGATTTTCAATCCGTAAGGAATCAAGAACTAAAAGGATAAGGCAGAAATATGGAGTTGGATTATTAGATCAACCTTGAACTCACTGATTGGTGGAGCAGACTCAATGGACTGAATGGTCTCCTTCTGTTCCTTTGTTTATGGTCTTAAGGTACCTCCTCGACCTCTGACAAAGTTCTGAGGCTTTAGAGGATTTATCAACAAGGTGCCTCTGATACAGTCCACTGTCAGAGATATTGATATCTCAGTGAGAACGTCAAGCTTAGATAGATTGGGAACACCAGCTTCTGAGCACCTCATTGTGACAGTTCTGTAACTGGTTTGAGAAAGAAACACCCCAGGCTGCAAGAGACCAGGCACGTTCTCAACCTAGACAGGAGAGGACTCCATGGTGTCAACAATCAGGGACTTTGTCAGAATGCACAAAGAAACATTGATACAGCAGACAGGTTTATCTATGGGAGTTAATACCCTCATAGCCCAGAATCTACAGGAGTAGAAACCTAACTGTCTCAAGCAAGTGATTGTCTGGCCATATCCATGAACAGGTTGGTAACTGCCTTGGACAGCCAAGTGTAGCATTCTCAAGGTCTGCTGGATGTATGCACAGACTCCTGTATTCTATCATACCAGTCACTGGTCCTCATGGTGACAGGGCAACAGAGAACCTGGTGTTCACTCTTACATGGGAACAAATGGTTCCAGGAGGCATCCAATTGGAGGAAGAACCTCAGAACATCCTCTCAGGATACACTAGAGGCTGCTTGGCCTTTTACTTCCATCCTTCCTGCTCCCTTCCAACCCTTGGAAGTTTAAAATGAGTAGAGTCCACTTGCAACTGATAAGGAGACTGTCAGTATGTTAGGGCTGTTCAGACACAAATGCCTTAGGGTCACATGACAAAATCTCCAAGTTCACTTTTGAGTAGCCTCCCTCTACCGCAGCTCGAGAACCTGTGACTACACTGAGATAACCTGTAAGGGAAAGATAAAAGATAACTTTTGAGTACTCATTGATCAAATGGGTGACATTGTTCTGTGTATGAATGATCATGTTTTCATTAATGTTAATGGTTTTGCAATACTTCTGTTTGAATCTCGGTCTAGTCCCATTTGTAATGGTGCTGCCATGATGTTTAATATTAGAGTCAATACAGGATAAACCATGGATAGACTTCTGTGTTGATAGACTGCTCCAGCATGGGAAACCAAATTTACAAAGCCTACCAGGGAACAGATTCTGTTGGTCTCTTGGTTAAACATTGCTATACTTTCCTTGGCCTATGTTCAGATATATTGATGCTGAATTAAATGTCAGTAATGTCTGGGCAGGCCCTTGTACACAGGGAGACAAACGTATCAGGATTGCCAAAAATTAGGAAGCCTACGGTTTGTATTCTGTATAGTGCTTGGGTCTGTGCATTATGTTGTTGACCTCAAACTGCCTCACATCAGTGGATCTTGCAGTTCCCTCCCTCACAGAGAAAAAAAACTTACCCTGCATACTCCAGAGTGTGATTGTAACCATTTATTTTCCATTGTGCAGTTTCAATTCCTGTACAATGGAAGGCAACAGTGAGCACACTTCTGGTAGTGGTTTCCAGCCTCCGCTGCTACGTCTCAGTGAGGCCCCAGATCACCTTCCTGATTGGCCTGACCAAAAACCCCATAGGCTTTACACCTCCTCAGGTGTGCTCCCAACTTGTTTATATGAGCCTAACCCATATTGAAAAGAATTCAAAATCAGGGTGCAGCACTCAAGCCTGAAATAATTAGACCTTTTGCATTTGAAATATTACTGATTAAAGCTCCACTCAAGGTTCTGATATATGTCTTTCAGGTGTTGTTTCCTCTGTCAAGTTAATACTATTTCATTAAGATACAAGTAATTTCAGGAACTGCTCAGTACAGTATTTTACACCTCCATTATCTACAATCTTGTCTAAGCATTATTCATACAGAATGAAATATGATTCTGAAAATATTCTGCTACAGACCCAAGTGCCTACACCTCAGTCCACCTTCATTCATTGAGTTCTCTTATGGTATTATATATTTTTTCCTTATTGTTTGACAGAGCAATTTATCTGCCAAAATGTAGAAAATTGCATCATTTAAAGTAGTGCAGAGCTACAGCATGCCTCTCTAGAGTTTAAAATTACATTGACACTACTATTCTGGAAATTTAGCAAACAAGTATTGGAAAAGCTTTCACCTTTACAGAATATTTTACATTTAAAAACATTTTAACCATTTCAAACAAACAAAATGGATTCTTGTTAGGGGGAATGGTGGTGAGGAGTTGGAATCTTGTAAGTAAATGACCAACTATGCAGTTAAAAGGCTAGAAGGTGTAAATAATTTGTGAGTAACATTGCGTTAATAGAGGTGATAATGAATTTGCTCATACTTGGGGTGTAGCTGGAACATCTAACATCAGCACTCAAAATAATTCATCAATTTTATACTTGAGAAATTTTTTAGTTCTCTACTCCACATCCAATCTAGAAGGCAAACAGCTGACTATTAGCAAGGCCTCTTACGATGAGAATGGTCTGATCTTTAACCTTCCCTGATCTATCTTCTAATCTGTTGTTCCTGTCCACCATTGACAAGACTAGAAATTTACCAGGCTGAAGTTTCCAAGTCTTTGATCAATGTATGCAAATGAGACTATCCATGTTCAGAAAATAAGAACCTGATTTTCCATATAGGGTTTGATGGCTAGATGAGAATATTGCAAATGAGTACTGAGGAGCTCATTTGCTTATGTTAAGATCTTACTTATAATTTTTAAAAATTATTCATTCACAGGATGTGTGTGTCAGCATTCATTGCCCCATCCCTAATTGCTGAGAGGGCAGTTGAGAGTCAACCACATTACTATCGGTGTAGAGTCACAAGCAGGAGAAAGTGAAGATTGCAGATGCTGGAGAGTCAAAGTTGACAAGTCTGGTGCTGGAAAAGCAAAGCAGGCCAGGCAGCATCCAAGGCGCAGGAGAGTCAACATCTTGGACATAAGTCTTTAATCAGGAATGTGGAGGGGGAAGAGGGCTGAGAGATAAATAGGGAGAGTGGGGTTTGGGCTGTGGAAAAAGTAGCTGGGAAGGTGATTGGTGGATCCAGGTGGCAAGAAATTGTGATAAGTTGGTGGGGAGGGGGTGGAAAGGAAGATGGACAGATAGGACAGGTCAAGAGGGCAGTGTCGAATTGGAGGGTTGGATCTTGGATGAGGTGGGGGGAGGGGAGACTTGGAAACTAGTGAAGTCGATGCTGATGCTGTGTGTTTGAAGGGTCCCAAGGCAGAAGATGAAGTGTTTTTCCTCCAGTCGTGGGGTGAGTTTGATTTAGCAGTGGAAGAGGCCCAGAACTTGCATGTCCTTGGGGGATATGCTCTTGAATCGTACCCCTCCAACTGCAACAAGTATAGAATCTCCCCCAACCCCAGTTCTCACCTTCCACCTCATTAATCACTGGATACAGCGCATTATCCTTCACCATTTCCACCACCTACAATTGGACCCCACAAATACAGATAGATTTCCTACCTCGCCCCTACCTGTGTTCTGCAGAGACCATTCTCTCCACAATTCCCTCATTAGGTCCATGCTCCCCACCAACCCACCCTGCACACCCGGCACCTTCCTGTCCCATTGAACAAGGTGCACACACACCTCGCCCTCACTTCCATCCAAGGCCCCAGTGGATCTTTTCACCTCCGGCAGAGATTTTTCTGCACATTCACCCACCTCATCTACGTGTCTGTTGCTCTCGATGTGGTCTCCTCTACATCAGAGAGACAGGACACCAACATGTGGAGCATTTCAGGGAATATGTCTGGGATAAAAGCCCCAAACAACCCCACCATCTGTGGCCGATCAATTCAATTCCTCCTCCCACTCCCCCAAGGACATGCAAGTCCTAGGCCTCCTCCAACACCAATCCAAGCTTCCCGACAACTGGAGGAAGAATGTCTCATCTTCTGCCTTAGGACCCTCCAACCACACGTCATCAATGTCAGTTTCAGCAGTTTCCTCATCGCCCCTTCCCCCACCTCATTCCAGGTCCAACCCTCCAACTTGGCACTGCCCTCTTGACCTGTCCTACCCGTCCATCTTCCATTACACCTCGCCACTTCCCCCTCCCCACCAACCTATCACAATTACTCCCAACCTGCATCCACCTATCACCTTCCCAGCTACCTTCCCCCCATTTCTCAGACCCCTCCCCCAACCTCCATATTCCTAATGAAGGGGCTATGCTCAAACCATCGACTCTCCTGCTCCTTGGATGCTCCCTAATCTGCTGTGCCTTTCCAGTGCAACACTTTTCAATTTAGGAAATCACATGTAGGCCACATTAGGGAAAAATAGCAACTTCCTTCCCTAAAGGACATTAGTGAACCAGATTTTTTTTTTCACCTGACAATGGTTTCATGGTCATCCTTAGATTTTTAATTCCAGATTTGTTTAAATCAAATTCCAATTTCACAGTCTGCCATGGTAGTATTCAAACCCAGGTCACCAGATCATTACCTGAGTCTCCAGATTTATAGTCAAGGCCATCGCTTCCCATTGAATCTCTCCTTTTTTAATGCAGGTTGCTATTTTCCCAGGTGGTGGAGAGAAATCAGTGCTGATTCCCAACCTGAAATTTAGAAAGGTTACCAGGCAGCTGCATCTTCCCCTGGCATCCATTTTGGCCCAAATCTCAGGTCTTTGTTAATGTGCAGTGACCACCTTCTGTCCACAGAGTTTGGCAGCAGCAACACATTACCATGGAATATCTCAAATTAACTTACAACATAGCTCATTAATTCAATTTGGCACTTTGGAGCTGACTGACACCTAACATTGCAATGCTGCTGCTAATCAGCTTTGTATACAAGGACAGCATTCAACTTGCGCCTTGGAACAGGATGCACCTCAGGGCTCTTAAGACTGTTTTCTTAGCTGTCACTGTCTTGCCTTGATTTTTAGAGCGGACAAAAAGCTGGGCAGCTTGTTTTTTTTTCAAACAGTGAAGGGGGGTTCTCCTGGTTATATATTTTTTTTAAAATCCCCGCACTGCCGCCTAACTGCGGTAGTGCTTATTTTTTTCCCCAGCAGCCATAGTGTGTGTGTACAGGTGTGAGACGCAGTGAGAGACACAAAGTGTACAAATCTTTATTTAATTTCCACCGCCAGGAAGAAAGGAAACACCCGAGTGGCCTGTGATGAGCAGTGCCCTTCACATCAAAGGGCAATGCTGTGTGATCAAAACAGTGAAGGGGAGGGCAGGGACTAAATCAAAATAGAGTTGGAGGGGGAAATGATGCACTCCACTCCCCGCGGCACCCACCTCTCCCTGAACAACTCCAGAGTGTTGGTGGACACCACGCGCTCCTTCTCCAAGGACACCCAGGCCCTAACGTAACCGCGGAAGAGGGGCAAGCAGTCGGCCCTAACGACCCCCTCCACAGCCCGCTGCCTGGACCTGTTTATGGCCAGGCCCAGGAGCAGACCCACGAGGAGGTCCTCAGACCTGCCCTCCCTCCTTCACACTGGGTGCCCGAAGATCAGGAGCATGGGACTGAAGTGCAACCAAAAGCAGAGGAGAAGGTTTTTGAGGAAATCAAAAAGGGAGTGCAAACGCCCACACCCAATATACACATGGTCTACGGACTCCACAGCGCCACAGAACAAGCAGTTGGGCTGGGAGTCCGTGAACCACCGCAATCTGCGGTTGCAGGGGACTGCTACATGCAGCACCCTCCACCCTAGATCCCCGGGAGAAAGGGGGAGGACTCCAGCGCAGAGAGCCCTCCACTGGGGATCCCCACCACCCGGTGGCAAATGGGCACGCCAAGGCGTGTCTGGACGGTGGACGAGGGAGAAGAGGTGGACGGTGTGCAGCAGCAGTCTATACAGGGCACACCTTTTTACGTCCTTGAAGGGGACAAAACTAAAATTTCGGAGGCGGCTCAGGTTGCGGGGCATTTTTTTTATTTAGGTCACCCATAAAGAGTCAAGGGGATGGATGTGTTGGTATATGGCACCATGTGATGTTAATTTCAAATTCATGGCATTTGGCAGTGGCTTATGCTGCAAGCATACCAAATAAACTTCAACTAAATGACCAGGTCTGAAAGTCAAAGGGGAGCAGTCCTTAGTCCAGTTGAAGAGGATAATGATCAATCAGAGGGCTGGTCCATCCTTGTCAGGAAAGGGGATCAGATGTCTTGAATTGTTAAGCAGGAGGCACAAAGGTGAGGAAGGGTTAGTAATTTAAGGGGATGATAATGGGTGGAACCATTGATGGAAGATGCTACTGTTTTTACTTGGTTTGAAATTAAACAACTTGGCAATATTTTCCAAGTCAGTGGCAAACAGAAACTGGGCATTGTGAAAGATAGCTATTAATTTGCTAAAACACGTTTCATGTGTCTTTTGTATGCCAATTTTGCCCCAAGGATCTTTCAAACAGAAAGGTTCTTAAATTCCTTTTTATTGGTACTTTATTTAAGTCTTCTTCCCTATCCATCTTTCTATTTAAAACCCACCCCCATTATTCCAATTACACTTCCTGCAAGGAGGATTGCCACCAATCAATACAGGTAATGCCCATTAAGCAGTGAGACAAGGAGAATTCCCCTTATACTACCATCCTGACATGTCTTTTAGTCAGATGAATATGAATAATTAATTCATAGAAACATTATTTACTATTCTGTTATTCAGAATAACGTGTGGGTGCATTATCCATACAGTTCTTTTAAAATAACTTTTCATTGCAGGCTATTAAGGCTGCTGGGTTGAAGGTCAGTTTTCAAGATGTACCAAATACAGATCATTTTGATATCATAGAAAAACTAGTGGATGAGAACTACTTTCTTACACAGGTAAAGTTTTTTGTAACTATAAGGTTTGCTTTCTTGGATTTGAATTGTCTCATCTCCCAAGAGGACAAAATGAAGCTTTGATTTGACTACAACTCAATCTGGTTTTGGCCAAGGGATAAACAAAGATCTTAATACGTTCATTGTAAAAATGCAAATTTGCCTGGTGTAAAACAAAAGGCTTTGGTTACCTAAAACTACAGTGGGAGACTGCTGTTTGAATTACATGACGTGGAGGTGCCAGTGTTGGACTAGGGTGGACAAAGTTAAAAATCACACAACACCAAGCTATAACAGGTTTATTTGGAACTACAGTAGCGCCTCAACTTACGAACTTAATGTGTTCCGGGAACCGAAAAGTTCGCGAACTGAATCAATTTTTCCCATTGCTTGGATAGAGTAAGAATGCTTGGACGGCTGTTCACAGCGCACACGCCAAAGATGAACTGAATGAGATCACGCGGGGCCCGAGAGCTTTTGCGTTCAACAAGCGCATAGCAGAACAATGAAACCATGTGGTCGTACACAGGCTTTTTTGCATTCGTACCTTCATTAACACCTTGAATTTCATACGTACGTTGAAGCAAAATTTTATGTACAATCCTGTTCGTAAACCGATTTGTTTGTGAACAGGGTCGTTCGTATGTCAATGCACTACTGTAACAGCATTCGGAGTGCTTGCTCCTTCATCAGTTACCTGAAGGAGGCGCAATACTCTGAAAGCTAGTTCTTCCAAATAAACTTGTTGGACTATAACCTTGTGTTGTGTGATTTTTAAGTCTGAATTACAAACCTACCTTATTTTGATGCTTGTTATTCAGGATAGTCACATGGTTAAAGTTTTTGTTAAAGGATGTGGCAGAAAATTCAAACTGCTTTCTCCAACAAATGGAATTTCATTAGAAAGGGAGGGAACCTGGCAAACAAGGCCAAGTTACAGCTGCAGTCACCTAAGCAGCCAAAGTGCCCAACCACCATACCTGAAAGAGAAACCAGGACTTTCTCATAGAGTCCTATGGCACAGAGACAGGCATTTTGGCCCAAACTAGTCCATCCAAACTAACCCCATTGCCCTGCACTTGGCCCATATTCTTCTAAACCTTTCCTATCCATGAATTGGAGATGGGGTGCACAAAGTTAAAAATCACACACCAGGTTATAGTCCAACAGGTTTAATTAGAAGCAACTTTCCTTTCCATGTATTTATCCAAATGCCTTTTAAATGTTGTTAATGTACCTGCCTCAATCACTTCCACTGGCAGCTCATTCCATATGTGTACCATGCTTTGTGTAGTCCTTGATTCCCCAACCCTGGGAAAAAGACTGAGTGCATTTACCGGAACCATGCCTCTCATGATCTTATACACTTCTATAAGATCCCCCCCCAGTCTCGTATAGTCTAAAGAAAAATGTCCTAGCTTGATCAACCTCTCCCCATAACTCAAACCGTTGAGTCCTAACAACATCCTTGTAAATTTCTTCTGCACTCTTTCTGGTTTAATAACATCCTTCCTATAGCAAAGTGACCAAAACTGAACACAATACTTGAAGTACAGTCTCACCAACATCCTGTACAACTGCAATATAACTGCAGATATTCTTAGTTCCAGACAATTAACTCTTTATAATGCAAAATGCTTACATATTTCTAACAGTCTCTTAACACTAAATAATTAATCATAGAGTCATAGAGATGTACAGCATGGAAATAGATTCTTCGGTCCAACCCATCCATGCTGACCAGATATCCCAACCCAATCTAGTCCCACCTGCCAGCAACTGGCCCATATCCCTCCAAACCCTTCCTATTCACACTTGTTAAATATTACGTAATACTTAGGATTGTAGTTATACTCTATATATAAAATGTTTTTTATTCTTGCCTCTAAATTAGAAACTTCTGGAATATGTGAACTGATTGAGTATAGAAGTTGGGAAGTTATGCAATGACTGATGAAGGTTAGGGTTCCAAAAGCCTTCTTCACTGCTCTTCACTGTGACGCCACTTTCTCTCTCCTCTAATCTCTCCTCTTAAGCTTACTTGAGAAATCAACCTGCAGGCCATTAACAGTAGGAACCACTGCTACTGAGAATATCTTCCTTTTCAAGACCTTTATTTTGGGCAAAAATAATAACTTGACTAAGAAACATCACGACCACAGCAAAAATAGTGATTAGGTTATACTTCAGTTTCTAATAACTGTCTTAACTTTCATCTGCATCTAATTTTAACATGAATGATACTGTGAATGAGCCGTAGTGAAAAATCACATTTCCATTAACATGTGGGAGAGCAATAAACTAACATTGTTCATTTTAAAATGGAAAAGATTGTTGTTGGATTAATTAAGTTGACTCAATCACTCTAAGGGTAAGAAAATACACACATAAAATATATTAGATCACGGGCAAATACAAGTAAACACCTTAAAAATTGTCTATGGCAATTATGGGCTGTCATCTGGCATGAAATTCATTTCAAACACGCTAATTATGAAATATACTTCTAAAGTTACTTCTAAAGAGGGGTTGGTTCACTCAGTTGCTTGGACAATTGGACTGTGATGCAAAATGATGCCAAAGGGCATGGGTTAAATTCTCACAGTCCTGACCAAGAAGGTTGCACTTTCTCAAGCTTACCCCTTGCCTCAACCATGGTGTTCGCAGGGTTAACCACCATCAATCATCTCTCTCTAATGGGATAACAGCCATATGGTCCAGTAGGAGTACTGCAACTTTACCTTTACTGCTAAAGAACAATTGATGAACATATCTTTTCATCGGATTTTTGGAAATATAATTGAGAAATCTTGTATGTGGTTCGGTTTAAAGATATCAGTCTAATATCACTGTATGCTTGTTTCTTTTAGGTACTGTTAAAAATGGTGACTAGAAGATGAATCAATTTCCACAGAACTACAAGAGCATAACTGTCCCCTCATTGCTACAGAAAGAACTGTAGATATTCTTAGTTCCAGGCAATTAACTCTGTATAATGCAAAATACTTGCATGTTTCTAATAGTCTCTTAATGCTAAATAATTAACCACTTGTTAAATATTACGTAATACTTGGGATTGTAGTTATACTCTATATATAAAACGTTTTTTATTCTTGCCTCTAAATTAGAAAGTTCTGGAATATGTGAACTGATTGCATAAAATACATAATTTTAAAGTGTCCCAGCTGGCAGATGTTCAGGATAATATAAATATAAATGAATATCCACAAGATTCAATTTCTTTCACAGTCAGATATTTTGATGGAATAAATGGATACTGCATAGGATGTATTATGGAACTGTAAACAAATCAATGTCAAACTTACAAAAGTTCCAATCAATGTGCACACAAATTCTTTTGTACTGTGCAAAACTAAATTAGAAGCCCCTGGTTTCATTCAAAGTCTATTAACCCTTAGCAACATAATTTCAGTGCCTCTGTAAAACATCAATTTGCAGTGTGACTGTTGGCCATTGATACAATTTCAGTGAATTACTATACCGTTACTGTTGAAGTTAAAGTTAATTCCATTTCATATACATTTTCCCCCTATGCTTGATTTTGCTTGTCTCTTCATGGTTTGTCTTTGATCTTGGATGCTCAGATACTGCCTAACCTGCTGCACACCAGCTGTTAGCATGAAACCACAGCAAACCAATAGTCAACTACAGGAAACCTGCAGTAATAACAAAACCTGGTCAGAAGATTGATCTCTGCTGTAAGCAATAAAGATACAAATTCACTTAGTTCATTTTTTTTGCTTATTTTGAATGCACTTTTAATTATTTGTGAAAATATTAAACATGGGGGAAAATTTGGCTATGCGTGACAGTTGGATGAAACAGGTTATGCTATATATTCTCCAGGAAATCCATATGGTTAGCAAAGCTAATTGTTGGAGATGCCATATTTCAAGTTGTTCTATGAAGTCTTATCCCAGGTGAACATAAAATATCCAAGTTGTAAAGTGTGGTGCTGGAAAAGCACAGCAAGTCAGCAGCATCCGAGGGAAAGGAGAATCGACGTTTCAGTCATAAGTCCTTCATCAGGAATGGGGGGTGGGGAAGGGGTTTGAGAGGTGAATAGGAAGGATGAGAGTGGGGCTGGGAGGAAGGTAGCTTGGAAGGCAATAGATAACTGTGGGGGTGGGGGGGAATTGTAGTGATAAGTTGGAGTGGAAGGTGGAGCAGATAGGTGGGAAGGAAGATGGACATCAAATGCAGAAGCAAATGGGCAATGAACATTCAAACTAGTACACAGTTATACTTTTGAGCTGCGTGAGGTCATCTCTCCCGACTTTTACATTACCCAATCTTTCTTATTGTATTCTACCACTAACCAGCTGCGCTCCGCCCTTATTGCCCCCTTTTCTCCAAGTTGGCAAACTTTCCCTCTGTAAGTGCTGACATAAGGCTAAACTTGTATCTTGATGTTCTTTTACTTTGCTTGTAACATCTTCCATTGCTCATAGGTACATTCCATTCCTGAACATACGTTTTGACAATGTATCTTTTCTTGCCTAGTTTATGTGTTTCAGCTCTCTCAGCTATTTTGCTGAGATTAAATTATTTAAAACATTATAATGAAAGAAGTTATTTGCTTTAATAATTCTGCACTAAAGTTAGTATTCAATTATCTACAATTATACATTAAAGATAAAGATACATTTCCCTAATGCTTGCCTAGCTGATATTTTTCCCTGTACCACTTTTCTGCACACACACACTCTTGCTTTTCAATATCTGCAAAAACAACACACTGTCCCATTTCTTACAGTCCCAAGGGAGAAGATGAGGTTCTTCCTCCAGACATTGGTTGGCTTGGATTTGGCGGTGGAGGAGGCCCAGGACTTGCATGTCCTTGGTGGAGTGGGAGATGGAGTTGAAGTGGTCAGCCACAGGGCGGTGGGGTTATTTGGTGCGTGTGTCCCAGAGATGTTATCTGAAAGACATGAAAGACGCTACCTAAATGCAGTTACTGCTGCCCGCCGAAGGAAGAACCTTCTTCAGCACGTGACTGAAATCCTGACGCCACTGGGATTTCCACCAATAGGTGCCAGGAAAGTCGGCACGTGACTGCAACGGTCACTGTGTTTGAATTTGTTGGCGGTTGCAGCGCGCGACCGCGATTTTTGACCGTCCCTGGTAGAGCTCCCTCCTCCCCCCACCGTCTTGGTCCCCAGCGGGTGCTGTTACAGAAAGACTTTCCACCCCTCCCCCCCTCCATCGGGAACCGTCGCCGAGAGACCATCCCTCACTTCCCGCATCGGGAACCGTCATTGACAATTCCCACCTCCGCCTCCAAAGGGAACCGTGACCGAGAGATTCCTCGTCCCGTACTGGGAACCGTTATCTAGAGATACCACCCCTCATCCCCATCTCAATCCCCCTCATCGGGAACCGTCACCGAGATATCCTTTTTTTCCTCCCTCACCGGAAGCCTTCACGATGGAGGTTTTCCTGCAAGAGCATCGAAAATACTACTACTACCAGGAGCGCCTGGACACCTTTAAGAACTGGCCCTTCACCAATGATTGTGTGTGTACTCCGGAGAATGTGAGTGGGGAAGGGGAAGATTGGATAGCTCGTGGGGATGTGGGAGAATTGGTTTTAGTCACTAACTTCGCTTTCAATTTGTTTTCTATACTCCCTTTGAGAGAATTGTCAGGTCATGACATTGCATCGTTTCCACATTTTTAGAGATTAAAAAGTTAAAATGTGAAAATGTTATTGCTTTTGGTGGGGTAGTCTCATACCAGTTTAAAACTCTGGTAATAATCTCAGTTAAGTCCCCTTCTAGAAGCATGGCTGTAATTGAGGCAAGTTCGGGTACAGTGTTCTGTCATCGCAGCAAGTCATACAGCACAGAAACAGACTCTTTCATCCAACTCGTCTGACCAGACATCCCAATCTGACCTAGACCCATTTGGCCCATACCCCTCTACAACCTTTCCTATTCATTTGATGGGTTGGAGTGGCAGTTAGAGACAATGAAGCGGTTACAACATTAGGGGTGTGTGATGGATGGCTGTTTCAGAAAGGTGGAGTCACTGCAGATACAGTCAGGTAGGTGGTTGACCACTAGGATTGGTAGGAGTGTCCGGTGACTGTCCACATTTCAGACAGGTATACAGGTTTGCATTGACTTCAGTGGGTGGCGCGGTGGCTCAGTGGTTAGCACTGCTCCTTCACAGTGTCAGGGACCCAGACTAAATTCCAGCCTTGGGTGACTGTCTGTATGGAGTTTGCATGTTCTCTCCATGTCTGTGTGCTTTTCCTCCAGGTACTCTGGTTTCCCCTCGCAATCCAAAGATGTCCAGCTTAGGTGAATTGGCCATGCTAAATTGCCCATAGTGTTCAGGGATGTGTAGATTTCGTGCATTAGGGATAAATGTAGAGTAATTGGGTAAGGAAATTGTTTTGGGTGGATTACTCTTTGGAGGGTCAGTGTGGACTTTATGGGCCAAATGGCCTGTTTCCACACTGTAGGGATTCTATGATTCTATACTGTGGAGGAGAATGGCCACTCAGGAGTATAGTACTGACAGCCAGGTTTCTGGTATCATGACTGGCTCTACTTAAACAGGGCTACGTCAGATTGCAGTAGGGGGTCTCACTAGTCTGGGGCACAGACAAATGTTTCTGCAACGTCAGCCAGATGTCAGGAGTGGTGTGTTGCCTCTGAAGTGCCAAGGTCAAGGATGTTTCTGAGATGATGCAGTGTATTCTGAAAGGGGAGAGTGACCAGCAGTGTGTGTTGTCAACAACATAGGTTGGAGTTCTGCATGAGGTTCTGCAGAGAGAATATAGGAAACAAGGCAGGAGGTTAAAAAATAGGTCATTGAGGGTAGCAATATCTGGACTATACATGTGCTAGTGAGTGTAGGGTTAGCATGATAGAGCAGATGAATGCATGGCTGGGGTGCTGAGGCAGGGACAAGGATTCACCTTTTGGACAATTGGGATCTTTTCAGGGGTAGAATGGCATGTTTAAGAGAGACAAATTCGATCTGAATCAGAAGGGGACCGGTATCCTTGCAGGGAGATTTACTGGTGCTATTCGGGAGGCTTTAAACTAGTGAGATGTGGGTGAGAACCAAAGTGATAGTGAGGAAAGGCTGAGGCTGGTACAGTAGACAAGGGGAACAAATTAAATAGTCAAGACAGATGAGAGAAAACTAGGTAAGACTGATAAATTAAACAGCATTTACTTCAATGCAAGAAGCCTGACATAAGGCAGATGAACTTAGAGCATGGTTGAGAACATGGGACTGGGATATCATAGCTATTACAGAAACATGGCTCAGGAAGGGGCAGGACTGGTAGCTTAATGTTTCAGGGTGTAGATGCTATAGCAAGGATAGAAAAGAAAGCAAGAGAGGAGGAGGGGAAGTGGTGGTTTTGGTTAGGACTAACATTACCATTTTACTTATGGAGGATATTCCAGGGAGATTGTTCTTGGATGGGGAGGAAATTAAGTGTGCACAAGAAACTTTTGTTCAATATTTCGCTGTACCTACCAAAGAAGGAGCAATACTTGACCTTCTGTTGGGAAATAAGGCAGGGCAAGAGACTGAGGTGTCAGTTGGCAAGCACTTTGGTGCAAGTGATCATAATTCTATTAGTTTTTAAAGTAGTTATAGAAAAGGATATAAAAAAGTTAAAGTTCTAAGTTTGAGTAAGGCCAATTTTGATGGTATTAGACAGAACTTCCAAAAGTTGATTAGGAGAAGCTGTTCACAGATAAAGGGATGTTTGGAAGTGTGTCGCATTTAAAAATAAGGCTATGAGAGTTTCGAGACATTATTTTCCTATTGGTATGAAAAGCAAGACTGGTTAGTATAGGAATTACTGGATGATAAGAAATTGAGCCTCTGGTCAAGAAAAGGAAAGAAGCATGTGTCAGGTATAGACAGTTGGGATTGAGTGAATCTGGGGAGGATTTTATGGGCTGTAGGAGTCTACTTAAGAGCAAAATCAGAAGAGGGAAAAACAAACTTAAGGTGGCTTTGGCAAATAGAATTAAGGAGAATCCAAACAGATGCTGTAAGTATGTTAAGGGAAAAAGAGTAACTCAGGAGAGAATGTGGCCCCTACAGATCAATGTGGCTGTTTGTGTGGAACCACAGGTGACGGGTGAGATAAACAAATATTTCCTTTCAGTATTTACTGTGGAGAAGGACATGGAAGCTAGGGAACTTGGGGAAATTAATAGTGATGTCTTGAAAGAAATTCATATTACAGAAGAGGAGGTACTGGAGGTCTTAAAATGTATAAACATAGACAAATCCCTGGGACCTGATCAGGTGTTTCCCAGAACTTTGTGGGTAGCTAGGAAAGAGATTCCTGGGCTTCTTGCTGAGATATTTGTGTCATTCAAGTTTTTGTAAAGATTTGTAGTTTGGGTGCCAGTTGTCATAGTTGTGTGTACATTCACTGAGCTGGAAAGTTGATTTTCAGACATTTTGTCCCCAGTCTAGGTGACATTTTCAGTACTTCAGTGCTCCTGTGAAACACTGTTGTACTCTCTTCTGGAATTTATTTGGCTCCATTCCTGCTGCTTCTGGTTGTTGATTTGGTTGTTCATTACGGTAGCTGGTGTACTGGGTTTAGGTCTGTATGCTTGTTGATGGCGTCCGTGGCACAAGTGCACATGATCGATATAGGGTCTTTTGTCTTGGTGAGTTGTTGTCTGAGTGTGGCTGTCAGTTTATGGGCTGTCATGAATCCCAGTGGTCGGAGAAGTCTATCTGTCAGTTCAGAGTTTTTTTTTGTGTATAAAGTATCGACCTAGTGAGTTAACTCATGGCATGTCCTCGTCGCGTTGTTTGTCTGATAGATATTTGTGGATGAAATTGTGCGGATATCCTTTCTTAGTGATAGAGGTGTTCTTCCCTTGGCAGCTTGGGAGTGCTGCAGTGTGTTGTAGCCCTTTTTGAACAGGGTCTTAAAGCAGTTTCTCTTTTGTGTGATCAGATGGTTGCTGTTGTAGTTCAGTACCTCGTCAGTGTGTCTGGCTTTTCTGTACACTTCTGTGCTACATTCACTGTTCTGTGTTCTTTCCACCATCGCATCTAGAATGGCAGTTGATTGTTAGTTTCCTACTCCTAAATCTGATCCCTGTGAGCATGGTGTTGATAATCTGGTGCGTGTTCTCAATTTCTGTTCTCTTAATGATAACAAAAGAGTAGTCCGCGTATCTGATCCAGAGTTTGGGTTGGATTTGAAGTGAATAGTGCCAGACAGACAATCGCCAACCTCTTGGACATCTCACAAACTGGCATAAGAACTTCAACAAAAACTAAAACATCTTATCTGTGGATCCAAACACTCCATACAATCATCACAAGAATTCCTAGACAACATAAACATTGACAAGAATGAAGCAATGGTCTTGTTTGATGTAATGGCACTGTTCATTTCAGTTGACAAACTCTAGCCAGATAGACAATAGCCAACCTTCTGGAGAAGCAAAGCAGGAGCACAATGGCAAATCTGTCAACAAAGACTGCATACTCAAACTACTAGGCCTGTGCTTGATGATCGTAAGACAAGCCAAACAGAGGACAGCTAGAGAATTTCTAGAAGCGTGGCACTTGTGTCACAGACTCAATCAGCAAGTACATAGACCTAAACCCAATATGCTGGCTATTACAATGAACAACCAGAACTAACAACTGGAAGCAGCAGGAATAGAGCCAAATAAATTCCAGAAGATACAGTATTGCAGTGCTTCACAAGAGCCCTGAAGATGTTGCCTAGGCAGGGGATGAAACATCTGCAAATCAACTCTCCAGCTCGGTGAACATATCCACAATGAAACTATATTTGTATCATCGACAGGCGCGGGTGAGGTGCCAGAAGATTTGAGGTTGGCTTAATGTGGTGCTATTATTTAAAGACTAAGGAAAAGCCAGGGTACTTTTAGGCAAATTAATGTGACTTCAGTGGTGGGTAAGTTGTTGGAGGGATTCTGAGGGACAAAATCTACATGCATTTGGAAAGGCAAGGACTGATTAGGGATAGTCAATGTGGCTTGTTGCATGGGAAATCATGTCTCACCAACTTGAGATTTTTGAAAAGGTGATGAAGAAGATTGAAGGCAGAGCGGCAGGCATTGTCTATATGAACTTAGCAAAGCTTTCAACAGGGTTTCACATGGTAAACTGGTTAGTGAAGTTAGATCATATATGATCTGAAGGAGCTAGCCAATTGGATGCAAAGTTGTCTTGAAGGTAGGAGGAGGGTGGTAGTAGAGGATTGTTTTTTAGATTGGAGGCCAGTGATCAATAGTGTGCCACAAAGATTGGCGCTGAGTCCACTGCTTTTTATTATTTATGCAAATGATTTGGATGTGAATAAAGGAGGCATTGTTAGTAAGTTTGCAGATAACACAAAAATTGGTGGTTAGTGGACAGTGAAACATTTGTATAATTTTGAATGTCTACATGGTGAAGATGCTGGCAAATTCTGTTCAAATAATGGCTTGTGACCTTTTAATTGTGCCCACACAGGCAAGTTTAATGTCTCTAAAGAACTTTGACAATACAACACTCGAGCATCAGGTTTACCAGGCTGATAACGGGGATGGCGGGACTGATGTATGAGGAGAGATTGACTAGGTTAGGATTGTTTTCACTGGAGTTCAGATGAGTGAGGGGGTATCTCAATTATAAAGTTCTAACAGGACGAGACAGGGCAGATACAGGGAGGAAGTTCGCGATGGGTGGGCCAGAACCAGCAGTCACAGCCTGAGGATTCGGGGTGGACCATTTAGGACGGACATGAGGAGACATTTCTTTACCCAAAGAGTGGTGAGTCTGTGAAATTCATTCCCACAGGAAGTAGTTGATGCAAAAACATTAATGTATTTAAGTGGCGGCTAGCTATGCCACTTCGGGAGAATGCGATCAAAGGTTATGGGGAGAAAGCAGGGTTAGGCGATCGAGTTGGATGATCAGCCATGACTGTGATGAATGATGGAGCAGATTTGAAGGGCCAAGCGGCCTCCTTTTGCTCCTATCCTCTATGTTTCTATATTTTGTGCAATTCGAGAGAGAGGGTTTACTCTGTGAGCCGAGCTGACAGTTTTAAAACCTTCTGTGCATAGCTGGAAAATACAGGAATAGCTAATCCGACCTCTTTTCCATCTCACTTGTGAGATTTATGGATTCTTAGCTTTTCTCTGTCTTGGACTTATCTCTCACTTGATGGGCTGAATAGTCAGAGCTGAAAATATGTTGCTGGAAAAGCGCAGCAAGTCAGGCAGCATCCAAGAGCAGGAGATTTGACGTTTCGGGCATGAGCCCTTCTTCAGGAATGCCCGAAACGTCGATTCTCCTGCTCCTTGGATGCTGCCTGACCTGCTGCGCTTTTACAGCAACACATTTTCAGCTCTGACCTCCAGCAGCTGCAGTACTCACTTTCTCTTGGGCTGAATAGTCAGCCTCAGTTCCTGCATCTTAGATCTCATCAAATTAAGTTAACTTGAATTAAGTATGAAAAGTTAATGTGGATTTTTTTTTATATCTAAAGCTTGTCTTATTACTTTCAGATGGCAGCAGCAGGTTTTATTCACACCCCAAGTGAGAATTGTCCTGATGTTGCTCAGTGCTTCTTTTGCTACAAGGAGTTGGAAGGATGGGAACCTCAAGATGAACCATTGTAAGTAATGAATTATGTATTTGAATTCTAGCATGTTCTCCTCCTAGTGTTTGGATGTTTGTTTACTTTCCCTATGTGTTTGGAACAGCACCACTGAAAGATATGTCTAATTGTCATCCATTGTAACACAGACCAGATGCTAACAGAAACAAAACCTATTAAGCAGTGTAATAATATTCAGTATATAAATTATTAAAGGTTGCATATTATAGATCAACCTATAATACATAGGATAAATACAAAAGTTCTGGGTACTTCTCTGAGAAGCTGTTCCAGGAAGTGCTGATGTATAATGTAGACACTTTTTTAGTGTCTCATACCTTAACTAAGGCGTTGTAACCAAAGTGTTTACTGATGGGAATTTGGTTACTTCCTATTCCCAGGAAAAGACCAAGGGATGGGAATCTAACACCATTTAATTTCAAGTGATCCTTTTTTTTTGTTTCTGAGAATCTAATTGGTGTTGTGTCCAAGTTTAAGAACCATTACTTCGTAACCACTTTTACAAGTTCTGATGCAAGAATTATTTTAAAGGAAATCTGAAACCTGTGATGATTATGGAGAAATACTTAACTGTATTGATGCTACTCAGCAGGGCAGCACAGTGGCTGGCATTGATTCCTCTCAGTGCCAGTGACCTGGGTTTGACTCCAATCTTGGGTGCACTGTCTGTGTAGAGTTGTCATATTGTCCCCATGTCTGTGTAGGTTTACTCCAGGTATGTGTAAGTTAGGTGGGTTACCCATCGTAAAATAAAACACCATGTGGGGTTATGGGGTGGGGTGGACAGTGTGGGTCTGGGTTGGATGCTCTTCAGAGGGTCAGTACAGACTTGATGGGCAGGATGGCCTTTTTTGATGATTCAATGTGACACATGTACTGCTCTGATTTACCTTTTGTTCTAACGCTGGCACAATAGGCTGTAAAGCCTATTTAAATTCATTTTTGCAACAGTTGCTGCAATGAACATTCTGCTGCAAGATATGCTTACTGGATACCCTGATTGCTGTCGTGCTAATTGCTGAGAGGTGTAGGCAACCATGATTTCTTCAAACTTTCCATGACAGCAGTTACCAATCTTGTTGGGGTTATTTTAAACCAGTCTTCTGGTGGTTTGGCTCTCCAGCCTCCTGCATTGATAATATTTCTGAGGATCTCCATTTCATGTCTTGATATTAGAGTTCAGTTCTGTTGGCCTGACTCAATGGCTTTTCCTTAATTCTTTCTCCAACAGCTTATCTGCAAAGATCCTTCTTAAGAACCTCATTTCAAAGCTATTGATAGTTTTTCTTTCTTCTGAATGTACCAAACTCTCATTTGATTAGATCTTAACCAGTTATAATATGGTGGACTTGTGACTTCTGCAGAGGTTTCTTAAAACATTGCTTAGTTTTGTCAAACACTTGGTTTTCCAATCTTTTTTGGCATCGAATTGTATTGTGCTTTCTACATTTGTTAAATTGGTTACTGTTCAAACTTGTTTCCGTTTGTTAAGATCTTAAAAATTCATTTTATCACCGTAAATTGGTATTACACCTGGAACCTGGTTACAACATTCTGATGTACTGCCTTTTCAAGCTTATGCGCTAACAAAACATTCCTATCGATACTTGGACAAAAATCTTCCATCATGGTGCAATCAATACTGTTAAGCACTTAAATAAAAACAAAAGATGCTGGTAATACTCAGCCAGGCTGTGGAGAGTAAAACTGAATAAAGCTTCAGTTAATGACCTTTTGTGAAAGTCACTTGCCCAACCAGTCTTTAGTTCAAATATTTAGCATGTTGCACCTTGATTTGAATATGGACAAAAGAATGAAACTACAGAGGTAAGAGTGACTGCCCTTGACAAAAGGTTGCATTTCACCAAATGTGATATCTAGGAATCTCAGCAAAATTAAAGTTGATGGTATTAGGGAAGAAGCTATCTGATGATTGTAGTCTGCCGATGGTTGTGGTTAATGGTGGATAATCATCTCAGCTCCAGGACATTTCTGCATACGTTCCCCAGCAGTATCTTAGGCCCAAACATCTTCAGCTACTTCATCAGTGACATTCTCTCCATTTATAAAGTTGAAGGTGGGAATATTTGCTGATGATTATACAATGATCAGCACCATTTGGTGCTTTTTAAATGTTGAAGCATGTCCAAATGCACTAAGATCTAGACAATATCCATGCTTAACTGATGGTAAACAATATTTGTACCATGAAAGTGCCAAGCAATTACCATCTCTAACCAGATTCTAACCATTTCCCTATGATATTCAACAACATTACTATCTCTGAATTCTCTCACTATCAATTTCTGAGGGTGTTACCATGAGCTAGAAACTGAACTGGGCTAGCCATGTAAATAGTGCAGCTACATAGCAAGGTGGAAACTAGCTAGCAAGCAAGCAACCAACCAACCCTACTGACTCTCCGAAGCTTGCCCAGCATCTACAAGGTACAAGTTAGGAGTGTGATGGAATAATCACCGGTTGCCTGGATGAGCATAGAGAACACAGAGAAGTACAGCACAGAACAGGCTTTTGGCCCACAATGTTGTGCCAAGGATTAATCCTAATGTAAAATAAAATAACTTAACCTACGCAACCCTCAATTCACTGCCATCCATGTGCATGTCCAGCAGTTGCTTAAATGTCCCTAATGACTCTGCTTCCACCACGACCGCTGGCAATGTACTCCATGCATTTACAACTCTTTGCATAAAGAACCTTCCTCTGACGTCCCCTTGATACATTTCTCCTAATACCTTAAAACTCATGCCTGTCAATCCTGCCCTGGGGGAAGGTCTCTGGCTATTGACTCTATCCATGCCTCTCATTACTTTATATACCTCGATCAGGTCACCTCTCTTTCTCCTTCTCTCTGGTGAGCAAAATCTGAGCTTAGTCAACCTCTCTTCATTAGGCAAGCCCTCCAGTCCAGGCAGCATCCTGGTGAACCTTCTTTGCAGCCTCTCCAAAGCCTCTGTATCTTTCCTACTGTACGGCAACCTTAACTGTACACAATATTCCAAGTGTGGTCTCACCAGGGACTTGCAGAGTTGTAGCAAAATCTCGGGGCTCTTAAATTTGATTCCCCTGTTGCTGAAAGCCAAAATACCATATGTTTTCTTAACAGCTCTATCCATTTGGATGGTAACTTTGAGGGATCTATGTACTTGAACACCAAGATCCCTCTGTCCCTCCACACTGCCAAGAATCCCGTCTTTAATCTTATATTCAGCATTTGAGTTCGACCTTCCAAAATGCATCACTTCGCATTTATCCAGGTTGAACTCCATTTGCTATTTCTCAACCCAGCTCTGCATCCTGTTTATGTCATGCTGCAACTGCAATAGCCCTTAATAGTATCCAACCTTTGTGTCATCTGCAAATTTACTAACCGACCCCTCAAACTCCTCATCCAAGTCATTTATAAAAACTGCATAGAAGAGAGGCCCAAGAACAGAGCCCTGCAGGATACCTCCAGGCAGAATACTTTCCATCTACAACCACACTCTGCTTTCTGTCATCCAACCAATTCTGAATCCAGATACCCAAATCTTGTACCCATACCTCCTGACTTTATGAATGAGCCTACCATGGAGAACCTTATCAAATGCCTTACTGAAGTCCATATGCACTACATACACTGCTTGGCCTTAGTCAGCCTGACTTGTCACCTCCTCAAAGAACTCAATAAGATTTGTGAGGCATGTTCTGCCCCTCACAAAGCCATGCTGACTGCCTTTAATCACACTATGCTTTTCCAAATAGTCATAAATCCTATCCCTCAGAATTCTTTCCAAAACCTTGCTGACCACAGATATAAGACTGACTGACTGGTCTGTAAATCTCCAACAGCACTCGAAGTTTTACATGATCCACAACACAACCTACTTGATTGACATCACATCCACAAACATTAAGTGCCTTCACCACCAACGCTTAGTAGCAGCACTGTACGCCATCAACAAGATGCACTGCAGAAAATCACAAGGACTTCTGAGTCAGTGTTTTCCAAACTCATAATCACCACCAGCGTGAAGGACAAAGCTAGTAGCAGGTAGAATGCGAACATACCACCTGCAAGATCCCTTCCAAGCCACTCACTGTCCTGACTTTGAAATGTATTGTTTCCTTTGGTGTGGGTAGGTAAATATCCTGGAGTCTCCCCTGAATGGTATTGTGGGTGCAAATGGATTGTAACAGTTCAAGAAGATAGTTAATTTCTATCTTCTCAAGGCCAACTAGAGATGGACAACATATGTTAGCCTAGTGAACTTTAGGGGGCCAGTGCATACAGAGGATACAAATGTAACTTTCACATTCATTCCTAGAGTTGAACATCAAAGCCATTCTTCAAAGTGTGCTTTCATCCTGCTGAAGAAGAAATTCGAAGATTTAACAACAGAAGAGTTTCTCAAATTGGACAAGGAAAGAGTAAAGAATATCATGGTTAGTTCATACGTGCATTTAACTTGATATTTATAATTAATGCAGGAAATTCCAAATGAGGAATAAAAGGCATGAAGTTTACTCTTGCAGCTCTTTTTTTTTTAAAGAGACTTTCTCCCAGTACTTAACTGCAGATATCTATTGTTGGTTCATGCTGAACTGATGTTTTTGAATCCATTGCTGCAAGTATATTGGAGAAATCCCATGTTCATATCGAATCGTCTGTTCTTAACTCCCATTTTTTAATTGGAAGAAAAGACAAATTAGGAACAGATCGGATAGTGAGCCAGCCCATTCAGTCTGCTGTTTCATTTAGTAAGATATTGACTGATCTGATTGTCTCAACTTCACATTACTGCTTACTCAATAACCTGTGATAGTCTTTGTAATAAAGAAGGGGACAGCCCTTTGAGCAGAATAATCTGCTTTATTTATCTGGCTTTCTTTACTGCAAGCTATTGTTTATTTTATACATTTTCTGCACCAAAATATGAATTGCTCAGTAAATTGTTGCCTTTTGAAGTAAAAACAAATGACCAATAGATTTGCAATGTTTGGTTTAAAAATTCCGAAGTGGGTGGTTGGTGTTGACCGCTGTTGATGGTGTTGCTACAATTTACTTTGAGTTTTGATGCTATCTAGAGTAATTGAATGGGCTATAATTTCTAAATTATATACTGAATTGGTTATTCATGTTGAAGTCTTCCTCTCAATTTTGCTTTTTTTAAAAAGAAAGTACAGAACACAAGACGTTTCTACAAGTCTAGTCAATTCAAGTTAGTTTTGGCCAGTTTTTTTTCCTCATACCACCCCATTACCTGTCCCATTTTTGTGTTTAGACTCTGAATGAGTTGTATTGTGTGTTACCTTTGTTTATGTTTTTTTCAGAAGAAACAAGTCTCTGAAAGAATTCAGTCGTTCGAGCAAGAGGCAAAAGTTACAAGAAGCACAATAGAAGACTTTGTTGCTAAAGATTGCTAGTGATGCAAGATTTTTTTTAAAAAGTCTTTTCCTAGAGAGAAATCTGATCAACTTATTTGAGCTTTTGAAAGAATCCTCAAATTGAGGATTATGGCTATGTATTGTACAGCATACTTTTAGAATTGTCTGTTATCATCTAAAATGTTCCTTGTCCCATCCCTTCCAGGTAAAATGTCTAGACAAAGTGATTTCTTGTTACTTTAGTCAAAACTATTTAAGTCTTGATTTTCTTTTCCTATTCTGGTTAAGGTAATGTGTCATTGTATTATTATCGAAGTCAGGTCATTGCTATCAGCAGAAATGTTAAGAGGCTTAGGGCAGAATTGTTCCAGAGGGATGGGATCCATTTTTGGAGTCATAGCTATTTCACTTTACCACATCTATCTTCAATCTACGTTTATATCACTGCTGACACTATCACACTTATCTAGGGCTATTGATCAAAGTCATTTAAGGATTTATTGCCTTGTAAGATATAGTAGACTTGTATTCATAATGTGGATGACTTGACTGTTTTGGTTCTTAATGCATTAATGGTCTAAGCTTTGTAAACCTACTGTATTTATATTGTGGATCTACTGCTGAATTGTCAACTAAATCAACTATTCTCAGCATTCTTGACAAGGAGTATAGATGGATGAGTAAAGAGCAGTGTGTTGCAGGCCTGTACTGTGACTGACAAGAGAATGATTTAAATATTTGCGGCTGTAATTGATAACTCAATCTTATTATGTGGCTGGTTAGCTGAGTTGGTTAGAGTTTTGTGCTAATAATGTCAAGGCTGCAGGTTTGATCACCGTATGGGCCTGCAAAAAGTTTGTAGTGGTAGAGTCCCTACATTTGCAGGCCCAGGTTCAAGTCCCACCTTCTCCAGAGGTGTGTGCTAACATCTCTGAACCAATTAGAGCACATACCTATTTGCCCCTACTTTCAGCCAGACAGTCTTAGCTGTATGTCTGATTCAGGAATTAATTGACATGCATGTTTTTTTATCTTCCAGAAACTGTGATTTGGTAACTCACTGTACTATCCTAAATTATGGCACAATTATTCTTGTCAAAATCACACTATCCATCTGTTTTTATATGTGAAGTTTTAATCTCTAAATAACAGTGGGCTAAGTGCTGAGATTGTAAAGAAGACACTGATTCAAATAATTTTGAAATTAAATAAAACAAATGAAAACTCACTTTTTGTTGGGTAAGAGTCAACACATATGGAGCAAGATGGGTACATGGAGTGAGGATCCTGATCAGCAATATCCTAACTAAAAGTTGGAACAGGCTTGAACAGCTGGATAGTGTACTATTCCTTAATATTCTCTGTCAGGTATTCTTTTACGTTATTTCACTTGGATTATTGAGGTAGTCCTTGGGTTGCGAATGGGTTTGTTCTTGTGTAATTGTATCTTTATAAGCAAATCTGAACACCATAGAGTAAAATAGCTGGTTGTAAGTATGAGGGAATTTGTATGTTGGATCTTTAAAAATTAACACACTTCTGTATGGGATCTTGTTCATAAGTACATGCATTTGTAAATTGGAGACTGCCTGGAGAATTCTGATAATTGCATTATGACAAGTGGAGGGATTTTATCATGTAACTTTACCAAGAAAATTTTAATGTGTTGCTTTGACAAAGATGTGACTGATACATTTATGAAGATATGGTTTAGAAGCAGGAGTGGACAATTTAGCTGATTGTATGACTGTTGGCTGTAATCTGTACTCTGAACAAAAAAGTCAAATTGCCCTATAATAAATTAATGGACCAAGACCATTAAGAATTCCTGTATGGCTTCCATATTTAAAAAAAGAAATTGCTGGAAAATCTCAGCAGGTTTGGCAGCACTGTGGAGAGAAATCAGAGTTAACGTTTCTGGTCCATTGACCCTTCTTCAGAGCTTGCTTCTATATTTAAAGCAGACAACCAGAGTTAGAATCTCCATGAGTGAGATCCACCAAAACTGCATAATTGGCTGTTTATTTTAATCTGTACAATTTCTGCCAATGTTATGATATATTGCATAAACTGTGGAAAAGATTGCTACAGTAGTCCAGTTAAAGAAATACCTTCACTTGTTTATCAAGTTACAATGTATCAAGATTGAGTTGGAGCTTTCAGCTGTTTTGTGTTAGCTATCTTTTAAATGTTTTTAAGTTCTCATTCTAATCTTCATTAGTGATTTTTTGAAGTCAACGCTATCTAAATTATCCAGATGTTTAAGTTTCGCCTCCCGGTACATTTAAAAAAAAAGGGGTGCTAAAGTTCTGATTACTAAACCCAAAAACAACAGATCTGAAACAAATCACACTTAAATCAAGCTCTAACAGTACCTTAAAAATTAATGTGTAGACTTGTATAAAGCAAGATGACATAGTTATTGTAAAATCCCATCTGACTTATTGATGTCTTTTGGGGATGGAAATCTGGCAGCCTTAAATTGGTCTAGCCTCCATATAACTCCAGAGCCACAGCAAAGTGGTTGACTTTTAACTATTCTTTGAAAATGGGTCTAGTAAGACTCTCAGTTAAAGGGCAATTAGGCATGAGAAACAACAATATTGTCCCCATCCCAGAAAGAATAAAAGAAAGGAAAAAAAAAATTCTTCCAGTGTGGTTATGGAGGAAAATGGTTGAAAATGTAGTCAAAAATGAGTTTCAAGATCTGACTGAATCAAATAATTATTCAAATACAAACTAAAAATAATAGAATTAACTGATGAAGCTATTCGCCCAGTCATCTATTGAGTTGAGGAAAGAGAAAAATCCTTATGGTGGCTAACAATCACTAGAAGACACAAGTGTGCTGGGTAAGATCTTACTATTTGCTCTTCAATTCTACAAGTCAAATGCTAAAGTTGGCTCATTTGTTTTCATTGAAAAATGTTGAGTGACGAGGAGTCAGTTAACCATTAGGAATCTTAATATATACTTAAGCAGTCTGTTAAATCAGCCTTAATTGAATATCCTGTTCTGTAAGACATGACCGTTTCTGGCTGCTATTTTTGAAACTTAATGGACTAATACTAATGAACAAAGCATACAACTCAATCAAAACTGCTTTTAAAATTGTAACACTGACTACAATTGTCAGGAAAAATTGTAATTAACATACACTGACGTTGAAGTGAACCACCACTCTTTCACTTTAGCAAGACATTGTTTCATGAACAAAAACGGTTGAAAATCTCAAAACAAAAACTAATAGATTCTGAAAGAGTGTTTTTCTTGGAAAGAGTCCACAATTGTGGGCCATAATTTTCAGATGAAGGGCTGGTTGTACTGTGCTTGTATGTGGAGATGAGAAATTTCTCCACTCAGGAAAGTGAATCCTTGATATTCTCTATTTCAGAAGGATGTGAAAGCTAATCTAATTAATATTTCCATAGATGAATGGATTTTTGGGCACCAAATAATTTGAGGGGTATGAGGATTAGCTTGGGAAGTGGCTTTGAAGTTCAATCAAAATCATATTGGATGATGGAACAGGATGGTGTGTTGTATTTGTGCTGCAAGTGGTGCGTGCTTAACAGGTTAGCTAAAGCTTTCATTCCGACAATTCCATTTAGCATTTGTTACTGGAGTATTCCTGCACAATGCAAGATTGTTGACATGAATCCATTTATTCGCAATTCCCAACTACCCAATAGATGGTAAACATTTTGAATACAACTAATTGGTTTGCTAGCTTATGTGAGGGCAGTTGAGAGTCAACAATGCTTCTGAGTCTGGAATCATGCATAGCCTAGAGCTTTATTTTTTAAATCAACCTCCCCATGAATGTTATGACCCACTTTTGGGGCAGCTGGGATGCAAACTGAGGCCTCCTTGCTCAGAGTTACGAAAACTATTACAGTACTGCAAGAGCTCTCATAATCTAAAGCAAGTGAGAGTATTTGTCTGAATGTCTAAATTATTAAACCAGTAACATTGTCATTATGCTCCTTAAATAACAATAATTGAATTCACCAATTTGAGCTAACCAGATGGGTGAAAAAAAATATTCTGATCATTGAAGATATTTATTAGATGGCGACTGAGGGCATGATTTGGCCAAACTATGTATTCTGTGAAGCTCTGAAGAAGGATCACTGGACCCAAAGCGTTGACTCTGATTTCTCTCCACAGATGCTGTCAGACTTGCTGAGATTTTCCAACAACTTCTGCTTTTGTTTCTGATTTCCAGCATCTGTAGTTCTTTCATTTTAAAAAAAAGTAGTATTCTATGAATAACCATGAAGACAACCATGGAAAATACCAATTTGAATTAGTTCATAAAACTGCTTGTACTTTTTAAAAGTGTAGTTTGGTTGTGATAATGCCTTGATTAAGGGGGTGATATGTCTTTGCAAGAATTGGCTCTTAGAAATTGTACTCCAATTCTTTTTCGCATAAATTCACAGAACTTTATTCTATAGAATTGAAGGCAATATGTCTTGACAACCAAGGTCGAAAACACCAAAATTATTTTTTCTCAGTATTTTTCTAATGCAAATATCAGTCTTTTGAATTGTAAGTCAATGTGTACTCAAGAGGTAGCCAGTTCTCTAGAATCAGATTTCTTTTCAACATGAAGATGATTGTTGTGGTTCTGTTCGCCGAGCTGGAAGTTTTTGTTGCAAACGTTTCGTCCCCTGGCTAGGCGACATCATTAGTGCTTTGGAGCCTCCTGCGAAGCGCTTCTTTGATGTTTCTTCCGGTATTTATAGTGGTCTGTCCTTGCCGCTTCTGGTTGTCAGTTTCAGCTGTCCGCTGTAGTGGTTGGTATATTCGGTCCAGGTCGATGTGTTTGTTGATGGAGTTTGTGGATGAATGCCATGCCTCTAGGAATTCCCTGGCTGTTCTCTGTCTGGCTTGCCCTATGATAGTGGTGTTGTCCCAGTCGAATTCATGTTGCTTGTTGTCTGTGTGTGTGGCTACTAGGGATAGCTGGTCGTGTCGTTTCGTGGCTAGTTGATGTTCATGTATGCGAATTGTTAGCTGTCTTCCTGTTTGTCCTATATAGTGTTTTGTGCAGTCCTTGCATGGTATTTTGTGCACTACATTAGTTTTGCTCATGTTGGGTATCGGGTCCTTCTAGTAAGTTGTTGCCTGAGCGTGGCTGTTGGTTTGTGTGCCGTTATGAGTCCTAAGGGACGCAGTAGTCTGGCTGTCAGTTCAGAAACGCTCCTGATGTATGGTAGTGTGGCTAGCCCTTTGGGTTGTGGCATGTCCTCGTTCCGTGGCCTTTCTCTTAGGCATCTGTTGATGAAGTTGCGCGGGTATCCGTTTTTGGCGAATACCTTGTATAGGTGTTCCTCTTCTTCTTTTTGCAGTTCTGGTGTGTTGCAGTGTGTTGTGGCCCTTTTGAATAGTGTCCTGATGCAGCTTCGTTTGCGTGTGTTGGGGTGGTTACTTTCATAGTTTAGGACTTAGTCTGTGTGTGTTGCTTTCCTGTATACCCTTGTGGTGAATTCTCCGTTTGGTGTTCTCTGTACTATCACGTCTAGGAATGGGAGTTGGCTATCCTTTTCTTCTTCTTCTCGTGAATCGGATTCCTGTGAGTGTGGCGTTGATGATCTGGTGTGTTTTTTCTATATCTGTGTTTTTAATGATTACAAACGTGTCATTGACATATCTGACCCAGAGTTTGGGTTGAATTTGTGGTAGGACTGTTTGTTCTAACCTTTGCATAACTGCCTCTGCTATGAGTCCCGAGATTGGTGATCCCATGGGTGTTCCGTTGATTTGTTCGTATATCTGGTTGTTGAATGTGAAGTGTGTAGTGAGGCACAAGTCCAGTAGTTTAAGTATGCCGTCTTTGTTGATAGGTTCCGCGTCCTGTTTTCTGTTCTGTATGTCCAGTAGGTTGGCTATTGTTTCTCTGGCTAGGGTTTTGTCAATCGAAGTGAACAGTGCCGTCACGTCGAATGAGATCATGGTTTCTTCTTTGTCTATGTGTATATTTCTGATGATGTCCAAGAATTCCTGTGTTGATTGTATGGAGTGTTTGGATCCGCTGACCGGGTGTTTCAGTTTCTGTTGTAGTTCTTTGGCCAGTTTGTATGATGGTGTCCCTGGTAGTGATACTATGGATCTGAGTGGGATGTCTGGTTTGTGTACTTTAGGTAGTCCATAGAATCTGAGGGTGTTGTTGCTTTCCGGTTTCATTCTTTGTAGGTCAGCTTTGGTTATCTGTCCGTTTATCTATCAATCCTCAATCCATACCAGTAGCTCACCTCGAACACCATGGGCCCTCACCTTGCTCAGCAGCCTCCCGTGTGGCACCTTATCAAAGGCCTTTTGGAAATCTAGATAGACCACATCCACTGGGTTTCCCTGGTCTAACCTACTTGTCACCTCTTCAAAGAATTCCAACAGGTTTGTCAGGCATGACCGCCCCTTACTAAATCCATGTTGATTTGTTCTAATCAGACTCTGCTCTTCTAAGAATTTAGAAACCTCATCCTTAATGATGGATTCTAGAATTTTACCAACAACCGAGGGTAAGCTAATTGTCCTATAATTTTCCATCTTTTGTCTTGATCCTTTCTTGAACAAGGGGGTTACAACAGCCATCTTCTAATCATCCAGGACCTTTCCTGGATGAAAGATCTTGAAAGATCTCAACCAATGCCTCCGCTATTTCCTCAGCCACCTCTCTCAGAACTCTAGGGTGTGTCCCATCAGGGCCAGGAGATTTATCAATTTTAAGACTTTTTAACTTTTCTAGCACTATCTCTTTTTGTAATGGCAACCATACTCAACTCAGCCCCCTGACTCCCTTTAATTGTTGGGATATTACTCATGTCTTCCACTGTGAAAACTGACGCAAAGTACTTGTTAAGTTCTGCTATTTCCTTATCTCCCATCACTAGGCTTCCTGCATCAGTTTGAAGTGGCCCAATGTCTACTTTTGCCTGTCGTTTGTTTCTTATGTACTGAAAGAAACTTTTACTATCATTTCTAATATTACTGGGTAGCCTACCTTCATATTTGATCCTCTCATTTCTTATTACACTCTTTGTTATCCTCTGTTTGTTTTTGTATCCTTCCCAATCTTCTTCTGATATCCCAGTGTTCTTGGCCACTTTATAGGATCTCTCTTTTTCTTTAATACATTTCCTGACTGACTTTGTCAGCCATGGTTGTCTAATCCCTCCCTGGATGATCTTTCTTTTCTTGGGGATGAACCTCTGTATAGTGTCCTCAATTATACCCACAAACTCTTGCCATTTTTGCTCTACTGTCTTCCCCACTAGCCTCTGCTTCCAGTCTATTTTTGTCAGTTCCTCTCTCATGCCCTCATAATTACCTTTATTTAACTGTAACACCATTACATCCGATTTTGCCTTCTCTCTTTCAAACTCCAGACTGAACTCTACCATATTATGATCGCTACTTCCTAAGGGTACATGGTAGATCAATTGATAAAGTTAGATCACATGGGAGTCAGGGTGGACTTGCTAATTGGATACAAAATTGGCTTAACAGTATAAGACAGAGGGTGGTGGTGGTGGAGGAGATTGTCTTTTGTACTGGAGGCCTGTTACCACCAGTGCTTCACAGGATCCATAAGTCCCAGCAGAATTGCTGAGTTCACTTTTGTTATAAACAATTTAGATGAGAATATAAAAGTTTGGAGATGACATCAAAATTGGTGGTGTAGTGAACAGTGTAGAAGGTTATGTAAGATTACAAAGAATCTTGATCAATTGGGTTAATGGGCTGATGGAGTTTTAATTTGGATAAACGTGAGGTCTTACATTTTGGTACAACAAAGGCAGGACTTACGCAATTAAAAGTAGGGTTTCAGAAAGTGTTGTAGAACAGAGATCCAGGGGTTCAGGTGCATGATTATTTGAAATTTGCATCACATGCAGACAGGGTGGTTAAAGCATTTAGCACGCCACCTTCATTGTTTGGACCTTTTGACTATAGGAGTTGGAAAGTCATATTGAGGTTGCACAGGATGTTGGCCAGCCCTTGTCTGGAGCGCTGTGTGCAGTTCTGGTCACCCCCTCAGAATGGATATTATTAACCTGGAGAAAGTTCATGAAACATATTCTAGAACATTGCCTGGAATGGAGGGTTTGAGTTAGAAGGAGAGACTGGATAGGCAGGGAGTTGTTTTGCTGGAGCATAGGAAGTTGAGGGTTGACATTGTAGAAGTTTATAAAATCATGAGGGGTATAGATAAGGTGAATGGCAGGTGTCTTTTCTCTACGGTGGGGGTTTTCAACAGTAGGATCATATTTGTATACATGAAAGCAACAAGATTTAAAGACATCAGGGGCAAGTTTTTTTGTACAGAATGTTTAATTTGTGGAATGAATTACCTAGGAAGTGATGAATGTGGGTACAGTTACAACTTTTAAAAGCCATTTGGATAAATTCATGAATAGTTGTTTGGAGGAATATGGGCTCAGTGCAGGCAGGTGGAACCAGTTTAGTTTGGGATTATGGTTGGACTGAATATTATTTCCATTTATGACTCTATAACGTAATTCTATATTTGGTGGTACATTTACTCCTGCCAAAATCCTTGCCAGATGGCAATCCTGACAAAAATAAAACCTATGACTGATGTTTGATGGATCTCTTGCATTCCTAAAACTCAATAACTGTTGCAGGGCAACTTTATCTGCAGCGATTTTCATTTTAACTCCATAATATGATGGTTTCACATCAAGTAGTTGTCTTATGATGCTTGCTGGTGTATCTTTCACTACTCCTTGGTGTTGGAACTGCTGGTGCTGATCTGGCCATGTGTGATAGCACCATCAAAACAAAGCAAACTGGTTTCCTCTCCCTGTACACATCAGCTTGATGTGTTTGGCCCTTCTAAGAGTGAAAAAGCCATGACAATCGATAATTTTCTAAGCAAATTAGAGTTGACTAAAGTTATACCTTATGCATGGAGTATTCTTCAAGTTGAAATAAATGTTAATATTAAAAGCCGAAGGTGCTGGAGCAATTCCAAGTATGGCTGCATCGCTGGAGAGCAGAACAAAGTTGTACTGAATCTGAAACATTATCTTTGTTTCTCTCAATACTGATACTACGGGACCAACTGAGTTTCTCTAGCACTCTTTATTCCATCACCCGCAATATTTTTCATTAACTTTTGATATTAGTGCCAAAATGTTGTGGAGAAGGACATGAGGAATATAAGAGCCACTGCAGCTGACAAATCTGTATTCTGTTGTATTGAATTTAAGGAGACTGAGAACTTCGAATGTAAAGTTAATCACCAAGAAGAAGGCCGTTAGACATAAATGGAATCCTTTGGTTGCTAGTAAGCATCACAGAACTGAAAGGGGCACCCAGGATATAATAGATCATAAAAGACGTGGACCACTGTTAATACCGTTTAGCTTTATCCAAGAGTAATGGTATATTTTAATTACCACAGCCTTGGAAATCGATGTGAAGAGTAGAACTTACAATAGGGGCCAAATATCGGTCGTTTAAACTAAGAATAGAGCTGGAGGAAAAAAAGACGAATTGCAGCAGGTCAGACAGCATCTATGCGCAGAAAGCAGAGTGAACATTCCGAAGTCTGTCGACTCTTCCATCAGACTGAAGACTATGCAATAGAGTTGGACCATATAAGGCATTAATAGTTGGTGCTTCCAATTAAACCTGTTTGACTATAACCTGGTGTCGTGTGATTTTTAACTTGGTCTGGTAAAAACTGTTTACTATTGTCTTCCCAACCCCGCCCCGGTAGATGAGAGTGACTGATAGACGAAGCCAGGCCATCTAATCAGCTGCCCCTGTCAATTTCTTCCCTCCCTTCCCAAAACCCAAAGATCTAAGGTGCACGTTCAATTTCTCCCCTTTTAAAGGCGTTGGTTTCATTTCTCTTCTCGCTACACCTTTGCAGTTGCCATCAGAAAAAGCAGTTGCTCATAGGGAAATTCGCACTGACAAAGGTAGCTGTGTGATCACAGGCAGTGGACACGAAAATGCCAAAAAGAGAGGATTCGCTACAATAAGATAGTCTTAGCTGGGATATAATGAGCGATATTTGGAATAAGATGTCAGTTGGAACTGTCTGCGTCACCGCTGGTTTAACGGGTCTTTTAAGTTTTGTGTTTCTGGCGGTAGCGATAGGTACGGATTATTGGTACATCATCGACGTCTCAAACTCCAGATATAACTATGGGGAGCATTGGGAGGATTTAAACTCTCACTCTGGACTCTGGAGAATTTGCGAAGGTAGGAAATATTATAGAGCATTATATTTTGAGAGATTGTAACTTAATCAGCATTATGATCGACCGATTATTGAAATAATTCTATGGGTTAAACCTGGGGGGTTTGTCCTCCTCAGATAGAGCGGCCCTTGGTGATATCGGTGTTTGACCTTCAGACGACAATATTACCTAGCTTTGGGAACTGGACATTCTAAATTCTCGAAAATACAATGCCGATCAGTGTTAGTCCCCCTTAAATCTTCGGATCATTGCGCTCACAGGGTGCCGCACCTCCGCGTTATTATTGGAACTGGACTTTCATGTTATTTTATTCCATAGATTTCCAACAGAACCGTTGTTACTGATACAAAGGAAGTAAAATAACCAGTAACCTCCAGAGATTAGTGTGAGTTCCAAAGGTATATGTAACAAGTATATTCTGTCAAAAATCAAATCATACCAGGTTATAGTCCAACAGGTTTTTCTGGGCTAGGAACTGCCGACCCTCTTCAAATGTTGGAGTTCAACCCCTCTTCAATATAATTTCATATTGAACCAGCCTTTCTCACAGACTGGGCACAACTTTTTATTTTTAAAACAAGAACAATTCTGAACTATTTCTAAAGCTTAAGTAAAATTCAAGGTGAAACCAGCAAGGCGTTAATTTCTAACCTCGCAATTTCATCATGTTCTGTAGCATCACTAACAGAAGTCACGGGAGGGATTCTGCTAGAATTCACAAAACGCCAGCGAACATCTGCCCGGCTCCAGTATAATGTACTGAGCACCTGAGCTGCTATATATCCATCCTCCCTACTTGCTGTAAGAACGCTCCCCTCTGACAAAGTACAGAAATGTTGCTGCAATTATTATTTGATTTTTCCTTTAAGACCGGTGACATATTGTGGAGGCTTTGATAGGAAAAAAATTGCCCTAATTCGTTCACCCATTTACAAACCAGTTCTAATCAATTCGACATTGCTGAATAGCCACAGTCCAATTGGACGATAGAGAGAGAGAGGACAGGTGGTAACCTGAGGGTCACCATGCTTTAGGTAAAGGTAGAGCTTGAGAAGCCCTTCAGGATAACCTCAGCTAATGCTGAAATTGAACTCATGTCGCATTTCAAGCCAGCATCTGGCCAACTGAGCTAGACTTCATTGAAATCGGGTGCGGGCAGGTGGGACTAGATTGGGTTGGGAATCGAAGGGTCTGTTTCCATGCTGTACATCTCTATGACTCCATAAATGGTGAGGGTTAACACAACATATAATTGGCCTGGGAGGGGAGGTTGCGGAGTTAAGTGTGTGCCATTCTGAGCTGGGTTCCAACCAATGACAGCATGGAAGTACATTTATGGAAGTACAGTTTTGATAGGTCTGCAGTAAGCTGGAAAATAACAAAACGAGCTTGGGTTGAGAATGAATAGAGGTTTGCCACCTTGCGTAACTTTCTCAGATTAGCACAAAGCTAGTCTGACCAGACAAGGCACCATTAGATTATGCCAGGTCTGACATAACTGGTTGATCATCCTGGAGTGCAACATAATCCCTGGTTTCATTTACTCTACTGTAAATCATTTTCCTTAAATCCTCCTCCCTATCTGCTCCTCCTTGCTTCAGGTAAATGTGAGGAACTAGCGATCTTCACCATATAGATTGAGGCCAACTGATCAGCTACCATCTGACCCTTGCCACACCACTCGCCTCCCTTCCTGTGGCGCGAGGGATGAAACTTTTCAAAGAATATCCGATGACCGAGCCCTGAATCGCATTTTCCTCTATTTTCTCTCCTAGGTCCTCTCCAAGCTTCTTTGGACTGAGCTGCTTCTCCTTCATATCACTGTGTTTCTGTATTAGGTAGTTTTGTTTCCTCATGCTCTAGCCCCATCAAATTTGCCACAATCACCTCTTTTCATAAAAATATAAAAATTAATCCTTCTTGCAAAACTGCCACCCTACCTTTTTTTGCCCTATATTTTACATGAGAGTTGAAGATGTCAACACAGCATAGAAAAAGACCCCTCGCCTATCAAACCTGCACAAATCACAAACCACCTGAATATTCTAATCCCATTTTCCAGCACTTGGTCCATATCCTTTTGTGGGTTGGCATTGCAAATGTGCCTCTAAATGCTTCTTCAATGTCATAAGGATTCCTTCTTCCAGCACCCTTACTGGCAGTGAGTTCCAAATTCCATAAACCGCTGGATGGAAACAATCCTCACATCTCCTCTAAAATGTCCTGACCCTTACCTTAAATCCAAGTCCATGGTCATTGATCCCTCCAGCAAGGGAAAAGTTCCTTCTTGCCTAACGTGTCCACGCCCTTTATAGTTTTATACATCTCAATCATGTCCTCCAGCAGTCTTGTGTATTTCAGGGAAAGCAACCCCAATTTGTTCAGTGTCTCTGCATAATGAAAACTCTCCAGCCCAGGCAGCATCCTGGTAAATCTTCAGTGCATCCTCTCTTATGCAATCACATTCCTCCAACAATATAGATTCTAGAACTGTGCACAATGCTCCAGTTGGGGCCTAACCAAAGTTTTACATAGTTCCAGCAAACTTTCCTGCTTTTAAATTCTACACCTGCGCTAATAAAGGCAAGTATGCCATGTGCCTTCATAACATTTTTGTTTGAAAATGAGGTAATTTATTCTGAGACAAGGATGTTGCATTTAAATGAGGGAAATTATAAAGGCATAAGGCACAGATTCTGGTTGACTGGGAAAATGCATTGAAAGGCATGACTCTCCATAGGCAATGAATAGTCTTTAAATAACTATTGCTGCAAATGTGTTGCTGGTCAAAGCACAGCAGGCCAGGCAGCATCTCTATTCCTGAGATGCTGCCTGGCCTGCTGTGCTTTGACCAGCAACACATTTGCAGCTGTGATCTCCAGCATCTGCAGACCTCATTTTTTATTTAAATAACTATTGTATGACTTACAACAACTATACATTCCTTTGCAAAGTAAAAACTTCAAAAATGTCAGTCAACCATGGTTAAAAAAGGAAGTTCAATATTGTGTATGATTTAAAGGAAAAGCCTAGAAAAATGCCAGAGATATCAGTAATTATGAGGATTGGGAGATTTATAGAATACAACAAAGGATGAACAAGAAGCTGATATGGAGAACGGTTCATTAACCCAATCTCACAAAAACATAAATGGTCTGTAAAAGTCTGAAGAGGCAAGGTTTTGACTAAAACAAAGGTGGGTCCATTAATGATGGAACGAAGGGAATTGGTAACGGGGAATACTGAAGTATGGTTAATTTATGTCAATTTTTACTGAGGAAGCTGTAATAAATCTCCCAGAAGTGGAGATCAAAGGTGAGGCAGAGTGAAGAGCTGAAGAAAATGAGTATTATTAAGACAATTATATTGGATAAATTAATGCGTCTGAAAGTTGCTAAATTTGCAGGGCGTGATAGTCTGTATCCCAGCATGTTGAAGGAGGGGCCTATAGGGATAGTCAGTGCATTGGTGATTATCTTCCAACATTCTGTAGATTCTGGAATGATTCCTGCAGATCGAAAGGTGGCATATTTAAGAAGGGAGCAAGAGAGAAAACAAAAAGCATAGGTCTGTTAGCCTTACCTCAGTATTCGGGAAAATGCTTGAATTTGTTATAAAGCATGGGATGAAATTGGAGTATTTTGCAAATGTTACTATCAAGATAGCTAAGAGCAGTTGGACATACTATACTTGGATTTTGGCAAGGCAATTGCTAAAGGCCACTTAGAAAGATTAAAGCACATAGGTCAAGAAGTAATATATGGCGTAGATTAGGGATTGACAAACAGATAGAAAATGGAGAGTTGGAATGAAGTGTCTTACTGACATTGACAGGTTCCGACTAATGGGGTGCCTCAAGAATTGATACAATATACATTAATGATTTGGAGGTGAACAGTAAATGTAATATTTTCAGATTTGCAGATAATAGAAAATAAAGTGGGAATGTGTGCTGTGAGAAAGATGTAACATGGTTTCAGGAGGATTGGATAGGCTTAAATGAATGGACAAGAACATGGCAAATGTAATATAGTGTGGAGAAATGTAAATTATCCACTTTAGTAGGAGGACGGCCGTGCAGAATATTTCTTAAATGTTAAGAGGTTGGAAGTATAGATGTATAAAGTGAACAACGTGTCCTCACCAATAAGTCTCTCAAGGCTAACATTCAGGTGCAGCAAGCTATTTGGAAGGCTACTGAAATGTTAGTCTTTATTGCAAGATCATTCTGAGTACAGGAGTAGTAAATTGTGTCAATTGAATAAGTATTTTGTTCAACTACAATTGGGGTACTGTGTACAGTTTTGGTCTTCTTATTTTGAGAGAGATATTGTTATAAAAGTCATCCAGACATATTCCTAGGATGGTGGGACTATCCTATTAAGAAAGACTGGTCAAGTTGATCTTGTATTCTCCAGAGTTTTGAAGAATGAGGGGTGATCTCATTGAAATCTATAAAACACCTGAAAGGGATAGACAAGGCAGAGATATTTCCCATAGCTGGGAGTCTAAAACCAGGCGATACAATTTCAAGATTGACCCGAGATGTGGAATAATAATTTTATTCAGAGGGTTTTGAGCCTTATGAATTCTCTACTACAGTGGGTGTGGAAGCTCAGTTTAAGGTATAGTTTAAAAAAATCATTCTTGGGATGTGGATGCGGATGCCATTCACTGGGTTTGTATTTATTGCCTGTCCCTAATTTTTCTTGAGAAAATGGTAGCCGCTTTATTGAACCGCTGCAGTCCATTTGCTGTAGGGTATACCCACAATGCAATTAAAGAGGGAGATCCAGGATTTTGACTGAGTGGCACTGAAGTAATTTCAAAATCACGATGGTAAGGAACTTAGAAGTGAACTTGCAGGTGATGGTGTTTCTGTTTATCTGTTGGTCTTGTCTTTCTGGATGGAAGTCGTCATAGGGAGGTGCTGCCAAAGAGCCTTAGTAGATTTCTGCAAAGCATTTTGTAAATAATATACACTATTGCTATTGAACATCAGTGGTAGTGGGAGTGAATGTTTGCGGATGTGGTGCCAGTCAAGCTTTGTCCTCATGGTGTCAAGCTTCTTGAGTATTGTTGGAGCTGTGCTCATTCAGGTAAGTATTGTTTCACATTCCTGACTTGTGCTTTGTAAGACTTTGAGGAGTCGGGAGGTATGTTACTCGCTGCAAACTTCCTAACCTTTGATTTGTACTTGTGGTTGCAGTATTTATACTCTGATAAATTTCTGATTACAAGTATGATAAATTGTTTTGGAGATGAGGTGAGTAACTGACATTGAGATGCTTGATCATCCGTGATCACATTGAATGGCAGGCAGGTTCGACAGGCTGAATAACTGATTCCTGTTCCTTTGTCCCTCTCCAAAGCCTTTGCTGCCACTCAAATCTGGCTTTCTTTCCTGGAACTCTATATTTGAATTCCTCTAACAGGATTACCACCTCCATTACAGTACTAGAATAGTAGCAACAGTATTTACGACAAGTGTATACTTCAAACCCTTAGGCAAAACATGGTGTTGCACTAAAGGTAGACTAAAGTCGCATTGCAGATAAAGAGTCTCATGGCTGGTTTGATCACATTTCTTGTCTAAATTTTCCAGGGAAGAACACATCCTCAATTTTCTGTAACTGAAATCATAAGTCATGTTACGAAGAGAAAGAAACTAGACACCAAAGCACTGAAGAAAATTCAAGATGTGAAAGTTCACCTAGCTTTCATATTGTAGAAAATGATTCCTGGAATCATCAGTTTTTCCCATAAAATATTCACAGATGTGATTGCTGACCGGACTGTGTTCTTATAGTCTCCACTGTGTTAGAGTGGATTTACATCCTAGCATTTTAAGTTCTCACACTGTGTGTGATGCTCCTGGCAGTCAGCTAAATCTAGCATTAATTGAATTTGAAGTATTGGTGATGTACTTTATTTCAATAGAGATCACTGAATGCAGCTCCCTGATGTGCCTCTGATAGACATCTTCAAGCACTCGCTAGCATTGATGGTTACAAAGTGATTTTGAGTATGTTGGCTTTTTGAAAGGTGACAATACAACAAAAAAACCTTCAGAGATGGTATTTGCGCTGTTTAGTCCTTAGTTTCCTGTGGATTTTTCCTTGCATCCCACTTATCCCCTACCCCCCACCTTCTATTTCTCATCTACTCTTTGGCGCCAGCATTTGATGATATGACTTCAAGTTTGACATGACTATACACAACTGTTGACCTCTTTGTTGTCTTTGTGATGTCAGGCTGCTTGTCCAGTAGACAATGAGGCACTTTCTCTCTGCACACAGCAAGATCCAGATGACATTCAGGGTTGACCTGATATGTGGTAATAATGTTCATGCCATGTACGTTCACAGCAGCAAAAACTTTCAACATGACAATGTTGAACAATCTTCAGTTGAATTTCAATGGTATTACCACCATTAAATTCCCCAGGAACAGTATACTAGAGATCACAATTGACCAGAAGCTTAACTGTAACAGTCCACATAAATATTGTGACAACAAAAGCAGTAAAGAAGCTTGGATTATTCTCGTAACTCAACTCCTAACTCCTCAATGCCAATTTGTCACAGACCAGGCCCAACATAAATCGTTTGATGAAAAATGCTCCACTTCCTTGGATCAGAGCAGCTCCACAGTTCTTGGGAATCTTGACAACATTTTAACAAAATGGATTAATTGATTGATGATTCATACATAATCTTAAGTGCTCATTCCTGCCATCATTAGCAGAGAGCGGCCTCAATGTATGCAAAGTACAAAATGCACTGCGAAGACCCCATCAATGACAACTTCCAATTCTGTACCCAATACTGGTAGTAATGCAAGGGCAGCAAGCACGGAGAAACACCACCGACTTGGCATATTCTTTGTAAAGGTTAGACGCCATCCTTACTTGGAAATATAGCTTGGTTCCTTCATCTTTGCTGGGTCAAAATCCCAACCTATTGTAGGTATATCTAGACCACAAGAATTGCAGTCGTTTAAGAAGGCGGCTCTTTACCAGCTTCCGAAAGGCGATTGGCAACCATGTGTTTTTTATTTATTTACTTTTAGAATATTGGTGTCAGTGGCTGGCCAGCATTTACTGCCCATCCTTAGAACATAGGACAATACAGCACAGAACAGGCCCTTCGGCCCTCGCTGTTGCGCCGACCTGTGAACTATTCTCAGCTCGTCCCCCTATACTATTCCATCATTGTCCATTGTTTAAATCTCCCGAATGTGGCTGAGTTGACTACATTAGCAGGTAGGGCATTCCATGCCCTTACCACCCTCTGAGTAAAGAACCTGCCTCTGACATCTTAAATCTATCACCCCTCAATTTGTAGTTAGGCCCCCTCACACAAGCTGATGTCATCATCCTAGGAAAAAGGCTTTCACTGTCTACTCTATCTAATCCGCTGATCATCTTGTATTCCTCTATCAAATCTCCTCTTAGCCTTCTTCTTTCCAATGAGAACAGACCCAATTCCCTCAGCCTTTCCTCAAAGACCTTCCCTCCAGACCAGGCAACATCCTAGTAAATCTCCTCTGCACCTTTTCCAGTGCTTCCACATCCTTCCCGAAATATACACAACTGTATACATAACTGTACACAATATTCCAAGTCTGGCCGCATTAGCATTTTGTGGAATTGCAGCATGATCCTGTGGCTCCGGAACTCAATCCCTCTACGAATGAAACCTAACACACTGTATGCCTTCTTAACAGCGCAATCAATCTGGGTGGCAACTTTCAGGGATCTATGTACATGGACTCCAAGATCCTCTGCATATCCACACTACCAACAACCTTTCCATTGACCCAGTACTCTGCCTTCCTGTTATTCTTCACAAAGTGCATCACCTCACATTTAGCTGCATTGAACTCCATTTGCCACCTCTCAGCCCAATTCTGCAGTTTATCCAAGTCCCCCTGCAACCTGTTACATTCTTCCAAATTGTCCACTACTCCACTGACTTTAGTCTCGTTTGCAAATTTACTAATCTATCCACCTATGCCTGCGTCTACGTTATTTATAAAAATGACAAACAGCAGTGGTCCCAAAACAGATCCTTGTGGCACACCATTCCAGGCTGAATATTTTCTATCAACTACCACTCGCTGCCTTCTTTCAGAAAGCCAGTTTCTAATCCAAACTGCTAAATCACCCTCAATTCCATGCCTCTGCATTTTCTCCAACAGTCTAACATGTGGAACCTTATCCAACCAGACCTTGACAAAATCATGTTGACTATCTGAAATCAAATTGTTGCTTACTAGATGATTATAAATCTTATCTCTTATAATCCTTTCCAAAACCTTTCCTACAACAGAAGTAAGGCTCACTGGTCTATAATTACCTGGGTCATCTCTACTGCCCTTCTTGAACAAGGGCACAACATTTGCAATCCTCCAGTCCTCTGGTACTAAACCTGAAGACAATGATGACTCCAAATATCAAAGCCAAAGGCTCTGCTATCTCCTCACTAGCTTCCCAGAGAATTCTCGGATAAATTCCCTCTGGCCCAGGGGACTTGTCTACTTTCACTCCTTCTAGAATTGATAACACCTGTTCGTAACTAACCTAGATCCTTTCTAGTCTAATATCTCGTACCTCATTCTTGTCCTCTACAATATTCTCCTTTTCCTGAGTGAAAACCAATGAGAAATGTTTGTTTAGCACCTCTCCGATCTCCGCAGGGTCCACACTCAACTTCCCACTTCTGTCCTACCGTAGTCATCCTTTTATTCCTCACATACCTACAGAAAGCTTTAGGGTTCTCTGTTATTCTATTTGCTAAAGCCTGCTCATGTCCTCCCTGTGCTCTTCTTAACTCTCTCTTTAAATCCTTCCTAGCTGATCTGTAGCTCTCCATCGCCTCATCTGAACCATCTTGCCTCGTCAACACATAAGCCCCCTCCTTCTGCTTAACAAGAGATGCAATTTCTGTAGTTCCCTTACTTTATCACTTCCTCCCGCCTGAGAGGGCCGTACCTATCAAGGACACGCAATATCTGTTCCTTAAACCAGCTCCACATTTCCATTGTCTGCATCCCCTGCATTTTGCTACCCCATTCTATGCATCCTAACTTTTACCTAATCGCATTGTAATTGCCCTTGCCCCATCGCTAATTCTTGACCTGTGGCATGTACCTATCCCTTTCCATTGCTAAACTAAAGGTAACTGAATTATGGTCACTCTCTCCCAAGTGCTCACCTACAACTAAGTCAAACATCTGGCCTGGTTCATTACCAAGGTCCACGTCCAGTGTGGCCTCCCCTCTTGTCTGTCCTTTGATATACTGTATCCGGAAACCCTCCAGTACACATTGGACATAAACTGATCCATCCAGCCTACTAGAGTAATAGCATTTCCAGTCAATGTTGGGGAAGTTAAAGTCCCCCATAGTGACCACCCTGTTCCTTTCACTCCTACCCAGAATAATTTTGCTAATCCTCTCTTCCACCTCCCTGGAATTCTGCAGAGGCCTATAAAAAAACTCTAAGACCTCTCCTCTCCTGTTTCTAACCTCAGCCCACGCTACCTCAGTAGACAAAAGTTCTTTCAGCCACCGTTATTCACTCCTTGACTAACAAGGCCACACCTCCCCCTCTTTTATCGACTTGTCTGTTCTTGATGAAGGATCTAAATCCTGGAACCTACAACATCCATTCCTCACCCTGCACTATCCATGTCTCCGAAATGACCACAACATTGAAGTCCCAGGTACCTAGCCATGCTGCAAGCTCACCTATCTTATTTTGGATACTTCTAGCGTTGAAGTAGACACACTTCAAACCAGTTTTCTGTCTGCCAGTACATTCCTGTGACCCTGAAATCCTGTCCCTGTCTTCCCTACTCTCATCCTCCTGTGCACTGCAACTACACCTCAGGTTCCCATCCTCCTGCTGAGCTAGTTTAAACTGAATAGCAAATTTCCAACCCAGGATATTGGTTGCCATTTGTGGTGAGTTGCCTCCTTGAACTGCTCCACTCTACATACTGTAGATTAACCCACAGTGCCCTTAGGGATGGAATTCCAGATGTTGACCCAGCAATAGTGAAGGAATAATGATATATTTCCAAGTCAGGATGGTGAGTGGCTTGGAGGGAACTTGCAGGTGATGGTGTTCCTATGTACCTGTTGCCTTTGACCTTCTAGATGGAAGTTATCATGGGTTTGAAAGATGCAGTCTAAGGATCTTTGGTGAATTTCTGCAACTTGTGAATAGTGGATACTGCTGCTGCTGAGCATCAGCAGTGGAGAGAGAGGATATCTGTGGATGTGGTGCCAATCAAGCAGGCTGCCATTTGCTGGATGGTGCCAAGCTTCTGAGTGTTGTTGGAGCTGCACCCATCCGGGCAAGTGGAGAGTATTCCAATAAATGAATTAAAACAAAATCAAGGCATAAATTAAACTTTAGTCAGACAAGCATAAAATATTCTATCAAACTCCAGATTTGTAGATTGCACATGATGAACATGCATAGGAGAGTCAGCAGGTGAGCTCCTCACCACAGAATTCCTAGCCTTTGGTTAGCTCTTGCAGCTATATTGGTCTCGCTCAATTTCTGCTCAATAGTAACCCTCTGTCACTCCAGCTGTTGATAGTAGGCAGTTTTCAAGATGACAATGCTACTGACCATCAAAGGAGTGAAAGTTAAATTTTCTTTCATTAAGACAGCCATTGCCCACCAGCTCTATAGCATAAATGTTAGTTGCCCCATAGGCCAAGCCTGGATTTGTCCACATCCTGCTGTGTATGGACAGAGACTGGTTCAGTATCTGAGAAGTTTTGAATATTGTTGAACATTGTGTAGTCATCAGCAAACATTCCCACTTCAGAATGTGCACAATATATTGATTCTGGCAGAACCAGACTAATAACCCCTGTTCCCTGCATTTCAATGGCTGAGCCTGATGTGTTTCAGGTGATGACATCAAATTCATTTGGTTCCATCAGGAAGAATGTAACACAAGACACAGCTGCAGTGTTTGCGTGAGAGATGAACCATGTTTGGTGTTTAATGTTGCCTTTATGCAATGTGTCTGTGTTCTTATAATTTCCATACAATATTACTCACAACACTTAGCCTTGATGTGCTAATGCTATTGCAGAATGCAGTTCTTAATTTAAGCACATCTATGGTTTTGATCAATGCAATTGATTATGAAAATTGGCATACAGTTAAACATATTATTTTTTAGTGGCCAAATATGATGTAAAGTGGAAGTAACAATGCACAAATGGCCAGGCTTACTGATGACTTCTGGAAGACAATCGTCACTGTGTGAGTGAAGATAAAATATTCTTGACTGATGAAAGGGTATATTGTAAATAAGCAACAGATCCCGTTTTCAAAGCATCAATGTCATGCATGATAAAGGACACATTCTTCTTTAAAGGAAAATGTCAATTATATGCTTATTTTTAAAAATGAATCTTAAGGACATAGATAATTTAAATGAACTTCAAGAATATTGTTTTATTTAAAATCATTTTGCAATCCTATTGTGTTTCAAGTTTTGGATTTTGACTTAAATGTTTTCTTGGTTACAGCGATACTCCCTTTCATAGTCTGAGCATCTTGCATTCCAAGTGTTCTTGTATTGCCCAATATCTAATTTATTATGTTGATAAAATATGTAAAATGTCAAAAACAATTGATGATATCAAATTTTACTGTCTTGCCTATTTAAAAATGAACTTTGCCGGGCACAACACATGGTTATCAGCAATCGCAAGATGCGAGTTGACTACAATTCTGGAAGGTTCAAACAATGATTATGAGGATAAAGCTTAGAACACCTTCATTCTGGAACCTCTCACATTTCATTGTATGGGCATTGGAGTCGGCAAATAGAAGAGAACACTGCTTGCTTTTTCTCCTCAGCAGCACCTGCTAACAAAGGGAGGGTCGTCCATCTGCATTTTTGTGAAAAGACAAATCACTGGATCTACCTCCTAAAGTGAACAATGGATCCTTGATCAGAGAGACAGAAACTAATTGTTAAATTGAAACTATTCTGAAATGGACCTGCCACATGACCCTTGGAAAGTTTTGATGTTACATTTTCCAAATTCTGCTCAGCATGGTTTTAACATCACAACACAGTACAGCAAACAGCACTGCAGCTGCTAGCTAAGTCTGCCTCAAGTCTAAATCTACTCAAAATCTGGCTATGTAAGCCCTCATATTTGCCTGCAATACCTACCATTCCCTGATGACAAATATAACATTGCTATGTTATCTCTAACTTGGAAGGAATTTTCTAAAAGCTCAACTCATCTTTAGCCATCTGGACATGTCCTGAGTGACAGAATCCTCACTGAAATTTAGTTCAAGTGACTTAATAGTTACACTTTTGTTTTTAGTTTATTCCTAGATGTAAATCTTATCTTTCTTTTTTAAATTGTGTGTATATGAGTGTAAATACTTCTGGTGTGAATTTATCAGAGTTTGCTGAATGTAACTAAGTTGAGGTCACCAGAAAAATCATTTGAAAGCATATCTCAAGTTGCTTGAATATTAACCACTTTACTTATGAACAGAAGGTGAGGAGAGATATAATAGTTAATTCTCCTTCTCTCTCCTGTCAGTAACACAATGGAGTTTCTAGCAGCAAGACTACCAGTCTTTCTCCACCTGTTTCAGAGTACTCTTTTGCTGTCTTTTGACAGCACACTCATACTTGGTGAGACAAGTTAGACATAGATAGCCAATCTAAGTTATTTCACAGACAGCAAGTCAACAGAAAGTATGATTCATGGTATGCTGCATTTCTCTTTGAAAATATGGAGAAAAATAACAAAGCACATGCCCCATTTTCACAGATTTGCTGGTTTTCTTATGAGTACAGCTGGCGGTAATATTAGACAAAGTTAGATCCGACAACAAACCTGATTTGATGGATCAGAGTTTAATTTCTGATGTTACCATGGTGCTTAGTCACTGAAACAATTTCACACAATTTCATTACGCAAACGACGAAGGAAAGCGAACAAAGCTGGGTATAGAGGAACCTCGATTATCCAGCTTACAGAAAACTGAAATTCTCTATTGGAAGTAAAAGTGGGTAAGCCACTTCATACACATTGAAAGAGCAAATCCTCAACTAGTGAATGAAAGCCTGAGAATCTTTCTAAAGCCTCTCAGGTCTTAGCAACCAGGTCTTTGGCACAATGATTGACTCTGCTGTAAATCAGTGTATGGTAAAACAGTTGTGAGCAATTGTGATAGGGGACTCTCAAGTGAGACAAGAGAGAAAGTTGAAGGTGGTACACAAGTTAAAGAGAGCAAGTTCAAAAGGCAAGGCAGGCAAGAGGGCAACAGAAAATGAAGAAAGACTGATGAATTAAAATGCATTTATTTAATTGCAAGAGGCCTGTCAGGTAACACAAATGAACTCAGGGCATGAATGGGAATGTGGGATTGAGATGTCATAATTAATCAAAAACAATGGCTGAGGGATGGACAGGACTGGCAGCTGAATGTTCTGGGGTACCTATAGATGCTATTGGAAGGATAGAAGGGGAGGCAAAAGGAAAACATCACTACAGTGCTTAAAGAGGATATTCCTGGGTAATTGTCCAGTGAAGTTATACGGGTAGAACTGAGAAATAAGGAGTGGGTGGTCACTTTGATGGACTTGTACTGTGAGCCCCTAGTAGTCACCAGGAAATTGAGGAGCAGATTTGTAGGGAGATCGCACATAGCTCGAGGAATTACAGATCTGTAATAGTCAGGGATTTTAATTTTTGAAGCATAGACTGGGACTGCTATAATGTTAAGGGCTTGGATGGGGGTATTTGTTAGGCGTATTCAAGAAAATGTTCTCAATCAATATGTAGATGGCCTACTAAAGAAATGGAAATTTTGGCCTCCTCTTGGGAAATAAGGCTGGGCAAATGACTAAGGTGTTCGTGGGACAGCACTTTGGGACCAGTGACCATAATTCTATTAGTTTTAAAATAGTTATTGAAAAGGATAGGCCTGGTCCACAAGTTCAAATTCTAAATTGGGGCAAGACTAATTTTAACGGTATTAGACAGGAACATCCAAAAATTGATTGGGGGACAATTTTCACAGGTAAAGGGAATCTGGCAAGTGAGAGGCTTTCAAAGCAAGGTAGCAAGAGGTCAGGGACAGTGTGTTCCTGTTAGTCTGAAGGGCGAGGCTGTAGGAGTGTAGAACACTGGATGATGAGAGAGATATTGAGGCTCCCGTACGGTAAACTGGTTAGTAAGGTTAGACCACATGGAATCCAGGAAGAGCTAGCCATTTGGATACAACATTGGCTCAAAGGTAGAAGACAGAGGGTGGTGGTGGAGAGTTGCTTTTGGGACTGAAGGCCTGTGACCAGCAGTGTGCCTCAACGATTGGTGCTGGGTCCGCTGCTTTTTGCAATGTGAATATAGAGGGTATGGTTAGTAAATTTTCAAATGCCACCAAAAATAGTTTGGAATACTGTATTCAATTCTTGTCTCCCATCTAAGGGAAAGGTGTTGTGAAACTTGAAAGGGTTCAGAAAAGATTTACAAAGATGCTACTAGACTGAAGGGTTTGAGTTGTAAGGAGAGGCTGGATAGGCTGGGACTTTTTTCTCTGGAGCATAGAAGGCTGTTTTATAAACCTTGTAAAATCATGGAGCATAACTAAAGTGAATCACCAAGGCCTCTTCCCCAGACTAGGGGAATCTGAAACCAGAGAAAATAAGTTTAAGGTGAGGGGGGAAAGATTGACAAGAGGCAAATGTTTCGCACAGAGTAGTGTGATATAAAGGACTGGCTGCCAGAGGAAGCTGGAGAGGTGAATACAATCACAACATTCAAAAGAAATTTGGACATTACATGGATAGGAAAGGCTTCGAGGGATATGACCCCCATTGGTAGCAAATGGTTCTGGTTCAGTTTAGGAAACGTGGTATATCTCTATGACTGTACCCCAGTAAGTCGTGACATTCTATTCAAACTGCTCTGGCTTGGAAACTGCAGGAAACTAGAAATCAGTGATGACTGATTAACCTAAACTGAACTGGAAATGTTGGTTCTGCTGTCTTCTGAACTGACTGTTGGGTTCTTCTGAACTAAAAAGTTTGAATTTTTTGTTTTGATGTTTAAGACAATGTTTTGGCAATGGAGAGATGGTAGCGCAGTGGTAATTTCACTGGATCATCCAGAATGCTCGGCTAATACTTTGGGGCCGTGTGTTCAAATCCCATCATGAAGAGATTTCAAGCTAGCCTAATGCAGTTACGTTGATTACTGTAAATATTCATCAGTTCCCTAATGCCCTTCAGGGAAGGAAACCTGCATTCCTTACCTGATCTGGCCTCCATGTCACTCCAGACCCAGATCAATGTCACTGTCTCTGAACTGCCTTCCGAACAATAGGAATTGGCAGTAAATACTAATTACACCCACATCCCCTAAATGAATAAAAATAATTATCTTAATATGTTTATCCAACATATGCTCAGCAAACATTTTATTGATTAACATGAGGGGTACATCTTCAAATCACCTATTGTTTGAAACTCTTTTAGAATATTGATGTGTTTCAATAAGACCAGTTCTCATTCTTCTAAATATCAATGACTATTGGCCATATTTCCTCTATCTTTCCACAATACAGGTCGTTCTAGTATAACATGTGTTTTATCAAAGCGAATTGGCTATAAAGCGATTTAATGAATTTTGGGCACTGGATAATGAAAACTTTTTACTGAATGGGTACAGCGATTTTCAAAAGCGATCTTGCACAGCACAATTTTCTGTAACATAATGTCGCAAAGGAACGCAACTATCGTATTATACCAGAATGCACTGCAGATAACTGCTTCATCCTAACCAGCCTGTTTAACTTTCTCTGAATAGTTTTGAAATCTTTCCTTAAGTACAAAGACCAAAACTGGTCTGGTCAAGTTTGGTCTCAATGCTTGTAACAAGTTATAACAAGACTTGCCTACATTGATATTCCAACCCCATTCCAAAAAAAACTAACGTTTTATTAGCCTTGCTAGTTACTTACAGTTCCTGCATTCTTATATTTGTGATTTGTGTAAAAGGACACCAGATCTCTCTGTATCGCAGAAGTTTGGAGTCTCTCTCACTTTAAATAATATTAACTTTTTCTATTCCTCCTGCCATAATGTAAAACTAGAAGAATGTGGGGACTGCAGAGCTGAAGATCAGAGTTGACAGTGTGATGCTGAAAAAGCACAGTTGGTCAGGAGCATCCGAGGAGCAGGAGAATTGATGTTTCAGGCAGACACCTCATGAAGAGCTTGTGCCTGAAATGTTGATTCTCCTGCTCCTCGGATGCTGCCTGTCATAGTGTACAACTAGGCTACACAATGTACTCACATGCATTAATTTCTTCCTCTTCATTAGGTTCTAAAATCATTTCTTGCTGTTTTCTAAAATTTTCCTGATCCCTGGCCAGCCAATTTCTCAATCGATTTTGTAAATGTTTTCTTTAAATTTGAAAGCAATCTAATTTCCTGAGTTAGCCAAGTATACTGCACCTTTCTGATAGAGTCTGCTCAATGAAATTTAAATGCAGTATTTATATGGCTGGTTCAGTTAGATTTCTGGTTCATATTGACCACCAAGACATTGATGGTGGGGATTTCCATGATAGTATTTGTTCAGCTGTCCCTGGGAATTGCTTCGACTTTCTCTAATGGGTGTATCCATTGCTTGGCACTTGTGTGGCAATTTTTATTGCAAAGCTGAAAATGTGTTGCTGGAAAGGCGCAGCAGGTCAGGCAGCATCCAAGGTAGCAGGACAATCGACGTTTCAGGCATGAGCCCTTCTTCAGGAATGAGGAGAGTGTGATAGGTGAAGGTAGTTAAGGTGAGGGTGATAGGCCGGAGTGGGGGTGGGGGGGGGGGGGGGGGGGGGGGGGGGGGGGGAGAGGTCAGGAAGAAGTTTGCAGGTTAGGAAGGTAGTGCTGAGTTCAAGGGTTGGGACTGACACAAGGTGGGAGGAGGGGAAATCACATTTCCAATGCTCCTCCCCCAAGTCCCTCCTCCCTATCTTTTATCTTAGCCTGCTTGGCACACTCTCCTCATTCCTGAAGAAGGGCTCATGCCCGAAACATGGATTCTCATGCTCCTTGGATGCTGCCTGACCTGCTGCACCATTCCAGCAACACATTTTCAGCTCTGATCTCCAGCATCTGCAGTCCTCACTTTCTCCTAGAAAATTTTTATTGCAAGCCTAGACATTGCCCAAGCTTGCTACGTAGAGGCACAGATCTCTTCAATATCTGAGGAGTTGCAAATGGAATTCAACATTGCAATAATGAGCAAAGAACCTTATTTCTGACCTAACGATGGACTGAAAGTCATTGATAAAGCAGCTGAAGATGTTCGAGCTTAGGACACTGCTCTGAGAAATGTCTGGAGTAATGTTCTAGGAGCTGAGACTATTGTGCAACTTCAATTGTCTTCCTTTCAGCTGACCATGAATCAAGCCACCAGAGAGTTTCCCCTTGATCCCCACTGATTTCAGTTTTACTTGTATGATATTATAGATTAGGTCAGTACTGGGGATTGATTTTATCGTGAAAGGTTTTAGAGAACCTGTTCAGTTTTTTTGGAACTTGATAATTTAATTTTTTCAGCATCATACTTAAAGGAACATGCTAAGTTTCCAACTAATTATAACTCTTAGTGTTTATGAATGATCTATCAGTAATGCTAAAACATTGAGCAGAATTTTTAAGGATTAAATCTGGTAGAGATATCTAGTGGTTCAAACATACTACTATGCCAAATTCTGATTTTGCTTTATTCACTCATGGGACATTGGTGTCAAGAACTGGGTCAGTATTTATTGCCTATCCCTGGTTGTCCTGGAGATGGTGGGAGCTGAGCGACCTTCTTGAAATGCTGAGATCCATGTACTCTAGGTAGACCCACAATGCTATTAGGGAAGGGAATTCCAGGATTTTAACCTTATGATTCTGAAGAAAGGCATTATATTTCTAAGTCAGGATGGAGTGTATTCTCATATAACTGCTGCCATTGTCCTTCAAGTTGGAAGAGGTCATAGGTTTGGAAGGTGCTGTCCATTCCTAAGTCTGATAACAACAAGGAAGAAACTTGTTGACCTGTCTGTGAGACAATTTTGGCATTAGCTTCCAGATGACTGTAAGGAGGATTTTGTAGCTTGACAGGTTTTGGCACTGTCATTTTTGGTTCCTAGTTCACACCTGGTGATCTGTCTAGTTTCATTTTTTTTCTGTCTTTATAGTGTTTAGTATAGCTAAATGGCTTGCTACGCCATTTCAGAGGACAGGTAGGAATCAACTGCATTGCTGCATGTCTTGAGTCACATATAGGCTGCACTAGGAAGGATTCAGATTTCCTTCTCTAAAGGACGTCAGTGATCCAGAGTTTTCTGACAATCGACAACGGCTTCATGATCATCATTAAGCTTTTATTTCCAGGTTTTTTATTGAATTCAAATTCCAGCCATCACCACAGCAGGATTTGAACCCAGGTGCCCAGAACACGATCTGGGTCTCTGGATGAACAGTCTGGCAACAGTGCCACTGCACCATTGCATTCTCAAAGGGAAACTGAAAAGGGACTTCTGTCATTTGTCTTAATGTTTCTGCTGAGCTATTTCCTACATTTCAGTGATAGGAAAAATTGGCCCAATTGAATTTATTTCTCCAAATAGCTGAATGTAGTAAAGTGCAATTGTTTAGTCACTAAAGAAACTGACAAAATGATCTACAGTAACAAAATGTGCTGGGTTAATGTCAATTTTCACAGGGACAAAATGTACAAATTTCAGAGAGCTATAATGATTCTCAAACTTGTGGTGCTAATCAATAACTTGCATTGTTAAGTTTAATGAAAGGGATGGGTACATTTTGTACTTTGAACTCTCTTCATTGGAATGGGCTTTGTTATCAAGTGAGCTCGAAACTGAAGTAAAGCACATCACATCAAGATCCATTAGTTAGTTGATATGGTTTAAGTGTTGCAGTTTTAGGTTTTCATAGAATTCATTCTCTTTGAATGATTTTGTAATTGTTTCAACATTATTTATTGTCTATAGGTCCCAAAAGCAATATGTTTTATGTAATATTCTCTTCTACAGTGCTGTGAGCTGAAGGGCTAATAGTTGTCTTTACTCAGTGTGATCGATAGACTGAATTAAATGTAACTCAATGCTGCAGTATCCCACTACCTTAGGCATGGTAGTGTTATATTTAGATCAGATAACAATACAGTTACGATGTCTAAATAAAAGCATGCATTATGTGAATATTAATACTTTAATATAACAGTATACATCTGGAGGAAAATTCATTCTGGGTCAACCACCCCATTGCCATCAGTAAATATTCCTTTAGAAAGAAATACAATAACCCTCTCTACTTCAGAAGCTTGACTCAGTCGATCCTGTGGTCAAAGATCGGGCCCAGGATATAGAAAGAAAGTGATATTTTCCTGGGTAAACAACATTGAGGCAGATGAAAAGCAAGGAGTAATTTTCCTGACAGCTCGTTGACCCACACCTTTTTCGATTATTAGTCAACTTTTCCTGAGGCATTGGACACTGAAATCTTTCAAGAGTTGTTGGATTTAAAGAATATTACAACCCAAAAGCTCCTCTAATTCTGAGACACGATTAGTTTTACTTGGACGTTCGAGAACCAGGGGAATCCGTGGTGAGATTTTTGGCATGGTTAAGACAGAGGAATGTGACTTTGGTTTATCCCGTACTGAGATGCTGAGAGTTCGCTTTGTATGTGAGATTAATGATGTAAATGTGCAAAAGCTCCTACCAGCTGAAGCCCAACTGGACTTCAGACAGGCACTACAACTGGCTTTGTGATTGGTAAATGGTGTATGAGTTGCAGGGCATTCCAATGGAAGTGGAATTCCAATTACATAGCCTCACTCAGGACATATCCTGAACAGAGGGACTCTACATCAGACTACAGTAAAACCCCAAAACAAAGCCAAACCTCGGCCAAATGGTTAATATTTCCTTCAGGATTTGGACCGGCAAGCCACTGTAGTTGCTGCCTGTATGCGGACTCGAGACAGCGAAAGAGTCCCACTTTGCTAAATTGTGTAAGAGAACCCATTGGCTGGCTGGAGAGTCCACCTACTAGCAATTTCAAATCAAAATGCCTGGTCAAATGATCACCAGGTTCTAATGGAGGTTAATACCAGTGCAGCCGTTTCAGTGATCGCAGAACCAGTCTTCACAAACCTTGCTCTGGACTCCAATGTTTAAGTTTGTGCAAGACCTTGGCTAGACTGAGAACCTATACTGGGGAACCTTTACAGTTTAAGGATACAACTTTGGTTCCACTCTATTATAAAAAAAACAGCCAGTTCAGTTCCCACTGATTGTAGTAAAAGGCTCAGGCCCAAGCTTGATGGGGTGAAATTGGTTGATAGAGATGCACCTTGATTGGTTGAACATTTCTCAATTGGAAAATGGCTGCCTGGCTGAAGTTCTAATTAAATACTCAGACATTTTTCAGGAAGGTCTAGAGACTATCAAAGGAGCCAAGCCATCATTGCATATTGACCAGGAAGCAATTCCACGATTCTGCAAGGCCTGCCCAGTTTCGTTTGCCTCACAGGGAAAGGTAGAAGCAGAAATCAGAAGACTGGAAAGTGATGGAATTGTCAACCAGTCCAGATTGTGGAGCCCAAGGGCTTGGTTCACCTTTGTGGTAATTTTAAACAAACAGTAAAGCACTTCTTGCAGCTGGATAAATAATCATTCCCTTGCATAGAGAATTTCTATGCAAAATTGGTAGGGGGGCTATCCTTCATGAAACTCGACATGACCCAAGTGTACCTGTAATTGCAATTAGATGAGAATTCCCAAAGTGTGCTTCAATTAATACCCATTGGGGTTTGTATCTATATGTGAGACTGCCATTTGGGGTCTCATCAGCCTGTGCAACTTTCCAGCAGACAATGGCAAGCATTTTACAAAGTCTACCCAGGTCACCATTTATCTAAATAACTTGCTCACAACAAGGAAGAGCAATAAGGAGCACTTAGAGAATTTAAACATCTCTCCCAGGTGGGCATATGCTTTAGAATATCCTATAAATAGGAGTGTCAGAAGTTCTCTGAGGGAGTTGGATCAGTATCAATGACTGTCCTACGTGTAACTAAAGGGTGACTTGGGTGACTGAATATCAGCGTCTGTGGAGTTATTTCACTTTTCTTATCAAGATCAATGAGGCAGAGCACCACAATTTTGAACAAGATGCTTAATCTGACTTCATTCAACTCTAACCCTCCCCTTTCTCTTAACTGCTTATTACCTGCCTCCAACTCTATAGCAATATACTGTTCCAATAAAACATATTAAAATTACATCAACTTAATTTCAAAACCATACAGTGGCTGTCATCTTTGTCTTTCTTTTTCCAGCTGAAGATTACCCCTGACTCATCTTCTTTCTTTTTACTGTGAAGATATTTCATATGGAAAAGTACCTTGACAGAGAGTATTTCAATGTCTTAGGTCTCTCTCTCTCTCTCTCTATCTATCTCTCTCTCTCTCTCTCTCTCTCTATCTCTCTCTCAACAGCAGTTGCTCTGTGTGATTTTCAAATGCCTGCCTTTTTATATCCCCAACATTGGATTGTCTCACTGGTTTGATGTTGGCAAAATAATTCAGGAGTATAATTTTAAACCAATTGTTGTCAAAACAGCAACCTCAGGTATCCATTTCACAGACAAATGTTGCATATTTTCAATTTTCCAGTTCACTCTGAGATTGCTCGTGCAAAGGTACAGTACTATTAAAAGTACAGTACACACCTTCAACTTCATAACACTATATTCTTCTTTATCTTCTGGAGCCCAAGGTGGATAAGCTCAGCATTCTTTTGCCCTTATTTCCTGTAGATCTATTACAGCAATGAGGGAACAAATGATGACATAAAGGAGAAAGATAATGAACAGGAACAGAAGGAAATGAAATAAATTTTTCATGAATTTTAATAATGATGATAGGAGACTTTGAAGAAAGATTTTTCTCCTGTTCCTCTGCCTCAGCCCCCTCAATGTTACTTCCTGTGTCGCTTGCTTTTTTGCAGTCACACATCAGCTAAGATTCTATTATTTTCTGAAAATGCAGTGATGGATATCGCAAACAAAGCTAATACCTAATGCGAATTCCTAATTACATTCAAGAATGTAATGGTGGGCCATCTTCTTGAACAATCACAGACCAGGCAGTGAAGGTATTTTTTGCTAAGTTGTGAATTCCAGGATTCCTGAAGGAATAATGCTGAAATGAGTTGGAGATGCCGGTGTTGAACTGGAGTGTACAAAGTTAAAAATCACACAACATCAAGTTATAGTCCAACAGGTTAAATTAGAAGCACACGGGTGGTTGTGGAGGATACAGTTGTAAGGCACAGAATTTATAGCAAAAGTTTAGAGTGTGATGCAACTGAAATTATACATTAAAAAATACCTTGATTGTCTGTTGAGTCTTTCATCTATTCGAATACCCTGATAGTTTCACTTCTTTCATGTGTAAATGACAAAACGTTTTATAAAAGTTGCATTCTCAGGTTAACTGTAACAATTGGTGTTAGCTAGACAATATGTTGAAGGTGTTAGCCCCCTGTTGGACTGGAAGCTGGTGTGTGATTTTTAACTTTGCTGTAATGAGGATAGGCTGTGGGTTGGAGGTAGCCTTGTTTCGATAAATCCGCAACCTGTTTCCTTCTAGGTGGGCGAGGCCACAAGTTTGGAAGGTCAACAAGCTCTGAGGATTACTTGCTGCAGTAGATGTTGTAAATGGTTACAGATTGTTGTCACTGATAGTAGAAGGAGTCCATGTTCCTTAAAAGAAAAGTGTGAACTCCTGGTGAATAATGCAAAAGCTCACACAATAAGATTTTATGTGGTAAGGTTTTTACGAACAGACAAACCTAAAACCAGTTCTGAGAAAGGATCACCGGACCGAAAACATTAACTCTGATTTCTCTTCACAGATGTTGCAAACCTGCTGAGCTTTTCCAGCAATTTATTTTTGGACCTATCATCAAAATTGACTAAGCATTAATTAATTGTCAAAAAATACACTAAGCTACAAAAAAAATTCTGCTTTTACTTCCTAACATGACTGTGTTATGTATCAGACCAAAAATATATCAAGGAGATAGCTTAGACCCTAACTTTTATCTTATTTAGAAGCAACTGTAAGGTGCTATGTTCCAGACATAATTTATCACATGACTTGCCTTTAAGCAAACCATGCTTTATTACTACCCTCATTTAAAATACAGACAGAAGAATTTGGTATAACATTAACTCTACTGGAAAACATAACAGAATAATTATTTAACTACTAAAATTAATGCTTCCAATATAGTAATATCCCATAAACACACCCTTAGCAAAGGCAGCATCAGTGAAACAGATTGTCCCACATGTGATTCTGGCAGCAGAAAGAAAACACAGGCTTTTAGCTGTAACAGAGAGAGAAATGTAGCAGCTTCCATGATCAGCTTCAAATCCCCAACAACTGCTGAAAGCTAAACTAAAACCTGGTTCTGTGGAAGTCCGACTCCACCCATTCATGCTGCTTCTATTGTTCAGACTTTTAAAAAAAGCCGAAGGCCTCACAAGTTATTTACTTTATTGGCTTGGAGGAGACAGATTGGTGCCTATGTCTCAAAACCTCTCTTTTTAAAAAAATCCCAGGACAAAACCCACATCTAATGACCATTGTATTGTCACAACAGAAAATCCCATATGTGTTTATACATTACTTCTTACACTCTGCTGAACTATGTGAGTCAGTCCCAAGTTAATTCCACAATAGACTCACTTCTCCACGTTTTGCTGATTTGTACTTTTGATATTTGTCAAATCTCATTTCCTTCAGTTTTCTGAGAATTGCTGAACCAAATTCAATCAGCAAAACGCACTCTAACAAGTCCCATCTCTTTGATCAGAGAATGAGCTCCCACCAACATACTTTCTAGTAGCTAACAGTTAATAATCCTTTCATCTTTTCTTTGTTTCTGGTACTCCCTCTCTCACTCTCTTTTTCATAGTCTCGGGTTTCTGAGTCAGTAAGTGTAGCAGCAGGGCTAGCTGCTTTTTCCTTTATATCTATTTGATGGAAATTTGCATCTTGCTTTCAATGAGGCTTTTCCAGGACACTGTTCCCATGGCAACCAGGTCACATGGTTTTGTTGCCAGGAAGAACTAGTATGTGGTTTCCCTCTTCACTACTCCATTTAATCTTGAAACATAACTAATCTTGAGACATAACAAATGTTTAAAACATAACTAACATTTAAAAAAAATTTGTATCAATCCTTAAATTGTTGGATAGGATACTAATCGAATGTGTTGCTTTGTCCTGGATGTTATTGAGTTTCTTGGGCATTGGTCATCAGACAAGTAGAGAGTATTTCATCCTGACTCGTGCCACACACATGTTTTAGAGACTTTATGGAGTCAAGATGTGACCTCTTGATGCAGGATATCCAGCCTCTGCAATTACAAGAGCTACTCCAACTGCTGGTTAATGGCAATTTTCAGGGTTCTTATGGTTAGTCATTTAGCAATGATGAAACCATTGGATACCTTGGAGGTCATGGCGAGATTCTCTTGTTCAAGAGGGCCTTGCCTTGCACTTGTAAAACATATGTTATTTGCCATCTACCATTCAAAGCTGTCAAATGTATAAATGGCTGACAATTCTATACAAGAGCAGAGCTTTTGTAATTTGATACTTTGAGAATTAGTTTTGTTAAACCAGTATGCCTGTCAATCACCTCTTATATTGTTGTGGTTCTGTTCACCGAGCTGGGAATTTGTGTTGCAGACATTTCGTCCCCTGTCTAGGTGACATCCTCAGTGCTTGGGTGCCTCCTGTGAAGCGCTTCTGTGATGTTTTCTCTGGCATTTATAGTGGCTTGTCTCTGCCGCTTCCGGTTGTCAGTTCCAGCTGTCCGCTGCAGTGGTCGGTATATTGGGCCCAGGTCGATGTGCTTGTTGATTGAATCTGGGGATGAGTGCCATGCCTCTAGGAATTCCCTGGCTGTTCTCTGTTTGGCTTGCCCTATAATAGTAGTGTTGTCCCAGTCAAGCTCATGTTGCTTGTCATCTGCGTGTGTGGCTACTAAGGATAGCTGGTCGTGTAGTTTTGTGGCTAGTTGGTTTTCATGGATGTGGATCGTTAGCTGTCTTCCTGTTTGTCCTATGTAGTGTTTTGTGCAGTCCTTGCATGGGATTTTGTACACTACATTGGTTTTGCACATGCTGGGTATCGGGTCCTTTGTCCTGGTGAGATGTTGTCTGAGAGTGGCTGTTGGTTTGTGTGCTGTTATGAGTCCTAGTGGTCGTAGTAGTCTGGCTGTCCATTTAGAAATGTTCTTGATGTATGGTAAAGTGGCTAGTCCTTTGGGTTGTGGTATGTCCTCATTCCGTTGTCTTTCCCTTAGGCATCTGTTGATGAAATTACGGGGGTATCCGTTTTTGGCGAATACATTGTTCCTCTTCCTCTTTTTGCAGTTCTGGTGTGCTGCAGTGTGTTGTGGCCCTTTTTGAACAGTGTCTTGATGCAACTTCTTTTGTGTGTGTTCAATCAACGAGCGCATCGACCTGGACCCAATATACTGGCTACTGCAGCGGACAGCTGGAACTGACAACCGGAACTACTACAAATGTTGGAGGAAAGACCACAGAAGCACTTCACTGGAGGCCTCCAAGCACTGAGGATGTCACCTAGACAGGGGACAAAACGTCTGCAACACAAATTCCCAGCTCGGCGAACAGAACCACAACAATGAGCATCCGAGCTACAAATCTTTGCACAAACCTTGAACCCTTTATATTATTATTCCTATTATTTTACAGCATAAACATTGTAAAAATAAAGCTGAATACTAAAAGTTAAACTAATATATGAAATTATGAGTACATTAAACCAATATGAAGGTGTATTAGATTTGCCACTTTACTACAAATATTTGAGGTATATTTAGGGTCTGATGGATAAAATATTTGTCTCACTTTTTTTTCATTTTCAGGTAAAAATGCTTGCATTGCTTTAATAGACCCTTTTGGGGAAGAGAATGAGAGTGTACCTGAATCACAACGTCACTTACTGTGTAAGTCAGAGTTATTATGTATGAGTCACAGTATCTCCTGTGCAAGTCCCAGCATTTTCTGTGTGAGTCTCAACATTTTCTGTGTAAGTGTTAGTTTTTCTTGTGTGCACCCCTGTTTTTCTTTTGTAAGTGTCAGCATTTTCTTTGTATATTTCAGTATCATTGATGTGAATCATAAACTGAAGAGATGTTTATTGATAAAAGGATGGTGAATTTGTGGAAACGATTACCAGCAGATGTGACAGAATAGAAACCACTTAGGAATGAAAGTAGTGAGGGGATAGCTATGGAAGGATAAGATATAGAAAGTGGGAGGTTGTGAGGTCAACAATTTGTGGCAAAAACAAGGTGTGGGAAAGGGAAATAGATGAAGACTGAAAGAGGTACAGATTTTTTGGGTCATGTGGGGAAATGGGGATAGAGACAGAACAAAAGATGAAGAAAGTTCAGGAAGAGATCTTGCAGGTATCTTTTGTGTATCAATATTACTCTGATGTACAGGGCACAATAAAATCTTGGTGGACCACAGGGTAGAGAGTGAATCAAGTAGACTCCAGTTGTTCTTAATTGGTTAGAAAAAGGAAAGAGACACATGGAATTGTAAACTTTAAATTGTTCTTGATAGTCTATAAAGGGAATCATGCTGCTCTGGACACTGTAATAACAATGTGGGTTACTGTTAACCCAGGCTACCATCCCTACCATCATAGTTTAGCTTTGAGCTAATTTCTTGTTTGCTGGCTTTGTTTCTGGCTTGTTTGGTATTGTACCAAACTCACAGCTAGTCTGTCAATGACCTGGTCATAAGGCCTGGCTCTTAAGATAGTTGGAGCCCTCTCTTCACAGAGTTGGCTAGCTGCCTGAGAGTTAAACCCCCCCCCCCCCCCCCCTTTATGTCAACATTACGAACAAGCTCCTGCATCATGTTGATTTAATTTTAAACATTACCATAACCGGCAAACATAGTTATATTCCTGGCAGCGTAGAAGGTGTGGAGGGTGGAAGGGAGTGGTGTGTTTACTAAAAAAGGCAGACTTTTAAATCCAAGCCAGACCATTCAGAAGGAAAGGCCTATTCTCTATTCGTTTAGTAGGAGTTTGGAGCTGTGACCCAGAAAAGCAGTGGGTGGTAACTTTCTAAATAATTTTGTATCAGGAATTGATCATTGTTTGCTAGCCAAGGTATTCAGGATATGCAGCCAAGCTGTTGGATGGAACTGGGGACACAGATTTACCATTATGTCATTGAAAGGCTTCCTGAGTCATGTGACTGACTCCTGTTTCTATTGATCCTATATTTACACTGCTCATTAGGTCAAAATCAAAGCAGCTGATTGTTATAATGTTAATTTCTTAACAGGTCAAGAAACCTGGGAGACAAACTCTAATATATTAATCATCAGGCAACTGTAATATTTCTCCCAAGCTGCAATTATTGCTCATACACATCCATCTTACTCCAAGCAAATGTTGCCACATTTCTGTCTATGTATTTGATCAGCTCTTTAACCTTTAACAATTACTCACATTTGAAGATCAGACAGACGTCTAAGAACTGTTATCGAACAACCTTTCCATCTAGGTTGGAATCAGAACAAATGCCCTGCAGGAGTACTGTGTCCCAGGGATCCAGGGACACTCATAGACACTCAATTCATAGACACTCTTAGGGGTGTTTGAAGATACTGACTATATAAACAGTTTCGTAGCGCAGTGATTGTTGAATATCTGGCTCCATGTTTCTCACTGTGATGAGTGTAAAATCAATAGGTAAACAGAACATGCTATTCCCTTAGACCTCATTGCTGCAGTAACTAAAACCATTTAGTGCCTGTTAAATTAGTTACCACATCACTTAAATTCAAATATTTACACACTTTAATAGTGATGATCCCATCATATTGATACTGTTTGTTCTTGTTGAAAAAAGACTAGACATCGAAATAACATTAAGTTGTCACTAAAAACACAAATGGTGTTGGTGTACAATTAAAATGGGTGCACAAAGGTGATATCACAGATATGTGAAATCTATCATTGAGATTCAATAGTTAAATTTTATAAAAAGAATTGTTTTGCAATGGTTCCACATATCAATTTGTATGTAAACTTATTCTTTGATTTCAAATGATAAAATTTAGATGTTCCAAACTCAGGTACAAAATTATGAGACCAATTTATGTCCAGAACATGATTGTTACTGACAATTACAATAATCATTTTCCAAATCAAAGGTAGAAAAGTCTGTTCCGTGCTATGTGTCAGTTCAAGGACACTTTATGGGGAGTAATTTCCCATGGAACTTTTTTCTTTGAATCTGCTTCTTAAGGGGTAGCTAATGTTCTGTTTCCTAATTGCAATTCTTCAAGCCACTCAAGTATTCAGTTTTGAAAATGTCACCTTCGTAAAAGGTTCCCTCCTGCTGGTTTTCTAATTCTTTTGAGTCTATCAGTAAACAGCCATAAAAAGCAAATTATTGAGAAGCTGCATTCCAGAATATTGACTCAGCAGATGTCAGGACTGTGTGACATGTAAAATTCTTCCTGCATTATCATTGACAAAAGCAGTTTCTAAACTGCAACTGAAAGCTTGATCAGAGAAAAGCTCAGCATTACTGCAATTAATTTTCATATTGTATGTTCTGGAATGTGATAATGAGACACAGATCAGTCTTGCACACCCCAGGGCTTCCATCTGGCTTGTTATCCTTAGCACCTTAATTTCAATTGGTTTTACAATCATGTCACTGATGGAATGTCTACTTAAAATGTTAAGTTACTCTTCCCCCTTTCTTAAACTTGTAAATCCACTTTTTCATTTCCAGCATTCTCTTTGTTTAGAATTATGAGGGCAGAAATTATGGTCAGTACTAAGTTTGCTTAGCCTGTTTGAACTAAATTATTTTTCTTTTTATTTTAATACAAGCATTAGTCTGTTTAGAGCAATTTAATCATGTCCAGGGCAAATGTTCTTAATTCTCCTCCATTGTCTGATCTCCATTAGCTAACATGGTCCAGAAGTACAGTTAAGAACAACAATTTGGCAAATTCAGCTTCAGTTTGAATATGTTCCTATTTTCCTACAAGTTGAAACTCTGACAGTGTATTGCAAGTTACTGTCAAACTTTATAGAAATAGTTTAGCTCAGAATCAGGAAGCAATGTGATATCTATATTTGCAGACGAGTGTGCACATCTTTATTGGATAAGCATATATGCACAAAACCAAAATTCAGTTTGATTTCTAGAGTAATACTTGCCTTTTCATTGACTTGTTTTGTGCTAATTCTGTACTTTTCATTGAAAACTTGAAAGTATATTATATTTTCTCTTAAAAAATATTATTTGATATTCACAAGCGAACTGTCAGTCTCCAGGAACATGTCTAAGTGTGTTCTTTGTAGATTCTGTCTTGATTTCACAAAACTTCAAAATTATCTGCCACATGTCTTAAAAATTTTTAATTCAATCACGCTGTTTAGTTACAATCCTCTTCTCTGCCTAGTTTGAGACAATCTCACACCATCCTGAGTCATATGATAAAGAAAGTCAGCCAATGTCGTGATCACCAGACATGACCACAATGTGATCAATGAGCTGCAGGCTAATACAGCACTTGTTGGCTTCTTTTAAGCTGTAATGGTTCAAGTCAAAGTCAGGCTTTCTTGCAAATAGATTAAAGGTTATTTTGTTACAAGTTGTTACTGAACGTTCTTTAGGGATGAAGAGATTAAATTATTGACAAGAAAGTATAGACGCCCACATTAAAACAACCAGAGATACAAAGAAAGAATATAAGAAGGGGCCTGTTGTTTTCAGATCTTTGTTGGTGAAGCAAAGAGGTCAATATTGAAATCTGACCCAGCAGCTGTGTATAGTTGAATCTTTGGTGTTTTCCTGTACAGGCAGGTCCCTCAGAATTTGGGAGGGAGAGAAGGTTTCTCATTCCTCAGCCTTTCTGTGCTTTCAGCATGATTTTCCTTCAACAGAGCAGTATTTGGTTTCTGTTTCCCTTTTTCCTTTGGTCGCACCTCCCTCTGGGTGTAGTTTGTCAAAGTCACCTTCTAGGATACCTTTCCCTGAAGATAGCTGTAAGTTTATAGTTTCATCTCGCAAACATGTCTGTTCCAGGCTGATGCAACAACTTGCTGACTAAGTTGGATGATTAAAACATTTTTGAGCTAAACCAAAACATTATCTTTTAGCTGTGGCAACCAGCTTTTCAAATGTTGTAGCTAAGACATCAAATGGCTAGCACTTGGATGTCTGTTAAGGCAGTAAACACTGTTATCCACCTCAGAAGGATCCATTGCACGGCCCAGGGTCATTGCATTCTAAAAGTCTCCCTGTTCTGATTTCAGACTAGAGCATAGTTCAGTCAGATTTGAAACAGTCCACTGTAGCAAATATGACCTCATATGATTGAGGAGACCTTTTAAAATTAATTTCCAGATTTTTTTAAAGCTTAAATGATTTTTAAAGCAAATATGTTCCTTCCCAAGAGTTCTTTGAGAAACCTACAATATTCGATGACAAGTTGGAACACCCAGGAAATAAGGCACAGTACATAATTCAAATGTATTTCAGACACAGAGTGCGGGAGTCCATCAGTATAATTTGTGTCTTCATTATTTTGTCAGATTTATAAACTGTATTTATAGTTCCACTTTTGGTGAGAATTTTGGTACCTTGTCTCAAGTTTACTGAGATTTTAAGATATTTCTGAACTGAGCCACTAACTGGCAGCTTACAATCATGTTTCTCTTTTCAGTTATGCAGAAAGTGTTTGTCATTTTGCTCCCTCTAAGCCTGGTTCTCCTGGTGCTTGGAGGTATCTGTGGGCTGGTCAGCTCTTTGGCACATGGTCTGTACATGCTGCTGTTCACTGGTTCATACTTTCTACTTGGAGGTAAGTGTGATTGATGTCCCTGTTCCAGACAGAGAGAAAGAAAAATTCTCTACTTGCATAGTTTTGAGGCTCATTCATTTTCTTTAGGTAACACAAGTGATTGCATAGTGATTCAAAAATTGCTAATATTTAATTGAAAATATTCCATTTCAGGTAAAGGGTTGTAATATTTCCCTTTAGCGACAGTAGGAGCTGAAAGTATCAGATATAGTTCAGCAACATGTTCTGTTCCTCCCCATATTCTGATGGATTCTAATGAACCCAATTAGCAGCCAGCATTGCAGAGCTATACTTGTCTGAGTTCTACAGTCTGAAGTAAGTAGAATCAAAACTGATCAAGAGATCCAAAACTTTGACTTATGCTTAAGAATAAGTGACGTTAAAAGCAGTGATATCCAAGCGGTTCCAACAATTACATTTTCTATGACATTTCCTCAATGACCAATGCTGACACTTTGCAATATCTGGCACCTCTTTCCGTGTACAGAACTTAAGATTGTTTGAGCTAGTTCCCTGTCACCAATCCTCATTTGTCTTTGCTTTGTCTTAGGCCTATCTAATGATTAAAGGTAGATAATACACTACCATTCAATATCTACAGAAGAGGCACTGTTTTTAGAAAACAAGAAGGTCTATTGCAACCCATGGCCTCATGACCAGGAGCAGGGACTGAAACCATCGGCCCAGGAGCTGCTTCTCCCCAAGGCTCCCAGGTTTTCCCCACCCTTGACCCAATCACAGTGGCCCCTGGAGAGCCTGTTATTTGATTGTGATGCATCCTCCAAACTGCAGGCCCCACCACAAAAATGGTCCTGCTTAGGGTTGGTAGCAACTGAACCAAATTCTGGATTAGTGGTGCTGGAAGAGCACAGCAGTTCAGGGAGCATCCAAGGAGCAGTAAAATCGACATTTCGGGCAAAAGGCCTTCATCAGGAATAAAGGTAGAGAGCCTGAAGTGTGGAGAGATAAGCGTGGAGCCCTCCTCTAGCTTATCTCTTCATGCTTCAGGCTGTCTGCCTTTATTCCTGATGAAAGGCTTTTGCCCAAAAAGGTGATTTTACTGCTTCTTGGATGTTGCCTGAACTGCTGTGCTCATCCAGCGCCATTAATCCAGAATCTGGTTTCCAGCATCTGCAGTCATTCTTTTTATCTAGCAACTGAACCAAGCTCATGCAAGTGAAGGGAGATGAAAAGCTGGATTCTCTTAGTATTCAAGTCAAAAGGCCCTCTATCTCACTGAGGTATTCAGCAGTTGTACTATCCAACATTTAATATAGAAATAGAAACAGAAAATAATTATTTCCATTACTTTTTAAATTAAAACTGTCACAAGATTCATAATTTTCAGCTCCTGATTTGAATTTTGATGAAGCATTATACACAGTTCCTGATAAATATCTTTTATCATTTATTTATACACAACGTATTATTTCTGAGCTTACAATAACATCTGTAGAGTCAGAATAGACACGTACAGCAGTTGAATTATGGAATTGCAACCAGTTCCTACAACGCATCATTATATCACATTTAAATTAGAGTAATTACATTTTATTATAAGAGGTTTAGCAGAGAAATGACATACAAACACAAGGATATAGGAAGAAAGGATATTGTCTTATTAATCTAAATTCCGCTACAGGCAGAAAGTTTAATATTTTTTCCCAGCACAAAATCAATTCTCTCTTCATTTCTACTCAATCTAGAATTGCTTCAGTACTTTTAAAATACCCAGGTGTTTCTTACTTCACCGTGTGATAGGAATTATAAGGAATTATTTAGTTTGTGGCTTCTTTAGCTCAGTTGTAAAGACTGAGGAGGTGTTGGATCCCTGCTCTGTATTGATTTTGTCAGCCTAAGCCAGGTAGTGATATTGTATTTAGTAGCAAGATTTCTGGAAGAAAATCAGCTGGAGTTCCAGCCCATAACTACTGCTTAGAGATTGTTATTACGAAGTAAGCACGTGAACGTCAGTTTGGAGCAATTTATAGATAGTACGTTGGCTCCAATAATCAAGCAATCTGCTGATGCTCCCTGTGAATAATGAGCCAGTCCCTACTGAGTGAAAGTTGCTGATGCACAAATCACCGCCTTCAAGAACAGCTGAGAAAAAGGGAAAAAAGCATGAAGGCCAAATAATTCTCTCCAGGCTGATAAATCCCAATGCAAAATAAAATGTTTCTTCCTCCATTTGAATGATCTTTTCTTTCCTCTATTGACCTGTCTCAATTGCATAAATGTCAGTGATCAAAGTCAACGCTGTTACATGTGAATATAAGGACGGAGTGTGAGAGGTGGCAATGTTTAGTTCCACTTCAGTTGAGATCAAATGCTGCAAGTGGAGCTCAAAGGTATTCACAGCGGATCTCACCATTGCTACTTTAATCTCATGCCCTACTAACTGATGTGCGAGCTGTTATGATCTCTGTAGCATCTGATCATTTTTATTAGAAATTTGAACTTTAACAACTGAAAGGATTATACATCAAAATTTCAAGTTTTAAAATGTTTTCTATAACAGATGAATTAAAAACACTATTCACTAGACACTATTTTCTTTTCATAGGCAACTTATACTTTAATGTACAGAAGAGAGATTCACCATTTACTTTTTCATATGTCCACAAATCTCCCATTACATTTATATGTTATATTGTCCCTAAGTGGACATGCCATCCTCCTGGAGCCAGTCAAGAATTATTCTTTGCTCTAGAAGGCTTGTTTCCTTCCTAGTTTCCAACTGGGTAATGGGAGGAGTTCTCTGGTCTTTCTCTGGTCCCACTACATTGTGGGTATAAAATAAAGTTTTACCCAATTCTTGATTTGGCCTATTGTAGTCTTTCTGTATGATATGAAATGAAAGTATCCATCCATGAGGCATCTCTAAGAAATAACAATATTATTGATTTATTATCAAACAAAACTTTATTCAATAGCGATGCTAAACTGGTCAAAATGTTTAGTTTGGAACATGAAAATATAAACACCAACCTCTGTAAATAACACACACACTGACACCTACCTTCCTGCAGCCAAAGCTCATAAAGCTGCAGTTAGACCACAACTAAAGTACTGTCTGCAATTCTGGTCATCGCGTTATAGGGAAGTTGTGATTGCATTAGAGAGGGTACAGAGGAGATTTACCAGGATGCTACTTGGATGAGAGGGACTCAACTATGAGGAAGGATTGGATAGGCTGGGGTGTTTTCCTTGGAACAGTGAAGGTAGAGATGGGATCCAGTAGAGGGACATTTATAGGAATGGTAGGAAGGCACATTTTCCAATAATTGAGAGGTCAATAACTCGGGGGCATAGACTTAATTTATGAAGTAGATGGCTGTGAAGGCGTTGGAGGGAAAGTTTCTAACCCAGATCATGGTGGAAGTTTAGAACTCACTGACTAAAATGGTGGCTAAGTCAGAAATTCTTGGAACGTTTAAGCAATATTTGAATATTAACTTGTGTTGTATCACCTTCCAAGGCTATAGGCCAAGAGCTGGAAAACAGGAGTAGTATTGTCAGATCTTTATTATCTAGTGCAACCATAATGGGCTAAATGGCCTCCTTCTGTGTTGAAATTCTGTTTGGGGAAAAGAGAAAATCTCAATATTTGAAAGCGAGAAAAGCTAAGGTATAGAACCCATTGTTCTCAGTGGATTATAAAAATTAAAATACTGCCTGTCTGAACAGTGAAATTAAAGCAGTCTTGGAACAGCAAATATGTTTTTCCCACTGGTGGGACATAAGAATCTTGGAGAAGCATAAGCAGTGTCTTTAAATGTCATCGGCATTAATCAATTTAACAAGGTATTTGCATTGGCATGCATTTGTAATTTGACAACCTACAAAATTATTTTTGTACTTTAACTAACAATTGCTGCTCTAGATTGCAATAACAGAAAAATTTACTAGTCCTCATTCTGCAGACTTCAGTCAGAGGCTATGATGGATTACCATGCAGTTTACATGTGGACTGTTAGCCAACTCAGCCCCATCTTGTTCAGGGTTAGAATGTCAATCGTGGATGAAACCAGTACTCACTTGATGAAGGATTGCACATAAATCTGAATATCTGTTATCACTGGCACTACTCATTACTTGACTGCAGCTGGTCAGAGGTTCTCCATGGGTATGTTTGTATTATTTTAGTTTGGTACAAATAAGCAGTGTATCCTGTTACCTTCCCAACAGCTTTATCAGTGACATGTGTGTATTTCACAAATTCACCCAGATACATGCACACACACGTACAGTTGTCAATGTATTAGTTTGGCATCACTCACAACCTCAGAATATCACAAAGCACGTCACAACAAATAGGTATTTCCGATATCCAGTCACAATTACAATCTTAGAAACTCACAGCTAGTTAATGGACAGCAAGATCCTACAGTAGACAGTCAGGAGGTTGTGAAAACACAGCAAGCCAGGCAGCATCAGGAGGCTGGGAGAACACAGCAAGATAGGCAGCATCTGGAGGCTGGGAGAACACAGCAAGGTAGGCAGTATCAGAAGGCTCACAGAACATACCAGATTGCCCCCCTTCTTTAGAGACCGCAATTTCCCTTTCCACGTGGTTAAAGATGCCCTCCAACACATCTCGTCCACATCCCGCACCTCCGCCCTCAGACCCCACCCCTCCAACTGTAACAAGACAGAACGCTCCTGGTGCTCACCTTCCACCCTATCAACCTTCGTATAAACCAAATCATCTGATGACATTTCTGCCACCTCCAAATGGACCCAAGAGGGATATATTTCCCTCCCCACCCCTTTCCGCCTTCCACAAAGACCGCTCCCTCCGTGACCACCTGGTCAGGTCCACGCCCCTCAACAACCCACCCTCCCATCCAGGCACCTTCCCTTGCCACCGCAGGAACTGTAAAACCTGTGCCCACACCTCCTCCCTCACCTCCATCCAAGGCCCTAAAGGAGCCTTCCACATCCATCAAAGTTTTACCTGCACATCCACCAACATCATTTATTATATCCGTTGCTCCCGATGCGGTCTCCTCTACATTGGGGAGACTGGACGCCTCCTAAGAGAGCGCTTTAGGGAACATCTCGGGGGCACCTGCACCCATCAACCCCACCGCCCGGTGACACAACTTTTCAACTCCCCCTCCAACTCTACTGAGGACATGGAGGTCCTGTACCTCCTTCACCGCAGCTCCCTCACCACCAGACACCTGAAGGAAGAACACCTCATTGTCTGCCTCGGAACACTTTAGCCCCAGGACATCAATGTGGACTTCAACAGTTTCGTCATTTCCCCTCCCCCCCCCCCCCCACCCCCCCCCCCCAACCTCACCCTAGTTCCAAACTTCCAGCTCAGCACTGTCCCCATGACTTGTCCAGACTTGTCCTACCTGCCTATCTTTTTTTCCACCTATCCGCTCCACCCTCCTCCCTGACCTATCACCTTCATCTCCTCCCCCACTCACCTATTGTACTCTATGCTACTTTCTCCCCACCCCCACCCTCCTCTCATTTATCTCTCCACCCTTCAGCTCTCCGCTATATTCCTGATGAAAGGCTTTTGCCCGAAACGTCGATTTTACTGCTCCTTGGATGCTGCCTGAACTGTTGTGCTCTTCCAGAACCATAAATCCAGAATCTGGTTTCCAGCATCTGCAGTCATTGTTTTTACTTGGGAGAACACAGCAAGGCAGGCAGCACCAGGAGGCTGGGAGAACACAGCAAGGCAGGCAGCATTAGGAGCCTGGGGGAATACAGCAAGACAGGCAGCATCAGGAGGTGCAGAGGTCGATGTTTCGGGTGTAACTCTTCTTCAGGACTGAGGGTGGGTGTACAGGAGCTGTATATAAAGGTGAGGGGGCAGGGTGGTGAAGTGGGGATATGTGAAGACAGGTAGAGAGTACGGCCTGGTTGGTCAATGGGAGGAATGAGTCCTGTTGGTGGCAGGGAGCAGTGGAAGGGAGGGGGAGGGGCTGGGAAAGGAGTCAGGGGATGGGAAGGGAGGTTATTTGAAATTGGTGAATTCAATGTTGAATTCTCTGGGCTGTAGGCTTCCCAGGCAGAAGATGAGGTGTTATTCCTCCAATTTGCGGTGTGGTTCATTGTGGCAATGGAGGAATCCAAGGTTGGACATGTCAGAAAGGGAATGCAAGCAGTAATGAGATAAATGGTGAGATGAATGATTGGTCAGGACACTGGCAAGAATTGCCATGACCTTCTTTCCCTTCCACCTGAGGGGATGATGGAACCTTGCTTACCTGAAATTTGGCAACTCTGACGGTGCTGCACTGGAGCCAAGATTGTGTCTCTGGTGAGGCTAGAAATTACATCCTTCTGTCTCATGAGGCAAAGGGTCCATTCTTGTTGCAAGGGAGACCTCGCCACAAGCTGGGTAGAGTGAGTAGAGACTGAGTGGAAAAGGTGCTTTGATCGGTGTGAGTGTTCATAGGAATGAATACAAAGTTGCTTGAAAAGATGGGTCTTGACACTGAGCTTAATAAGGTGGAGAGTAAATGTTAATCAGGAGGTATTTACAGAGAAATTTGCAGATATAACAAGGTGACTCATGGTTGCTGAAATGAAGGAAGGTTAAAGTGCACAGAAGTCAGAAATTGAGGTACAGGGGCAGAGTGAATTGAAACTATGGTGGGATTTGAAATTAGAGAATGAGGATTTTGAAGTCGGCAGTTTGGGGACATTGCAAGTCAGCACAGATTAGAGTGGTAGGTAACTGGAATGAGGTGCAGGGTTGGACATAGGTACCTGAGTCAAAAAGCACGAGCTGGTAAAGCACAGCAGGTCAGGCAGCATCCGAGGGCCAGGAGGTTCAATGTTTTGACATAAGCCCTTCATCAGGAATGTGGAGTTGGGATGGGGGGTGTGGGTGGGGACGGGGGCTGAGAGATGAATAGGAGGGTGGAGGTGGGGCAAAGGTAGTTGGGAAGGCAATAGGTGGATGTAGGTGGGGGTGATGGTGATATCTCCATGGGGAGGATGGAGCAGATAGGTTGGAAGGAAGATGGACAAGTGGGACAGGTCAAAAGGGGGGTGCCGAGCTGGATGTTGGATCTGGGATGAATGGGGGTGGGGAGCTTATGAAGTTGACATTGATGCCGTGTCTTTGAAGGGTGTCAGAGCAGAAGGTGAGGAATTCTTCCTCCAGTCATTGAGTAGCTTGGATTTGGCAGTGGAGGAGGCCCAGGACTTGTATGAACTTGTGGGGAGTGGGAGGGGGACCTGCAGGTTCATAGTTTCTTGGAATTGGAATCACAGATAGATAGGATAGTGAAGAAGGCATTTGGTATGCTTGCCTTTATTGGTCAGTGCATTGAGTGTAGGAATTGGGAGGTCATGTAGCAGCTGTACCAGGACATTGGTTAGGCCACTTTTGGAATATTGTGTTCAGTTCTACTCTCCATGCTACTGGAAGGATGTTGTGAAACTTGAAAGGGTTCAGAAAAGATTTACAAGGATGTTTCCAGGGTTGGAGGGTTTGAGCTATAGGGAGAGGCTGAACTGGCTGGGGCTGTTTTTTTCTGGAGTGTTGGAGGCTGAAGGGTGACCTTATAGAGGTTTACACAATCATGAGGGGCATGGATACAGTGAATAGACAAGGACATTTCCCCAGGGTAGGGGAGGGCATAGATGAGAGGAGAAAGAGGAGAGAGAACCTAAGAGGCAACTTTTTCACACAGAGTGTGTTGTGTGTATGGAATTAGCTGCCAGAGAAAGTGGTGGAGGCTGGTACAATGACAACACTTAAAAGGCAACTGAATGGTTACCTGAATAGGAAGGGTTTAGAGGGATATGGGCCAAGTGCCGGCAAATGGGACCAGATTAATTTAGGATATCTGGTCAGCATGGATGAGTTGGATTGAAGGGTCTGGTTCTGTGCTGTATATAGCTGTATGACTGTGACACCAAAGAAAACATTTCTCAGAGTACCGCCAACTGTATTTACACAATAATCTGTGCTGTGACGAAGAATAAAAGAGAAATTGATGGACATTTCAGGGCCAGAACAAAGCAATTTTCACAGTTCTTTTGTATCAAGCAGTGAGGTAATCTCCTGTGATTGACTGTTTTACTCAGGGAGTGATAAATTAACTACTTGGTTGAATCCTGGGCATCTTTCACCAAGTGTCTGTCGTTTCATTGAACAAATATACTCAGGGGATACAAACCTTGATCATTTATTTAATCTTCTAGTTTTACTTTGTTAAAAAAAGCTTGACTTTTTAAGAAAGATATGTGGCTAAGCAGTTTTAGAGCATAGCAATCTGATGAAAATATAATGGAATGAATGCTCCAGAATTCTAGCAGGGTACCAGAGGTGATTGTTCCTCATGGAAGTTTGTCTAATTGTCTGTGATTTATGAAACCAACCAGGATTTTTACTTGATGCGCTCAGGCAGATTGCCAGCACATTGGTTCGAGTGTTTATTGATCAAACTGTGTGAGTACAGTAATTGAAATCTTTCATAACCTCGGGATATCAAAAAGCACAACACAGCCAATGAAGTACTGTTGAAGTGTTGCTACTGTTATAACATAAGAGAGGTTGTATATGACAGATGTCACTCCACGTTGGTGAACTATAGGTTCTTATAAAAGTGCCAGGATTAAAGAGGTGAAGATTTGAAGTTGAATGAGGTGTTGTTCATCTGGAACTGCATGTCGATCTAGAGTCTCTCTGTCAGCTGTGGGCATCATGTTTTGGAATCTCCACCATGGAGGCAACTTGGACACTAGCTCGCACACCTCAGCCCCATGAAGGTGCGTGGCCTGCTCCCACACTGTAGGGATTCTATCATGATTATATGAACATGGCAGCTGCTGGGAATCTTTCATTAAAAAAAGAGGCAGCACGGTGGCTCAGTGGTTACCACTGCTGCCTCACAGCTTAAGGGAACCGGGTTCCTTGGGCAACTGTCTGTGTGGAGTTTGCACATTCTCTCTGTGTCTGTGTGGATTTCCTCCGGGTGCTTTGGTTTCCTCCCTCAGGCCAGAGATCTGCAGGTTAGGTGGATTGGCCATGGGAAATGCGGGGTTATAGGGACAGGGTAGAGGGTTTGGGTTTGCATGGGATGCTCTTTGGCAGGTTGGTGTGGACTTGTTGGGCCAAATGGCCTGCTTCCACAATGTAGGGATTCTATGAAAAGATGCTGCATCCCCTCTCCCCCACATATAAGTATCACTGGGTAGTGCATCCGTTCTCCCCCCATTTAGGTATTCCAGGGTGCTCTCTCCCCTCTATCCACCATGTGTGTACAGCTGGGCCCTGCATCTCCACCACCTCCCCCTCCTCAAATGCAGAGTAACATGATACTAAATGACTAAAGTTTGTATCAGTAAATGTTAAGTAAAAATAATAAATTACGCAAATTAATGAAAAAGCTTTGATTGCATGATTAAGTGAGTTAAGCAAACTGTGAAATATCAATCTCTCTACAGGACTCCTAAAGTGTTCTGCAGGTTGGTATCTGCTTCAGTTAGGAACTTTAGTGCCCACCTTCAGTTCAAGCAGAAACTATAGAGACAGGCATTCTGTCCCTGTGTATCTGACCCTTCTGTATTTGCCTCTGCAATAGCTGGAACTTGAACCCGAGACTTCTGGTCTAGATGCAGATCTTTTTGATTCTTGAGTTCATGGACAATATTTATCATTTCTTAGCATTAAAGACATAATGAATCTTGCTGTATTTGAAAAACCACTGGGAAGATCAATGAGTGAAGCTGAAAACAACTAATTTAATTCCTTCTTGACCACTTGAAATCTGAGTGTATGCTGTTGTAAACCTAATTTCTTCATCATCTCATTGCCTTCAGCAGCTTTCCAACAGCAGCATTTTTAAAACGCACTTCTTAACTCTAATACATCACGGCACATACACGGTCCAGTTTGTGTGCATGTCCAGAATAATTGTCCAATTAAGCTTCTCAATTGATCTATTTCATCTTTGAGTCTTTGTGTGGGATTTATCAGGATCCTGTTGATATTTGCTAGATAATACAGTTGATTCAGGGTTTTTTCCAACTTCATCTGTTTAATATCCAATCATATATATTTAAATTTCGTTTTCTTTCATCATGTTTTGATCTTTCATACTTAAATAATCGATGTAACGCTGTAGCCAGTCCATTGCATACACTCTGAATGTGATATTTTCCTAACCACCTGTTTGGAGATGTTAAAACAGAGGAACCTCGATTATCCAGTATTCAGTTAGCTGAATTTCAGATTATCCGAACAAGATCGCAAGGTACTGATGCTTGGCTAACTATGTTATCTGGCATTCGATTAACCAAACGAAATACTCCCTGCCTGTGTCCTTTGGATAATTGAGGTTCCCACTTCTGCAGCAGGTGGGACTTGAACCTGAGAGTTCTGGCTTAGAAGTAATGATACGATCACGCGAGCCCACTAAGCATTACACATGTACTCCCATTATCTAGAAGCATGTGATTGAATGGATCTTCAAACAGAACAGAACCATTCAAAAAACCCAGCAATCTTCCTGGCTGGCTTTTCTTTATATATTTTAAAATATCTTTAATCAACCCATTCAGCAATGCTACAACATGCCTTTGGAGCAGGTGTAACCTGACTCCAGGCCTTTTAGCCTAGGGGTACTGTGCCACAAAACCGTCTTCAGATTTGAATACTCTTCTGCAGAAACAAAATTGCACCAAATTTAAAAAGAATTCAAACAGCCCGGGGCACAATTGTTTAATACGATCAAACAAACAATCCCCAACACTTGCTTGCCATGTTAGCTTTATTGTCTAGACATTGAGCATCTTATTGACAGAAATAGATGCTAACAGGAAATGACACAAAAAAACATTCTGTTTCGTCAATGACTGGCAATAACTGTTGTGTACTCCAGGTTAAAATGTAATGAGATTTATAGGTCTAAGAATCTGAAATCATTACATTAGATTCCCTACTGTGGAAACAGACCCTTTGGCCCAGCAAGTCTACACCGACCCTCCGAAGAGTAACCCACCCAGACCCATTTCCCTTTGACTAATGCACCTAACACTATGGGCAAATTAGCATGGCCAATTCACCTGACCTGCACATCTTTGGACTGTGGGAGGAAACCAGAGCATCCGGAGGAAACCCACGCAGACATGGGGGGAATGTGCAAACTCCACACAGACAGTCACCTGAGGCTGGAATCGAACCTAGGTCCCTGATGCTGTGGGGCAGCAGTGCTAACCACTGAGCCACCGTACTGCCCCTTGACATGACAGAGTTGTCATGTACAATGCAGGTTTTGAATGCCCATTATGAATCATGAGATGGGTGTGTGGCTCCTTTGGTATGATGAATGGATCCGTTCAACTATCTAATTCCCTCATTACCTTCATGCACTTCACAATAGTACAACTCACTGTTCTGTCTCAATTTCAACGTACGTTTATAAACCTAGCCCTAGAGTCAAAAATCCCTGTGATCAGTTGATCAAACACACTGACTTCCTATACCACAGAGATCACCATTCCCTGGGGAAATCAGCCGTGTTCAATTTTACATGTCAGTTCCCCTTCCTCCTCCTCCTGCTGCTAGGTAACATTGGACTGCTGCAGACTTATAATTATCTCATAATCATTTGAGAAAGTCAAACTTTCTGCCTGAGTAATGTTTCTCAACATGTTATTAATATCATAATGGTACAGAAAATGTTTGAACAAAGAACAAAGAAAATTGCAGCACAGGAACAGGTCCTTCGGCCTGCCAAGCCAGCACTAATCCAGATCCTCTATCTGGGTCGGGTCTAGGACCCAGTGTTTTGCAGCTTGTGTACCTCCTATCCCTGTCCTATGCTGTCATCACTTACATCTGGCCTGCATTGCTCTGAAATCCTGGGCATCTGGTGGATGTATTTTCCAAAGCTGTCACCATCTCCAGCTGGTACTGCTGTTGCCATCCTCTGATTGATCAGCCATTCTCAGTGACTGGTACATCCTACTTCAGAGTTCTAAACTGTGGAAAGTCTGTTGAAGGCTTGCTAGCTGTCTAATTGCTTCTTAATAAAGCAGAGTTGAAACACGTGGTGCTGGAAAAGCACAGCAGGTCAGGCAGCCTCTGAGGAGCAGGAGAGTCGACATTTCGGGCATAAACCCTTCATCATGATTCTCTTGCCAGCTCTCCAGCTGGTACCCAAGACATGCATTGCCTCCATCAAATTCCTTCACCCCAATATATTTCTTTTATGAATATGAAAATTAAAAATATCAACTCATTACTTATGTAGACCAGGCCTAGATTGTTTTAACATTCCTCCATGGGGGAAGCTTTAGAAATTTTTGACGCATCTTATTTGAATACGAGAATAAATGCATTCACAGAAGAAGAGAAGCATGGCTCTGAGCAGCAGCTGTTTTTGTCAAACAGTTGCAATAAAACACCAGAAATGATTCTGCTGGCTGGTGAGCAAACACATTGCAGTACATTTGCAGGGAGGTACAACAATTATATTAAGCAGAAATAACTTCAGTGTTTGGGAACCAGAGAAATTTGTAAGAGACTGCAGAGGTTTGGGTGTGCGTGGTATTTGCACAAGTAACTCCCCAAAACCCACCGTCTTTTAGGCTGAGCATCTGAGCTATGCCCAGATTGCACGCATCGAGCATATATATGTAGGATATTTCATTAACTATCAACATGGGTTGCATCCACTCTGTTTTACACTGTTGCCAATGGGTGGAAATTCAAAGCACAAAACTGCACCTACTTTAGCATACAAGAAAATCAGAGTCTTACTTAGTACGGAAGATGGAAATTTCATTGTGAATGTTTAAAAACATGTATTGAATTCTTCAACAAGACACCTGCAGAGGGAGGTAATTTCTGTGCGAATTGTAAATTTGATATGTTAATAATATTGAAAGGATGGGAAGATCGGCTTAAGAGAATAATTAGTAATAATTGAAGCATAAATGAACAGACAAAATAATGTAATTGATCATTCTGGACAGATCCTAACCAAGAGAAACGCTAATTAACCATCACAAAATAGGATGAGATTAAGCCAATGCTCAATAAAGCCAAGAGACGGATAGAAATTGGGACAGATTGAAAGACCTTTGGATGGATCTCATCCTGAGTCTGGCCAAGCTGACCATAAACAGGTCCAGGCAGTGGGTCATGGAGCGTTATGGCCGATTGACTGCCCCTCTTCCGTGGTTACGTCCATGCCCGGGTGTCCATGGAGAAGGAGAATGCGTCTACTTCGAGGTTTTCAGCAACGGTGGGCACTGATGGGCGGGGAGTATTATATTGCCCCCTCCAGTTCTATTTTGATTTAATCCTGACCTTCTCTTCACTTTTTCAATCACGTAGGCATTGCCCCTAAAGAGAAAGGGCACTGCTGGTCACTGGCAACTCGGATGTTTCCTTTCTTCTTGGTGTGGAATATCAATAAGATTTTCTGCATCTGTTGTTTCTTCACTGTGTTCTACACCTGCGCGCGCGCGCACACACACACACACACACACACACACACACACGACATGGTTGCTGTGGGGGTGGGAAATAAGCACTAGTGTAGAAAAGAAAAATAAAACCCATGAGACAAATAGAGATTGGGACAGATTGAAAGCCCTCCTGGTGGGTCTGCTCCAGGGCCTGGCCAGGCTGGCTAGAAACAGGTCCAGGCAGTGTGCTGTGGAGAGGCTCATCTCTGCAAACTGCCTGCCCCTCTTCCGCAGTTAGACTCAAGCCTGGGTGTCCTTAGAGAAGGAATACATGGTGTCCACCAATGCTCTCGATGCCTTCATTTTAATTTAATCCTTCCCCTCTCCCTTCACTTGGTCTTCTTTTCTGGTGTGCGATTGTGGGGGGTGGGTGCTGTTGGAGGAAGCGGGGAAAGGTTATCGATTTTTGTTCTACCAGAAGTGCCTAGGATTACAGAATGGAGGGGACGGGTTGAGTGCCCACTTTTAATTTTCGTGTCATGTTTGTATTTTTTTTCTTGTGTTGTCTGGGGCAGGGGCATAACTTCAGCTAGAAAGAGTCCTGGAGGGTTAATGGGTGGTATGAGTGCCCCCTGTGGGTAAGGGGGAAGGTCTCCTTTCATTTATGTTATATGTTGGTATGTTGTAGAAGTAGCTGTTCGAAGCTTTGATTTGGTAGTTTTGGAAGTTGTATTTTTAAATTTTAACAAACGGTTTATGGTTTTCACTCGGCGTGCTATGAGTGGAGTTCTTCCTCCTGGGGATTCGCGGACTCTTTTGAAATCATAGCTAGCCATTCGTTTAAGTGTTAAGGGGAGTCATTCACCAATTAAGAGAAAAAAGATACTGTCAAGCCTTAGAAAAGAGGGTTGATGTAGCCTCTTCTATGTCCCGGAGTGGTTTGGTCTTGGAGGGGTTTCTGCCAAGTGGGTGGCAATGTTATATAGTGACCCGAAAGCAGCAGTTCTCACTGATGGTATAAGGTTGGATAATTTTAGATTCGGCAGAGGCTGCCGACATGGTGCCCTCTCTCGCCACTGTTATTTACATTGGTGATTGGGCCACTGGTGGAGGCCATCCAGAAGGATCCCAACATAATTGCCCCGGAGATAGGATCAGGCAGGCATAAAATCACTCTCTATGTGGATGACGTCCTTCTCTTTTTAACTGATCCAATGACATCTGCGCCTCGTGATTAATTTATTTGGTTTGTTTTCAGGGTATAAAATTAATTTCATGAAGTCAGAGGCCATGCCTATGGGGGGCTTACTAGTAAATCTGATTTTAGGGATGGAATCTGTTTCCCCTTCAGGTGGTCACAGGGAGGTTTCCTGTATTTAAACATTTTTATCACCCTGGTCTTTGATCAGTTATATAAAGCTAATTTTGTGCAGTTGCTAGAGAAGATAAAGCAGGACCTTCAGCACTGGGAGGACCTTCTGATATCCTGGTTGGGTAGAATAGCTCTGGTTAAGCTGAATGTTCTTCCTCGCATATTATACCCCATGTGAATGCTCCCTTTGATGCTGCCTGGGCAGGCACTATTGTGGCTTTACAGTTGGCTTGGATCAACAGTCCATCTTCCGCAACTACACTGGCACCACCCCCCACCTTTTCCTCCGCTACATCGATGACTGTATCGGCGCTGCCTCGTGCTCCCACGAGGAGGTTGAACAGTTCATCAACTTTACTAACACCTTCCATCCCGACCTGAAATTCACCTGGACTGTCTCAGACTCCTCCCTCCCCTTCCTAGACCTTTCCATTTCTATCTCGGGCGACCGACTCAACACAGACATCTATTATAAACCGACTGACTCCCACAGCTACCTGGACTACACCTCCTCCCACCCTGCCCCCTGTAAAAACGCCATCCCATATTCCCAATTCCTTCGTCTCCGCCGCATCTGCTCCCAGGAGGACCAATTCCAACACCGCACAACCCAGATGGCCTCCTTCTTCAAGGACCGCAGATTCCCCCCAGACGTGATCGACGATGCCCTCCACCGCATCTCCTCCACTTCCCGCTCCTCCGCCCTTGAGCCCCGCTCCTCCAACCGCCACCAAGACAGAACCCCACTGGTTCTCACCTACCACCCCACCAACCTGCGCATACAACGTATTATCCGCCGCCATTTCCGCCACCTCCAAACGGACCCCACCACCAAGGATATATTTCCCTCCCCTCCCCTATCAGCGTTCCGCAAGGACCACTCCCTTCGTGACTCCCTTGTCAGATCCACACCCCCCACCAACCCAACCTCCACCCCCGGCACCTTCCCCTGCAACCGCAGGAAATGTAAAACTTGCGCCCACACCTCCACACTCACTTCCCTCCAAGGCCCCAAGGGATCCTTCCATATCCGCCACAAGTTCACCTGTACCTCCACACACATCATCTATTGCATCCGCTGCACCCGATGTGGCCTCCTCTATATTGGTGAGACAGGCCGCTTACTTGCGGAACGCTTCAGAGAACACCTCTGGGCCGCCCGAACCAACCAACCCAATCACCCCGTGGCTCAACACTTTAACTCCCCCTCCCACTCCACCGAGGACATGCAGGTCCTTGGACTCCTCCACCGGCAGAACACAACTACACGACGGCTGGAGGAGGAGCGCCTCATCTTCCGCCTGGGAACCCTCCAACCACAAGGTATGAATTCAGATTTCTCCAGCTTCCTCATTTCCCCTCCCCCCACCTTGTCTCAGTCGGTTCCCTCAACTCAGCACCGCCCTCCTAACCTGCAATCCTCTTCCTGACCTCTCCGCCCCCACCCCACTCCGGCCTATCACCCTCACCGTGACCTCCTTCCACCTATCCCACCTCCATCGCCCCTCCCCCTAGTCCCTCCTCCCTACCTTTTATCTCAGCCGGCTTGGCTCTCTCTCTCTTATTCCTGATGAAGGGCTTATGCTCGAAACGTCGAATTCTCTATTCCTGAGATGCTGCCTAACCTGCTGTGCTTTGACCAGCAACACATTTGCAGCTTGGATCTTTTATCTGGCATCATAGACGGCCTCTTATTAAGCTGAATAAATTGCAGCTTCCCGCAGGGGAAGGGAGGTTTGGATTTCCCGGACTTTAAGAAATATTAATTGAGTTCCTTACTATCCTATTTGGCTGACTGGGTCTGCCAGGACCCGCGATTGATCTGGTTGGACGTTGAGGCCTCCCAGGCAAAATGGCCCTCATCAATTTGTTGTTTATGGACAAGATGAGGACTGTTATGGACCATTGCAAAACCTGATCGTCCCTAACACAGTTAAAGCATGGAGAATGATATGGCAAAGTGAGGGCAACTTATGAAAAACTTCTCCTTTCACACCCATACTGGGAATGTTGGGATTCCGGCCGGGACCAATGGACCCTGGCTTTAAGTTCTGGGAGTCTAGAGGAATCTCCTGTTTGGGAGATTTATTTGATGGTGAGGTCATAATGTCTATTGAGCAGCTGAGTCAGAAATTTTAGCTACCTAGGAGAGATCTCTTTCATTACTTCCAGGTTAGGGACTCTATACAAAAAAAGACTACATTGATGGGTTAGTGCCTATACATCAGCTATGGAAAGGAGACTGCTTCAGTCTACTGCCGGTCTCTCAGTCAGCACCCTCTATCACTCGTTAGGAAGTAATGTTTTGAAGGACATTGAGCAGCTATGCAGAATCTGGATTTAAGAATGGGGGGGGGGTGGTGTGGTGGAAATCTCATCAGAGGTGTGGGAGGATATTTGGGAGAACGTTAGGAAGATTTTGATTTGTAACAGGACCCGGGCTATCCAACTAAGATACTACATAGGATTCATTTGGCACCAGAACAGCTTGCAAAAATCAAGACAGGATTGTCCCCAATGTGCCCCAAATATAAAATGGATGTCGTTACTTTTACTCATTGTTTGTGGTCATGCCACAAGCTTCGTAGGTATTGGGATGCCATAGCGAGTCTTTGGGAAGAGGTTTAGGGAACTGAGGTTAAGTTGAATCCGGTGTCCCTCCTCTTGGGTCTTCCAAACCTCCCCTCTTTGGACGTGCATGGGAAGAAATTGTTTAAGATTCTTTCATTTTGTGTGAGGAAGAACATTCTAATGAGTTGGGTGTTGGAGAATCCCTCTGGACCTTTGGGCTGGTGTAGATTAGTTATGGAGCGAAGGGCTTATGCTCGAAACGTCGAATTCTCTATTCCTGAGATGCTGTCTGGCCTGCTGTGCTTTGACCAGCAACACATTTTCAGCTATGGAGCACATCTGCCTGTTCTTCCTTATGAGTATGGTGCACCAGAAAACTGAACTGTTTTATAGAACATGGCAGTCCTTTCTGAACTATATTGATGCAGACTTGTCAGCTATATTGATCAGGGCCTTTGTGTAGCCACGAGGGCTATGTCTGGTGGTCTGGGGCCCCTGAGGGGAAGAATCCTGAATAAATACTAATGCTCCCAGTGGGATTGCGCTGAGTGTAGTGACTTAATTGAATATAATTTAAGTTACCTTGTTTTAATTTTAATTTGTTAATTTATTTTTCTTTTTTTCCTTTAGTTATTTATTGAATTGTACCTTTTGTAATGTTTTTTTCCTCTCTCGTTTCAGCGTTTTGTGGAGCAGTAGCTTGTTTCCTGTTGTTGTCATTATATTGTAAAGTTGTCACTATTTTGTAGTGGCTTTGTAATTTTGTAAAAAACTTAACATCTTTTTTTCTCAATAAGAATATTTACATAAAAAAACATCAACCACATTACTGTGGGTCTGGAGTCACAAGTAGAGCTGAAAATGTGTTGCTGGAAAAGCACAGCAGGTCAGGCAGCATCCAAGGAGCAGGAGAGTCGACGTTTTGGGCATGAGCCCTTCGTCAAGAATCTTGAAGTTAAGCAATCTTAACTTCTATTTTTTACATTTAAAAAAACCCATGTGGCCAGTGAACCATTAACAAGCAAAGCCTGATGAGGGCAATGTTTATGTGAACAAGTGAAGGGCGAGGGGAAGGATTAAATCAAAATGAAGGCATCGAGAGCATTGGTGGACACCATGTATTCCTTCTCTAAGGACACCCAGGCGTGAGTCTAACTGCGGAAGAGGGGCAGGCAGTTTGCAGAGATGAGCCTCTCCACAGCGCACTGCCTGGACCTGTTTCTAGCCAGCCTGGCCAGGCCCTGGAGCAGACCCACCAGGAGGGCTTTCAATCTGTCCCAATCTCTATTCAGGTCAGAATGGCTGAGTGGCTTGGAGGAGAACCTGCAGGTGATGATTGTCTCATGTCTGTACCCTTTGCCTTGTCCTTCTAGATAGTAGTGTTCTTGGGTTTGGAAGGTGCTGTGTAAGGGAATTTGGTGAATTTCTCCAGTTTCTGTTTTTATTGTAGATGGTACACACTGTGGCTACTGGGCAGAATAAATATTGAAGGCGCTGAATGAGATACCAATTAAGAGGGCTGCTTTGTCTGGGATGGTGTCAAGCTTTTTGAATTGTTGGAGCTAGACTCATCCAGGCAACTGGAGACTGTTTTATCACACTCCTCACATGTGCATCGGGGATGGTGGACATATACAAAGGAGACAAGAGGCAAGTTACTTGCTGCAGGATTTCTAGCCTCTGATCTGCTCTTTAGCCACAATATTTATCTGGCTAGTCCAGTTTTGGTTTCTGGTCAGTCTAGTTTTGGTTTCTGGTCAATGGTTATCCGTGGGATGTTGACAGTGCTGGATTCAATGATGGTGATTTCATTTAACGTCAAGAGGCAATGGTTATGTTCTCTCTTGTTGGAGATAGTCGCTGCCTAGCCTTTCCCTGAGTTTAAGTTGAATACCCTTCCATACCAATGCCCTGTTTTTTGATTGGGATGCACAAAAATGGATAATTTGGCTTGGATTTCTAATAGCATTTGTTTTTTATGTTTCAGGTGCATTGACCTTGGCTGGGATCTCTGTATACATCGCTTATTCAAAAGCAGCCTTCGCCATTGCCATGAGTTTGTACGGACACAAGTTGTTTGATAATGTTTACATTGGTTTCAGTTGGTCCATGGGTCTGGCCTGCCTTTCTTGTGTCTTAGAGGTCATTGCTGGGGCTTTGTTTCTTCTGGCTGCCAAGCTCACTGCTGTACAGCTATGTGAGCAGTCAGCAACCATATGAACATGTTGTTCACATCCAATTGTGCAGCAGTTTGTTATTGTTTAGTACTCTGCTGAGTTCTGTGATAAGCTAAAACCTGAAATGTGTTGTGAACAGTGGAGGTATCTGTGAATACTTGTCTGCCAGTTTGGCATATACTTTCTTCTGGGTGTTAAGTGTAATGAGAAACCATACATGACAAAATGACAGAAAATGAAAAAGAGCAATATACTTGTTGAGGACGAATTAGTTGTCAGTTTCATATCCACAATTATGTGGATGGAAGCGAGGGAAATAAAACTGGAGTTCTGAACACATAATCCAGCCAATGGGTCAATTGTGCAAAGGTTGGGGCATTACGATCATGGACACAGCAGGTATTCCCATCAGGATGAAGGGAGTGTGGAGACTGTGTTTAATTTAGATAAATGTGAGGTTCTGTATTTTTGAATGGCAAATCAGGGTAGGACATACACTTAATGGTATGTTCCTGGGGAGTGTTGCTGAACAAAGAGACCTGGGATTGCAGGTTCGTAGTTCCTTGAAAGTCGCAGTAGATAAGATAGTGAAGAAGGTGTTTGGTATTGCTCCCCTTTATTGGTCAGAGAACTGAGTATAGGAGGTGGGAGGTGACTTTGCAGCTTTACAGGACATTGGTTAGGCCACTCTTGGGGTATTGTATGCAATTCCAGTCTCCTAACGGATGTTGTGAAACTTGAAAGGGTTCAGATTTACAAGGATGGTGCCAGGGTCTGAGGTATTTCCAATCAATACCAGAATGCATCCTGTGGTATAAAGGTTGGACGATAGTAGTGTCCTTTACCACCAGTGGTGCTCAGTGTAAATAATAGATGTCTCCCTCCAGGTCTCAATGACCTCATGGCACAATCTGTAACACCCAAGCCTATTATTCTCTATCCCTCATCATACCCAGGAAGCTGACTCTTTGGTGGTAAAACTACTGACTGGATTGGTATCTGCCATCCATTTCCTTTTCCCCCAACTGTTGCTCGAGATACCTTGAGTCTCATCTGAAGTTAAATGCTGATTGCATTGTAAGTGCACCATACAGTTCTGTGACACTGCACAGGCCTTTCGTTGACAAATCCTCAGCACAATGTTTGTGCAGCCACTTTTGGACAGGTGGGGCTTTCAGAGAAGCACTGATGAATTGTCCGCTTATGTTTTCTGTGCCTTTATTCATAACTATGTTTTCATCCATTTACTGAACGAGAAAGAAAAAAGAGCAATGTAATTCCAAGAGCAATTTTTGCTGATAATACAGTAGATAGACCCACTTACTTATAAAAATATACAAGCGATGGAAAGGGGATACATAGAAAATGCTTCAAAAAATTCTGAGAATGAGGATTACTGTGAGGTGTGAGGATCCCAGGAATGCTTAATCATGGAGGATGGAATGCTGTTTCCAGTGCTGTCTGTTCTGAAACAAACTTTTACTGAATTAATCCATCCAGCATTAATTAAAGACATAAGCATAATTTGGAAGCATTTTTAGCTATATAATTATTGAGACTGCACAGTAATTAACTCAAACATTCACATAATTTCCTATCCTTCACCTCTTGGGGTTAGTGATACTTTCTTTCTCTCCCCTGCTGTTACTCCGTCACTGAGCAAAGGTTACGACAAGCAACCAGACGGTTAAAAGAAAGCAGAACAGTTGGGTTGTGACGCTGCTGCCTCTATGTTATTTGCTGACCTGGGTTTTGCATTAGGATTTGAATTAATACATTAATTCATCCTGAGCAATATGTGATTAACAAGAGAGATGCAGGCAGGGAACCTGGTTCCAAGCTTCTCAAATACTGCTCGAAACCAAATGAGATAATAGTGAAGGATATTCCAATGGCAGCTATCCCTGTCTCAAAAAAGAAACTGTTTGGTCTGTCAGTTCACATTCTTTTTTCTTTGAAAGTGTCATTAGCCTTTGTATTATCTCGTGAAATAGATTAATCAGGTGATATATAATGTAACGACAACACAGGACAGCAGTAAGTACCGGGAAAGGTGCATTGTCACTCATGGCAACAGGCTGCATTTCACAGGGCAAGAGGGCTGATCGAAAGGATGTGTTATGTGGTACCCGGAACGAATTGAGTAAAGACTGAACACACATGATATTGAGTTTGTGTTCTGATGTTAATGCATTTGTATGATATTCCTATCTGTTAAATATTTTAGCAGGATATCTTAAACCAGGTAAACCAAATTAAAGAAATTTCGAGCGTGCCTTTGTCAGTGATATTCGCAAGCTGTTTTGACCTCTATGGTTTGCCACACAGGGAGATCAGAGAATTGATTTAGTTTAGCAGCAGACATGCAGAGAGGAGAAGACAGTGCCTCTTTGTTCTGCACAATGACTCCCCTGGGACACAGTGACTCATTGCCAGGGAAATAAATGGAACGCTGCATTGATTTCTAGTTCAGCAATTTAGATTCAGCCCCTGATTGAGAACAAGTTAGTGCAGGTCACATTTGATGAGCTATCTTCACACATCAGTTCTATCTGGTCAAGAGGTGGCTTTGTCCTTTAAACACAGAATATAAAAGTTGGAGTAGACCATTCAGCCCGTGAGCCTTAATTTAACAGAATCTGACTGATCATCCAACTCAGTATCCTGTTCTCACTTTCTCTCCCTTTGCCTTTAACCCTTTAGATCTAATAACTATATGTGCATCTGCCTTAAAATTAGTAGAAATTAATAATGATCGGAATCAATTTTGAGCCAGATGTGAATATTGCTGGCTAGGCTAGCATTCACTGCCAATCCCCAATTGCATAGAAGACAGTTAAGAATCAACCACATTGCCATCCCTACCAGGTCTGTCCACATGTGACTCCAAACCCATGGCAATTTCCTTCCCTAAAGAGCATTGATAAACCAGATGGATTTTTTTTCACTGACGATCATCATCATAATTCCAGATTTTTACTGAATTCGAATTCCATCTTCTGCCGTGGCGAGATTCAAACCTGGGTCCTCAGAACGCGACCGGAGTGTCTGAATTAATGCCTTGCCATAACAGTACTAGGCCATCACTTTCCCTTAACGTACAGCAAAGAAAGATTTGAGGTAGACCCTGTCTCCTGGGGATGAGTTCAACAGGGAGAAAGCGAGGACTGCAGATGCTGGAGATCAGAGTCGGGAGTGTGGCACTGGAAAAGCACAGCAGGTCAGGCAGCATCCAAGGAGCAGGAGAATCGACGTTTCAGATATAAGATCTACATCAGGAATGAGTTCAACATTCAGGCAACATCTGACAAATTGTTGGTTTAAGTGTCCTTCCCATTTTTTTATATGCAATGAACCTCAAAAGTATTTTTTGGTGACTGCTAAGGAAGAGGAGGAGGGATAATGAGGTGACAGAAGACATTGGTGGAATCTTTTTCTCTAACTTTCAATTTTATTTCTAAACTTTGCACAGTGTAAGTACATAAGTCAAATGGAATGCCAGATCTTTGTCAAGCTTTGAATATGAAAGCTATAACAGCAACTCCCTCAGCTACAAAACACAATACAAATTACCTAAAAGCTTTGACTTAAGTAACTTGTTCAGTTGAAATAAAATCATCAGCTCGAATTGGAAGCTGTCTCTCACCATTTTGAGTCATAACATACATGCTTTTAATAAAGTAAATGACCGTGTCTCAATTATCATTTGCCCTCCACATTTTAAACTGTACATTTAGCACATAATTGTTGAATGATTGAATAAAGCATAAAAATTAACCATTTCTTTATTGCTGGAGGTAAACATTCAACAATTTTTAGGTTTGTTTTCTTCTGGCATTTGTAATAAATATCCTTCATTTCATGAATCCCTATGGGGATAAAAGTGTTTAGCCATCAATCCCGCGCTCATAAGCAAAATGTTGGGCCTGATTTTGCTGCGCTGTGCTATGAACAGCTAATTGCCTATTTGTGAACTTTACGCTAAACAATGGCAATGCAGCAAACAGAACACCAAACTGAGCATGTCAAATCTCCATTGGCTAAAGAAGTACTGACAAGCAGAGCAGGGGATTTGATCCATCAACTCATTCTGTTTACTTGTTTACCTGATCTCCAAACCAGCAGCAGCCAAATCCTAATAACAGATTTAGTAGAAATTAAATAATGATTGGAATCAATTTTGAGTATGTTACCAGCAGATAACACAAGCAGCATTTGTTCTGAAACAGTATTGTAACTATCAGGATCAGAGATATTCTGGATTGTTTCTGTAGTGTTAGAATGAGAATGCTTTTCTATGGGATTTCATCAACATGACAGTTTCACAATAAAGTCTGTCTCTTGGTCTAAAATATGTCTTGTTTCCTTGAACTGTTTCTGCTTTTCTGTGGTGTTATCCCAGGACTTGGAGCCCAGGCAACTGAGGCACACCAATCAATGGTGGACCAATTAAAATCCGGGATGCTGAAGAAGGGTTCAAACATCTCGGATCATTGTGGTGCTGGGGTGGATAGATATGATGTGACAATGCATCTGAAAACAAGGATGAGTGTTTAAAAATCAGCATTCATAATTCACAAAACCAAACAGTACAAATTGCTGTGAATGATCAGACCTGGCAATTGAATTACAAATATCTCTCACAGTCTAACTTGAGAATTTTCCATTGTTATACAAGCTACAATTATTGTCTTTCAACGATTGCAGAGTTTGGATAAAGAATTGCTATTTTTGATTGACTTTCTGTATCACATACTGCAATTTCTGTAATGCCAGCTCAGTGTCCTCCTCTGATACATCTACATGCCAAACAGCTCGGACTGTACGCCCATATACTGGGTTCATTAACACTCGAACACCATGCCCCATCACAGTTATTTCATCCTCCGTCACCTCCGCCATCTTGTCACAGAATTCCTCAGGTGACATCCTTGGGTCATTCACTGCAAGCATTAGAATATTTGTTTCCACTGCATCGATATTGATGTCACACAAGGAGGAAGCAAACGTCTGAACACCTGTGAACAGTATTTACCAAATCAGTCACTGAAGAGCATTTATAAGAACAACAGTTGGCCATTTAGCCTTTTACGTTTATTCTGCTTTTTAATGAAATCACGGCTGATTGGTTTTGTAACAACTGCAACTCACTTGTCCCATATCCTTTGGGACCTTTTGGCTAACGAGGTAAATACTGATATCGCTAGTTGTGTATGTACAGACATCACAGTATGTAGTTGACTAATCAGAACAGCAACGCAAACTCAATCATTACGTATCATCTTGCCCGATGATGTATTTCTGCCTTTCAGTCTTGTATGCTGTGTTTGTTAACATTACTGATCTTTATCTACTTATGATCAGCAGCCCTTCAATTTTCAGTAAAAACGCTTTGGCAATTAGCTAATAAGCCATTTCAAGTTTCACGAACCATAGCAACACTGAACACCAGGAGAGATGAGGTTGATATGGTACACTCAGTGGAATACACATTGCATGTCATTTTCTGTAAATTACTTAGCATTTCAATTCCCCATCCACATTCTGTGTCACTTCCACAGTCAAATCCCAGAGGTACTCGTCATAAACAGTAAATTCCAAAAACATTTAACTTGAGGAGAGAATCTACCCCTTGACTGATAAATTGTTCTTTGAATAATTCCAATGTTTTATGATTATTCTGCCGCAATTTACACACCTTGGTGGTACAAGGGAAACTGTCACTTTGAGAATGCTGTTGTCCCAATTCACTTCCTCAGTTTAGCAGTGACCCAGCAACAGATTGATACAATTGTTTGTTGCAAAGAACTGATAGGAGACTCAGGGCAGAGGGTCTCAGTCAGGACTGGACGTGGATCAGATTACTTTGGTGACACCCTCAAGCCATACAGAAATAAAGACACTGCATTTTACCAGTCCTGATGAACGGGGAGTATTTGAAGAGCCACCTATCCCGGTTAATTTTTTTTAGATTAGATTCTCTACAGTGTGGGAACAAGCCCTTTGGCCCAACAAGTTACCCTGAAGAGTAACCCACCCAAACCCATTCCCCTACTCCCTACTAATCTACCTAACACTATGGGCAATTTAGCATGGCCAACGCACCTAACCTGCACATCTTCGGACTGTGGGAGAAAACCAAGCACCCAGAGGAAACCCACGCAGGCACAGGGAGAATGTGCAAACTCCACACAGACAGTCGCCCGAGGCTGGATTGAATCTGGGCCCCTGGCGCTGTGAGACAGCAGTGCTAACCACAGAGCCACCATGCCACCCATTGGCATTTTCAATTTCTGATCCAGGCAATCTCATTGCTGAGGCACCTGGTGTTAATCCAGACCAGCGAAGCAGGATTGTTTTCCTTGTAGCAGAGATGGCTGAGGGGTGACATGATTGATGGATACAAAACGTGAGGGGTAAAGATAGCGTAGATGGGAAACCCATTTCCCTTGTCAGAAAGTTCAACAACCAAGGGTATAGATTCACGGTAAGCGGCAGAAGGATTAGAGGTGACGTGGGGAAGAAGGTTTTTTTACACAGAGGGTGGTGAGTGTCTGGAATTCACTGCCTGGGTTGTTGGTGGATGAAGAGATCCTAAACTCTTTTAAAAAGTACCTGGATCTACTCCTAATGTGCTGTAAGCTGCAGGAAGATGGGATTGGAAAGGGCATCTGGGTGTCTCTGTGTCAACACAGACAAGATGAGTTGAATGGCCGCCTTCTGAGCTGTATCATTTTTATGGTTTTATGGTTCTACATTCAACTGGGACCACAACTCAAACATCCTCCATGTTTCTGCTCACTTCTTTGGCAGCCACCATTCAACACCGCCTTTAGCTTTTGTTGCAACCCCAAAAGTATATAGTGGATTCTTGAGCCAAATGGTATCCCGTGAAGGCATGGCTGATGCCCCTTAATGGTACCCTGAGAGAAAGGCAGGGGCAACACAATCAACGTCATCCATTCAGTAGGACAGCAGCTGAGCAAGTCACTCAGCCTCTGAAGATGCTCTACTGGTCCTGGGCCACTCAAGTTCCATGGAATCTCAGAATTACAGCACAGGAGGTGGCCATTCGCTCCATTGTGTTCATACTGGCTCTTCAAATGACCAGTACATCCAGTGTCACTCTTCGGCACTCTCCCTATAATCTTGCTTATAATCATTTTCAGATAAAAATTGAATTCCCTTTTGAAAAGTTCCAACAGACCTGCCTCCCCTACACTCTCAGGCAGTGCATCCCAGACCCTAACTACACACTGAACGAATAAAAAGCTCAGCCTTCTTGTCAATGATCCATTCACCAATAGGAACAGTTAGTCCCCCACCGACTATATCCGGACGGCACATGATTCTGAACACCTCTGTCAACACTCCCTTCGCCAAAAGAACATCATCCTCATTTCTCCTCTTCTCTGGAACCATTCTCATAAACCTATTCCACCCTAAAGCGTAGAACCCAGAAGTGGACACAGTACTCCAGTTGAGGCTGTATCAGTGATTTTATATACATGGAAAATAACCTCCTTGCTCTTATAGTCTCTGCCCAGAACCTCCTCAGTCACTGAGGTGTCTCGATAACCTGACACTCCAGTGGAGTGTGGAATGTGAGGATGGTGAGGCCCAGGACTGTGACAGTTCATTGGGGAAGGAGCCCAGAACTTTCACAGCTACGAGCCAATGGCAGAAACCTGGGATTAGCGCAGACAGGTTGGCTCAGACTTCATGAGCCTTTTCTATGGCTCTCAGTAAGGGCTGAGCTGTTTGAGTACATCGTCCATGCATGTGAGAGCTCAGGTAGCTTAGTCTCCCCTCTATGCCTGCCCCTCAACCTGGCTCAGGGTCACTGGGCTGAAACATTCCTGGGAACCCTTCATGTTCATGGCATCTTCACAAGATCTTTGCACCCCTCCTAGTGGAGCAGGGGCAACTCTCTGTTCAGTGCCATCTCCTCTTGCCTTTTCTCCCTTCTCATTTGCCCAGAGGCTTTTGCTCCCCTGCGTGGCAGGTCCCATTTTATGCTCATTACTCCACATTACCAGTCAGGGCCACAATAACAAATATTCCCAGATACCAGGCTTAAAGTGTCTTTAATTATGCAGAACCAAGGGGAAATCACTAATCAAAAACAGGAGACAGGCACCACAGTCATACACACACAACAAAATGGACTGGCCTCCCTCGTGCTGTCCTCTGGGGAACGAGGAACTCCCCCATTTCACTCCAACATTAGGTCAAGGTTGTTACTGAACAATAAAAGCTTTGCTCAGAACCAGTGGACAGGTGTCCTGCTCCCATGTGGCATCTCTGGTGCTGTGGAGGGCTTCAGTAACATCCTTAGGGAGACCAGCCGCCTCAGTGACAGCAAAGTGAGTCTCACACTTTATCATCTGTTCCTGCTGCGGGGGCTCGGAGTGGACAGGACAACTGGCCCCGTCAAGGCTCACCCTCACAAAACTCTGAATTCTAATCAGTTGGCCCTGCAGGGGCAGGTTTCCGATCCAGGGACAGGTTTCTGATCCAGGGACAGGTTTCCGATCCAGGGACAGGTTTCCGATCCAGGGACAGGTTTCTGATCCAGGGACAGACGTGATTTCTGCTTCCCCACCTCCATCCTAAAGATTCTGCTCTTCGTTTTCATCCTTCAATTGCCCGAAGTGACCTGCACCGGGACGATCTGACATCTCAGCTGCCTGGGGACTGAGCCTGGATTGGTCTGTGGGACACAGGAACAGGGGCAGAGCTCCATGTTCTATCCCTGTAATATCTCAACCATCCCATGCATCACGCAGCAACAGCTCCCCTTCCTCCAGCCAATGGCCATTGTGGTTCAGACAGAAACACACTGCCTCTCAGCACAATATCTCATCGGGCCATTTCACTTGTGTGCACGTGCTTCATCGCAATTTATCTGGAGATAAAAGCAAGATACAACAGTTGCTGGAAATCTAAAACAAACACAGAAAATATTCTTAAGAAAAGTAACATCACACTCGAAATGTTAACTCTGTTTCTCTCTCCATGGATCCAGCCAGGTGTGCTGAGTTTATCCTGCGTTCCCTGTGTTTTGTTTCAGACAGTGTACAGGATCGGGTACATTGGAATGGACAAAACTGAATCAGCGTTACATAGAGATAAATTTTATGATTAAAGGAGGCGAACCATAAACATTTTCAAATGTTGGTACCTTGGGCAAACGTCCTGGCGTTTCTGTGATCATCCTGGAGTCTGTCGACCATATCGGTGATGGAAAGGAGTCCTGCTGCAGCTAGTAGGCCGGCTTGCCTCATCCCCCCCCCGAGCACCTTCCGCACTCGGACCGCCTGGTCAACAAATTCCTTTCGCCCGCCGATGAGAGAGCCGACTGGGGCTCCTAAACCCTGCAAAATCCACAAACACACTGTCAGTCCCACAGGAGAGACTCTGTCAGAGTCATGTGTGGAGGTGCCGATTTTGCACTAGGGTGGACAAAGTTTAAAATTACACCACACCAGGTTATTGTCCAACAGACTTATTTGGAAGCACTAGCTTTTGGAGCGCTGCTCCTTCATCAGGTCACTGTGGAGCAGGACCATAAGAGACAGAATTTATAGCAAAAGATTACAGTGTCTTGCAGAGGCTGTAAGATCAGCTCACCTGAGGACAGTCAGCTGACACTCCTGGCTGAACAGCTTCCCTTTGAGTATCTGAAGCTGCAGCTTTCAAATTGGCACTGCCTCCCACTGCCCAGACCCTGTGACACGGTGAACAAACAATCACCCAAATCACCCGAAGATTGAGAACAATCACTTGAAGCGCCCAGAAAAAAACAGGGAAGGCCACTCTGCCCACTGATCTGTACTAGCTTATCCTTCATCAGAGCCATCTATTCTAATTCCAGTTCCAGTCTCGCTTCTTTCATTCTTTAATGATCTTTTCAAATACATCAAAAGTTCCTCTTTAACTGACGGCATAGCTTTTGTCTCAATATTCACTTGTGCTAAAATCTCCCATGTTGTAATAACCCATTGCAACAATATTTCTTTTTATTTCCTCCTTCTAATGACAATCCTGAATTTCTGAACATTTTCAGTGAGATACTAACCACTGAAAACAATCGCTCACTGTTTACCTCCAGAAAACCTTTTGAAACTCTCTCTTAGGCGCTCCTTAGCTTTTTCGGAGGCAACGAATGAAGGATTAAAACTTTCAAATCACTCAAACAGCCTTACAGCATCTGTAGCGAAAATCTTTCCCTGTTTCCCTTACCTTCAAGTAGCCCACCTCATCCTTTTTCTCAACCTGTTCCTGAACTTCCTGGGTTCTAATCCTGGAGTTAGGCAGCCCACCAACATCGGTTCTGAAGAAGGCTCTCTGAACCCGAAACGTTAACACTGTTTTTCTCTCTCCGCAGATACTGCAAGAACTGCTGAGTTTTTCCAGCACTTTTCAGTTTTTTTTTGTTTTGGTTTTGAATGATTTGACTCAAACGATTACCTGGAGTCTTTCTCCTTCCACAGCTTTTCCTCCCCTTTTCCCAGTCGATGGCTCATACCTTGCTCAGACACATGGATACGGAGTCACAGAATCGCAGTATCTCCGAGGCTTTCACACCCAAAGCTACCGCTGCGTTCATCAGGCGAGCCCCATCCACGTGGACAGGCAGCTGGTACTTGTCGGCGAGAGTTCGCACCTGTACCCCGAGAAGAAGCACCAGTGACCTCGAGATAATGAACAGACCACTCAGACAGTGAATGGTGTCACACTCAGCACCTCACACTGACAAGAATCAACAGTGAAGCATTTATTTCCAAAAACTATTAAACAGAATCATTTGTGCAAAACCTTACAAGAGCTCTTGTTGGTTTGTACTTGCTCACAGTTAGAATGTTGCCAAGCCTGACCTGGAGTCTCTGGGAAAGAAGAGCTAATCACCTTGCAATGGAAATAGCCCTCAGGCCATATAATCCAAAAGCACACCATCACTTTTCACAAGTTACCAGTGACATTCAGTCTACCTCATACCTAGGTCTGCCTCCACTTCCTGTAAATTGTCAGATCACTAATCTGATGCCTGGTTTTGGATGAGCAGAAATTTCCAGCAACTAAATGCTGGGTCAGAGAATATCTGGTCCCAGCCATAAGTTACACTCTCACCACCAGTTCATCCCACAGCCTGGTAACTAACTGAGGCTCCAGACTGTTAACTTTGACCAGGTGCTTACATCGGTAGTGCCCATCCCGACTGAGCTGAGTGAATAGGTAATTGCCAGGCTGGAATGCAACAGGTGCGGAAGGGAAAGATCCCCCATCCTCAGCCTCACCAATCTCCCCTGTCTCAGGTGGGTGCGTCCATGATGGTGTTGGTTCGGACGACACCTCAGTTCTTGCCACTGGATCAGAATCCTAACACTTCCTTCCTCAAAGCGGTGTGGGTGTATCCCAAAGCTGTAGCAGTCTTAAAGCAGCAGCTCACTAACATCACCAGGACAAATCGGAATGAACAAATGCTTCGAGAAAGTGAGGACTGCAGATGCTGGAGACCAGAGTTGAAAAATGTGGTGCTGGAAAAACACAGCAAGCCAGGCAGCATTCGAGGAGCAGGAGAATTGACGTTTTGGGCATAAGCCCTTCTTCAGGAGAAGGACTTATGCCCGAAATGTCGATTCTCCTGCTCCTCAGATGCTGCATGAACAAATGCTTGTCCAGTCAGCAACAGCCATATCCTACAACAGATAAGCAAGAAAAATGAACTCCCACCTTTTCACTGAGGGTGCTCTCTGTTGCATTGTGTGCCACTACCACTGTGTTAAATGGGACAGATTCTGAACAGATCTAGCAGCTATAACTGTATTAAACCACAATCTGTGACCTTATGGCCCAGTATATCCCTAGCCTACCATTACAATCAAACCAAGGAATCATACCTGGATTAATAAAGAGTACAGGAGGACATGCCAGGAGTAGCACCACACAGGGTGAACAATCAGGCTTCAACCTGTGAAGCTGCAGAGTAGGATTACATGGATATTAAGCAATGGAAGCAGCGTGCTAAAGAGAAAGTTAAGTGTTTCCACAACCCATGGATCTGACCAAAGCTCTGATGTCTTGTCACATCCAGCCACGAATGGTAATGGATAATTAAATAACCCACAGGAGGAGATAACCCGATAAATATCCCCCTCCTCAAAGATGGGAGCCCAATACAACAGGAAGAAGACAAGGCTGAAGTTTTTGCATCCATCTTCAACCAGAAGTGCTGAGTGGATGAGCTATCTTCACCTTCTCCTTATGTCCCCAGTGTTGTCTTTAAGGAATACTAGCTAAGTGATAAGAAACAAAGTAATGGTTAATGGACATTTTTCAGGTTGGAGAAAGGTTTGCAGTGAGATTCCCAAAGATTGGTATTGGGATCCTTGCTTTTTCTGATATATATTAATGATGCAGATTGTGGTGTGCAGGAGACAATTTTAACATTTACAGATGACACAGAATTGTAAGCTAAGAGGAGGACAGTTTAGAACTTCAAACAGACATAGACAATCTGGAAGAGTGGGCAGACAGGTGGCAGATGAAGTTCAATGCAGAGGTGTGTAAGGTGATGCTTTTTGGTCAGATGACCATGGAGAGACAACAGAAGATAAAGGGGTGCGGTAGCAGAGGGACATGACTGTAAAGGTTACAGGATGAGTGCAGAGAACAGTTAACAAAGCATGCAGTTTCCTGGAGCTTATTAATAGGGGCGTACACAGGAGTAAAGGAGATTGAACTTGTTTCAGACCCCGGCTGGGATGTTGTGATTGCTTTAAAGCCTTGGTAAGGAAAAGGAGAAGAGGAAATTTGGCAGAGGTTTTCAAAATCATGAGCCAAACTGGAAATAGAAAACTTGCTCCAGTTTGTAAATGAATTGAGAATGAGCGACACAGATTTTAAATTGTTAGCAAAAGACGCAAATGCGTTGTGTGAGAAAATGTTTTCACTCAGTGAGTGGTTTAAATCTGGAATGCACTGCCTGGAGGTCTGGTGGATACAGGGTTAAATTGAGACATTCAAAAGGACATCAGATGATTGTTTGAATAGAAATAATGCGCAAGGCACTCGAACCACTGTTGTAAACAGTCACTTCCTCCACTCCATGATCCACTGCACCTCACCAAGACGTTCTGTGACTACACCTTCCAAATCTGTGAGCTCTATCACCGCGAAGGAATAGGGCAGCAGGTACATGGGAACCTCACCTGCAAGGTCCCCTCTGAGCCACACATCGTCCTGAATTGAATCTATATCACTGTTCCTTCATTGTCACTGGAACAAGATCCTGGATTCCCTGCCTAAGAGCATCATGAATGCAGTGCTTTGAGAATGTGACTTAATGGCCTCCTTCTTCAAGGAAGGACCAGTTCCAATACTGTACAGCCCAGATGGCCTCCTTCTTCAAAGACCGCAGATTCCCCCCAGTCGTGATCGACGATGCCCTCCACCATATCTCCTCCACTTCCCGCTCCACCGCCCTTGAGCCCCGCTCCTCCAACCGCCACCAGGACAGAACTCCACTGGTTCTCACCTACCACCCCACCAACCTCCATACACAGCGTATCATCCGCCGTCATTTCCGCCACCTCCAAATGGACCCCACCACCAGGGATATATTTCCCTCCCCTCCCCTACCAGCGTTCCGAAAAGACCACTCCCTCCGTGACTCCCTCTTCAGGTCCACACTCCCCACCAACCCAACCTCCACTCTCGGCACCTTCCCATGCAACCGCAAGAAATGCAAAACTTGCGCCCACACCTCCTCCCTTACTTCTCTCCAAGGCCCCAAGGGATCCTTCCATATCCGCCACAAATTCACCTGCACCTCCACACACATCATCTATTGCATCCGCTGCACCCGATGTGGCCTCCTCTATATTGGGGAGACGGGCCGCCTACTTGCGGAACGTTTCAGAGAACACCTCTAGGACACCCGGACCAACCAACCCAACCACCCCGTGGCTCAACACTTTAACTCCCCCTCCCACTTCACCAAGGACATGCAGGTCCTTGGACTCCTCCATCGCCAGACCATAACAACACAACGGTTGGAGGAAGAGCGCCTCATCTTCCGCCTAGGAACCCTCCAACCACAAGGGATGAACTCAGATTTCTCCAGTTTCCTCATTTCCCCTCCCCCCCACCTTGTCTCAGTCAAATCCCTCGAACTCAGCACCGCCCTCCTAACCTGCAATCTTCTTCCTGACCTCTCCGCCTCCACCCCACTCCGGCCTATCACCCTCGCCTTGACCTCCTTCCACCTATCACATCTCCATCGCCCCTCCCCCAAGTCCCTCCTCCCTACCTTTTATCTTAGCCTGCTGGGCACACTTTCCTCATTCCTGAAGAAGGGCTTATGCCCGAAACGTTGAATCTTCTGTTCCCTGGATGCTGCCTGACCTGCTGTGCTTTTTCAGCAACACATTTTCAGCGAATGTGACTCACCCCCAACATCCATGCGGGCAAGAAGGATGGGACAGCAAATGCAGTCCTTGCCAATGACACTCATATCCCATGAACAAATAAAACAACAGATTACTTGGTGTCAATGCTGATTGATAACTGTGCCGTGACATAGCCTGGAATGTTTCACTACACTAAAGGCACTTCATAAATACCAGTTGTTGTTAGTGAATGGGGTTCAGTGCTGTTATTGTGCTCCCTCTAGTGGCAGCAGTGAGTCAACCACCAGTTAGAGATGGTGGAGTGGGTTCAGCATCTGTGTCAGTCAGACTCAGACTAAAATGGCCTAATCCCTGCTTCCTTCTCTGCTCTTGGTAACGGCTGCCGCTGAGTTAAAGAACTGCTTGCACCTAGTTAAAAGTTTGACTTCAAAAATTGTGTTAATAGCGACAGTTGCCTCACCTCCTGGAGAAAGGAGAGTGGCAGAACCCTCCCTCCAGCCTCATTATGAGTGTTCTCGAGGCAAATGACGCCAGTCCTAGGGTAGTGAGAGTCTGGGAAATGCTGCCGTATTTTTGATTCAACTTCATTCAAATCAAACGTTCCATCTGGAAGATTCTTTACAACGCGTGAGTGAATTCCAGCAATCTGAAAAGAGAAGATATGGTCATAGAAACATAAAAACATACACATCTGGAACAGGAATAGGGATTCGGCCCATCAAGACTGCTTCACCATTCACCACAATCAAGGCCGATCCTCTTATATTAATGCTATATTCCTGCTTTCTCCCCAAACTCTTTGATGCCTTTAAAATCTAAAAAAAAATCTTTTTTTGAATATATTCAGTGACTTGGCCTCCTCAACCTCCCATGGTAGAGAATTCCACAGGTTTTCTTCCCATCCAGTGAAGATTTTTTTCATCTCAGTCCTCCACAGTTTACCCTGAATTCAGAGATTCTGTTTATGATTAGAATAGATTCCCTACAGTGTGGAAACAGGCCCTTCGGCCCAACCAGTCCACACCGACCCTCCGAAAAGAAACCCACTCTGACCCATTACCCCCTGAAAAGTGCACCTAACACTACGGACAATGTAGTAAGGCCAATTCACCTGACCTGCAAATCTTTGGACTGTGGGAGGAAACTGGAGAAAACCCACGCTGACACAGGGAGAATGTGCAAACTCCACACAGACAGTCGCCCGAGGCTGGAATCGAACCTGGGACCCTGGAGCAGTGAGGCAGCAGGGCTAATCACTGAGCCACCGTGCTGCCCCAGGTTGCCTGATGTTAGGCATCTAGGGAAATGCTCCTCCCTCCATCTAGTCTGTCCAGCCCTGCTAGAATTGTGTGTGTTTCAATCAGATCCCGTCTCACTCTTTGAGCAACAAATCGCTCTTGACACAACAGTCCTGCCATTCCCGGTAACAGCGGAGTGAACCTCTACTGCATTTTCTCTCTGGTAAGGAGACAAATTGCCCAAAATATTGCAGGTGTGGTCTCACCTCAGCCCGGTATAACCAGAGGGAGGCATTCTGACTTCTGAACTCAAATGATCAATGTTGATGATTTTAACAGCTCTTGGTGAAACATGTTGGGCTGAATAATCCCCTCCTGTGTGGTAACAAACCATGATGCTAATCCTGCAACAGTGGAGGATTTCCTGCCCATTAACTGCAGAATTAAACAAACAGGAAGCCCACAGGGAGACAATCAGGGCCAAAGAGGAAGCTAAGCAGGACAGAAAGAAGCACAAAAGTGGAGCGAAAAAGAGATAAAGAGTAGAGAAGCAACTGAACAACATCAATTTAACTTTCTACTTTCATAATTTAACTTTCACTAATTCAGGTTGCAGAGCATGCAATCCTAAACTGAAATGTACCAAAACACCTCTAGAGGGCAGCAACTGAGCAAGAATAGGAACGTTTGAATGCACAGGGTCAAAGTGACAGCTAATTCACTGTCACAACTGTCTGTCACATTATATCTGTTCATCAATTCTATTTTATATTCTAAGTTAACACAATAACTTTGTTTGCCAGAAGACATAGAAGGAGGCTGTTTGGACAAGTGTCATGGTATAGTAAACGGATTCTGTCAGTTCACTGGCAAAGCTGCTGCATTTAATATGTGCCATCAATTCAAAGTGACAGTCGTTGTTTCCTAACTTTAATTGAACTTAATAAGGCAAAGGTCTGACCCTGAGACAATGAGTTGCAGTTTACTTTTGTAAGGAGGTTCACGATCTGTTTGAACTTGTGAGAGATAAAGTGGGTGAATAGATTTGGTGATCTGTATTTATCTTGTGTTAAGGGGAACTCTGATGAAACCATAAATTAAGCTAGAAAGAGCAGAGAGAGAGACCGTATGGTCAATGATTCCCAGGGTTTCTGATCATTCAGCTCCTGTCTTCAGAATTTCATTCCAGTCGTTGCTACTTTTGGGACTGGCTGTGCACAATTCGGCTGTCAATTTTCAACATTATAACTTGCAAAGACATTATAACTAGCCCTGAAGCACCTTAATATGCCCTGAGGTGGTGAAAGGTGCTACACAAATACAAGATTTTTCTCACACTGCTTTAATGTCTCATCTGAGAGACTGAACCTCAGGCAGTGTGGCATTCCCTCAGTACTGCACTGTACCTTAGATTATTCGATCTGGTCTTTGCAATGAAATGTGGCCAGACACCCACCACTCAAAAAAACAGGAGGTCCCACTAAACTAAGACCAGCAATTCTTTGTGCTTGCAGAGAAGGGCAGGATTTGTACACTTAATGGTAAGGTCCTAGGGAGTGTTGCTGAACAAAGGGACTTCAGACTGCAGGTTCATAGCTCCTTGAAAGTGGAGTCACAGGTAGAAAGGATAGTGAAGAAAGTGTTTGGTATGCTTGGATTTATTGGTCAGTGCATTAAGTATAGGTGTTGGGAGATCATATTGCGGCTGTACAGGGACATTGGTTAGGACACCAATTTTATGCTGTTCTGGTCTCCCTCCTATAGGGAGGATGTTGTAAAACTTGCAAGGGTTCAGGAAATATTTACAAGGATGTTGCCAAGGTTGGAAAGTTTGAGCTATGGGGAGAGGCGTAATAGGCTGGGTCTGTTTTCCCTGGAGCGCTGGAGGCTGTGGGATGACTGTACAGAAGCTTATAAAATCATGAGGGACGTAACAGGGTGAACAGCCAAGGTCTTTTCCACAGGGTAGCGGAGTCCAAAACTAGAGGGCATACGTTTAGGGTGAAAGAGGAAAGATTTAAAAGGCATATAAGGGGCAATGTTTTCACACAGAGGGTGGTATGTGTACGGAATGAGTGACCAGAGGAAGCTGGTACAATTACAACATTTAAGTCATTTGGATGGGTATATTAATAGGAAGGGTTTAGAGGGATTTGGGCTAAATGTGGGCAAATGGGACTAGATAAATTTAGTATATGTGGTTGGCACGGACAAATTGGACTGAAAGGTCTGTTTCCAGACTGTATAACTTTATGTCTCTGTGACTCTATGAGAAGATGCTTAAAATTCCACAATACAGTCTCTCTGCAAGAACTTCAAAGTTAGTACCAGGGACAATTCCAGGAACTGGGGATTAGCCGTGAGGAAGTAGAGGTGCAGGTCTTAAATAAAGTCTTGAAGTTTGCAGAGGCAGATGGCTCATGAGGATGGAGTAGGAATGGGATTGCTTCTGAGTTTGCAGCAGAGACCCAGATTTGAGCAGGTCAGGGATTTGTATCTTGGAGTTATGGTGCTCACACCAGGTGCAAAAAAAAAACCTGTTTCCCAGAATCTCCTCTACAGCCACAAGCTGAAAGCTCCACGAAGATAAACCTCAAGTCAAAAGAAAGCAAAAGTGTCTGACTGTGTTAATGATGGGTTAGTTGGATGCCAGTTAAAATTTTAAGAAGTGAGTCCACTTAGTGTTGCGTGGTAACATATTCCTTCTGCTGTGAGTGTTTTGAGATTCTGAACAGTACTCTAAGGACTAAAGCACGACTGGACTTTAGTTAAGACACTTTTATTTTATATAGAAGATGTTTTAGGTGGTTTAGTAGGTTGCACTGCTATTTGCCATTTAGCAACACAAATATACAGTAACTTTTGGACATTTCAGAACCCCATGTGCAAACTGGGTGTGTTGTAATTTAAGAAGGCCCAGCAGTACTTATTCACAGGCTCAGCATTTTTAATTTGGTCTTCATGCAGCACAGCATCAATCACAGTACCTCCCCCACTCCCTCCACCAGCAACAAAGCCAAATTTAGTTAGACATTGTTATTATGCTTACCACAAAATAGAGTTACAGGGACACACAGTATAGTTTACTGACAGGTTTAATCAAGATGAAACAGCCAAGTGTCACATTCTCTTTCACCCTGTGCTCAGTGCAGAATAAGCTGCTGGTACCTGAGCAACACCTCCCTGTTCATAGAGATGGATATGTGCCTGGTCACCAACTATCAGTTCAGCTCCTCTCTCCCGGCAATGACACATGACTGCAAAGGAGAAAAGAGATACAGTCATTACTTAAACTGTGGAGGCTTCCTAGTAACTCTCGTGGGAATCAGTTAAGCTGATGCACACTTCAAACTAAAATAAAGTTTGGAAACACACTGTCAGGCAAGTCCCTGATTTGCTCCTCCTAAATATGAACCACATTTACTGTAAGAGCCACAGTGAAAGGAGTGGTCTTGTCCAGTTATGGGAAATGATCTGGCCATCAGGAATTGCTGTAAAGAGGCTGATTGAAGACACATGTCACTTTATAAGTATCTTTCCATTTCATGACTTTCTCCACCTAGCACATCTGCCTCCAGTTACCTTTCAGCAGTTGGAACCACAGTGTGCAAATCTACATATTTAAGCTAGAATACAAATGCCTTCGCCTGAGAAAGATACTGAGTGTGAGGGAGAGCGGAGAACACCTCCCCCACCCAGGTATGTGATGGCCAGCTCAGCACTGACTGATTGTAAAGCAGTCACTACAAGAATAACCCAATGTGTTCTTTTTAGGTGATTTCAGTCAATCAATTGGCATCATGACATAAATAAAATAAATTTTTCTTGCTACGTGTCAGGGAGTCATGTGGCTGGCAGGAAGTCAAAGGACTGCAGCAGCTCAAAAACCCCTCCATTCCCTTTCTCTAGAGGATAGAGTCCTACATCACGGAGACAGGCCCTTTGGCCCAAACTGGCCCATGTTGACCAACATGTCCATCCATGCTAATCCCATTTCCCTGCACTTGGCCCATATCCTTCTAATCCTTTCCTATCCATGTGTTTGTCCAAATGCCTTTCAAAAGATGTTAATGTAACCGCCTCAACCACTTCCACTAGCAACTTATTCCATACTCGTACCACCCTCTGTGTAAAAGGGTTGCCCCTCAGGTTCCCTTTTATTCTTTCCCCTCTAAACTGATGACTCTAGTCTTTGACTCTCCAACCCTAGGAAAAAGACTGAGTGCATTCAGCCTATCTATGTCTCTCATGATCTTATACACCTCTATACGGACCCCCCCCCACCTCCTCTGCTCTAAAGAAAGAAGTCCTAGCTTATCCAGACCACTGCATCCAAGCAATATCCTTGTAAATTTCTTCTGTATTCTTTCCAGTTTAATAACATCCTTCCGATTGCAAGATGACCAAAACTAAGCATAATACTCCAAGTGTGGCCTCACTAATGTCCTGTATAACTTCAACATAATTTCCCAACTTCTATACTCATTGAAGGCTAGTTTACCAAAAGCCTTCTTCACTGTCCTATCTACCTGTGACTCCCCTTTCAGAGCACTGTGAACTGAACTCCAAGATCCCTCTGTTCCACTATTCTTCTTCAGGCCCAACCATTCACCATGAAATTCCTAACTTGATTTGACTTTCCAAAATGCAAGACCTCACACTTATCTATATTAAACTCCATTTACCAATTCTCAGCCCGCTTCACCAGCTGATCAAGATCCTGCTGCAATTTCTGACAACCTTCCTCACTGTCCGTGATATCTATTTTAGTGTCGTTAGCAAACTTACTAATCATGATAACAATGAACCTGCCAGTGATGCCCAATCTGGAAATGAATATGAATGCATGAATTTCTGACAGGATATTTGCTTTAAAGTAAGATCTGCAACTTTCCTTGTTGATAAGTTGTGAAACAGAAAGTGACATTGTTAGGGGACATGCTGACTCCTTTCTCAACCAGGTTACATTGCTATACGAACCTGTGGATAGCTAACCTCCTACTCAAACCTTGCTATCTATCTTACATGATACAACATGTACTTCAGACTTTGTAATATAGGGTCTGTGAACAACATGGGTCAGATGATTTTCCAACTAGGCAGCCTAAGTTACTGCTAAAAGTATTCATATTTTGTTTATTTACATCATAATCTCAAATATCAGGCAAAGATGACACTGCCAAGAATAAACTTGTGCCAACAAGTTTTAGTCATCTTGCACTGATGAACATCTCTTTACTTTGGCAATATGGGGGTAATTTGTGTCATAGATTCTTCTCCACAGAATCATTCTCCTTCCGTCATTATAACTTTGTGCAATATTGCAGATGCTATTGATTTACAGATTCATTTGATACCAGTGTATCAGTCATCCTTCTGCACAGCTGTTAACTGTTTCCAAGCTGTTACAATGCTTATTAATGGGGCTTCCGAGTTTCCTGTTACAGAATCTTGAAAGCAAGTAAATGCCCGAGATTACAATAAGCTCTAGAAACGGAGATAGGATCAAATTCAGGACAGAGAAGGTGTGACAAACTGAGGGGGAGCTCGACAGATACTTGAACTGATTAAGAGGCTTTCATTTTTGATACCGATATGCTTTCCTGGTCCTACGTGTTCCTAAACACTGTCATTCTAAGGTTCCAGTTCATCAAGCCTCGTTTTCCTGTCACTGTTGATCTACTGCTAGAGCTAATCATAATCAGCTTTCCTAACATAATTAAAGGAGAATTAGCACTCCTGAAGACATATTGTTCAGCATCAGAGGTACCTAGCCACCAATTACAATGGCAGTATTCACAAAACATAACAGCTAATGATAATGCCAAATGGGTTCTGTTCAGAGAAGGATCAAGTTTACACAACAGAGTGGAAATATGCCACCAATCCTTGGGCCACTGCACTGGCATGTTGTAAATGAGGACTGATTTAAGAATGAACTATGACGTGTTCCAGTGAAAACAGAATGAAGCTGATTGCAGTGTACATTTAAGGGCTGGTTTCTCCAGTTGGGCGAGTCAGTCAGGAAGGGGAGTGAGCAGATTGAAATTTGTATTGAACCGTGAATGACAAGTAAACAGCAGTGGAAGACATACTGATCCCTGCTGTGATAAATGGATGACTGCAATATCACATGTACAAAGAGGCACCTTGCACGTGCAAAAAAGATAGAGGAAGCTGTAATGCCTGTTCTGCACACCCATTACATCGAACTCCAAACAGAACCAGTTCTGCTTCTGGAGAAAACCAATATTTCCTTAATTCTTCAATGAAGTGCAAAATGCAAATAGTCTCTAAACCTGAGCTTGTGACAACACCCGCAGATTTTGATCACTGTGCTGAATACTGTCAAGTCACATAAAGAATCTTGAAAACCAATTCAGTCTGATGCTAAATGTCTGCATTTAACCAGAGAGGTAAAATGCCCAATTTACCACAATCCTCCATGTTTAATATCTTCAATGTGGAAGTAATTAGCATAGCCCCTGGTTGAGTCAGGATTTTGATGTTTGGCATCTTTCATTTTTATGAGGTTTCCAGTTCATTTCTAATACAAGGATCTGTACAATCCAAACTCAGCTCATATAGCATACAGCTGTTCTTTCTCACAGGGTGTGTGAACAAGTATTTAATTTCACCTCTTTCAACCTAAATTCTATTTTTGTAACAGATATTCACATGTTCAGAAAGACAACAAGCTTCAGCCTCACTGTGAATGCAGCTCCCTGCCTCTATGTCAGGATTTCCTCTTCATCATTGTACATTCTCACTGTCATACCATCTTAGGGTTGATGGACTTCTATTCACTTAAACGTAAAGGATAGTTTCGGACTCTCGTAGTTCACCTCATATTGTTCTTCCCTTTCCACTGGGCTATCTCAGAACTGGGCCAGCATGGTAGCTTAGTGGCTAGTACTGCTGCCTCACAGTGTCAGGGACGCAGGTTTGATTCCATTTTCAGGTACCTGTATATGTGGAGTTTGCACATTCTCCCAGTGTCTGTGCAGGTTTCCTCCCAAAGTCCAAAGATGTGCGCGTTCGGTGGGTTGGCCATGCAAATTTGCTTATAGTGTGTAGGCTGGGTGGATTAGCCATGGAAAATGCAAAGTGATAGGGTAGGGGGGGTAAGTCTGTTGGGATGCTCCTTGGAGAGTCAGTGTGGACTTGTTGGGCTGAATGGCCTGCTTCCACACTGTAGGGATTCTATTCCATGAACACAGTTGTCAAGGTCCTTGCTTTATTCATTCATGGATGGGGTGTCACTGACTAGGCTAACATTTATTGCTCATCCATAATTGCCCCTCAGTAAATGAGCACTCTTCGTGCACTGCTGCTCTCACACAGGGTACGGGCACTGACAGTACTGTGACAGCGCCTTTGTTTCATAGGAACCTTTTGGAAAAAGACTTGACACAATGAGATATTAGGCCAAGTGACCAGCTGTTGGTAGCTTTCACATTTAAAAAAAACATGTGAACCAAATGATTAGATAGAATCCAACAGTTTTATTTTGAGTAAGAACTACTCCATGCATATTCGTAAACTGAATGAGTATTACAGATGTGAATTTATGCATTTGGAATAAATTAGGTTAATGGAGCTAAACAGATACTGGTACATTGGCGAGAGGTTATGATCACTGGTTTGACATTCAGTGAACCTCAGGGCCACGTATAAAATTTAACTTTAACTTCCCCATAATCTGTAGATATTCAAACTGCCAATATGAAAGATGTAGCTATTCTGATTTTGTCTTCATGCAAGCCTTCAAACCTACCAACTGGCAAAATACAAACTGAGCTGAATTCTCAGACCTCAGTTTGCTCATGTCTATTTTAAGGAATCCAAAAGTATCAAACACAAAATTGAAAGCATAACTATGCTAAACGAATCTTCTATCATGAGTTCCACTTTTCGATTTGCGTCTATTTTTAGGTGTTGGCTCTATTCCCCTCAACAATTTGACAGACAGATGTATCTTCCATCTCTGCAAACACTAATAAAATTGACACCTTGCATCTAATGCAACAAAACGTGCCTCTGGGGGTGGGGGCTTACGAAACAAATTCTGAAACTGAGCCACATAAAATGGATAATAGAACAGAGATGGTGAAGAGGGTAAGATGGGAATTCCAGAGTTCGGGGCCTGACCAGCTGAAGGCATCAGCACCAAACAGTGAAGGGAGGGATATACAAGTGGGAAAGGCCAGCACTGAAGGTGTGCAGAGATAATGAAAGCACCTAGACATCCTGCACATCACTTGTCAAGAGGCCAATAACGGACCATGTGTGCCTAAGTGCTGTTGGAAATGCTGTGGGCCATCAGCAGCAGCAGCAGAATTGTCCACCAGCACATTCTTTAATCCAATGACTGGCATATACCCCACTCAACATTACCATCAAACCATGGGATCAACCCTGGTTCAATGGAGAGTGCAAGAGGACATGCCAGGAGCAGCACAAGGCATACCTAACATGAAGTGTTAATCTGTGACACTACCAAACAGAACTGCTCGTGTGCTAAACAATGAAGAAAGCAGGCAAAAGACGAGACTAAGTGACCTCACAATCAATAGATCAGATCAAAGCTCTGCTATCCTCCCATATCCAGTTATGAATCCGAGTGGTGAACAACTAAATGATTAACAAGAAGTTCCTCCATGAAGAGGAGCCTAGCACATCCTTCCAAAAGGCAAGGCTGATGCATTTGCACACATCTTTGGCTAAGTAAGTGTTGAGTGGATGATTCATCTTGGCCTCCTCCAGTGATCCCCAGTATCACTGACACCACTTTTCAGCCAATTCGATTCACTCCAAAAAATGGCTGAAGGCACTGGATACTGCAAAGGGTATGAGCCCTGACAATATTCCAGCAATAGTACTGAAGACGTGTGCTTCAGAACTTACTGCCCTCATGACCAAGCACTTCCAGTAAAGTTACAACAACTGGCATCCACCCAACAGTATGGAAAACTGTTCAGGTATGTCCTGCACATAAAAAGCCGTTTAAATCCAACTGGGGCAATTACCCATCAGTCTACTCTCAGTCATCAGTTAAAAATCACACAACACCAGGTTATAGTCCAACAGGTTTAATTGGAAGCACACTAGCTTTCGGAGCGACGCTCCTTCATCATCAAGTGACTATCACCTGATGAAGGAGCGTCGCTCCAAAAGCTACTGTGCTTCCAATTAAACCTGTTGGACTATAACTTGGTGTTGCGTGATTTTTAACTTTGTACACCCCAGTCATCAGCAAAGTCATAGAAGGCATCAGCAACACTGCTAGCAAGCAGCATCTGTTCAGCAATAACCTGATCACCGACCCCCAGTTTGGGTTCTGCCAGGGATATTCTGACCTCATTTCAGCCTTGGTTCAAACATGGACAAAACAAGCTGAACTCCAGAGGGGAGAAGGAGATATACCGTGTTTGACATCAAGGCCACCAGCTGACTGAATGTGGCTTGGGAATGCTAGTATCAAGAGGAATTGAGGGGAAACTCTCCACTGGTTGGAGTCAGAGCAGAAACAGCTATGGTGGTGATTGTTGGAGATCAAACTCCTTAATTGTGAGATATTGCACTGTTCTGACTCAGAACTATATCACCATTCCATCAGTGTTAAGACATTGAGATGCTGGAGCTTCCTTCCCAGGAACACTATGGGAACACATGGATCAGTTCAAGAACCTAGTTCACCAGCATCTTCTGAAGCGCAATTAGGAATACGTAACAAACCCATATCCCATAAAAGAATTTTAAAAATTGTTCCAGATATTGCCAATAGAGGACGTTCAGCCTTGAAATATTGCTATCAATGAGCAGAGTCAAAATTTCCCCCCAGGTCTGATCCCTTACATGTATTTCTGATTCTCTTTTGCAGAATACTTTCTGTGTACGTTAGTGTGTATCCTAATAAAAGGCTTTTGCCCGAAATGTTGATGCTCCTGCTCCTCGGATGTTGCCTGACTAGCTCTCGACTCTGATTTCCAGCATCTGCATTCCTCACTTTAGCCCTATATCGACCACATTGTTGGCTGATCTGAATTTCAGACAGAAAGTGTGACAGAGGTCATTAACATCAGCAAGTAGTAACCTGCATTGCCTCCAAGAGACGGGCAGTTCAACTCGGGATGTTCCCTGACCTGCGTCAGGCCTCCCAATGTGCTAGCAGCACAATGAAATTTAATCAGCTGTAACTGTTAAAACTTGGCAGAACTGCATGAGCGTTCTTTTTTTCTAACAAAACAGGCTAGCTGTAGTCACCCAACTGTACATACAACATTGTTGTGGTTCTTTTCGCCGAGCTGGGAATTTGTGTTGCAAACGTTTCGTCCCCTGTCTAGGTGACATCCTCAGTGCTTGGGAGCCTCCTGTGAAGCGCTTCTGTGATGTTTCCTCCGACATTTATAGTGGTTTGTCTCTGCCGCTTCCGGTTGTCAGTCCGCTGCAGTGGTTGGTATATTGGGTCCAAGTTGATGTGTTTGTTGATAGAATCTGTGGATGAGTGCCATGCCTCTAGGAATTCCCTGGCTGTTCTCTGTTTGGCTGTAATAGTAGTGTTGCCCCAGTCACCTAGACAGGGGACGAAACGTTTGCAACACAAATTCCCAGCTCGGCAAACAGAACCACAACAATGAGCACCCGAGCTACAAATCTTCTCCCAAACTTTGAGTACATACAACATTCTAAGGAAGAGTGGAACAACATAAAGGGAAGTGAGATTGAGGGCAGGGCCAGAGGTCAGGCAGTGCAAAGGAATGGGCAAAGGTGTCGGCAGGGTAAGGCTGAGGGTGAGGGTAGAGCAAGGACAAGAGCAGGGCGAAGTGAGCTGAAGACAAGGGGAAGTGGATGAAAATGCTCATAAACGTGGGTATGTGGCAGCTGTGTTTTACATTGCAATTGGTGTTTTGCAACTTGAAAATGATAAAAATCCCATTGAAAAATTCCAGAAACCTGAACAACGTTGGAAACATCTTCAATGTACTACAGAAATACACGTAGGTTGATGGCTGCAGAGGGTGAATTACTACACGGACTTCATTTTACTGCAGAACGAAAGGGAAACCCATTCTTTGAGAGTGGTCCTCAGACTTGAATAAATTGTCAATTAGTGCCTGACAGACTAGAAATAAACATAACAGGCCACAGAAAATAATATTTATGATGTTTACTGTTACTACTCTTTCCCTTGTCATAGTATGGCAGTAAATGTCAGACATAAATATGGTCAACTGAACTTAGCTCAGGGTTCACAAACCTGTGGTTCTTTGACCTGATTTTATATGGTACAGGCTGGCTTCAAATAACTAGTTCACTGATTCAGTTTGATAATTATTGGTAATCCACAAAGTTGCGTCAATTTAATGACTGTGGGTCTCCCACATTTCTAAACTCACAGCAATAATCATTGGATCAAGGATTCCAGGATGGAATGTTTGACGGAGTGATTTCAGTTCTCATGAAGGAAGTCTGTGTCAGTTTGCTCTCTTTCATCCTGGTTAGTTATAATAAAATCATACGTTTAATTCTTTAGTGCGCAAACAGTAAATCACTGACACCAAGCATCAAAAGAGTGTCTTACTTGTCACTTTCAATGCTCTGAAGATGTGTTACATTGTATGGGATAATACTGGTCAAGGATTTTGGACTTTTTAGTTCCTGCTTTTAAAATGGACTAAGTCTAGATGCCATTTAGCTCAGTTGGTTGGATGGCGAGTGGTAAATTCAGATTAATGCTAACGGTGAGGGTTCAATTCCCATATGGGCAGAGGTAGACTTAGGACCCGCCTCTTCACCCTGTCCCTGAGAGTGGAAGAAAATGGCAAAAAAACCCACCAAGTAAACAGCCACAAGCTGAAACATCAGCAGCCAATGATGATGCCCTGACAATGCCAAGACAATAAGCCAAGGACCTGTCCTTGGGAAGAGCACTCATGAAACTACAGCAGTAAAATGCATGGAGCAGGGCTTTCAGAGCAACCCTTACCTGGTAGTGAGGACTTGAAACCAGGATTAGAGTGAATATTTGGTAAAAGCAACATGATGAAAGAATGAAGACCCATCAGCTACCACACAACTGAGATAAAATTACAGGTGGACAAATTGGGATATTCAACTTAATTCAACTTGATCAGAATCCGAAAACAGTTGGATAATGGATAACTTCATTCAGACACATGTTCATCATGGATTCTGATAATGCTCTTGCCACAATGAAGAAACACTGTATACTTTCAAGGACATTGGTGCTAACAACAAGGGATAAACAGAGAAGACAGCCAAGCTGGACCTTAGGAAAGGAGAGGAAAACAACAAGTCCATTTATGGCCATTCCACTCAATAACAAACTTAAAAGTAAACATATAACTTGGACTCAGCTAAGTGATTTTTCAGGAGCACTTCATGAGACGTATGAACAAGATACCATAAGATGGGACACTTCATACCACCCAGCCAAAGGGCCAGTGTAAAGAATATAAAGTATCATGCCGCTGTTGAAGGTTTGATAGCACTAAACATTGTTACGCACTTTTTGAATAGGTTTAAATTCTTTGTGTAGAGACATTGTGTACTCGCCATTTTAGTTACTTACTTTAAAGTCAGTTGCTTTTTTAAATTAAATATATTTTGGTATTAATGGAAGCCAAACTGATGACTGCCCTTTGGAAGGTGCATGGTTCAAATGTGTGCCATTTTTCTGCTATGTTTAGATCTTTTACTAAAGATATCTATAAAGATATGCCAGTGAATATCAATGTAGGACATAGAGTCATAGAGATGCACAGCATGGAAACAGACCCTTCAGTCCAACTCGTCCATGCCGAACAGATAGTGCAACCTAATTTAGTCCCACCTGCCAGTACTCGGCCTATATCCCTCCAAATCCTTCCTATTCATATACCCATCCAGATGTCTTTTAAATGTTGCAACTGCACGAGTCTCCACCACTTCCTCTGGCAGCTCATTCCAGATACGTATTACCCTCTGCGTGAAAATGTTGTCCCTTGTACAGCTTTCCCCTCTCACCCTAAACCTATGCCCTCTAGTTCTGGACTCCTCCACCCCAGGGAAAAGACTTTGTCTATTTATCCTATCCATCAATTTTGGTTCTGTATAGTTCTTCCACTTAGGCACTCCATCATGTATCTTGCCATTCCCTCATGTTAGTGGTATTCACCAGCAAAAAGTGAGGTCTGCAGATGCTGGAGATCAGAGCTGAAAATGTGTTGCTGGTTAAAGCGCAGCAGGTCAGGCAGCATCCAAGGAACAGGAAATTCGATGTTTCGGGCATAAGCCCTTCATCAGGAATGGCTTGATCCTGATGAAGAGCTTATGCCCGAAACGTCGAATTTCCTGTTCCTTGGATGCTGCCTGACCTGCTGCGCTT